>NC_085047.1:52147914-52836219 GCF_963662255.1 Cinclus cinclus
TACAATGAGAGTCTCCACTGAGAAAATGCATCTGCTTTTGGTTGGTTAGGTTTGGTTTGTAATGTAAATACAAACTAGGACACATCTGCAATTTTGTGTGCTGTAATGCTTTGATTACCATCCCATAAAGAAGTAATACAAAGGAGTAGTATCAAAAGGGAAATTCCATGTTGCAGGTGTACATTTTAGTAATTTGCATTGCACAATCAAGATGTCAAAGAGAAGTTTGTTCCATAGACCTAAACACCAGATGGGAAAGATCATCTAGACTGCCCTCTCACCCAGCAAATTACATAGTGCTTTTGCCCATTTAGCCTTTTGGATCTGACTATCAGGGTTGGTGTCTGAATAATGAAGAGGATATTGAAGTGCTTCCTTATGTAGGTAGAGTTCAGGTGATAAGAAATTATTTCAGACAGTCACCTTAAATATTTATAGTCCAAAAACAACAACAGTTTTTTTGTTTTAAAAGAAATTAATTCATGTCTTTGGAAAAGATGAAATTGCTTTTTAAACTGAGAGGATTCTTTGTTTCAGAGGTACTTATTAGGTGCTCATTGAAAAATGTTTTAAGGGCAATTTTCAGTTTCTAAAAATAAAAAACCCTGATTGCCTGGGTTTCAAAACCTTAACTATTTATGTCATTAAGTTGCATATTTGATGAATTATTGAATCATGCTATTATATCTCTTAAAATTAATTTAGCAGTAAAATATTTTTTAATCTTTGTGCTCCATAATTTAATGATCAAAGAAAGCAACTTTTTTTTAACAAACTTAATACAGATTTGGGCAAGTGATGACAGAGCCATGATTTAATCTGGCATGACATCAATGAGCACAAGAGTTTCAGTACACATTACCAATCTATATAGGACAGAAATAATTATAAACATAAACATAAGAAATGCAATAGTTTAACTGAAGACAATAATGGCTTGAAATGAGAATAGTAATTTTTTTCAATGTGGTGGATGACCTCATTACTTTCTAAAGCTACCTGAGATGGAGGGGTGGACAGGGAGATGCTGAGCTCTTACCTCTGGTATTCAGAGACACATGAAAATGTTTCAAAGTTGTGCCAGGGAAAGTCTGTACTTAACATTAAGAAGCTTTTCTTTGTTGAATGTGTGGTCAACCACTGTAACAGACTTTCTGAAGAGGTGGCCAATGCCTGAAGCCTCTCAGTGTTTAAGAGGCATTTGTATGATGCCCTTAACAATGCTCTATCTTTTGGCCAAACCTGAAGTGGTCAGGCAGTTGGACTAGGTACATTCCAGCTGAAATATGTAAGTCTAGGCTAGACTTTGCAAAAGAGAGAGATAAAAAAATCCTGAATGTATTTGTAAACAAAACTATGAATAAATATATTAGTTTCTTCAGTTCTGGGGTATGTTTAGGGCTTTGCACAGCATGAACTCTACAAGCGAAGGGATGCTCCCTACTCACCTTTGTATTCAGGCAAATAGCATGGAAGAAAAGGCAGTGGAATTGTCTGTCATGAACTGGGAGCAAGACCCACATTTTAAAAAAATCACAGCTGTAAGAAGAATGTGATGAAATGAGCAGTGTGGCCTGATAAGCCCCAGTAACAACATAGACCTTGTAAGAGGAATTTGGAGTAAAATCTTTTTGATTGAGAGTAGAACAGATTTTTTTTAGGTTTTGGTATAATTTAATGGGATTTTTTTTTTATATATCAGTGATAAATTTCTTTGTTCCAGGGAGAGTTGGAAGGGACAAGAATGAGAAAAATTATAGGATTTTTTTTTCCTTCTGGTATAGTTTGAAAGGGAGGGAAACACCTAATTCCTTGATATCAGCCCTTTTCAGCCTAAGGAATTTCTCCATGGTTTTCAGGGGAATGGAAGCATTTGTGCTCAGGCACGTGGGAACTTTACTAGTGAGAGAATGCTTGAAAGAGTAAGGAACACTTTTAGCTAAACCTGTCCTGCCGGCAGGATATTCATCTTTATGGTATTTTTAGTTCATCTGCTTTTGTTTGTGAGATGTATTGAATTTATTTCCCACTTGCAATCCTTAACCAAATGCTTGCTTAAGCTGGCAGATTGTTTAAAATACTTTTTTTTTTTTGTCATGAGAGTCATATTGGAGTAGTAGGAGCAAGGATGAGAGAGATATAAAGGTGACAGAGGGGAGAACTAGGTACCACAATTAGTAGCTTCATGAGGTAAATGTGAGAGGTAATAGGCAGCACTCCCTGAGACAAACAAGATCACCAGTGTGACTCATGACTGTAGAGAGGAGATCTTACCTTCCACATTCTCATTCCTTTCATAGCACTCTCTCCTTTCACAGGGGAGTGAGGCAGAAGCTCAGGAGTGGACAGCTCTGGGGGGAAGCTGAAGGTCAGCTTGGAGCTGTTGGTGTTCTGCTAGGGAGCCATTTAATTGCACACAGGATCCAGTGAGATACCTCCTGTGAGGGGAATGAGCTTAAGGATGCCCCTTCTCCATTGTTAAATTAATAAAGTAGTGACCTGTGGAGAAAATCCATTTCAGTGCCCATCTTTCAGTCCCTTGAGTATCCTGATTAAATAATTGACTGTATTGAAGCCTCCAGAGCAGTTGAGTCATTGCTTGTGTTTAAACTACAGCACTTTCCTCCAAACGTACTGTAATAAAATGGAATTCAATACTCTTAATCTACTTATCAAAAATCCTGAAGATATTGGTGCTGCTTAACATCTGTAGAAGCACAGATAAAAGCAATGTCTCACACCACTCACACAAAACAAAAACATTTCAAGCTGTTTATGCTACCCACCAAAGGGCTGTCAATCTTATTTTCTCTGAAGAAAACAGTGCTTGGGGGCTGTTGAGTGTGCTGCCTGCACAGGAGGGAGAGTACATAAAGGATTCCTACGTTTACTTGGATGCAAAAATGAAATAAGCTTTCAGGAATGGCGGCGTTGGATGACTGTTGTGGTGGTGCATATTTCTCAAACCCCTACAGATTCTCACTCTTCATTGCATTCTGTTCCCATGCACAGGGGAAAATGGATTATAGAAAAAATTCAATGTAGTAACAAAGAAGAAAGCACACCAGGATTATGGGAATTAGTAGTAAGAAGCCTGAACATGTTAAAAAAATGTAATAAAAACATAGAGAAAGATAAAAGTTTTAGAAAGTTGACTGATCATTGTGATAATCAGTGAAGATTATTAAAACAAGAGTACTTCACTTAAGAATAAAAATATTGTCTATCTGCAGCGCAGTCTGATTTTCAGGAATTTCTTCCCTTCATGTTTTATACTAAAAAAAGTGCTCATGCTTTTATGTGCCTCTCCTCTCCTCTCCTCTCCTCTCCTCTCCTCTCCTCTCCTCTCCTCTCCTCTCCTCTCCTCTCCTCTCCTCTCCTCTCCTCTCCTCTCCTCTCCTCTCCTCTCCTCTCCTCTCCTCTCCTCTCCTCTCCTCTCCTCTCCTCTCCTCTCCTCTCCTCTCCTCTCCTCTCCTCTCCTCTCCTCTCCTCTCCTCTCCTCTCCTCTCCCCTCCCCTCCCCTCCCCTCCCCTCCCCTCCCCTCCCCTCCTCAACTCTTTTGCCGTGCATCTCTGTTCCTGTTGTTTCACTTCCTGGAGGAGGCATTACCTTTTACCACTAAAAGTAATTCTTACACCTAAAGAAGCAGAGCTCATCGATTATTTAGTAACCTACTTGTATTAATTTCAATTATAATTAAGAAATAAACACAGATACTTCAGTAGACTAAATAATGAGCAAAGCAGATGTACTGAACTCTTCATTCCATGGAAAACTGACACTAAGGCCTTATCCTCTAGGGTGCAGGGCAGTATCCCAATGTCCTTGTGAATGTGCAGTCTACCCTTAAGCATAAAAATTGGAAACCAATGAATTATTTTCTTTCAGCAAAATACATTGAGGATATTGATCATTGTACTATTCATTAGATTGATTATCTGATATATTGATTTATTGACCAAAATGTATGCAAATACATAATAGATATTTCTTTATATTACTTTTAAATTATCATTATTAAGTTCTGTGAAGTTGGGTTTTGTTCGAGTGTATAAATTAGCTTGTGTGAGACCGACTAATTTTAAGCTTGGAATTGCCAGCAAGTTTGCAGATTTTTTTTTTTCCTCATTCTGACCTCTTATTGCTAAGAGCCATTTTATTTTTCTGAATACATGATCATATCCTAACAGATACTCCCTGAAGTGTCTGGAGTACAAATCTCATTTTATGTGTATTAAAAACAGTGGGGAATCTCAAATCAGCTCACTAAATAGCTTTTCTGCAACACCTTATTGAGGAAGAGAAAACTAATATAATTGCCATTTTGCTGTTCTAAAAGCTTTAAATCTGGCAGCCATTGAATTCTGAGCTTATATTGTTTCTGTTTGAAGCCATATGAAGGTGAAATGAGAATAAACTTTATTTTATTAAAATTTGTATTAAATTGACTAGAATGTGTGTCTCAGGGAATGGTGTTAAACTTTGCACACAATACTCAAGATCTGATGGGAGAAAAGCAATTGATTAGTTAGAACAAAATGTTTAAGACCAATAAATAAATCTAAAGTTCGATGATTTACAGCTCAAGAAAAACTGTGGTGTGCACTTACCAGTTTTCAGATAGTTTTAGATACAGAGTTCTCTTGTAAACAAATCAATGTATTACATTATTATTCACAGATCTGTTTTGTACCTGCTTTTCATTTCATGTCAAGTTATCTGATAGGAGGCAGCATTAGAAATACCCTTGGGCCAGTCACTTTATCTCTGTGTGCTTATGCTTATTTTCTCTGTTAAGTTTTGACAAGGTTTTTCTGTCCTTTGTGAGTATTGTGAGCTCCAGAGAACAATACCAGTGGTAGCTGTGCACAGCAGTGGTCTCGGTGAAGTAGCTGAATATTATGGGTATTTTTTAATAAGCATTGTTCAGTTTCTTTAAGACTTCTAAGAGGTGTCAGTTTTACAAATGGTATTTTGACTGAAAAGGATAACATTACTATCCATGGGGTGGGGGACAGGCAGTTGTCTTGTAAGTGCAAGCCAGCAAAATCATTCAATATTCCCTGAATATCAAGGTCTTGGTTCCACATTTGTTCTGGTTGCAAAAGAACTTGACATTAACTTAAATGTTTTAAAATTATGGGAACATAGAGTATATGAGCATTTACAGCACATCTTCAGCTGTAAAATAACATCTGCTGTTGATCATTACATTTTGAGCGTCCATTCCTCATAATCTGAAAAATTCATCTGAGTTTGTTATTGTATTCTGCTTCTCTTTCTCCTCCTGTATTGCCTCCATAAATCTACTTGAACTGAAAGGGAAAGCCAGCAAAATGTATTTGTGCAGAATTTACAGACAAACAATCAGAATTTTCCACAACCAGACAACATGAAAGTAAATGTGTAAATTAGAACTGGACTGCATTGAAAAAAATGAATAATTCATTTCAGTGCTCCTGTGAGAGAACATAAGTATCACTTAAGGGAACACTATAAAGGGTAGGAGTGGAATATCTCGGTTTTTTTCATTATTGCTGCCAAATATGGTTCACACCCTTATTTCAACACAGAATCCTTTCAAAAATTAGAATTAAATTAACCTTGATAATTATTTGGAAAAAAAAACAGCACAAAGAATGGAAATTACTTTTTCTGAAAATATCAACAGATATGTCTGGGAGTATATATTACACTGATATATACTGATATTGTTAATAGTATTATTGTAATTTTGAAAATGAAATTCACAAAGAAGTATAATTCATTTTCCTTCTTTTCACCTGGCAAATCAGTTCTGAAGTACTTAATACAATGGAATACCCTGTCTTTAAGTGACTTGAAGTGAATTCTGTATTCCTGTATAAAAAATGTCTGCATGAGTGAAGGTATTCACACATTGTGTAAAGAGTTACTGCTTGTATGGTATATATAGATAGCTGCTGTATGGATAGATACACATAAATACACATGTGCCCACACAAATGTGTTGGTTTTGAATAAAAGTAATCTGTGATTTTAAATTAATTCATTATTAAATGATGTTAATTAAACCTGAGATGCTCACAAGTTCCCAAGAAACAGTCTGCCTTGGAGGCTGAAGTTTACTCTGAATTAGTGAAAAAAAAAAAAAAAAGAAATCACCTGTACCAGTATCGGTATAATTACAGCATAAAATATGCTGGGGATACAATCTATTGGAAGTTCTTCAGTTGCTTGACTGGACTTTGCATTAAGTTTCTTTTTCAGCAAATATTTGTGATATTCCATTATATACCTCTCAGTCTAGGGCATTAAGAGTGGTGGACATCAGTGACCTGTTAGGAAATCTCTCTCTGACATCTGCTCTTAGATCTATGCTGTGAAGTGGAGTAAAGCACTTTTGGCTGGTAGGAATTACAAAATATGTACATTAAAAGGATTCTCCTGTATCCAGAAGTATTTATTGTGCTTCCTTCTGTTTCATGTCTGAAAAAAATAATGAAATTTATCAATATAGTAATGTTTTTGGTGGGTTTTCATGTTAATTCTGTGTAGCCAATGAAAAATTCATAAAGCTCACAAGAAAAATATTAAGGGTCAGTAGTTCAGGCTACAGTATATATATAGGTACATAATGCACTGTACATTTCAAAATCTGACAGTTTAGTTTACTAGGAGCACTTTATTGTTGATTTTACAAGCTCAAATAAAATAATACCTATCTGAAAAATAAGGAGTATTCTCTAACAGTATTGTTTCTACAAGTAACAATATTTTGTCAAATTTCTAAATAATATATCCTAGATATATTTTTGTTTGAATGAACTGTTTGAGTAGCAGAAGAATTTCAGTATATGTGCTTTATTGTATTACCTATGGAATTAGCCAGGAATTTTTCTGAGATTAGACAGGTCTTACAGAATGCATTTAAATTTAAAAGCTTTGATTTCTAACTTGTGAAACCTGAAAGCCCAAGAAAAAATGCAATAGAATTAAGGATGAAATAAATATTCAGTGAATATATGCAAATTGGAAAGATTTCTACATTAGGCTTAAAGTACCTTCAAAGATTTGTTTCTGGCATTTTTTTGTTTTCACCTACTAATGTTGTTGAAATACTACTTTTTTATTGTATTTCATTTATAAATTTTGTTTCTCAGTTTTCTTTTCTTTCCCCCCATTTAAGATTCCAGAGGCTTATTTTATTAGAGATCCTCATACTTTCCTCCTTACAAGGGACTTTATTAAGGTATATATGTCCTTTTTAGTGCAAGAAACCCCCAAAAGCTCTCTCAAGACCTAAAGTGCATGTCCTCACAGGTTAACATTTTCACATATAACTCCAGTTGCTGGAGATGAGAATGGTTAGTTGGTTAACTGAAGCATGCTTGAAAGGAGAAGCAAAGCTTGTCTACAAAATACTAACACTTGGATGAGTCTGCAGCCTGGGAGGAGAGCACCGGGTGAATTTTCTGGACTTTTTTCATGGCTGACTTGGGATATGCCTGCATTGTCACACAGTGTGTTGACCTCTCTCCTTGATGCATATTGCTCCTGACAGTCCCTCTCCTTTGCCCGCAGGCCATGGAGGCGCAGATACAGAACTTTGGACAGACGCCATCGCAGTTGCTCATTGAGCCCCATCCACCTCGGAGCTCTGCCATGCACCTGGTGAGACATGACTGCTGGCTGGGAATGCATTCCCTTTGAACCGAAGGTTCCCCTGTAGGTCATAAAGTACTCATTAAAGCAACACTTTTAATGCCCTCCCATTGCCCATGTAGCCATGCTTGCTTCGGGTAGCAACAAATCACAGGGCTCTAGCAGAGCAAGGTGGAGGTGTGTCTGCCTTTAGCTTCATATAGTGCTGGATTTTCCTTACTAATATGGTATAAGAAGGCCCCATCTTAAAAAATAAAAACTTGATAAATACATATTTGCAGTCTTGTTTCTACAAGTGGTGGGAATGATCGCAGGCTTTCCTTAAGAGTACGTTGTTTTGTTTTAAAGGATGCATTGTTGGGGCCAATTTACGAACCATGTCTGCTTGATAAAAATGAAGTATTTGAGTTCAAATCATGCTGAAATCCTCCCACTCATTCCTCTGGGAGAATGAAATGTGTATTTTGAGTTTCAATTCAAACTCCAAAATTCATTTCCATCGCATTCTTCTCTATGATTCTCGCGAAGAATCGTATGAAATAGCCAGTCTGAGCAAGACAGATTTGTGTGCCCCTGAGTGCCTTGGATAAAATGCTTGGAGCTAGACTTTTTTTTAAGCTTTGTAAGTCAACAGTTATACATGCAGTAGTTTCAATCATTTTATCTATCTATAAGGAAATCTCTCTATTTTGCTATGCACTGTGAAAGTGGAAACTGATCTGGAAGTGGTTGTTGTATTATTTTAGGTATGTACAAGTCAAACTTAGGTAATATTTATTTTACATTCTTAAGGTATGGATAATATATTTTTAATAAATCAAGGTAATAAGCAGAAAGGACTATTTGACCTTTTAGAAACAGTTCATTTTGTTATAACAGTGGCTGAAAAAAACCCCCTTGAAACCAGTACTCAATAGCTATCCTTGTCCATGTACAAACAATTGTGTCATTTGTAGAAACATGAAACAGGCTTAGGGTACTGTAACCTTATTAGGTTACAGACTCCTTAATAAGCATATGCTTTACATAGAATTAAATTGTCTATGTTTGGAAGTGCTGTATTTCATTTGAGGAATTCATTAAGAAAAATATCTGTGAGTTTTTGAGTCACTCTTAAAATTTCATTTTTCAACTGTTTTAGTTTACAGAATTAATGTTTATTATGTATTAATTTATTATCTCAATAAGACATATCTCTATTTTATGAATATTAACTAATGAATAATTTTGCATTTTACTGTATGCTAATTAATGCTGATGGTCATTTTGTATCCAATAATGATAACCCTTACCATACCTATTCTCTATTTATCCTCGTGTAATGTTCCAATAATAGCTTGTGATCTTGCTTTCCTCCATCACTAGAGTAGATACACAGGTAGTGTTGTTTTCCCTGTATGTGCACATGCTTGCCTGCTCTTTTTTAACCTCGTTATCCCTCAGACCTCTTCACTAATTGTGTTATCCCTTCTGTTTTCTTCTGCTCTCTTCTCCTTTCTACTCAACAGTGTTTCCTTCCACAGAGCCCCCTCATGTTTAAAGATCAGATGCAGCAGGATGTCATCATGGTGCTGAAGTTCCCATCAAATTCCCCTGTCACACACGTGGCAGCCAACACGCTGCCCCACCTGACCATCCCTGCCGTGGTGACTGTCACTTGCAGCAGGCTGTTTGCAGTCAATCGGTGGCACAACACAGTAGGTAGGTCCTCACAGGCACACTTCATTCAAATCTGAAGACCTTAACAATTCAGCTTTAATTTTGAGTGCAGTTTAGCTCACACGCCTGCCTGTGCCCCAAAATTTACTGTTTCTTCTGGTTTGTGTCAAATAATCACAGCTTGTTTTCTCTGTTGTCATTCCTACAAACACTCTCCTTAGCAGCAGCACATCACCATGACAGCCAATCGATTTGTGGTTACTTCAGGATCAGTCTTTGATATAATGCTTTTCAGGAGACTGCTGTTGCTCTCAATACAAATATTAATATGTCCCAGGTTTCAAGAATACATACTGGCATGCTAGAGAGTTTGTATCCCTATTTGCTGCTTGAGAGAGATTTCAGGATCTTGTCGTAAGCCTTTCCCTGGGTCACTGGGATTATCTGGGACCCTAAGCGAGCCTAAGCAGCTGGACTCCGAGCTATTCTGAGAAGCTTCCTCATTCCCTCACAAAAGCCCAAGAGAGCCATCCCAAAATTCCATTTCAGCCCCTATTCTCACCTCTCCATATTGCCATTAGGATTGTCCGTGCCACCTGGACATGCAGGTGTAAGGCTGTTCCAGGCATTGCTAAATAGGTGGTGGGGCCATGAAATACATGAGGGAGCAAACAGGTTTGATTTTCTCAGGTAGTTTCCTGCAGCAATAGCCCTTATGCTACAATATCTGGAAACATTTATAATACTCCTTCAGGTGCAACTACATTACATGTGAAAAATGTTTTTTTCCCATTTCTTTAAAACAAAAAGTAAAAATCTAGAGAGGGAAAAAGCCAAACAAACATATCTTAAAGTATTATGTAACTATGTCCTCAATGGAAGATTCCAATGTCAGGAATAATTCAGAGGTGCATAAACTGTCCTGTGTTGTTTTAATACACCTTTGACTAACATTGATTGGCCAATTCTTAATTATTTTCCCTTGATTTTTCAGAGATTCTGTCCAAATACACCCCTCATCATTCATGTCTCCTCTGTTTGAGGAAGATTATTTAGTTCTGGAGTAGCCCTTTCTCATCCAGATTGTCAAATCAAGAGAACCCAAAATATCTACCCATACTTTACTGTAAAGGAATTAATCTCATAGATATTGCAGTATGCTGGAGTTCAAGGGTTTCCCTAAAAACTGTCATCTGAGGTCTTTTAGTTTAGCTCAAGCTTTGTTGTTCTTCATGATACATATGACAGTAAAGTTTTAAGCTTTCCTCTGTACTTTTGTAAAACATAAGTCATGTTGCAAACATTTACAATTCAAGGTATGAACAAAACAAAAATTAAATTTCACACAATTTATGAACCTCTGGTCTAAATTGTTAAAAAAAATAAGGAATACTTTATGAATATATTATAATAGAAAGAGAGGAAAATGAAAGTATTTAGAGAATCAGGTTTTCCTCATTGTAATGATTTTCTTAGCTTTTACATCCTGCTTGGCGATGTTACTTATTTTGCAGGAGGCTAATCCAGGACAGGGTATCAATTTCCTACAATTGCCATAATATTATTTTAATAAAACATAACTCTAGTATAAAAGATAGATTTATCTACAGAAATGTATGCACAGAACACTTGTAGAATGTGTGTCGAGCTTTGGAATTAATAAACAGCAGGAGGCATATACATAGACATGTCATAATAGAAGTGAATGAATCTAATACCAGTAAAGACCTGTTCTAAACTGCTTGGATTTTGAAAGAAGAGACAGAAAGAAGGGTTGATGTTCTTAGAGCAGTGTCTTTCTGAAAATGGCAGCTAGCTTTTCTTTTACCTCTTCCAGCTGTCTATTGCATGAGTAGAAAATGGGCTATATTCATCAGAAATCTATATATTCTGTAATGGAGGGTATTCTTTTGCAGTGTGGCAGTTCATGACAAAAAAAAAATATGTTTTCAGTAGCAACTATTTCATTTATATACCAGGGAAGGGTCTCTGGTGCACAGCAATGCTATCTGTGCATGACAGCAGATAACATTCATTTTGCAGCCCCTGATGCACATTTGATCATCTTAAGGACTGCTCAGAATAGAGTTAACAGGAATAATTGTGTCACATTAACTGTAGCCTACAGTTTTACATCTAAAAATTTTAGATAAATCCATGAAAAGATCCAAGTTTCTGTCACATACAAGTTTCCATATGTAAGAAACTCATAAGAATGTTTAATCTAATTAACTTTATTTTCTGTGCTAAGATCTCTGCTCAAAAGTTAAAAATATCTCTTATATTATTTTAAATCAATGTGTGTGCCTGCAAAAGTTGTGATGAAGTTGACTCTTCTACATTTACAGTTACTTTTACATAAAGGAAGAATTGACAAATGCATATTTGTGTAGCACAGAGGAAGAAATCATAAAGTAATCATAAAGCAAATAGTAATAAGTTGCTTTCTAAAAATATATAATAATCCAGTAATGAACTTTCAGACCTTGTAAAGTCCTGTCAAAAGGTTTCTATGTGCCTTATTCTTCCTTTCATGTGTAGGCCTTCGGGGAGCCCCTGGATATTCCTTGGATCAAGCCCATCATCTTCCAATTGAAATGGATCCATTGATTGGTATGTCAAGATGAAAATGTAGCAATATATTTGAAATTGGCATTTTTCAGGAGTTATTGATTAAGTTATATTTGTATTTTCTGCTTCATTTAACACAGAAAATAGGAAAATATTTATTCTTGTCAGTCCTGGAGAACTAAAAGCATTAGCTATTGATGCTGAATGAATTACATGAGTGCTATTTGTTATTAACATCACCAGCAACTGGTATTTAAGAAACAACCAATTAAGTCAGTTACCTTGTCAGCCCATATCTATAATTCTGCTCTCTTATCAGGTCACATTAGTAAAATAAAATGTGAGGGTCCTGTGGAGTGAGCTTTTTTTTTTTTTTTACAGCCAACACTATGTTTATCTGTGCAGATGCAGATCCCTTTAATTTCATTTACTTTATGATTTGGATTTAGTTGGCAATGCTAATTTAATAATGATAAGTCTGGATTTTTAGTTGATAGTATTTTTTTAAATCTGGAATTTTTGAGAAAGTGAATTATTTGAGAAATAGCATCTGCTAAAATTGTTAGATTGCAGGACCTCCTAACAATCATGAATTTTCATTAACTGCATTTCTTTAATTTGTAGTGGGGGAGAGAGTTCAGTAATTTGAAACAGAAACTGGGGATAAGGAAGGTTCTTAGGGGCAAGTTTGCAGTATTGCTGAGAAAAAAAAATACATTTTTAAACATAGCCAGATATAAAATTCCTTTTTTGTCTATGTCAATATTCATGTTCAAAAGATTTACATAGAACTACCTCAGGAGAGTTAGCTTTCTCATTCTGTGTTCTTCATTTGATCTCATATAGTGATAGTGGCTTTCTCTTTAGTTTTTTCTCCCACAAGCTAAAGCACAACTATTGTGCCCATCTGTTTTGGAAACTTGAGTAATTTACTATTCATTATCTTTCAGCTGGTGGACATAGAGAGTCTGGTAATTTAAATATGTGTTCTCAGAATGTATATAAACATGATATTAACTTCCACATGCAGTTTTAAAATAGAATGGAGTGGGGTTTTTTTTGGCTGAATCTCTTCTTTCATACAGTTGTGAGCAGTTTAAGTAGAATAGCAAAATGTAGGGGAAAACTCAGATTATTATCTGCATTAAGTTGTGTTAGTGTGTTAGAAGAAACATGTTTCTCGTAATGATTTTTACCTCCCTAACTTCTCGTAACTGAAGTTAGTTGTCAAGATTCCCTCCATAACTACTGTACAAAGACAAACTCTCTTCTGGAGCTGTCTAGCACTTAGACAGCTATTACAGTGTGAGATGACTTTTCACGTGAAAAAATATCTTCTGGAGTAAGTCTGGATGGAGTTGGTAAAATTAACTTAGATTTCATACTCAACTTTCAGAAAGTTAATACTGAGATGGAACACACTTCTATGGTATTGCCATATCTTGTCTGTTGTGTCTCAGGGAGTACAGAGTGCATTAGATAGGGTTTCCCAGTCATTAGTATCCTTCTAAACAACTCTGTTTGGCAGTTGGGTTGGTGGGATTCTGCATAAACCCTTCCTTTTCCCTCTGTCTGAGGAAGTTTATAGGTGTCATTGCCTCTTTTAAAAGTACTGTCTGTGGCCTGGGTATCTGCTTGGAGAGGAGCAAATGATAAGACTTAATTTTCCTCCACTGGAAAATCACATTAAGTTTGAATTGATACCTGGAATCATAAAATATGCTGAGTTGGAAGGGACCCATCAGGAGCATCAATTCGAACTGCTGGTTTTGTGCAGGATTTCCCAGTGTGAAGGAACACCATGTGCCTGAGAGCAGTGTCCAAACTCTTCTTGAACTCTGTCAGGCTGATTCTGTGACCACTTCCTGAGGAGCCTGTTCCAGTGCCTAAAGACCGTCTGGATGAAAAACATTTTCCTGATATCCAACCCAAACATCCCCTAACTCAGCTTTATGCCTTTTCCTTGAGTCCTGTCCCTGGTCACAAGAGTAAAGAGATCAGTAATTGCTCCTCCACTTCCACTCATGAGGATGCTGAAGACCACAATGAGGTCTGCCCATCATTATGTCTTCAATCTGGTTAAGCATCTGGAGGTATGTGGTTGTCAATGCCACACAATACAAGCAGTTTTCTGTAGAAGAGATACCAGCCACCAAGAGCTGGCTTTCTGCAGTATAGTTA
Organism: Cinclus cinclus; assembly: GCF_963662255.1. Lineage (NCBI taxonomy): Eukaryota > Metazoa > Chordata > Aves > Passeriformes > Cinclidae > Cinclus > Cinclus cinclus. Next base: position 52,161,970 of record NC_085047.1, read on the forward strand.
ATATTGATTTCATATTTTATATGAACTTCCGCCACTTTCCCCTGGTTCAGATTGTTTGGGAGATTACTTCTGCAGAGCAATACCATTATTACCTCATATTATGCAGTGCATCAGGCAGCTTATAAGAAATTGTCATCTCCTGTAAAATCTTATCTTATTCAAAGGGGAACTAGAAATCTTATAATAATTTTGTGTTTCTGACACCCATATAGACAGCTCTAAATGTTCATATTTAAAATGCTTACTCAACAACAAATTCACAGTTCATTGAAAGTTAAATGTATTCATTTTCTCCTGTAAATGGATGACAGGAAGGTGTTGGAATGGCTTACATGTAAAATGTGTTTTGCATTTTGTTACAGCCAATAACTCTGGTGTGAACAAACGTCAGATCACAGACCTTGTGGATCAGAGCATCCAGATCAATGCGCATTGCTTCGTGGTCACGGCAGATAATCGCTACATTCTTATCTGTGGTTTCTGGGACAAGAGCTTTCGAGTTTATTCCACAGAAACAGGTGACCTCAAATACAGCTCTCTGGTTCTCTGGTTTAACTTTTGAAAACCATAGTTATTTTCATGAAATTTATCATATCAAAAGGATCAACCAAAATTTTTGTTACATTATTTTCATGGATCTATTATTTCTAGCTCTCTTTATTTCAGGTTGTAAGGAATTAGGTTGAATATCCTGCTACAGGAACCAATATTTTGTTGCTTTGTCTGATTAGCCTAATATCACTCAGTATATTGCTAAAAATGAATCGAAATAATAGAAAGGGGAGATGATAATCATAGTAAACCTTAGTTTGACATTTACATAGAACAAATCCACATTTTTAACATAATAATGTAGTACAATTATGGAATAGTTCATGTGCAGTCTTATGTATATCACTCATGAAATTCATAAGTACTGTTCTAATGCCATTGCTTAAATACTGATGGAGCTGTAGCTCCACTTAACATTCAGTGACTGCAGCACTGCCTTGATTTTCAGAAATAAGGGTTAGACTATGGATTGACAGAGCACAGCCCTCGATAGGAACGAAAAAAAAAGGTGGAAAAAAAAAGTTTAATATTTGTGATTTATTAATTTTCTTGTAGCATTTAGTGAACTTTAAAGATGAAAATTACATTTGAACTGAATATTAACTATATAGTTAATGATTTCTAAATGCTCCAAGTACCTAAGAAAACTGAATTTGTATGACTTTGCATTCCCACCAGGAAAATTAACTCAGATTGTGTTTGGCCACTGGGATGTCGTGACTTGCCTTGCCAGGTCAGAGTCCTACATTGGGGGCGATTGCTACATCGTGTCTGGGTCTCGTGATGCTACATTGCTGCTTTGGTACTGGAGTGGCCGACATCATATTATAGGTGACAATCCAAACAGCAGTAAGTATCCGTTAAATAACACCTCTCTCAGAGGTCTTCTGTCACACCCATTTGTTTTAACATTCCCTCTTTCAGCTTCAGAAAGAAGCTTGTTACCAAATATATCAGTAACGTTGCTTACAGGTTGAAAGTTGGTGTAAGAAGAGCACCACTTGCTAAACAGTGCATTGATTGCTTGCCAAAAAAGTTTAAATACTCTCTGCATGATAAGAGATAATAGGATGGGAGTATAGTTCCTAAGTTTGTAATTGCCTTTATCACTTATAGCATCATGTCATCATAAACTAGAACAAGATGGTAGTGGCCTTTAAGTGACAGGACATATATCACTATATTTTGACTTCCCTTTCCCTGGAAATAGTTTTTGGCATTTTAACTTACTCCTTTTGTGCTACAGCATGCTATATCAGCTGCTTGCCTTTTCAAAAAGGGAATGTCTCACATGCCATGGAATTAAATGAGACTCTCTTGAGAAAGGTCTTTCTATACTTTGGGGAATCAATCTGACTGAATAAAAATAGAAAAAAAGATAAAATGTCAGGAAAAGTTTACCTTTCATTTGCATGGGACTATCAGTGCTTCTCAGAGTGAGTGGGACACAATACTAATATTAATTTATATAGAAGGGCACTTAGAGTGCACCACTAATCTGAAGATCCCATCACCCAAGCCAGAGATATGGCTGCAGCTAAAGAAGAGTGGTTTATCCATATACTAGAACTGCTTTATACAGCACTAATTCCATTTAACTTAAAGAAGTTTCTAATTTCTAATGATAATTTTCAACAGAAGAGTTTTGCCTTTGGATAAAAATGGAAGAATCTGTTACTATCAGTTTTGATTCAAATACTGACTGGAGGTAGTATTGTCAGTTACAGACATCTAGGTGAAAGTATTTCTTCAACTGAATGGCTGGTAGAAAAGTGTTTTATTTATTTCAAAGTAAATATTTTTTTTTTAATTTTGTGGCAGGAAACTTTCTATTGAAGTTGTAGGTTTTTTTCCATTTGTCTCTAAGCAGAGTAAAAGGGCTACAGATAAAAGGGGACAGATAAAAGCCTTGTATTCTCGCCAGATTTTATTTGCTTCTATAACAGAGGGAATAGAGGGGAAAAAATAAAATTGTGTTCCAATAACAAATTTCTCTAATTTTTGCCTATATTTCATGTCTTCTTAGTATGTAATTTTCCAATATGGATAAATTCAGTCTGACAAGGATTTTCATGTCTTAGCAGTCTATTCAGGTTGATGCCATTTTTCTTCTTTGAATGCCTGTGTGATTCATATAAGGTATTAGCCATTTCTATGTTAAGACAAAAATAAAAAGAGGTTTTTACACTCATTAAAGAGAAAAAATGTAAGACTTTCCCCTTACCTCCTTTGATTACAAAGGGCTTGGACAGCCTTTAATTAGCATCTCCTTTCTGGCTGATACAAACTGCTTCAATTCTTTTCCAGATAGAATTATTTTAGTGGTGTTATTCTGTCATCACCTACATGTCTGAATGCACAAAGGTGGTATTTTTTGGTATCTCAGATTTAATATCTAAGCTGTATAACTTTGAAATTGCCTGCCTTGGAGGTCTTTATGAAAGGAAGGATATGACCTGGCTGACAGAAATAAATGAAAACAAAAATTACTTGTGTGACTTGCTCTCTGTCTCTATCTCTATATGGATAAGGCACTGTTTTTCTGAAGAAATGACCATATAGTCATATTAATAGGAGACTGTGCTGCAGATAGTCATGTTCAGTCAAATGAAATCTTACAGGCACAGGTAACAGAACTCAGGAAGACTAAGTACCCAAGATCACTGTGGTAGCTTTGAAATGTATTGATAAGACTTTTTTAATATTCCTGTTGAAGACGTGTTGAAAACTCATGCTGAAGAAGATTGATGGCATTTCTATTATTTCTGTCTCTAGTCACTGGATTGAAGCACCATGGATATGGTAATTATATGCTAAGTACTGTGCTATAACCAGAACTACATGGGTTGGAAACCTATCATTATTAACAGCTACTTTTCATGAACATACATTAATGGGGATAGATCACAAAAACAAAGAGCCTTTTAAAAAGGGGCCTCTTTAAAAACTTCTGCAATTACTAAGTGTTTCTGCTGAAGTAATGACTAGCAGTTTCTGCTTGCTACCATGAACAGATATGATAGGTGTCGTATGACTAAGATTCCCTTTAAACTAATTTCCAAGAGTGAAGCATTCTCAACAATCCTTATGAAAATATGTTTGAAGTTTTACATAGTTAAAGCCACCAAAGTAATAAAGAAATATTTCCTAATCTACTCTTCTATAGCTGCTGTTGGAAGGTTAGGATTTACCTTGTAGGAAAGAATGAAAGTGGTATGATCAGTGTAGATCAAATCCAATTACTTAACATCTTTAGAATGAGTTTCCAGTAAGATGTAGATGATATTTTCAGAGGGAATAAAGGGCTATTGGTTTTTTAAAAGCTGTCATCTGGAGACACAGATAAGGTGTTTTATACCACCAGATATAAGAAGGTGAAGAACTCAAAGGGAAGTGTCAGATATAGTATTATCTTTTAAGCTGAAAGCTAGTTAATTATCTATTTCAACTTCAATACATCCAGTTGCCAAAAGGAACTTTAGTTATGTCAGAAAATTTTAAAGGGAAGAAAAAGCAAACCTCATCCTAAACAGTTTGTGTGGTTTAACATTTGTATACAAAAATATAGATACCATTTCATTCAAAAACACAGAAATCACAATAATTTATTGTGAAATACTCTCAGGCAAAAGATTGTCAGATCAAATTTCTTACAGATTCTGCTAAAATTTGTATTCCAGAATTCATGAGGTAGATGTAGTCTTTAATGAACTACATGTATGTCAACAACCTAACCTGTCAGATTTCTGTAGAACCTTCTGCTAAAATGCCTGTACAGGTGTATGTTCAGTGATTCTCCTCAGCTGGATCTGTGGGAAATACAGAACCAGCTCCTGTTTAAAGAGGAGAATTGAGAAAAGATCCAAGTTATTGATCTAGCTCAGTGGTTGAAAGCTTGCCTATGACAGCATGATAAGCTTAATTTTATAGTTTTAAAATACTTTTTTTCAATCAATACATATATTAGGTTTTCATTTCTATTCTACAGTAAGTGTTAAAAATTGGTTTCTGGTTTAGTTTGCACTTGGCACAATTTCTTGACACCTCTCACAATCACTGTGAGAAGAGTGAAGTTTTACCCAATTTTAAATGCAATGTTTTCCATACAGTAGCTTTGTGAAATAGCTTGTAGGAAATCTTTTGGTTAGAGTGTTTGTCCAGGAAGTAGGAGACTATGTTCTTGACCTCTAGAGACAGGGGGAATTAAAGCCCTCATTTCCATGTTCACAGGCATGTGCTGACTATCAGCTCTAAGTTAACATAGGATGGGGCCCCTGAGAACCTCCAGATTTGGTAGAAAGCATAATTCTTTTCTATGCTCATATTTATGCATGTTACATGTCATGATGATTGGATATAGAGATAAATCAAGAAATCAGGAGCCATATGCTACATATCTTCACCAGCAGCATGTAGGGCAAATCTTGTCCCTGTTTGTATTTTCTCTAGTTCAACACTGGTTTCATGGCCATGCCATTTCTAAGCTCCAGCAGTGGTGATGTTGGAGGTCCTGTTAAGACTAGACTAGAGGCTGGTGTTTGGGAATACTTCTGGAAAGTAAGGGATGTGGCATGATTTCCTGTTGGCTGAAGGACTGTTGAATGCAGAATGTATGTACATTTGAACTTCCCTTTGTTTCTTTATCCTTGCTTGCATAAGTACCACCTTTTGCAAAAAAAATAAACCAAATTAAGCTTAGTCCTCTTGCCAGGGTCAGATACCTATGCCAAAATTGCCCATCTGAAATAGCTTATCTGAATCTGCTCCTTATTAAGCTGATGACCACATTGTATAAATCTGCTGCAGTTGTGAGAACAGTGAAAGGTATCTGTTTTCTCTTAGTAAGACATGGCACATGCAGAGGACATCATTTGCTTATTTTATTTGTTTGAAGTGATACAGAAAATGTAAATCTTTGCAGTTCTCAGAGACTGTATAGAAAAATTGTTCTGATGGAGTTTGACAATTTATATTTTGGGGTTTTTTTCTCTTATGATATATAGGGATTTGTTTTAGGTGAGTGCTAATTCGTATACAAATTCGTTCTCACATGGCAACTGTATTAGTCATCACAAAAAGGAGCAGAGAAAGTACATGATATGCCCTGGAGTTCAACATGTATCATTATACCTGTTTTATTTTTATTTTTATATTTTATGATTACTTTATTGAATGTCTCTTTCAAACAAGTGACTTTGAAAATGAGAATTATCTCAGAGTCTTTGAACTGATATACCAAAGTGGATGATAGAATTGCAGAAAAGTGAGGGACAGATGCTTTCATCTGAAACAGACACAAATTCAGAAACTAATTTGGAAGTGATAAAAATTAATTTGCACACTTTAATTGGAATCAGACTCCTGCATGAAAGAAAGGAAGGGTAGGCAGCTTGTGCTAAAGGCTGATTGAATTTTTTGTCAGGTAAGTATGTTGGACCTGGCCGCTTATCCTCTTGAGCCTCTCCATGCGATATATTACATTCACCCTCTGACTGGTGTTCTTTAAAAAGATCAATGCTATTCCTGGTTTTTTTCCCTAGAGCCTGAAATTTCATTGATCTTGGGACTTGACATTTCTCATTACCTATTGTGGCTTCCAAGAGGATGGTCACAAGAGGTGTGGGAGTTAACCCCACTTTTTCTAACAGCAACTATGCTGACCACTGAAAAATGCTGTGTCTATCAGCCATAAAATGGGTTTGTTTAGCAATATAACATAATCTTCACAGGTGCTAAAAATTCATCCTGTCCCAGTGAGTGTATTCAGTATATATCTGAAAGGGAGGGTAGACTTTACCATAAAATATCTTTATCAAGTTAATCTACATTTTTTGTGTGTCTGTCATGAAGGATATCTATGTGTTCCTTCTGCATAATGTAATTTTGAAGCAATTTGAAGTTGTGAACATCAAGGGTTCTGCAGGATTGTGTCTTGCAAGAGTTCTAATTTGCAAGTTATTCTGAATTCAGAACTTTCACTTGTTGTGTTATATCCCGCTACATTTTAATATGCCCTATCTTAGCCTTGAAATGGTAGCAGTTTAAAAAGAGTCACCAGTGTGCTCTGCACCAAGAGGACTGGGTGAGTGTCTGAAGGCCCTGCACTAGCACATGGGCACATGTGCTTTTTGCTTTGTCTGTTTAAGGACTTATTATGGTACTTGTAATTTTGTACAATTTAGGTATTAATTTTTGAAATACAGAATCTTAGCACTGCTCTGCCAGAGCAGAAGCTCTTTGAAAATTAGCTTGTAAATTTTACTGGCACCATCTCTGCTCTGGTTGCCAAAGACATCTCTCTTCTAAGACTGCTATGTAAAGGTAAACAAGCCAGTAATCCACCTGAGTTGATGCAGTTATCTCTAGTATTTTATCAACAGATGTCTATGCCCATGCTATGCTGCATATTCCATGGGAATTGTACAGTGCAAGGTGGTTCAGCAACCTGCCCGAGATCCCAAAGCAATTTAGTGAAAGAGGTAGCAAGAGGTGCTACAAATCCATAATCTCCTGTCCTCCACTATATTTTAGCTTCTGGATTAGTGCAAGGTACCTGAAAGCCCACTTACCTGGGTGAATTGTTTGTAGCTATATACAAAATTCCTAGCAAATAAACCAGCTCTGCTTCCCAGAGCTGAGAACACTTTGAATATACTAATATTTTCCTCTCAGAAGTCTTTCTTTTGCACTCATTGCTCCCTTATGTTGTAGTCATTGTTATTGACAGTTTTCTGTTTTGAGATATTCATATTTATTAGTTGTAGCCTTATTTTTTAATCGAACTCCAAGATTTGTCTTCTGACAGTAAAATTTTGAGAAGGTTCTTACATATTTACTTCCATGAAAGCCATTGTATTTTCTAAAATTTTGTTTTCTGATAAGCATCCCTGAAAAGCTCTACAGTAAAACAAATTGCAATGTAAATTCTTTTCAACAAGTAATTCAGGTATAGCCTTGTACTTGCTTTTGTCAAATTGAGAGATGAAATGGAAGCTAAAATTTGCCATGTGCTCTCATGTTTCTTCATACAGAAGACTCCTAGATGTGTCCCTGTAGAAATATGTACATAATTCCTGGAAAAGGACAATATGAGAGAAATAGTCACAGTGTCTTTTGTCTTTCTTTCCCTATTCTTTTTTTCCTTGTTATGCAGGAGCACCATCTGTTCCTGAAGAACCTTACAATAATATTAAGCATTATATTCTTCATCAAGAAGGAAGTACCTGTTTTATTTTAGACTTTCTAGAAAAACTTAACTTGTTTGGAAATACAGCACATTTATTTTTTTTCCTTCTGCCCTCTAGTAATTCAGTTCAAAGGTGCTCCTTTGGGGAAATTACAGGGAGTTTACAGTGATGGTATCTCAGTTCTTAGGTAGGATATTTTCACCTGCATTTCCCTTAGAGCTGCAGCCTTTGACCTCTGGCTGCATCTATCAGTGGTGATGTGACAGTGACAGAATATTTTGCTAGATTTTGAATGATTCTTAGAGTTCACAGCTTCTTTCCTTTGCAATAAAATGTAATATGACTGAGGTACATTCCACAGCTCTTTCTGTAGAAACTATAAGTGAATAATTTTTTCTTTGAGTCCTAAGGGAAAAAAAATCCCATTTTCAATTACGTGTGGACTGTTACTCCTAATATTGATATTCCATTATTAATTTTTATTTACTGAAAAGCATGACAAATAAGACTAATAGATCTACATTTCAGTGAAGTTGTTTCTTATAAGCATTTTCTTTTATAAATCAAGAAGTCAATAAAATATGCTTATTTGGTGTATTCTGGAATTTTACAGTTCCTTGATATTATAGAGCTTTCCTAGGAAGCACTGAGGGAAATTTCCTTTTGAAAATGTGAAGCAAAATATTTATTTTGCTTCAAAAATTTTAGCCATTTAATTATTTCAGTCATCCAGTTTTATACAGTCTGATGACACCTCTATAATCATAGCTTGGGCCAAGATGGCCATTTAGCATAATATTTTTTTTTCCAGGAGGACATACAGAAGAAAGAAAATGGGAAAAATTTAGAATTTAATTTTTTGCCCTTTTTTTCCTTTTTTTGCTTTTATGTTATGCACTTGGAGAAAAGAAAACCTTGAAAGGAGATGGAGTTCTCAAAGCAATGTAGATGGAGAAATTATAAAAATTAAAATGATGAGCTATACAAAGCACCTTTCTGTTTCTTCTGACATCCAACCTTCCCTAGCAGTAAAGCTCAGTTTTCAGTTCACATCTTCAGTTTCCAGACTAAAAATAATCCTTTTCTTACAGTATAGATTAAAGTTTGGGAAACTAGGATTTATTAAGGTAGCTGTTTGCATCCAAAGTAAGAAATTTTTGATGGGTCTGTACATTGGAAATCAAGATCCGTTAGATTGACACACTGTACTATTGTGTCTAAAACTGAAGTCTGTAAATCCATGATTGGTAATTCTCATCTTGTTCAGAAAGATATTAAAATTCATGGAATTTTTATTAAATTTTGATAACAGAAAATGTTAGAATTTGACAAGAAAAGCTGTGGATTCATGCTAAATTTTTGAGAGCTACAATTCTATACATTTCTGGATAATCAAATTTTAAGAGTGAGCCTGAAGTTAGACAGGCTAAGAAACTGATTGCTGCAATGGCTAAAAAATGGCAACCCCATCCCTTCAAAGGAGTTTATAAGGGTTTCGTTTGGTCAATAGACTCAAAAGGAAAGACCAAAAAGGCTGATTTATTCCTTAAATACATATGAGGGCAAAATGCTGGAGAAGACCTGAAGCTAAAGGACAATGCAAACGCAAGAACAAAGAGGTGCTAGGTAGACAAGAACAAATTTACATTGGAATTCAGAATATTTCTCTCCTTTAGAGTAGTTGGAGTCTGGAACATCCTTCCAAGTCATGTACCAAGATAGCCATTTCATTAACTGTTTATATCATGTGAGTGTCTGCAATAAAAGAAGACTAAATTCATTGACTCACAAAAGTCTATCCAAGCTTCCATTTTTAATGCATATCTTTCAAAAACCCATGCAATATTTTTTTTAGCTGCTCATATAGTTCCCTTTTGGTTTAACTGCATTTCCACTTAGGAAACTGCATTCTCTTCCAGAGGTGAAATGTGTGCAGCCATTCACCCATTGGACCTCTCTGTGCCATTAGCTGCAAGATAAGTTTCTGGGCTGTTGGACATTTTTTGTGCCTGTGACTCCCAGTTAGTTGAGTCAACAAAGCTACTGCTTTGCAGCTTAGGCAGTGAAAAGAGAGGACTTTAAACACTGTGCTGCTTCCTGTCTTACTCTCCTGTGTCAGTTGTGTAACCCTCCTTTGAGCTCATTTCTGTAAATGTGGCTACAAGACTTCCATCTTTCTGGTCTTCAGTGGCAAAGTAGTTCTTGCCTCTTATTTGTTGATCTAAGGTACTGCACTGAAAGTTGACACTGAAGGAGTTTTCCATAAATCCTACTCTCTATCACTTTTTTTTCTGGAAAGTAATCTCTCCAGTGAACAGAGCTTTTACTTGTCCAGGAACATCAACTGCCACCTGGCTGCATTGAAAATAAATAAAAAACACATTTTGCTACTTTTTAATCTAACTAGGCAATGATATAATAATGATATAATAATGTCTTTCTCTTGTCATTGTACAGTTGCCCATGAAACTTTGCATCAGTTATTTTATTGGTAGCCTTTCTTACCAGCCAAGATTTATATTATCCCGTAGATAATATTATTGGTTAGTACTTGGTTAAGAGTCAATTTCCAGCTCCTAGCTGAAAGCTGATTTCCAAATTCTGATTTCCAAAATCTTTATATATAGCTAGCAGTACCTACCTCTCTATGGCAAAAAAAATAGGATTTGTCATTGACCCAGCTTCTGTACCATCCATGTTGTCCACAGTCAGTTACATATAGAACTGGTTTAAATCAAGACATTGTATTATGAAGACAAATATGTTGCAAAAAATAAATGGAGCCTGTTTTAATATAGCTATCTTTACCAACTGTATCCCTCATCCTAGCAAAACCAGGTAAGACTTCCAGTCCAACACTGGTATTAATGGTGACTGGTATTAATGAGTTTTTTCCTTCCAATTCTTGTTGACAAAAGTGTGGATTAACCATTTTTTATTTTATACAGAATTAATGTTACAGTAATTTATCTGCAGTTCCCTAGGTAATTTATTTTAGTATGTGAACTACACTGGCAGAGCTCCAGTCCTTTTGAATACCCCAATTTTCTGCATTTCATTTGTATGATGCAAATATAATGATGTGAACTCCGTGTTATCTAGCAAGTTGCTAATTTTTTTGTCGCCAATTGACTTTCTTAGCCTGGCAGAGCAATATCAAACACTAAACAATTAGGTTACCAACATCTGTTGTTATTAGAAACAATAGCAATGTTACTGCTTGTCATGTAAACACTCTATAAATACCCACTTGTTTGAAACCAAAATAAAATATATTTCAGTGCTGAATATATATATAATTTTAGGTATATTTTTATTTGTGATGGTTCCACATGTCTCTGAATAAATATTACCTATGCAGCAGTAGTATGTTTCTAGTACAGTGTTGTTCTTTTCTTCTTTTCCTACCCCCAGTTCCATGAAACAAATTAGGATCATTATTAAAGGAACATCCTAAGTTCTTCAGGTTCATAGCATAAGTCTGGAGGCATACATACATATATGTTCAGTAGCAGACCTTTGCATTACAGCTGATTTCAATAGCACCACACTTTGTGTTCTTTTAATTAATTCATTAACGTATTGGGATGTTGTGGTTTTGAAGCTTTATGTTATCAGAATGTATTTTGCTTGGTTTCCTAATGTGAGATATTTAATCATACTACACCTCTCTCTTGCCTAATGATTTTATGCAAATTACAGCAAAGTTCTTTTGTTGATAAACCACGTCTGATTTGGCATTCCCTTGTTTTCTTTTTCTTTTTTTTCTCACTTTTTTTTTCTTTTTAAACAGGTGATTATCCAGCTCCTCGCGCTGTTCTAACTGGTCACGACCATGAAGTTGTCTGCGTGTCGGTTTGTGCAGAGCTGGGACTTGTTATCAGTGGTGCTAAAGGTCAGAAACATTTTTATGATTTAACTCTCAACATTTTTAGAGTCTTTTTTAGTAGTATTTCTCAGACTTCCCTCAAGCCACATATGCTGTAGTTATCCCTAAGGTGTGTTGTAATTCTAGGAGAATCTGAAGCACTTTTCTCTGAAAAGTATTATTTACTATCTGCACTTACAAATTTAGACCCAAATTAAGTTGATCATTTCATCCAACCATCAGTTAATGCAACTATTCTGCCCAAATCTGGAAGACTATTTTATAAAAATGTGTACAGTAATTCTAATGACATCCAGTGATTTTGAGGAAACCTGTTAACAGATACATATATTTCAGGGAGCACCAGGTCAAAATTCTCCACCTTGATCTTAATTAAGAGGCAGTTTATAGGACTGACCTCACTCTCCAAGGAAGCAGGATCACTTTGCTCTGGAACTGTGTGCAGCATTCTGCACAGTAGCATTTTTTTGCAATGTTTTCTGAATAATGAGCAGTTGCAGGTTCTCCCTGTTGTCTGTGGAATCCAGAACACCAAACAATTGCTAATACAAGTGTTCAAAATAATTTTCCAAGCCTTCAGCAATATCCTTTATGACTGGTAATCAATGAAAATAAAGCACCAGACTCAATGAATGTTTGCTTCATCCTTCCTTACTCTGTTTCTCCTTGATTTATTCAAATTCACTGATTCTGCCCATTTTCTCCTACTTCTCCTTAATTCCATATCCACTTTTCTTCCACCACTGTCCTCTCTCATTCAGCTTCTTAACTTGTCAAACTGCATGTCTTTTTCTCTTTTCCTTTCCTATTTGCCTCTCCCTCCCCCTTTTCTCTTCTTTTGTGCTACATCATCTCTTTTCCCTTCTTATTTCCTTTCTTTGCATCACCCTTGTATTTCCTTTTAACTTATATGTCTTCCTATCTCATTTCCACTCTACTCCTACATTCATATCCAGTGACTTGCATCACTACAGTGATGCTTGTTTCAGTCATCCTCATGGATATCTTTGTACTCATTTTTAAGTTTGCTGCTTCTGAGGGTAAGAAAGATGTGATGCTTGCTCTGCCAGGTTTTGCTCACTGTCGAGCTCCTGGGTTTTTGCTTTTTGTACTTGCTTGGCTCTCAACATTTATTTTCAAGCTGAGTGTGAAACTTTTGAATAAAGCCATTTTTAACAGAAAATCCTAATGGGTCATTAACTCTTGTAATGGCATACTACATAACAGTCATAGGCAAAGTCGTTTGTGAAAAGAATGTACAGTGATGCTGGAGTTAAAAAATTTTCTTGAAGTATTGCTATTTCTTGCCATTTAAGGCAGCTTTATACACTCTGGCTGCAATAGTAGTCTACCCTTTCCAACTATCTTTATGCAAATTTCCTCTTCTTAATTTAGATTGAATCTGTACTCAATTATCTTCTGATTTATTAACTATTTGCTGCTTTGGTAAATTACACATTTTTAGAGGTAAAAGCTGATGGACAACCAAAGATTTTAAAATCAGATTCAGAATATGTTTATAATTGACCAAGAGAAATGGAGGCCCCGTCTGTCTCTTGAAGTAGTCTTCCCATGTTCTCCCTTTTGAAACTTTATACCATATAAAAATGCAGAGATAAAATATTTTTTAAATTTTTATTTTCCAAGATATGCCCTTTCAAAAGCTTTTTCTTCAGATCTGTTAGTTTCAGTCCCTTTCCAGCTTCTTAGATTGCATCTCATGGCAATGTAGCATTGCCCTGCCATTCAGTTTGAGCTCAACCTGTGCTTCCTGGTGGGCAGCTGTTCCTCCGGAACTGGCAGTGGCACTGTGATGACACGTGCAGCACTTGAGAACCTACTGGGGCAGCAAGTCAGCACATTGAGGAGTCATCTGTGGAAAACCTTGTGAATCAGGTTGATGTTTCCATGTTCTTACCCAACAAACCCAAAAAACAGTGGTCAGTCTGTACATCCATACAATGGCATTCTAAATCAGATGTGCCTTTTGTACCATGGCCATTCAGCTATGAAGGTATTTTCTTTTGAAAAATCTAACCAGGTAATCATTCTAAAGGCAAAAGCATCACTTTTTTGTAATATCCTGGCACTTCAGTATTTCCAAAGCTGAAACTCAACTACTTGAGAAAATAGATGATTTCCTTTGCAGTGCTATCCCATGGATGCAGTCAAACTTGGGGTCCCTCTGCATAAGACTTCATGCAAACACAGGTAAAAACCTGTATCAGAGGGTTCACAGATAAATGCACTGATGCTGATTCATTCTACCTGAGCAAACCCAGCTGCTGTGTGAATTTCAAAGAAGTTAGAAGGACTTAACAAGAAGTGGCTGAGTCTGCCAGTATGAGTATACTTTCAGGGTCATGAAGCAGTTGTATAAGGAAGAGATTACTCTGATGTCCAGGATTATCCTGTGATTCATAACAGAAAACATTAAGAATTTCCTGTGACTCATTACATTTATCAGAGAAGAGACCCTTTTTTCTTAGTAGGAATACAGATCTCACTTTCCAAAAAATCTTTTCTCATTGTTCTTGAAATGTAAATAAGCTTAGTTTTACATCTTAAAATGTGCATTGTAGACTTCATAGACATTTCTTTCTTTCTTTCTTTCAAGAGTGTAATAAACAGACATTAAAATCTCATATTGAAATCTGTCAAATGGAGATACAGCGTGATCTCCTAAAATCTCTTATAGTCCAAGTGTCATTGTGAGTCTGTCAGCTTTTGCATGACTCCCATTGCTGAAACAAATTCAGACTGAAATCCATGCATATCACATGTTCATTGGGGGAGAGGATCTACAGGAACTGCCATTGTCTATAGGAGAAATATGCAGTAATATGATTACATGCCCTATGGGAGTTGCTTCCACAAGTCACTGATAGGGCCACATCTGTTTAATGTGAATGGGCAGGCTAAAGAGAGTTCATGTTGTTGGAGAAAAATAAGAGTGAAGTTTCTGAATGCTTGGGAAGAGGAAAGAGCATTTGAGAAGACAGATCAAGGAAAACTCCTACCAGTCTAAGTAAATAATACACTTCTGGGCATATTGTATTTATTTTCTTAATATGCTAGTTCTTGCATTTCCTTTTCTGTTGTGCATTTTAAATTCTTTAAGTAAACATTACAGCTTCTTATACCTATGCAGCACTAATGTGTGTATAAATATATATAAATGTGATATAAATGTGTATTATGCATCATTTTTGTGCACAGACTATATCATTGCTATAAAGAGCAAATGTATGATATATTATGTTTTCATATACAGAAGGTCCTTGCCTAGTACACACAATTACTGGAGACTTGCTGAGAGCCCTGGAAGGAACAGAAAACTGCCTGTACCCTCGCCTAATTTCAGTATCTAGTGAAGGTCACTGCATCATCTACTATGAACGAGGACGATTCAGCAATTTCAGCATTAATGGCAAACTCTTAGCTCAGATGGAAATCAATGATTCAACCAGGGTAAATCTAAATGCAAACAAGCATTTATTGTGTGCTGTCTTAATTGAATTTGTTTGCCATATGGTTTAAAGGAAATCATATATGTAAAATTGCTGCCTCTTGGTTAAGCCATTCAAACATATCCTTTAATTACCATCTCCAAATATGAAAATGCACTTAAGCTTTTCCAGAATAAATAAGAACAAATAGTTCATGAGCCCACAATATTCCCAGAATTTTTGTTTGGAATTAAGTTTCAGTGGGAAATATGTCTTTGAAACAAAATGCTCTGAAATGTCCTCATTCTTCATTTATTAGCCAAGACATGAATTCATGCCTTCAGGGCTCTGCTCTGTCACTAGCACTTGAAGCAGCATGAGGAATGCAGATCGCTGCTCTGCTTTAGGTGGTAGTGGTAGCACTGAGTATTGTAGAACAAATTATGGTATGTAGAAATGTGTTGAACTCGAGTATTGGCAGATTCAGTCAAGGAGCTTTTTTGTTATCTATCATGTTTAATGCCACACAATTGTTTTTAAAATTTGATGATACAAAATTTGTTTGTTTTATTTTTGGATTAGGGAGAAAATGAGAGGAAGCATTTTGCTTCAAATTTAAAGTGGGCAGAACATAAGAAATGCTTTTAAGCCAATTCAGTATTTAAAATATTGATCCATTCCCATAAAGGCTAACTGTGTGCTTGGGATTTTTCTTTTTCTCCTGAAGGCTATCCTTCTGAGCAGTGATGGGCAGAACCTGGTGACAGGAGGAGACAACGGTGTAGTGGAAGTATGGCAGGCCTGTGACTTCAAGCAGCTCTATATTTACCCTGGCTGTGATGCTGGCATAAGAGCTATGGATCTGTCTCATGATCAGAGGTGAATTTGTCATTCATATTTGTATGTAAATACTAAAATTCCAGAAAGAATGCATCTCCATGAATTTTGAGTATATGCTATGGAATTGTTAACAGGATGTGTAAGAAACAATTACTCCAGTTGTTTTCCTGTTAATTTATCTGATTCAGCACTTCTTCTGATACTTGAGTATCATAATGCAAGCACTTAACATTATGGTGAGATCTTATTTAATTGAAGTTAGTAAGCCAGACACTCAGCTAGCAAAATTTGACTAAAATTGCATTAACTTAAGAACAAAGGAGTAGTCAGTTTGGATCAGAGTGCAGTAGCATCTATTAAATGCCTTAAAACCAAAAGTTTTCAAAAGTTTGAGATACATTTCTGATTTTCTGCCAAGCTTAAGAATTTCAGACACTGTTGCAAAAAAGTGAGCTGTTCTTTTGGCTTTTTTCTATGTATGAAAAACCATAGCTGGAGAAGGCAAAAGAGAATTAACATCAGCCTCTTCGATATCTTTTTCAGAACTCTGATTACCGGCATGGCTTCTGGCAGCATTGTAGCTTTTAATATAGATTTTAACCGGTGGCATTATGAACATCAGAACAGATACTGAAGCGCAGTAAAGAGCTGAAAGCCCAGGTAAAGCTGAGAGCACAAGTGCTGCAAAGAAAGGTGTAGTCTCTGGTGGAAAACCACGTCTGCATTGACCTCCGTTGTACATTCCATTACACCCAGCAATAGCTGTACATTGTAGTCAGCAACCATTTTACTTTGTGTGTTTTTTCACAACTGAACACCAGCTGCTGAAAAGCAAGCTTGTATCATGTAAATTATATGAATTAGGAAATGTTTTGGTAATTATTTCATATATCTTTGTTTATTGAGAAAAGGTAGTAGGATGCGCCACAAGAGACTTTTGAAAATTCTGGGGAACCTTGTGTCCAGTTATTTCAATGTTTAGGCTTTGAACCTAACATGCATCCCATCTCCAGCCTCTTTTCAAGCTGAGATTAAAAAAAATATGTTTGATACTTTGTACATCAGATGCACATCTTAACTTTAAAGGGATACTTTTGTAAAAGTAAAACCTTGTATAAAGAACAAAACTGTTTCTTAATTTTATTGTGGAGTTACAACTTGCATGTACTTTAAACCTGATGTCTTGAAGGAACAGGTGCATTCACACAAATCAGACTGGAGATCTGCCTAAGGGTACAGCTTGTGTTAAAGGGTTGAATTTGGGAGCAAACAGTAATTCTTACATTTTCACCAACACATTTTTCACATTTTGAATCTAAAGTTTACCCCTCTTAAGTGGAGTTCTGCTCACAAAGCATTTGGATAAAAAGCCATCATTTGCCATATTTATACTTTATACAATAGAAATTAACTTCCTCCCTTTTAAATTTAAAGACTAGACAGAAAGGGAGCAAAGAGAGAAGTTCAGTTTAATGCTTTGTAATGCTTAATGATTCCCAATACAGACAAAGTGCTATACTTCTGGAATATTAACATTTGGCATATAAATCATGGGCAAGAGAGCCCCCACTGGTTTTTTTTTCCCCCTTATTTGTAATCTGAGGAGCTTGGTTTATTTGAGAGCCTTAGCTTCATTTCAGAGGTGACTGAGGTTGTTCTTTTCAGTTCTTCTGAAAATCTCACCTGAAGCCACTCAGACTAAGGCACTTCATCTTTTACAATACCGTAATGATAACTATCAGAATAATTTTCTGCACATTGTACTGATCAAATTACACACCCAGGGGTATATACACTTTAATTCATGTTTCTTCTTTGTATATTTGGTGACTGTATTGTCATAGATGTACATATTGTGTCGGTAGGGCTATGAGGCATGTAACAGGAATGTAATTTTCTCAGAATTTACACTCACTTGCAGTCATTTATTTAAAAAGATAATGGATTCTTTGTATTGGCACTTTGCACCAGGAACATATCATTATTTATTGATGTGATTACTTATTTGTTATCCACCTTGTATTAGTAAGTTTATCCCTGAATTTCCTTCTTCATTGTTGTTTGTATTTATAAGGTTTGGAAATCATGGGGATCAATGTAATGATTAAGTTATTCATCACCTGTCTGTAAGCAATATCTTGAGTTTGTAGCTTAGAATTGGGAGACTATTGAACATCTGGAAGACAAGTTCATTTCATCTCGAGATCATGGTGAAATATTTTGGATATATAAATTCCTTAAGCTATTGTAACCATGTTTTATTGCAAAGATGTAAAATACGCCAGATGTGTGTGAGTTGGAAATCAAACAGAAAAATAAAATATGCAAAGAATTCAGTGATTGTTTTTCATTCCAATGCAAATTTTTTCAAAGCATTCCCATTATCATTATGAACAAACAATTTTTCTTGAGAAATTCTTACTTATGTCTTAATTATATGCCAAAAAGTATGCACTTATGGGTGGTAGGTTTTTTTGAGGTCTCAGTAATAAAACCCCACAGGTTACAGACTGACCTCTGCAACTCTTTTGATTGTCATAAGAGAAGCTACTAAAGTTACTTTGTTCAGCAGAAGTAAAAAAGAAAAAGAAAAATCAAAGCCTCTCAGGGATATTTAAGATCCTTGTGAGCAGGAAATAATCTTATGTAATAGACCTCACAGAGTGCACAGATCTGATCAGAGAAATTTTGGATATCTCAGTATCTGATAACATGGAATAAATTTAATATTATTTTGGATGTCTACATTACTTGCACAGCATAACAAAATAGGTGGGATAAGTTACTTTTTTGGAAATGCTGAGGACCCTTCAAAGATTACAGCAAGTGGAGACATAGGTATATCTATATGTCATATGTCTAAGGTAACAGTGGTAAGCAAAATACTTTCCTAATAATTAGAAAACTCCCAGAAGTTTTCTAATTCTCAATAGCAAAATATCAACCAACATTTCAATTTGTTTGCCTACTAATTTCCCTTAATTTTAGAAGGAATGTTCTTTAAATAATTATCAAAATACACCAATATTTAAGAACCTTATTAGAATACAGCATACATTTTAGCAGATATCTATTTATATTAATCAGCTTTTGAGAGTATAACGACCTAACTTGATTGTTTTGAAGCTGTAGGAGATTTGGGGAGAGGAGAAAAGAGGATTGGTATGTTAATGGTGTCCTGTGAAACAATTTATTGATATGCCACAACCTCCATTCCATCATTATACACGCGTCACCCATAATTTTGTATTTTATTCAACAAATTGATTTTAAAATGCACCATTTCAATTAAACAAAAAATGAATATTGCTATTATTTTAATTAATACTGTTGTTTTCATTAAGTCTCTCAGCATGGTGTTAAATACAATCTAGTCACAAATTAGAAGCTTTTGTGCTCACACAAACCTTTACATGAGAAATTTGCCATGGGTTACAAGAATTAAAATCCCTCTCACTGTATTGTATTCATAGGTAGGAGTACCCCAGACTCATAAAAAACCCAACAATAATAATAATAATAATTTAATGTTGCTACTACTACTACTACTACTACTAATACTAATAATGCCTAGATATTTAAATTCCATTGCTTTATTTGTTGATTTGTGTTAATTACATTAGTGTACACCCATCTATTTCTGAGCATCTTATAATAAATAGAGAATATACATAGATCTCCGGTTTATGTCACAAGTCTTTTCCAATGCTTCAGCTGCCCATTTCTGTCAGACAGTAAATCTTGCCTTTTTTCTCTTTAGAAATTAGAGCTACTGATCCCAGGGAGTCTCTGAGAGCTGCTTGTGGAACATGAAGCAGCTTTGGCCAAACCAGTTAAATGCAACGAACCTCTCAGCTAAGGGAGATGCAGCTTTAAGGATGCAACTGTGCAACTAAAATGTAAATAATGCACAGTTATTGGCTGCCTTTCTGCCAGCTCCTCCTCATTTAAGCACTGGACTACAAGCCATTGCCTTCCAGGAGAAAAGATACAATAGCTGTGAGGTGTATTCCTCATCCAGATCCTACCACTGTTGAGGAGAATGCTGCTTTCTCTACATGAGCAATAATAAAAGAGAGGCTTCTGCATATTTACCCCAAGGAAAGACTAGTTAGGTTCAATTTACTGGGAAAGCTTTGGATAAATAATGATTATGTTGATAGAGAACCTTGCAGGTTTTGTGTGTGTAGAGCTAAAATGCTGCCTGTGAGCAGCAGTTGTGGAGAATGCTTTTTATAATGCAGTGCATCAACCCTGCTGACAAGCAAGCAGGATGAAGCAAGCCTCGTGCTCCCAGGGATAAAAGCATTTGAAGCAGACACAAGGAGCGAAGGGCTGACTTATGACAACAGCCACCTCCTGATACAAGATGTTTAGTACATATGAATATTTCATTTGGATCCTTAAAGCTGGAGTTTATGCTTACAATTTTCAAGGGCTTTACTGTGGACTGGTTTTATTTAGGCTTTGGGGGGTGGGGGTGTGTGTGTGTTACTTGCAAACTCTAAAAATGCATGGGCTAAATCTGGTATTTAAAGCATAAGAAAAGTACTGGACATTTATGTGTCTATGCAATACACTACAGTTTATGGACTCCCTAGCCTAGTGACTGATTTTGCAACGTCTACAGTTGCAAAATATCTGAAACCGATAAGAAAAACAAGCCTGGTGGGTGCTTTCTTATGAAGTTTATAAGCTGTGGTCATACAATTAATTTACTTAAGGATTTAAATAGATGAAAATATGCCAAACAGCTGACTTTGGTTTATGGGTCTGTCCATGGTGAACAAACAGCTTTTGGACACTGGAAACAATGACATCTCAAGATATTGACATGGAGTTGACTCTTAATTCTTCATCAAGAGAGTACTTGGTTGGATTTCTTTCATGAAATCATTGTTATTCC
Organism: Cinclus cinclus; assembly: GCF_963662255.1. NCBI lineage: Eukaryota > Metazoa > Chordata > Aves > Passeriformes > Cinclidae > Cinclus > Cinclus cinclus. The sequence continues at coordinate 52,182,793 of NC_085047.1, forward strand.
TTTTACACATTTGAAAAGCCATAAAAACTATGAAGTCTATTTTTCAAAAATTATTGTGATAGTAAATCTCATTATTTTAATTAATCCATAAATTACTTGTAAACTACTATTTAACATGGGCTAATGTCACAGTGAAGTCTGTCCTAATTAGATTATTTTTCCTTTTACTATATTGGCCAGGATTTTGTAGTTTTAATGAATTGGGTTTTTTTTAAGGCAAAAATCAATAACTCAAAAGATACCCCATCCATACCCTTTAAACTGTTTGAGGTAAATTACAGAATACACTGCCTTGAGACATTTTACATTAGCTAAAAATTTAACCTCAAACACACAGAAGTTAAGTAGTTCCTATTATTTAATTTATATTTTTTATGGAGGGATAGGTGACACACACAGTATTTTCATTGGCAGCTTTAGAATAATACAGTTCCACCTTTAAATTCCCTTGGGTAATTTATTTGCCTTGTGTAACATTCCAAGCTCGAAGAATTTCGACGTAGAATCCTTAGCTCATTTCAGAGGACCAAAATGCCACCAACCAGTGGGCAGAATGGGCTGTTTGTCCTGGAGTTGAACCACTTGTGTCCTTCTCTGGTGTGGATAATTTGAAAAGTGTGTTGCTTGTGCACTTGCTGGAGCTGCCAGGGGCAGGACAGGGACAAGACCTACAGTCCACCTAAACCTTCATTTGCAGCTGGACCTTGTGGGACTAAGGTATTTATGTGTGTTTTGGCACAGGCTGGGATTTCAACCACGCATTGCAGTAAATGATACAAAACAGCTTTCATGGATTTCCAAGCAGGTATCTAGCCTGGCTCTTTTAAAAGACTCACAGGTAGGTACATAATGGATGACTGGAAAATATATTATTGGTGAGAAAACCATGAAGATATAAAAGGCAGTCATATAAATGTCGCAACAAATGAATATACAGCAACGTTTTAGACAGAAGAATTTTTATTCCAAGAAAACCAGAATTTATTTTCCAGTTTAATGAGTATCCTAAGTGCCAATGATGATGTATAGTGACTGCAGATCTCTTGCATATGTTCTGGGCTTGTCCAGAGTGGAACAGTTGGCAACAGATGATAATTAGCAAATGCATACAATCCTTTTGCAGCCTAGAATAACTTATTTGCAGAACTGGTTTAAGAGGCATTGTGGTCACTCTTATCTAGCACTCCCAGTGAACTTCAGAATACTTCACCTTAAATTTTTCAGTCTAATATTGATCTCAATGCCTTTTGGCATTTGGACAGAGGAGATTTTATGAAAAACTTGGATTTTGAAATGCATCTCATACAATCTTAAATAATGAGTTGAAGACAAGGTGGTAATAGGAGAGTAAGCATTATTTTCTGTGATGAAGTAAATCTTCTCTAAGCATGGAGAAACATTGTGAAAGAAAAAGTTATTTTTACATGTAAAGTCATTTCTGAGAAGACTCTGGAACTTAAGGGCAATTTTATACAAATATCTTCTCTTTATGTACAGACAACAGCTAAATAAGGTTTAGAACAAAAACAACAACAACAAAAAAAAATCCCAGGTTTCATTAGCAATTATTTTTTACCATCTACCACTTATCCATTTGTGTGCTATTGAAGATTTTTCAATCACTTAGATCTAAGTTGGTATGTGTAAACTTGATCTAAATGTGCAAAGTATATCAAACACAGGATCCTCACTGTTCTGTATTCTCCAACAGTATCCAACCAATGACAACAGCCAATTTTAGCTCAAAACCATGTTTTTGGTGAAACAACTTTTAACCTCAAGCTCATTTGAAATTTTACCTTTCTTTATATTTGCAAATTGTGTGCAATCTTATTTTTATAATATATTTATTATATAATTCAGTAAAACAGAAGCAAATAAGCTATGCTACACCCTAAGGTTTTTATTGTTCAAAATATCTGTTACTAGAGAGACTACATCTAATTGTACCTAACAGGTGTAACCCAAACTTCAGAAACAAAAATGAAACCATATAAAATTGCTTTTCTATTTGAGTAAGATGTCTAGATTTGGCAAGCCACATGTACTATTAAAAATACTTCAGCTGATGGCCTCTATTTCGTTAGTCATACAGTCACAGGATGTGCTTTGTATAAAAATGTTTATTAAACAGGTAAGTTTGCATGGCACAAATATAAGCCACGTTTTTTAGCCAAGTTCATTCAAAAGATCAGTAAATCTACCTTCATGACTGGCAGTTGCCTAGGAGAAACTTCTGCAATTTTACTGATTTTATCCCAAAGTACAGGGATTATCAAATACTACAAAATTTTCATTAAGCTTTTATTTAGGATTTAAAAAAGGTATTGTCATGGTGATGGACAATTAAGGGGAGCAAACTCTTAAGTCAGCAAACTAAAGATTGTCAGGCAGCAGGTGGATAGTTTATATATCTTTGATTTTCAAAAGGTGCTAGGTGTTCCTACAGGGCATGAGCTGAGCAGCAACTGGGTCATATTAGACAGAAAACAGAGAACTGCAAGCACACAGCAAGGTGCTTCAACAATCCTATTTTCTCATGAGATAATAAGAATGGACAGCTCATCCCTTGGCATGGCTTTCCAAGGCTTTGATAAAAGCACCGCATTGTCCTCTTCTCAAAGGAAAGGCATCAAGTTGGCCTGAAGAAATCATAAAAATCACTGCTGTTCAACATTCTGTTCCCTGAAGTAGGAATATCCAGATGAAAGAAATTGGGAGCAGCAGCACCACCATCAGTAGCACAAGTGCCCCCAGCTTCCTAGCAAGTAAAGCCATGTTGCTGACAAGCACCATATTAGCTCTGTCTTTCAAAGCCTTATCTAGGGAGACTGCTGTGAAATCAGGGGAGAAAATAAGAATTCAGCTGTCATAAGAGCATGAGTGAATCACCTGACTGAACTCTCTATCTTCAGAAACCAGTCACTGTAACTGTGGAGTGGATCTGGAGAGCCCACCTTCATGCCGGCTCCAGTTGATAAGTAGAAAGTGACACTTGGTAATGTTAGGCTAAATGCTTCTCAGAAAGCCCATATCTGAATTAAGGAAAGACCAGATGCATTCCTTGATTTCACAAACAAGTTCACTTTTCCTTATCTATCCACTACACTAAAAATCAATGTGTAACTGAGAATGTGAAAGCTAAAGGGACTCAAGACACTTATTACACAAAGACACAAGCTCAGTGCTATTTATGGTAGAAAATTACACGTGCTTACAAGCTAGTTGTAAGAAAATGTTTCTTGAGAATTTAAAATTGTTTCATATGTTTCAAAAAATTATCGTCCTGCAGACCTTATGCAAAAGAAGACTGACAGGTATTTAGATATAAAAGAGAGACATTTTGAATTGACTTTACCACTACTAAATCTAGTTTACAGTGCTACACTGGTTTATAAGCCTGGTTAAATTCCAGAGGAACACACTTTGTGGTGACATTTATCTGTATATCACACTTGACACTTAATTTATCATAGTTTTCTCTGTCTTCCAGCAGAGAAGACAACTAGGCTGAAGTCTGAATTTCTAATACAAGTCTAGTGTGACCACCTGAATTAAATCATATAATCATTAGCATTTGATGTGTACCATCTTGTAAAAAAACACCTCCTGAAGACTGAAACTCTAAGCTTGCTCATTCCTGTCTAGTGTGTCCCCAATGAACTGATTCTCACTGAGCTGAGTTTGTGTCTTTGAGCTGCTTACCACACACAGGTGGGTTTCAAGTCCATAGGCTGAGACCTGCTCTGCATGGAAAGACACCCACTAAATCCAGGATATTTTTCACCCAATGCTTCAGTTGTCCAAGATCAGATATCCAAATCTGTACAGGCCACCAAAGGGTACCTTTATTGTGAATGGAAATATGTAAACAGGCACTTGTGGAAAGAGAGCCATTTGAACTATTGAGATACCTGACTTCTGTGTCTAAGATGCCTAATGAGAGAAATCTTTCTATGGTAATTGATACTTATTTGTCTCCATTTATAGCAAATACAGCCTGGAATGACTGGCTCAGAAGGAAATACCTCATATCTATGGAAGTTAATGCATTATAAATCAGTGTTGTTCATCCAGTCCCTCCTTTCCATTTGATCCTGACAAATTTGGACTCTCCCTGCCCTGCAGGTTTTGTTTCTTCTCCCACCTGTCAGGTAAAGTGAATCAGGAAGTAGAAAGAGATACCTTCGCCCCCTTTTTTGTACCCCACTGTCTTCATTCTTGATTAGATGAGTTCTTTGGATATATTAAAGCTTAGTCACTCTGTCCAACCATCACGTCTCATATCTTCATTACAGCTATCCCCAGAATAAAGTTGAAGGACATAATGTGTAGAAAGGGGGAAAGTGAAAGAGAGGAAATATACAAGGACCTCAGTAGTGGAAGGAGCTACAAAACCTGTCATGTTCTGCTGAGAATGGGTTGTCCTTGGGAACACAGCCTAAGGCATTGATTGTGTACAAAATGATACTTTCGGGAATTATCTACTTCAAGTCAGGTAGATACAGGGAGAAGGGGCTTTCCGGTTCGAACTTGGCAGTGGTAATTTCAGCATGATTTTCTGACTCCTGTGGTCTTAAGTGCCTGTAACTGTGATTTCTCTTTGTGTGTTGCAAATGAATAAATGGATTTGCATTTTACTGTATCCTGATTTGAATCAAAGGTGATTTCATACAACCTGCCTGCAACAAATAATCTCTTACATGGGATACAGCAAATTCCAACCACAAGAGGAGTGTGAATAAGTACTAAATTCACCCAAACCCTGTTGAAGGCATTCAGAGTTCAGCAGCCCACTGTAAAAGGTGAGGAAGCAACAATAAGGTCTGGAGATCAGGTAAAGAAGTGGCTCCTAGATACCAGTAATAGCCAGAAAAATTCCCTGGTGTTTGAGGACAGTGCTTGGACCTGGAGATGTGTCCTTAACTTGTGCAGTTTCTGATAATTCAAAATTAAGTGAAGGTCTTAAGACTTTGGGGAGTTCAGGGGCCACAGCAGAGGTTGCAGCCAGACCTATAATCTGGGTAGAGGAAGGGAAAAGTAGAAAGAAGTCTCAGCATGTTCCATCTAAGCATGTTCCTCTGATCTAAGGACAGGATGTTTTCAAAGGACTGAAAATACAACATCACGCCCTAATGAGAATTCTGAAAATACCATGTATTTTCTGTATTTTGTAACTGCATTTTAAGCTCAATTGACTAATGAATCATACAGCTTTTACATTATCCAAATTTCTGTTCCTTAGCCGTGGAGCACAGATGCAGAAAAGAGTTAGAGAGAAGGCAGAATTAATTTGCTAAATAATTTAACTAAGCAGGGTGAGTTAAGTAGGTTCCCACAAAATGAAATTCATTATAGCACATGGGCCTTACAGATAGCACAAACATCTGCCTGAAATACCTGAGAAACTCCACAGAGGAAATTTCACAATCCCCCATGAAACTGTAAAAATTATCTTGTGTAAACTGTTGTAATTTTATTTTTTAGATTGTGTTTATTTTATTGTTGGGGGAAAGAAAACTGGTTATTAAAAACATTTGATTTCAGTCCAATGTTTTTTATAATTTTATTTTGTCAACAGATGGGGGATATATTCCAAACACATAATGGCTTTATCACTTTTCAAATGCAACTGCTGCCAAATTTCTAACATTAGAGTCTTCTCTCAGCTGTAGCATTGTGAACAACAGAATAATTATATTGAGATTCACAAATGTTTATGACATTTTAAATGTGAAAAATTTATTTACAATTAGTATATTTGCACTGGGGTGTAGGTGTTGTCTGGTAATAATTCAACAAGTATTGTCATCAAAGTAGAATGTTTTGGTGATAATTTTCATTAGGCAGAATGAGCTTTAAAAATGGCTGTTGACATTTGTTCTTAGTTAACTCTGATACAGAACTGTATAAAAGACCAAACACAATATATCACAATTTCTAGGGTTGGTTTGAATTACACTACTGACATTTTATTATATATGTTGTGTTGACCAGCTTTAAAAAATTTATGTAGTGTTTGTTTTGGAATGGAGGTAATTTCTGTGGCTATGGATTAGTAGTGCAGCTTGGCTTTTTCCCACTCTCTGTTACCCCAGGCTATAGCCAGAGAATAATTTTTGTTTGATATTGCCAACTTGGAATTTATAGGTGCACAGCTCAAGCCACCAGTTGCCAGAGGCACTCATAAACCCTTCTTCCTAGCACAAACTATCAATATATAACCTGATCAGGAGCGTGCACTGAAAGTAATGGCTCTTTGTTTCCTTCCAGCTGTAAAGTGCCATTGCTGGCCACACAGGATTTGGGTAAGATGAAAGCAGTGATAGTTACTGTTCTCTGACAGAAGCCTCAACAATTTCAACCTCTGATATTCAACACAATGAAATAGCCTTACCTGGAGCTGTTCTACAGAGAAAATATGGCCAAAACTCACATTTAGTCTGAGTGAGACCAGAAGGGCTCAGTAGTCAGCGTCTAACATGAAACTCTAAGCAGAGGAGAGGTGACTGTGAAGGTCCTCCTCCTCTCTTCCCCCTCTGTTCAATCCAGGCATTTCTGGCAAAGTGGAATATTTTCTACAAATAATCAATTTTCAGAAATCTGACAAGTCTGGAAGAAACATCTTTTCATAGAGTAATTTTATCAGAGAAAGGAAGTGCAGAGTTGTGCCTGTAAAATGCTGATCTGAGATGTGAGGGAATCCTTAATTCAGAGCTTTTTTTAACTGTCAAGAGCAGTTTGAAGAAGACTGAGCAGGATCTGATGTCAGGGCAGGTACTGCAGAGACTCAGGCATGGAAAGAGTTCACCCTTTATCAAGAATGTTCAAAAGAGGATTTTATTACTTTCCAGTGGTAACAATAAGCCTTTCCTAAACCACAGGAGTTATTACCAAAAAAAAAAAATATTGAGTATTGGTCCTTTATTAATATCTGCCATGGGAAGACCTTTGCAATATCAATGAAAACTCAAGTAGGCTACAAAATTTATGCTGTATGGAGAGGAGGTTTTTAATAAAGGCATAAAAGGAGAATGGATGCTAGCATGACAAACATCTGCACAAGAACAAAGCAGGTGAAAACCATCTTCACCTGCCCAGGCCTACAAATGCTGTGTGTGCCCTTCCTGCCACAGAAACAGGACACTATAGGCTCAACTTTGACCATCTCCAAAGATTTAGCTAGAAATTTGGAAGAACTGAAAAATACTTCAGATTGTATAATGCAGGAGATCATAAAACCAGTAGGAGAGTTTGAAAATTGTTTAGATTTATGAGCTGACGGAAATTACTTAGATATCCACACAGTCAGAATCTCTTCCATTTAGTCAAGCTGCTTAAAGATCAAAGTATTTGTATCAACTTTATCAACAGGCATAACGAGAAAAAAAAAGAATCCACAACATACAACAGATGCTCCTTTGTCTGCCCTCAAATTGTCAAGAGTTAGCAACTTTCAGTGCTATTGGGCAGGGCACACACAACATACACGTGTAATATGGACGTGTAATGTGGTCCTGGGGAAAGGACTAACAAGCTTTTGGGTGGAACACCAAAAATGAGAAGAATTTCACACACCCTTGTTGACTTTTGTTCTTCATATTTATAAGTTTCATGCTACACATACCATTGTGTATAGAAGCTCTGAACATTGGGAAGTTTGCACATTTCCAACAGTGCTGGTTCTCGACAAGCATAATTAAAGTAATGCAGAAAATGAAATCAACAACTGATATGCCTACACATGAAATTCTACATCAGGTAATGAGAGTCCCACAAATTAGAATATCAGGAATGGCTCTATGTAACTTCATGCCTGTCACTTCAAGATGGAATTTCCATATTTCCATTGTGGCTGTTCATTCTTTCATGCTTTGAACTGATAGTTCATGAAATAAGGACAAATCTGAGGGGATATTAGCAACCCATACTAAATCCTGTACCAATCTATATTTACTACGAACCCAATTCTTTTTTTTTTTTTTTTACAAGTAGTAGGGTGGGTCATCAGATTTCTGGAAGCTGTTATTTCATATACAAGGTTTGCCTTTTAAACAACACAAAAACCATTATGCAGAAATATTGTGTGGAGAGCTAAGCTTGCACTCCAGGTAAATATTGCTGTTACCATCCATAGGCAATGGGGCTCCAGTGATTCCAAAAGAAAGACAAATGCAACCCTTATCCTGAGAAAACTACTCTCAAACACTTCTGTCTCAGAAAGACTAACTTTTCACAAGGCTGCAGCCTTCTACTTGTAGCTTCTCTCATTAAATTATTTCCCTTAACTATTTCTCAACTCACTCTCAACACTCTCCCACTCCTTTATTTTACAGGGCAACCTAATGTGAGCAAGATGTTCAATATGTCTGGGCTGAGGCAGGACCAAAGTGAAAGCCACAGCGAGCTCAGCAGAAAGCAGAGAGAGAAAAGGTTATTTTAAAGAAGTGTTCAGCACAAAAATATCCTCCAGGACACTCATCACCTGTAAAAGATCTCCAGATGGAGAGAGTACCCTCTTCTTCTCTTAGGAAAAAACTGGCTACCAGAGGATCCAGCTTTACTGTAGTAAAAACATTTAAATTCCCTCTGCCCATGGATATTACCTGGTTACACAGGACACTACACGCAAGATCAAGAACCACACATTTTCTTTCTGAATTATGACGTACATTGCAATGTGTCTTTCAGGATTTTTTCCTAAATCCTTTCCCAGATATGCTGGGAATGGGCCTGCCTCCCATGCATCCACTGGGGTCATGGCCAGTTTCATTGTTCCCAGAGAAAGCAGCTGCTGAGGGAGAAAGGCAATGGGGGCTTTTCCCAAAGCCCAAAGACAGCTATGAACACCGAAGAAACATTTTGAAGTACAATCTGAAGTAGTACCCTATAGTATAGATTTATTGGAAGAAATACTCTCCTAGATCTGAATGTTTTCACCTCCCTGGAGATGAACTTTAACTCAAGCTTTTTTTTTACAGAAGTGTCCTTTCAAATTGCAGAGAAGGAGAAGCCATTGACATTTTCCTTTCTGCTCACTCAGCTTTCAGTCTGGGGCAGACATGGGACAGCCTTACCAAAATCAGACTATTTTTAGCTGGTTCAGGCATGGTTATATGGGCTGCAGCTACATTTATGATTTCTATTCATATACACCCTCCAAGAATAATTCTTCACATTACTGTGTCACTTTTTCACACTGACAGTACTTTGCAGTACAGGGGCACCTTCAACATAAGAACTGTAAAGTACTCTACAGTACCTGGCTGCTTATGAATTAAGTCTTGCATGTGCTGGCAAGCAATTCCTGTAGTGAATTAAATACCCTTTCCAAGACCCTAAATAAATTAATGAGACTGCAGAAATAATCTCTAATATGTGGGATCTCTTGTCCCCTCAGCCCTCTTCCTCCCTTCACAAATGTATGATGCAGTGTTGATTATTGCCTGTATTAAGACAAATTACATTTAGTAGACCTGAAGTTGTACACATTTTTAAAGCAGACTGGCTCTGTGTCCCTGTGTCAAGAAACTGTTCTATGCAGGCAATAGTTCACAATTATTGCTTACTTCTTTGCTTTCTTTTTAAAAAGAAAGCTTCCCTGTAAAACTTGGGATACAATAAAAATGAAGATGAAGGAAACAAAAGGTTTTTCAAATGGTGAAACCAGTCAGAACCCTGATTAATGGGAAGAATCCCAGCAGAATTGAATTCTTTGATTCTCACATTTCTCTATTAAGAGAGACTTCCCAGGAAGCTCATTCTCACATCAGCAGTGTACCCGATATCCAGGGAGTAAATGAGCAGGAACTCACCGCAGTGCCAGACTTCTATCAGCCATTAGAGCAGCAAAGATTTACAGCATGAGGCTGCGTAATAAACCATACTTATGGTGATAAATCAATTCTCAGAAGAGAGAGAAGAATGTGCTCCTATGGGCTGATGTGGTTAAAGCACAGGAGTGGACACCAAAAAAAGAGAGCCTTGTGCAAAATGTAGATATACCACGATGATGCTGCTGTGTGAGCTCTGCCAATTCATAAAGCATTTTCCTGCTCTATCTTTCAATAATGATATTTCCTTTTCTCTCAAGTATTCATGCCTGTGAAGGGCTCTGGCATTCTTAAGTAGGAGGTGCTGAAGAAGCACAGTTTTTCAATCATTTTATGAATAGGCAAAAAATGTTTAAAAGGCATTTCAGTGTTTTACAGGACTGGAACATGGCTGGTGAGAAATATACATTTCTGGGTGGAAGCATAACAATTATGTTTTAATGCAGAATGGTTTAAAGGTGAAAAGAGCACAATGTGACTCCTTTCAAGTTATGTGATAAGCTGGAACCACACATCTGCAAGAGACTTAACAGGAATAAAGCAAGCATCATGATAATGGATCTTAATCAACTATCATGGACTCACCAGCATATTCTACCCTCCTTAAAAAGGGGAGAAATAACCTTAAATAGGACCAGCATTTCAGGCCCATATTAAAGAAACTTTTCAGCAAGCAGCAAAACCATTTATTCTCACTGATGAAAATGCAGATCTCATTTACCAGACATGCAAGAGACAAATTTGAATAATGGGAAATATTTGTTTAATATCTTCAAGTGTCTTCAATTTGTCCTTGGGAATAGACAATGGAGAAAGAAGCAGAAGGGGCCCAGGTGTGACTCAGTTTCCACAACTAAGATGCCACATCTGCAGCAGAGATAATTGTTCTCAGTTCCCTTTACTGACAAAGGAGATAAACAAGAGTTTCAAGATCACAATTCCTCTTGTTCTAAGGCAAACACTTCAAATAGATATCTGCTGGTTTAAACTGCTTATTTCTCTCTTTGTCTATAGAGAGAGTTCAGAGTGATTAACTCAATAAGTAGAAACAGTTTAAGATGGTATGGGGAATCTCATCCCAAAATTCATACCAGGATGAATTTTCTCTTCCAGATGTCCTACCACAATTGTACCTGTCTCAATGCTGTGGTAATTCTTAACAGAAATTAAGATGAAGAATAACCTCACCTATCTAAAAAAAGGACATTTAAGAATGATGCTTTGACCTCAGAATAGTTTTATACATTTCCATGTACTATTATTTCCATGCTCCTATTCCAAGCATAAGCCAAAATTGATTGTGAAAATGGTCTTTTGCTTTCTTTGCACCCAGCTGTTCACACACCTGCATAAGAGCCCCTGCTTTGCATCTGAATTCTAACTGCATCTGAAACCCTAAGGGATCTGAAATTTGGAAGTGTCTGTTGTAAAAACAACATCCCTGGGAAAACTGCAAAGCTCCTTCCAATGTTAGCTATGAAATAATGCTTGGTTAACAGTGAAATTAACAAAACTTGCTGGTATTTTGGCAAACTTTAAATTTTCAGATTCAAAAATAGGACTGAGTGTATACTAACAAGCAAGTCGGTGGCCAGGACTAGAAAGCATATTGCATCCTGCTGTTGATAAAATGCAGCACCACCTTAGGAGAAGGATTGCATGAACTAAATATTTTTACAAGAGATAGCAAGACAGGTCCATGGAGCTTAGTGACATTAAATGCTAAAATAATATAAATATTTAACAACCTCTGCTTGTAAGAAAATTCAGTCCACATGAAACATAAATTAGGATAGTGTATCAAGAGCCTATTCCAGTATTAGCATTAATGAGATCTAAACTGGCCAGCCACAGCCAAAATAACAAAATAGTTGCTAGAAAACAGCAGCTAATCTATCTGCCATGCTGTCTTCAGATGTCTTATGAAGGTCTGAGTCCAAGCTGCAGTCAGTGATACTTACCTTAAAGTCAGAGAAGATTAGTAAGTCAAGTGTCCTAGTCGACAGTACTGGGTTGAAAGATAAAGTGGAATTCATTTAATCTGTTAGTCAGGATTCTAACATTCAAATGCCCTATCCTGAAGCTTTTTCTGACTGACATTGCATTGAATGATAAAGTTAATATCAGTTGACGGTTTGCCAGAAGCCATTAATATTAACTCTCAGTTTTGTTTCAGGGCTTGTTAATTTTGTTGTGGCCTTATAAGACAAAGAATCCAAGTAAAGAATCACCATGTTCCCTATTCTTTCTTTTTTTTTTTTCTTTTAGTAAAACTTTCTCCTCACACTTTTTTTTTTTTTTTTAAGAAGCCAAAAATGAAACTAGACCTTTATTCATACAATACTCTGCACTGATCCTGGATTTATTTTTGAAAGTTGGTAAACTCTCTTTTCAATTTAAATTGATTAAATAGGTACAGCTGAGTAAATGGACAGAGTTAGGCTGTAAGTCATGTGTTTTCACTTTTAAATTACACATAGAAGAACACAGAGAAAATAAGCAAAGAAGAAAAAGTGTACAGAGAAGAGTTCACTATTTTCAGGATTTAAAAAATGAAATTACATACAAGATTATTAGATTGCTGCCACACTTTGCTCTCACACAGGAGATGCTGTGATCGCCATGGCTGACTTATTCACACCAGTGGCCTGGGATGCAGAGCATGCATCTCACTAAGTAACATTTTTATGTCCTTTGGAAGGATTCTGCATCTCATGTTACATCAGTTAGATGGATTTTCACAGTTTGTTGGCCATAACAGGGAGCAGATACACAGAAAATCACTACCAAAATGCAGCTGAAATCCTTCCCTAATTAAGTGCTTCTTTCCTCTTAGAAATAAAGAATATCTCCAGTCCTATGCAGGATTCAGCATCTGGAAGTCTTCAGAGAAGGAATTTGGTAATTCTAGTTAATTCTAATATTTCTCTACCAAAACCATGTTTTGCACTCTAAGCCAGTTCCTTTGAGAACATGAAATAGTAAAGGTACTGTGATAAACTTAATGGTTAAAAAAAAAACCCAAAAAACCAAAAAGCAAAAAAACCCAACCCAACCAAACACACACACACCAAAAAAAAAAAAAAAAAAAAATCCAAACCAGATAGCCCACAATAACAACAAAAACCACCCGGAGAAAATTTTTTTTTACTCAAAAGGGATTCAATGCAGTTTTTGTTAAATTATGAAGAGTGCAACAGGCATTATTTTCTTAATATTGGATTCCCCCATGGATATTTGGAAATATTAAATATATAGAAATCTTTATGCATATGTAATAGAAAAGGAAATTTTTTTAAATATTCAAAAACCAGTATATTGGCTTTGTGGAACCTGGAAACAAACAGATGTCTACCTATTCTTGAAAATAACCTATTCTTGAAAAAATATGTGCTTTTCTGCTTGAAAGAACCTACGTAGCCTAACTTGCAAATAATTTTTGCCACCTCTGAAAGAGACTGGAAATAGCTTCTCTATCTTCCCTAAAAGCCGTTGAAGGTACTTGTACAAAATACAAACGTACTTCTTTCCTTAATATTTATGCAATGTTATTAAGCCAAACTATTTTATTGCTTCTCTTTATTTAATGTCTCAGTGTTGCAGTACTTAGAATCTCTCTGTAATAGGAATTTAATCCACTTTCACCAGAGATTTTCTACAGTACTTACAGTAACCCTTGTTGAATTATTTTCATCCACATTCCACATGAATGCTTTCCCTTTCCTGCTTGTTTGCTCTAGGCAAACACAGGACACAGACTTACACTGTGAGATCCAGTTCTCAATTTTATTTAATGGCTCAAACATATTTTCCATATTATGTTGTTCTTTATATCTCAATATTTGGTCATAGATTCAGCCACAGATCCAATCACTACATGACAGAAGTGATATCATATATCTGAACCACTTCCAACACATACAGATAAAATGCTGCTAAAAATATTTTTTTTTTTTGCACAGGGAAATTCTTCAAGTAAGAAAATGGGGAGGGTCCTTCCCATTACATGTAGCAGAAGCGCAGGATGCTGTCAGGCATTGTATTTTATCGTGTATGGTTTCACACTCTCAAGCCTCTGAAATCCCAGTTAGAAGACTGGCAGCACCATTCTCAAAGCAAATATTGTGCTGTTTCTGACTTGCAAAAGTGAAGCCTCTACTGTGCTATGAGTAAGAGGTGGTAGTTCCACGCTTTGTAACAGGGATGCAAAGGAAACTGCTTGCTAAATTCACAGGGGAGCTGCTCTGTGATCCTTCAAGCTCCCAAAAGAGAAGGGGTGCCAGACAATAGCTATATTCATTGAGCAACAAAGCTAGTGAAGGGTCTAGAACTCCTATGAGGAGCAGCTGAGGAAGCTGGGGTTGTTTAGCCTGGAAGAAAGGAAGTTCAGGAGGGACCTTGAGTACACAGGTTTTACTTGAATTGGAAACTGGAGACACATAGAGACTATCTCAGTATAAGACTTCCTATGACAATCAGAGGAAGTGCCTAAAGTGGAACCAGCTTATTTGGAATTAATGGGAAAATTAAATACATTTTATAGACAAAAAAAAAATATAAATTTTAGCAGCAGAACTGGAGAGACAAAATAAACATTCTTTAGAAAAACTGTGCCCAGGACAACCAGTGAGAAGCTTAGACAATGTGACAAAGAGAATTAAGGGAAGCGATGGGAGAACTACAGCTTGTGCACATGACCTTCACATAACATTAAAACCACACAAACCAATATGCAAGTCCCATGTCTGTACATTTCCTTGCTTGGTTGTCAGGGCAGCTCAAACTTCAAACTGCACCTAAGGAGGAGCTCGACTTCTACCTATAGCACTGAGAGGTGCTTCAGTGGGTCCACCCCACAGATAATTCTTGTGAGTCAGTCCATTAGGCCTGACCATATGAACAAGAATGGCACTAAAAGTGCTGCCATGGTACATTTCTCAGTGCTGCTCTGTGCAGTTGACACCTGAGGTCAAGCTTGCTCAGCCATTGCAGCAGCCATGTCAGCCTTGAGCTTCAGGTCAGCTCTGGCTCCACAAAGCTTGCAGGCAGTCCACAGAGCTCAGGCTGTGAATTACTCCCCTGTGTGGCTTCTGCAAGGTGTCATACATGGATTTCACTTTCTTCTGCTACACCAACACGAAAGCTGCTGTTTGAATTTACCCATCATACCCTTTTTTAACCCATGTCTCAGGCTCTAACAATTGTCAACTACCATTTTGTCCTTTCATTTCACATTATCAATTTACTTTTGATTGTTAATCACAGCAAAAGGTCACATAGGATGGAGCATTGCTGGCTGAAAAAGTAGGTGGAAAATACTGAAAATACCACCAAGGTATAGCTGATTAAACTTTCCAACTCTGTCATTTTCTGCATAGGAATATCCCTTTGCTGAACCTAGATTTTGCTAAAATCAAATCAGTTTTCAGCTAGTGAAAGTTGGTTTTTATTCATAGCACCTGAAGACTTTTTAAAAGGTTCACCCAGCAGGAATTTCTGGGCAACAGTCTGGGGCAATTTTTCAGTAGCTCTCCTTGGCAGAAAGATGTCAAGGCCATTAGAACTCAGAGTACTGCATTAGTCTGTGCATCCACACTTAGTCAGTACTGAACATGGTAAACAACTGAATGAATATACCAGTAAGCAGAATTAATTTTTAGCCACTTTTACAGGAAAACACTGTGAAGTTTCAAACATGGTCTTCCCAATTTTAAATTTGACTCCAGGATTCGTTATGTGAATTGAGAAAGTAAACAGTCTGGTTTTTATAGAGAAAGAGCAATAAAAACTCAAATTTGCTATCTCGTTTTACATTAAGAAAACTTTGCAAGTGAAAAAGATTGAAAATATCAACTCCTTATTCTAAAATTTCATCTCTCCATTCCATTTCTCCATGTTTTGCCCTGCATTAATTAAAACACTGACAATAGTATATTTTTCCTTGTCACATACTTCATTTTGCATGCTCCATTTTACACAGGTATCAGGGACTTGAAAAGGGTGAGTTACAGGGAAGGGATAATTACACTACTTTATCTAAATAGGAGAAATCATTCAAAGAGCAACAGTGAACTATGGAAGATACTTATTATCTCTCTTTACATCTCAAAATTTCTTCACACACGAGATTGTAAAAGCACAATAGACAGAGATGAGCAGATCAAGCAAGGAGAGAAATATGCATTGGGACCAAGAAATTGCTTGTTCTTATGCCATAGGAAAAAGGGATTGCAAGATCTCTCTGATGCTTCAGATAGCCCAACTATTTTCTACTCTTGTCAATACGTTTAAAATACAAGACTTATGGTGATCCATTCTGAGATGGAGCTTATCTTGGCAGTGCAGTCAAGGGAAGATTAAATCAGAACAATGACCTAGGGAGAGACAGTTTCTCAAGAAATAAAAAAGAAAATCGTAACAGAAAAAAAAATAAATCGTACAGACATTGAGAAGATGCTCAAAAGGAAAATGCTGTACCCTCCTCTCTGCTGCCCATGATATGGACATCTCAGGAGGTGCGTGGAACAGGACTGAAAATATTTAGTTCCCCATCTGAGAATACACAAAGCTGAGTGTTTAGGTCCTCTGTATTTGAGAAGCCAAACACAAAAGCTGGCAGTTGAGTGTGGCTCTGTTGAGCACAGAGGCCTTGCAGAGAGCAGCATGATGACAGCAGGTACAAGTCCCTTTCCCACCTTAAGCATTACAAAGAGGTGGCCTTCCCCAGTGCCACTTCCTCTCTTCCTCATGATAATGCACCATTAGCAATGAGACTTGTGTCTGTAGCTGTGTGCATTTGCACAGATATGTGTTTTCGGCTCATTCCTAGTAATGCCTGTTGGTTCATGAGTATCAAAAATAGATTCCACTAGGGAAATTACACTCATGTGCTTTAGTCTTGGCGTTTGAGGATTCAGTAACAACTCCTCAGTGATACATTTTTTGTTTTGCACCTAGCCTGTGCTCCAGGGCACCTAGACAAGAAAATAATTGTAGTTTGAAAACTGCTTAGTCCGTGGTAGCACAGCAGCCAATACCAGTCTGAAAACTGGCAAAACAAACTGGGCAGCCAAAAGAGCCAACCATATCCTGGGTGCATCAAGCACAACAATGCCAGCTGCTCGAGGGGGGTGGTTTCTCGGCTTTGCTCCTCTCTGGTGTGGCATCACCTCGAGAATTAGGTGTCATTTTAGGTGCCACAATATAAGGGTATCAAGCTATCAAAGTGTGTCCAGGGGAGGGTGCCCAAGATGGGGAAAGGCCTTGAGGGCAAGACTTATGGGGAGCAGGAACATCCCTTGGGTAGTTCAGCTGGGATGATAGAAGTCTGAGGGGTGACCATATAGCTGAGCAGTGATCTCACTCCACACTACACCTTCCTCCAGGGGGGCAGAGGAGGGGGAAGGTGCTGATCTCCTCTCCGTGGTGACCAGCAACAGGACATGAGGAAAGGGAATGAAGTCAGAGGAAGTTCAGACTGGACATTAGGAAAACGTTTTTCACTGAGAGGATGGTCAGTCAGTCACTAAGGGCAGACTCCCCAAGGAAGTGGTCGCAGCAACAGTAGCAATTAAAGGAAAGCCTGGATGATGCTTTTAGTTATATGGTTTAGTCTTCCTGCTAGTGGTCAGGAAGTTGGACACAATGATCCTTATGGGTCCCTTCCAACTCAAGATATTCTATGATCCTATGAACCCCCTTAAGTCAGCTGTTCTCTGCGTAGAAGCATCTCCAGTTATAACTGCTTGAGCTGTTCTGTACAAAAGAATCATTCTGCCTCTAGTGAGACCTCACAGCCTGTGAGTTTCCTTTCTGAGATAGGCCCTCAGCAGAGATGTGAAGCTGTGAAACTTCACTGGAAACACCATATGAGAAGGGATTTGTTATCATTAGCAAGAGCAGTATTCACTTACACGAAAATGTATGCAACTGTTTTCATTTCTTTCCGCACATATTTAGTGTTATTTAAATTTAACTCATGCTACTTATTTCTTCCAGAGCAGCTAATGTAGCAAACATTCTTTGGACCATACTAAATGGAAACATGGCATGCACATTGTTAATGGACTGTGCAGATTTTGTGAGACAAAAGTGAGGAAATCAGTGCACTGCTATTTCTGGCTTTGCTGGACGGATGTTTTTAGCATAATGTTTGCACACCAAAAAGCCAACTCATACAACTGCAAAGCCTGACATTCAGACAGGACAGTGAGAAGTTCGTCTGGGGAACACTGTAATAAACTGAGTGAACAGTGAATGTGTACAAAATAGTTTAATGACATCAAACAGTTAACACAGGAGGTACAAAGGGCTTATCCTATGCTTTTCTTTCCTATTCAGCTGTGTTGAAGGTAACTGCCAGATAGTCTTACTGGAATTTCTTTGTAATGAACTAAAATCTTCAGTTGTGAAAAAAGAAATTATAATAACGACAATCACAAGATTAATGCACAGTGGGTTGATCTGTGCAAAAGAAAAATCATTTGCTCATTGTAGCATTGCTCATAGACTAAGCTGAAACAGAGAGTTTGAATTGAAACATCATATACTTGAGATAAAGCTCTTGCACATCTGTAAGTGAAGATGGTGTACTTCAAAAGCAAAGCAGAAATTTGTAGTGGAATCAAGCTTTTAAACAGGCTAGTCTACTCCCAGTGAAGTCAATGGCTAAGTGTGAGACTATGATGGAAAGTGAAGATGCAACATGAATTCAAGTAGGAAAAACAATTCCATTCTGGGTGAAGAACACAGGTTTTAGTACCACAAATGGTGATTAAGCCATCTTTTCTTTCGACCCTTTCTATGAACAAGAACTGCAAAGCTGTGTCCTGCTCTTTAAACAGCTTTTTAACAGGCAAGTGTTGGATGTCAAGACACCTGACTGTGACTGTCATATCTGCTAGTCATTTGCTGAATTTTCTCCTGGCAATCACATTGCAGATAACTCTCTATTTTGCCATCTAAACACTGGTCATCACTCTGAATTTCTCTCTTCATTAATCTTAGCTTTACTAGGTAATGGGTTTCTCAACTATCTTGAAGAACAGCTCTGCCTTTACTCTAGAATTCACTGTTTTGGGCAAATTTGGCTCTGAAATTCTGTAATCAGTGGATGAGCTGGTGATAGTATAGAAGACTTCCCTGTTACATCAGTCCAGCACCTGGCACAGAGTTCAGAGGGTTGGGTGGCAAGATACAAGATGAGCATGAAAATCAAAGAGCCTACTATCAGGCCTAACTCCACCTAGAGCCACGGAAAAATGCATCTGGCTCATTTATTTTGCTTTCCATATTAATAAAGCTGCAACTCATTACGTAAACCATATGCCGTCTCCTCAGTTGGATGCATTATGAAATCCTCTGAAGAGGGAAGCTTGATTTTTTTCTATTAAAAATGGGAGCTCTTTTTCTTTTGCTGAAATCCCTTTTCCCCTCTTTTGCCAATTTGCATTTAGGCACAGTCTCCTCAAATCCACTCATTCAGTCAAAAATGTGACTGAGGATTTCCAAAAGAGCAAGGGCAAAGGGAGGGGAGAATTGGCAGGAACAAGAAATTATTTTCTCCAGAGTTTCATGATAATTTTTTAAGTCTTTCTTTTGATTTCTCTTCCTTACACCCGTGTAAAGTCCCTGTGCAAGCAAGAACAGATGTTGCAACAAGCAGTGTTCACCCTTTGACCCAAGGATCTCATTGCTTCTTTTCTCTGGTGCATGTTTAAATTTAGAATGAAAACCCTACAAAATGCATGGGGGTGGGGTGAGTTGTGAGGCAGAAGAAGAGTCTAATTTTGGAAAGTCTTCCCTAGCAAACCTTCCCCAACTTCCACTTGTTTCGCTTAATTTGTGAATGTCTCTGCTCCAGAAGATGAAGACAGCTGAAATGTGCTCAGATACCACACTGAGTGGAATTGTATCATAGTACCCAAGTGCTTAAATTAGGTCTCCTTCTCTAAAATTATTTTCAGAAGATGTGACCAATTGTCATTCCTACTGTGCATATACTGTGCACATTCCAGCAGATGACATCCTCCTGTCCACACTGGCCCCATGCACAAACCCCTCTGAAGAGAGTTGTGTCTTAGAGATCTCCAACTCTTTCTCCCACAAGCACAAAAAGGTTTTCCTCACCAGAAGCTACAAAAATAAATGGTGACAAACCCATATCCCAATACTCCCATTCTTGCCCTATTCTTTTCATATTGTTTTGGCCATTCTTTTTGCACAGACTCTGCTCAAGACCCCCTGTTGCCTCCTGACCGTCCTCCCATTTCTACTGACTGGGACATGTCCACTGCTCTGCTCCCAGCCAGCCTCTCCCAGCTCTCTGTCCTTGGCAGGCCCAGGCACAAAGCCAGCTGCAAGATCAGTGACAAACAGCTGGCAAGGGCTGAGGAACCTGCTGAGAATGGCTGCTGGCAGGGGCTGTAGCTGCCTGTCTGCTCTTGGTTTGAAAACCAAGCCCTGCTCCAAGGAAAGCAGTGCTCCTGAAAAGCCTGCCTTTCCCACCACTGCTTGCTTACACCAACAGGACACCCCAAGTCCTCCTACAGGAGCAGGACAGAGGCTTCCCAATGGTTATGTGACCAACATACTGAAGAAAACTGGCCAGGAATCTTTCAGATGAACTGCCTAAGGGCTCCAAGAACATCTCTGCAGCTGGTGCAGGGATGTGTGAGTATCTCCAGTCTCATAGATCCTTTCTCAGAGCTGGCTTTTCTTTCTGTCTGCATTGCTTGTAGTCAGAACCATGGAGCCCTGTCCAGCTCAGAGAAGGAAGTGTTGCTATCCTCCCACAGGCCTCCTATCCCCATGCTCCCTTTTGTGCTGCAGAGTACCATGGCCAGTGACATGCAGTGTTTGGTTCTTGCCCCAGCCAGAATTGGCTAATGCTCCCTAGCAAAACCCACTCCAAGAGCAGCAAGAAAATAATCAAGAAAAATAATGCTATTATAGCCATTATATCTCAACACATAATATTGAATTCTTCTGCCCTAGTTTTATATGTTCAGAGAATGTTTTTCTGGGGAGATTACTTAGCTAAATGCTTTGTCAAAATTTCTCTCAGAAGCCATAGTTTTTCACGGTCTTCCTTTCCTCTTTCTGTTTCTTTCCTTATGTCTAAAGTGAACCTCCCTGTTTTTTCTCATAGATATATCTTATAGTATTTGTAAATGCAAAATGTGTATCCATCATAGCCTTTCAAATACCTTGTTTTCCAGCAAATAATGTATGAGTTTCAGCTTTTTATATCTGCACAAACTACAGTCCTCTGAGGCACTCGAACTCTTTAGAATAAGAATTCTGTTTTTCTGTACATCCTTTGTAATAGAGGGAATTCTAAAAGATGCAGAAAGGTACCCTGGAAACTGATATTCTATAAAATGATAGAGCATTTTTCAAGAATGGAGAAAAGACCAAAGGTTAGAGCTGGCAGTTCTCCATTGTGTGGCCACTTACTGTCACAGAATCCAGCAAGAGACAGCTTCTGCCATTTCCTTTCAATTTCTCTGTATAAATATGCTCTCACCTAAAGCTTGACCACATGATAGTACATACTCACATTAAACTGATTATTTTAGTCTGAGCCATGTTTAGAAGAGGCAGTTTTAGTTTCCACATAAGAAATATCCCTTCTGGAAATATCCCCATTCACCTTCAGAAGGAGCTGCCTTTCACATCCCTAACAGACCCCTGTGTTACGTTAACTTCATGATGATAACCAGGCAAAAGAATGTCCACCCTAACATCTGCATTTGAATTTAACTAAAATGTCCAGATAAGGTAACCAGACACATAGAGATTAACATAAAAATCTACAGGTTTCTGATACTATAGATCAAATTAAAATTTTACCATTTCTGAGCAATATCGGCCACTTGCCACAAAACTGGTTCCCAAATTTACTTCACTAACCTTGAAATAATTTACAGTTAACCAATCTTCATTGCCATACATGGGCTGAGTCAGTTCAGGACTTGTTGAGCTGCTGCTCCCCCAAAGGTAGTGTGCAAGCACAGAAAATACAAGCAGCCAGGCTTTCACAAAGAAATAAATATCCTGACTGAAAAGATTTCTCCTAGCAATATTTAGGGCACCCTCTTCCTGCAGCATCTGTCTGGAGAGAAGTTGTGCATCTCGAGAGTGGGGCTATTCTAAGGAGATCACAATCACCTTTCTCAAACACTTTCAAGATTACAGAAAGAATTTGACCTGAGATAAGCTCAGAATGGGCTCACTCCAGGGTGGTGAGGTCTGGTTAGCGCATCTTGGGTAATGCATCCAGACAAAACTTCCCAGCGTGGAAAACTGTGAAAAGATCACCCCAAGTTTTGGGACAGATGGCATGTGCAGCCACTGAAGGAGTCTGCCCACTGCAGCAAAGAGGGTAAAGACACAACTGCTCATCTGTGACCACCCAAACCATGCCTTGACTGTGCCTCTGTGGATTCCTGAAACTTGGACTGTAAATAAAACCACCTGATGGGAATTTGAGATAAGATAAAGGTGGTGCTATTGTCCAAGTGTTATCTCAGGCATAAGAAGAAGGAAATAATCTGGGGCAGCACTGATAATGGATAAAAAGAATCCACAAGGAAAATCAGCTCAGCTAAACTGAAAGCCAACTGTGCTGAAATCAGCCCCAGCTAGGCAAAAGTTAATTCCAGCTCGGGGAGGTTGTTCACAACCCACAAACTTAAGAAACTCACCAACTCAAAAGAAGGGAAAGATTGAGCATGCCAGCTAGTTAACATTGGAAGCAAAGGGAACATTTAATCAATAGAATGAGAGAACTGTGTAGCCAATGAGCATCAATTCCTTTGTTTGCTAAGATGTATAAATAGTGGAAAGTTTGAACAACCTTGGGTTCCTCACCACTGAGAAGACCAGGCTGAAGAAGGACCAATGGGATCCATGGATGGTGAATATCTTCTGCCTAATCTCTTTCCTTCTCTCTCCCCCTTCCCTCTTTGCTATTTCTCTCTCTCTAGCTCACATTTGCTGCTAAATAAAATCCATAATACTGGCTTTGGCATATGGTCTCATTTGCACCTTAATTCAGGCAGAGGCATCTCTCAATAAATCAGAACGTAACAACTGTAAGCAAGTTGGACTAGTTAACGTTCTGAGCATCCTGCTGGTTGACTCAGCAAGCTGTCTCTTCAGTCCCATTGGAGTAAGAAAAGTATGGCTCTATTTCCTCCTTTCCCTAACCTCACAGCTGTTAGGTCAAAGGATGCTTTAAATCCATTAATAAAGCAAACCTGCATAACAAAATCCAATCAGATGCATTTTATTAATCTCTTGCAGAAGATGATGACATCACAACAATGCAGCTTTATAGGGGTTTTTATTTGAAAATTTTTGCTAAAATAGAACAAAATAGAGAAATCAGTGCAACCAACAATTCTAGAACTTCAAGAAGGAAAGTGGGAAACTTCTATGCAGGCATATCACTCAGAATGATTTAAAAAGTCTCATTAAAAGAAACAGGATGCAGCATTTCTAATGTTTCACCATTGCTGGCTTTGTGATAAACATTTCAGGAACGCACAAAAATTAAGCTGCTCACATTGCTAGTTGCACATCATGTTTGAAGCCACAAGGAAGTACCTATCATCACATTATTTTTTTCCTCTCAATTTTGTGGTATACTGTTGGACTGCACACAGGAATGGAGACCAGAAACTCCCAGTTTAGGATTTTCTGTAGGAGCATACACAGGTTACAACCATTTCTGAACAAACAGAGATCCTTATACCTAAATGCCACAGGCAGCATCCTGCTGTGCCAGGTGGCAGGCAAGCAAGAATGGCTTTGAAAAGCTCACAAACTGAGGAATGTAAGAAACGGACCTTGCAAGCAGACAGCAAAGGGATTCTATCAAAGTTTAAGATTGCTATGGCCAGCAGGATTCCAAATGGTCTCAAAGGTGTAACCAGCAAGAAACTTCTCAGTAAAGCTAGTGGGGAGGTGCTCTAGGAAAAAATGGTAATGGGATAGCAAGACATGTGAAATAGAAATAACTTGTGCCATTTGTCAACTTTCATCAAAAGCCCTGAAGACTGTGGGGACCACTTAGAGGATGCCTAATAAATATCACATCATCCACTACAATCTACCTGTCTAACTTCACTTTTTCATCTGTCTTTTTGAACCATATACACTCTATAAACTGACCTAAGCAATAAGGCTTTTCTAACAGTTTTGGTTTATCCCTTTGAAATTTCCTTGTGACTGTGAAGCCAGGGGTTCTTCATATTTTCCCCCATTTGCTGGATTTTCATATTTGTACATATTAAATCCAAAAATGAAGATTATAAAAGTGTCTTCTGAGTTTGCATTTCTGTTTCCAAGCACGTTCTCCATCTGTTACGTCTCTTGCCTATGACATGTGAATTAGGAACCCACCTCAGAAGAATGAAGACCTCGTGGATTCTACTTTTTTCAATTTTCCCCACCCCCCGATTAATTTCATTATTTTCAGTAGCCACACCCCTTTCTCATCTTAATTTATGCTCTTAAAATAGAAAGGAAACTCCCACAAATCATTAAAAGTCACGCTCAGCAGAAGTGCATTTATACAAGGAGCACTCCTTTTAGAGTCACAGCCGAACATTTAGAGAAAACATCCACACTGATATGACAGAGAAACATAAAGTTTATTAATATTTTAAAGAAGTTAAAATAAAGAAGTTACTTCTAGTTTCCTCTCCACAGATAGATTTTTCAGCCTTCTCTGACATTTCGCATTTTTCCTTCATGGAGCCTTTTATGAATTCAACGGCTATTGCTCTACAGGGAGGTATGTTATTTATGTTGGATCTACTCCTCAGCCACTACTTATTTGATTTTACCTTTTCTGACATTTTGTTTCTCAGCTCACACGTATGTATGCAAATCTGCCTGGAATATTATCCATTTCTGTACCATGTTTAGCTTCCACACTTGCGTATCTTCCACAGATTCCTTCAACTCCCAATTCACTACCAACATCTTGATACTAGCAAACAGCCCTTCACTGAAAATTTTTTTCCCATGACTTAATTTGGGAATCAGTTTTTCCCCATTTCCTTTGTCTGCCTGTAAGTTTAAGATCTGAAGGTTTCCCTCTGAAACAGCCACACTAGTCTAAGCTAACTGAATTAGCCTTCCTTACATCCTGTATCCTAGTGAACCTCCCAGTCCAGAAACCATTAGGAACCCCATCCAGGCAGTAGATTCTGGAACAAAGCCTCCTCTGATGAGGCAAAAATATCAAATCAATTGTATCTAATGACTTTGAAGCCCCCAGTAACAACCACAGTACATGGAAAGACCTCATCACTATCTCTGCTGTTTCACAGTTTATTTCTCTCAAGCTCCTCAGATTAATACCATCTGCTCCTGGTGATTCACCGCATTTGTCTTTCTCAAGTTGCTTCATAACTTCCTCCTGAGAGACTGCAATCTGGTTTCCCATAGGAAATGCCCTCTGAATAGCACCTTCCACAGAAAACACAGATGCAGGAAATTTGTTTGACTTCACTCTTAGCTAAGCCTCCTTCCCAGCTGGCTCTTCATGGCCTATCACACACAGGCACTTGTGCAATTTTCTAAACAACAACAGGTAACTGTGAGTATGTTGTATTGGAAATAGTTTTATATTTTAGATAAAAACCTTCCTGTACTTACATGGCACGAAGTAACTTATAGTCTCAACATTTCTTTGCAGTGTTTATTCCCAACATTTATTTGGGTAGAATATTTCAGACAAAGAATAACTAGAACTCTAATAAATATTTTCCTAATTTTAACCATTTTTCTTTATGTCCCCAAATAATTATGTCTCCCTGGAAGAATTTCCCTTGATTAGAAGTAAGCTGAGCCTTCTACATTCCTCACCTCAATTAACTCCTACAATTACATGATGAATCTTTTCCTTTTTCCACAATCTCCAAAAAGAATTATCAAATAATCACTTGCTTATGCTCTCAGTAAACTACTCCAACCTGCGATTCTGCAAAGGCCAATGAAGCCATACACTAACTTTGCATTGCCAGAGCTGCCAGTTTAGAAAGTATCTTACAAAGGAAGGATTTTGGCTAAAACAACAGTTTAGGTTTGAATGGCTTGTATGGGTGCTGCATGTTCAAACAGAACCAATAGCATGAAATCTCACTGATTCAAGAAATTATGGAAAGGTATGCGAATTCTGCTGTCAAGCCAAAAAAGCAAACAACTAAGACACAATGGGATTAAAAGATGGGATAAAAGTCTGAGATCAAAGAATCCTCATCAGAAACTCTTATGCACCAGCCGTCACTTCTCATGCAAAATGAGTTGTAACTATACTGAAATCAGACAGGTAGAAAAAGCAATCCCCAGAACAACTAGAATTGTTGGTTTCCAAGGGGTTTATAGCATCAAATACAATTGCTTATAATACTGTTATAAACAATTTGGAAACTAGTAAATGCTACAGAAAACAGGTGTAGAGGACTTCCTGCAAGGATTTCCAATTAATAGGCAGCTGTATTCTGCACTTCTGCTTTACAGCACAGCAGATCCAACAGCAGTGAAACCTGTTCTCTAATTATGATGTGCCAAGTAGCTTAATCAGTTTGCAATCTTTCCTTTTCAGGTAAATGAAAACATGATTAAATAAATAGTGTACAAAAAGGTGAGTATCCTCTGAACAAAATAATTCAGGTCTAGGTAATGCTGAACTGCCATCAGCATCTCATGACAGTGTGCAAAGAATCAGTCACGGAGTATTATTTTAGGTTTGAAAAAAAGAAGCCGTGCAAAGATCATATGTAATGAATACACTCTTAATAAAGCCACTTAATAGCTGTAAGATGCTTTTTGTACAGTTTTAGATTTGATATATAGTTCTTCCTTCTACAAGTATAGTATTTAAATTCTTGATAGTCAATTCTTGTAGAATCCAAGAAAATTCTCTAAGAATGTAGTCAGTTGTGTGACTATAATCTTACCAAATATTCCTTGACTCACTAAGTTTCCAGTGATTTGCTCAAGACAGGTGTGGCTTGGAGGGATTATAAGGAAATTAAACTGCAGATCGTGTCAATGGTATGACCATAACAGACACAAAGGTTAGAAGAAACTTTTTGAGAACCAGTCATGTCATGACTTACTGGTGATATTTATTTCTACATACCAACCATTTGAAAATTGGATCATGTTTTAAAGCATGCAGAAATACTATGCCTAAAAAACCTTTACTAAAATTATTCTTTGGAGAATTTCAGGCATTACTTTAAAAGCTTTATACTCTTCTTTAAAGGATTTGAAAATTCTATTTTTGCAGGTTTTCCAGGTATTTCTCATCTTTTAGAAGAGTGGATGATTATACAAAAAACAAAAAAGCTTTTCATGTCTGTTGGTATATGTCATCTTTCAATTTCATTGAAAACACTCTTACTTCTGTATTCTAATAAGAGATATAAAAATAGTGCCTGTTCACCTGTGTTCCTCAGGTATTTCTTAGCACAATTTTTATTAATATTTTTTTCTCTATTTTCTGCCTAAAGAAAGCAAGACAGGGTATGGTTTAACCATTTTAATTTTCTAAACACTTAACATGAATGCGTCCCTTCCTGATGAGATAACCTGAACAAAACACATAAAAAAGTAAGTAATATTTCTGTTGTTAAATAACTACTGATACATGCAGATGATTTTAACATACCTCCTGAGTCCTCATCGGGCCATGTCTAAAACATTGCTGAGATTGGGGGTTTTTAGCTGGTTTTGCACATTAGTTAGAAGTCATAATTATATTTCCATAATAGTACCCAGGTGACTTTCCTGAGTGAATTTAGGATACAGTAAGGCGTATGACTAATTAAAACTTCATTTAGAACTAGGTACCCTTGAGAGCTGTGCATGAATGACTTTATGACATTTTTAAACATACAGAAAAATAATCTATGGGTTAGGCTCCATGTCTCTACTGCTTTTCAAGCAATTAAATTTTTAAAAAATATATCCTTCTCTATCTTAGACTTTAGATTGTATAGAATAAGTAACAGAAAATAGAGGGTTTTTTTCATGTTAAAAAAATAGTAAAGGAAGAAGTTGTGACCCTTAATCTAATATTAAGTGTTTTAAGTGCTGATGCAAATTTTGCAAGAGAAGGCCAGGAAAGAGATTACGCAATGACGTTTTCAAAAGCCAGGCTGTTCCTGGATGCAATTGCTTGGTTCTTGCTTATAGACTCAGCTTACAAACCCTGCAGGTAATAAAGCATGGCTCTGGAAGAGAAAAGGACTATAAAGTTATAAATAGAAATTCACTGTCAAATATTTCTTCAGCATCAGTAAAGACGAGGCACAGACAGAGAGGAGATTAAATCTACAGGAGACCTGGGGTATATTAATTAGGTGTCTGATATTGCAGAACACGTCTGGGGTGAACGTAACCAATCTTGTCTTGGTGAATTGATTTTCTGATAGAGTCTTGAAGACTAGTGGCCAGTATCCTTGATAAAAATCTTTACATCTACATTACTTAGTGAAATCAGGAAATAATCACATTCTGGGCATTTATTAGATTTAGTTTAAATGCTAAATTCTTGCATGGCAAGCAGCCACTTTCTCTAGAGATACTGAACTTCCTATCAGATCTAAAAGCAATGGTGAAAAAATCTTTACATAAACTTTCTGGGACTCCATCAAAGCCAAGTGTTTGGGCAAAAGAGAATTTTTCATCTGATCTCCAAGTTTCCTAAAACATCACTCTCTTCACTGGTAGAAGCTAGAAGAGACAGAAACTTTTGTGTAACTTATAGAAATGGAAAACAGAGATGTGCTGGACCCTGCAATACTGTGGTTTTCTCATGACTTTAAAAAATGTAGACATTGATATAACTAAGCAAAACTGTATTAAAATAATCTGGATAAGCTTGCAAATTCAAGTAGTGAACATAAGGAAAATTGAGGCAACCTTCACTCTTTCTCTCTTATTCTTCTCCCATACTCTACAGTGCCACCCTAACACAAGAATTCATGCAGTCTGCATCATAATGAAAGGACAGTCTTCTGAAAATTTAGGAACAAACCTAAGTTTGCATGTACATAAGCACACACTGATAATTTCTCCTTTTGAAAATTATTTCCCAGTGCTTACTTACAAATCACTTTTCCTAGCAGCCTAGTGATTTCCTTCTCCTTTGTATGCAGGTAAGAACCAATATAATTTTTGACTTGGAGTGAGGTTTTCTTCTCACCCTTCCAATATCTTTTTGTCTCTAAGCTTATATATGAAATCAGTGGGTAATGTAAAAATAACTGGCTTTATTACCCCTTAAAGAGCATTGCATCAACAAAATGATACAAAAAGAAAACTAGTAAGAGATTCAAGTTCAAATCTTCTAAATATAGAACCTTGTCTTGCCAAATGTAACAGGAGGGCTGGGCAGGAAAAGACAAGTAAAAATTGTATGCTAGAAAAAAAAATAATGAGAAAATTTTTTACATTTTAAGATGAAACCTCAGCTCCTTCTACCAAGAATTCTACTTATATACATAATAAAATTTTCATTTTACTGTTACCTCTGACTATTTAAAAACTCAGTTATGAGGTTTTTATTCTCTTGTGTAGCATCTACTATGGCAATGTCCTGCTTTGTGGTTGGTGCTCCTTGTGCATAACTTTATGGAATAGCAAAAGCTTCCCATATCAGAATTATTCCTGAGAATTTTTTAGCTGACAGAGACAACATTAAAGTTTACTATATGATATATGGATGCTCAGCCACAGCTCAATTTTACCTTCAATTTCCACAGTCTTACTGGAGCATACATATGTATCATCAGCAGAACAAAACATTAAGTGTATAATTTTTTATATACTTTAATGCATGCTGGGTAGAACTGCACATGGGGGGTACATGTCCACTGAAAGCCTACTCTGAGAAGAAATTTCAGTGAAACAAAGACAGCTGGCTTTCATGAAAATTCAGCTGTAAAACAAAGTCATAGCAAAACAATATGTAATTGAGAGGAAGCCACCAGAAAACTTGAGAAGCTGAAGCATGTAGCTCAGCATGTAGCTGTTTTTCCTCTGTGTCCATGTGTCACTGGTCATTAAGTAGCCCAAGTGGTCATTGGAAAAGGTAAAGAGGTGACTGCTCATGTGTTTAAAGTGTGAATTCATTTTAAGTGTCATAGCTCTTTACTGGTATTAATCACACAAACCGTTCTCTTTTCCAGTCCCCAAGCCTACACTATAGGTACATTTCCTGGCTATTTTCTCTGTGTAGGCCAGGTCATCAGTAGCCAGGATTAACTTCTAAAGCTAGTTTTCAAGTTTTAACCAAAGAGTTTTGCCAATCTATTGAAGTAATAATACAAACACATTGTATGTAGATATATAAAATATACATTCTATAATATATGTGTGTGCATGGGCACACACATGGTTAAGCATAATTATAATACTTGCAAAGGAGCAGCAAGGGAAATGAATATAAGAATTTTACTTATTTACTTTTTAATTAATATGGACTTGATAAGTTTAAAGAATTTTTTTAATGCAGCACTGTAGTCAGAGGGAACATTTTACAGCTATTAGTGCAAGACCTTGTTGTGTTTTCCTTTCTACAGGGGTTGGGCCCCTTATGGTGTTTTGTTTTCTTAGCTCTTTAGAACTGAACAAACCAGAAACTAAATTAAACTCAGTTAAAATCATTGTGGTTAATCTAGGTGTGAAGCATGACATGAAAAACAGAATTTTGCCCAGTTCCCACATGAAAAAATAATCAGTGGTGGCTGAATCACAAAAGTTAGCCCATGTCTACCAGAAACTGCTGAAACTTTATTTTCCTTGTGAAACTAGTCTAGGGTTTTGAGATCTTTTAGTTAGTTACTTAGTTAGCTCGTTTTTAAGGAATGAAGATTTTAAAAATCCTTGAAATACTTACCTACATTTTTCTAAATTTCTTAGAATCTGGGAAGGACTATGAATCTGTCTTCTATATATTTGGAGATACAATAGGAACCCAATCTGAAAAATTTCTTTTACGAAGAGACAAAGAGAGAAAAAGAGAAAAAAAGACAAAGGAGGTTATCGTGAAGAAAATGTCTTTGGAAACCTCAGTCTTATACTAGAGAAGATGTACTTGAAATTCTATCTCAGTTAAGAGGAGGTACACACATGAAAATCTTAGAACTACATTTCAGTAACTGAAGCAAGCAGTTTCATAACTCAGCTTTATCATTCAGATCAGCACGAGACAAGTCTTCTCACCAAAACAATACATCAGCTGAAATGAAAGGACCCTTGCTAATTTTATGGTCTTTTATGTGCAGAGGTCTTTCATTTCCCTGAAACTATTTGTAATCCTCTTAAATGTAGATAATTTAAAGCTTCTGTCCTCAATATGCAGTAGATATTATCAAAAAGAAACATGAAAAAGATGACTATAAAGTATGGTTGCTTTACTTTTCTGTAAATGATTTGCAGTTATACTGTAAAGTGTGCTGTGTACACTTTAATTTGTGTGACAGTAGTACCTGGGATTTTTCCCTTTGTCAACAAATTCTTGGTATTCCTGTAAGGACACAGAACTAGGTAGGACGTTTGTGAAAATAGAAATTGCCACTACAGCAGGTCAGCATCCTGATGCTTCATCTTGTGCCAACAAGAGGAGCCAGTTCCAGAAGGTGAGACTTCTTGTCTTCATGCATGGAATGTGTTTTGCATACTGCAAGGGTCAGACAGAGTGAGACTTCCAAGATGATAGGGGGAGGTTTCCAAGAAACCAGTAATCACTGGGCAGAGGTGGCAGCAACAGAGAAAGCCCAAGGGATGGCTGAAAATGAGCCATGAGGAAATAAACCCAGGACAAAAGGGACAGTTGCCTACACATCTTTGTTATTTCTGTTTGTGTCACTCTATCACTAGGAGTTGTATTACTTGGGAAAGCAGTTAATTAGCATGGCCCAGATGTGAACAAAACCTGACTCTTCAGCATTCAAGAACTTTTCAATCTCTCAGAAGCATTCACTAATAAAAAGCCTTACAAAGCATCTTTGGTTAACTGATCACTGGTCACAACTTGCTGCTGTCATGAACTTGTGAGACAAATAAAGCACTTTGAGGTACTCACCCATGAGGCTGCTTCTCCAAAAGTCCTGTACATGCACTAGTGGCTTGGTGAATGTACAAAGATATGAAGCATGTGTTTCTCCCCCCACACTTAAAATAACCTTTACACATGTTAATTAATTACTGCTTCTGGATGCCTTAGATCTTTGCAATAGAAATTTAATATAAAATGTAGCAGAGGATAAAGGAAAGACACAGAGATATAAGGCAGTGCCCTAAAGTTGTTACCTTCAATTATCCCTAAAATTTGTTCTATGGCATTATACAAGCAAAAGTTTTTTAATGGGAAGCTAAACAATTAGTATCGGAAAAAGATTTTTTCATCAAGCATCTAGGCAAACATCCATCTCCACTAAAAGATCTATTCTCATTTAGAATGAGATGTCAAAAACCTCATTGTTCATGGAGCTGTAGGTTTTGGGCCTCTGGAAATCCTAACCATCACCGTTAAAGGAATTTTGGGCCTGAGGCTGAGGTACCCAGGAACATGGGAGGCCAAGGTTAGAAAGGTCTGGAGAGAGCAGTACTGGCACAGTGCATTGCCCCACTCAGCATCCCGTACCAGTCATAGAGCACAAGCCTTGCAAAATGGCCCACCCATGGAGCTGGGAAGCTCAGCCCCAGCTGCCATTAGGGTTTGGATTTGGGTTCAGAGAGCCACAAAGCCCACAGCTCCAAGAACCCGGGGGGTGGGAAGAGGTGCACAATTAACACTGTTCACCCCTTTTGAATCTGGGCCACCCATGATCCTGGGAACCTCAGCCTCAGCCCTGAGCTGTCATTGGGGTTAAGGTTAGAGATCACAAAGCTACAGAGGCTGCAGTTCCAAGAACATTGGGACTGGAAAAGACATGAGAGAGGGAGCATGCCACTGCACAAAATCATTGCCTCCACATTTTACCAAACAGGAAAACCAATGCTGCTGGAGACCTCAACCTCAGCTCCCAGCTGCCTTCAGGGTTAGGCTTCAGGAAGCCACAAAGACTATAGCTCCAGAGACTCTGGGGCTGGAAAAAGTACGCCAAGAGGAGCATGGCACTGTACCTACAGCATTCATCCTAACCATTTTTCCAATTTGGCACATACATGGTGCTGAGTCCACCGTCTCCAGCTGCCATGAGTGTTCGCCTTAGGTTCCAGAGTTCCACAAAGGCTAGAGCTCCGGGGACACCAGTGATGCAAACAGCACACCATGGGAGCACCGACACTGCTGTTCCAATGTTGCACTTCTGGATGCAGTGAGAAAGACAGAGGAGAGACAGACCATCTGTCTAGGGTTGGGGCTGACCCTGCCACAGGCCAGGGAGAGGGATGTCTGAACTTCCTTCAGCTCAGGCTAAGCAAAAACACAAGCATGCATTTATTCATAATATTCAAAGCAGACAACATAACCACAAATGTTTATGAAAGATGTAGGCAGAAAAAATAAAAGCAAAAATATGCTTGATCTGCTTAGACTAAGGTAACATGAGAAAGTTCCCTCATTCCATTATTCAGTGGATTTGCTGTTTGCTTCCTAATGACAGTTTCTGCCTTCACCCATGAATCCTTTTTGAACTGATAGCACAGCTTTTGTAGCCAATGGGTCCTTTGAAACTTCCAAAAGGATAAATTCTGGCTTCATCTGTCACTCCCAAATGCTTTTCTTTTTCTGTCTGAACTAGGAGACAGGGTGTTCATCCTTAAGAGCAGACTGAGCCATAGAATTATAGAATGGTTTGTGTTGGAAGGGACCTAGAAGACCATCTAGTTTCAAACACCCTGGGCAGGGAGCCTTCCACTAGACCAGGTTGCTCAGGGCCCTGCCCAGCCTGATCCTGAACACTGCCAGGGATGGAGCATCCACCACTTCTCTGGGCAACCTGTTCCAATGTCTTGCCATTCTCACAGTAAATAATTTCTTTCTAGTATCTGACCTAAACCTACCCACTTTAAAGTCATTGGTCTTTGTCAAATGTCCCTTCTTGTCTTACCCCAGAAGGCTGCTATAAAGCTGCTCTCCAACTGTAGCAGTGTTATGGCAACCACCATCTACTATGCTGCTTTATTAGTAATTTCTTGGATTAGTTCTATTCCATTAGTAACTATAGTACTAATTTTAATAATATTAAAATATTAGTTGAATATCCGTTGCTAATATAAAAATGAATTCTATTTGTCTATGAATAATTTCCTAGAGAGTACTCCATTAGGAGTCACCTGTTGCTCATAACTAGTGAGCACAGTACTGTGGCTAAATGAGGTCTCATTCCTTTGTCCTCTCCCTTTGGCAGCTTTGTGCTGGGACTCAGTGGGGAATGCATCTTTTATTGAACCCTGCATTCTAAACCACTTTGTTCTCAAGAACCTGTGTGATTGTAGCATACTGGCTGCAGATAATTCATTACTAATATTTGTCTAGAGGAGACAGCAATCAACCACTGAGGCAGCAAAACCACATTTTGGGTGGCTGGTCCTGAACCTCCACAGAGAAAGATATGACACATAATCATAAAACTGAACGTGGATCTGCAAAAGGAAGATGGGAATGGGGAACTTAATCTCTGTGTTCTCTGTTTTGTAGGTCCTTGTGGATCTAGAAGAAAAAAAAAATATTTCATTGGTTGTCTGTTTGCTTTTACACAGAAAACTTTAACTACTTCAATTATTATGCTTCCCTTTGTAACAAAGGCATGTTTTGTTGACACACTCATTTAATTACGAGAGTGAAGTTGGTGCTCTGACCTGTTGAACACCAGGATACAACAAGACAGTGACTGAGGGTCCTTTCCTATTAAAGAGTCTTAGTGAAGGACAGAAATAATTTGCTCAAATTGAGGGCCAAAATAACTTTTGTCTACTGGTTCATATTAGCTTCGTGGACCACCCGCCACCTTACAGAAGGTGGAATTCTTGTCTAGTTAGTCTATCAACTGATCAAAAGGGTAATTAAAAAAAAAAAAAAAGGAGGGCAAGAGAGGTAAAAGATACACTAAGCAAACACACAAACAAGAAAACATTTAAACTAGAAGTCACCAAATTAGCATGACTAATGGCAAGATGAAGTGATGGCAACCTACTGGCAGGAATGATTTCAAAGACTTGGATGTTGTCAGTCTATCATTCTGCAGATAAAAAAGCAGAATCATTAATATTTAAGAATTTGCTTTTGAAGCTCTGGATCATTCACATCCCCGACACAGTTTTTCTGTATAAACCACTGGAGAAGGATTGAATTACATAGCAGGTTATATAGATGATGAAGTGGGAAAAGGAATAGTGAACGTAACAAAACTTCTTAAATTTTAGTTCTTGTACACGAATGAAAGAGAAACATACTGCTTAAATTAGCAGAACAAACAAAGCAAAGAATGGATAGAAACCTCAAGTAGGAATGATTCAGCCTGTAAACCTGAGGGCTCAGCAGGAAAAACTGACAATGAGAAGAGGAGCTTTAAACTGGATTACGGCAAAAAAAGAAAATCTGACTCAAAAGGTTATTGGGCTAAAGACAGGCTGCCAAGAGAAATAGTTAAAGGTACAATTATTAAATAATTTAACACGGTAAGCAAAGAGCATTGACAAGCTTGTAACATGTCTGTATGGGATATATTCACCCTGCTAAAGTCAGTGGCCCAGACTAGACAGAGCTGTGATTTTTTTAATGCCATATTTCTCTCCAAAAAAACAGGAGTGGAATTCCTTTTACTCACTTTCAGTAAATTAAAGCACATCAAACAATCTTTTTTATACTTAAATGCTGCAATGTGTTTGTCCCCAGAGTGTTTTGTGCTGGTCCCAGGTTTACAAGGTTACAGCATTGTTGTCTGACACAAGCACAGCTTTAATGATCAGGGCTGAAGAACTGCTTCTGCCAACAGCAGTGGGCTTGGGCAAAAGACCTTCCAGGTCCAAGTGCCAGTGCGAGCTTCTGCTGCCTTATGGCATGGAGATAAGCAGCAGGGTCAGCATTTCACAGTGTGTTGCCTGGTTTCCTTCCTCGGGTTGATGAGCATTAGCCAAGGAACCATTTGTATAGGCTTGCAAAGCAGTATCACTTGTGTAGTCAGCCAGTGTGAATTTTTTATAAAAATTAAAATAATCTAAATGTATTGGTATTCAGGGGTTCTGTTTTCTGGGTTTCCCCTTCCTGATATTTTTCTTTTCTTTGTTAGGGCTGAGTGGTAGCTTCTAGGGAAAGCTAGATGGAAAATCAATGTTTCTTTCAAGAAGAAAATTAAAATCAGGAAAAAGGGAATGTTTTTATCATAAAAATACTCACAGAACACAAATATTGAAGAGATCTATCAACAAGAGTTGCATTCATGGTCAAAAAAAAAATCAGAACAGCACATTCTGTGCTGGAAAGATCAAAATTATACAATTCAACCAAGACAGAAAGTCCAGTAGCAGCTATTTTCACCTCTAATTTCAGCGCATCAAGATAGAAAAAAGGAAGGCATAAGAAAGGGTACTTCTCTCTTGCTGAAAAAGAGGAAGAATAATAACAGTGTTTCACACTCGGGGATGAAGCGGAAGTAGGAGAAGGACAAGGAAAAGATGAGTGAGTTGTTGCTTCCTCTCAGGCTTTTATTCAGTTATGTTGCAGAACAGTGAGACCAAGTCCTCCATCTGCAAGTGGGAAAAGGCTCCCGAAGGTCCATTGTACTGCCTGCTGCTCAAAGCAGCATCAAGCCAGCTTTCCACTCATCCCTTCAGCCACCAGAGCCCTGAAAGAAAGGCCCTTACAGAAATCCAGGTACAACCACACAGCTGTCCTTTTGGGCAGGAGCACTGCAGGCTCCCATGCGCCCCTCTTTGGCACAATAGCCAACAGCTAATTTAGGCTTTTCTCAGTACTGAGTTACTGGTTTTCAGAAATTTTTTATGTCCTTAACTATTTTTGAGAATCTTGCCTCTTCTCTCCAGATTGATTGAAATCAGCCAACAGACTCAGAAGTTGTGAGGCGAGGAGTGGGCGAGGATGACAGTAGGACATGAAGAGAGGAAAAGAGGTAAGAGTTAGACTAATAGTATTCTGGCACTAAAAATAGTGATTTTTTTTCCACAGATACAGGCAAGTGGTGGTACGTTGACAGCTCTGGAACAAAGGAGCCTCACTGGAGTGTAATTTAAGATACATGAAAGACAGCACACATGAGACTGAATGAAAGTCCTATGGGAGATTTTTCTTCCACATTTGGACTCCAAGTGGGTAAGTAAGTAGCAAAGAGTTTAATATTTGATTTCTAGCTATCCTGTTCAATTTTCTGACAAACCTAAATCTCCATTACCTTCAAACTCACTGGAGGGGTAAACATGCAGCCCTGGTGTCCCAGGGAAACAGCTACATGAGAGAGCTCTCTGCTTTTTGTGGGCTCACATTGAAATGCATGGCCATTGTACTGCTGTTTCACATGGTCTTGTATCAGTTCACTCCCTATTACCTTTTCCCTGTAATAGGTTCTGAAGAAGTACTTTGAATTTTTCTGGTCTCTAGGAATTTCAGTGCTACATGGTTATGTGTGCTTTGGCTTTCTCAATCTATCATATATATATTTCTATCTATTCACATCAGTCTCCATTTCATTCAGTCTCCAGTGACCAACTGAGTTCCTCTCTCAGGATCTTATAAGTGGCCTCAGGGCTGAACAAGCCACTTTTTGCCAGTCTGTGTTCCCACACAGGCACACAGTCTGGTCACTAAACCTTTCCAAAGGCCTCAGAAAATTTCCACCTATGGCAATTGTGATACCTTCAACCTTGAGTCCAAGGAGGAACCCACATTTTCCTTCCAAGTATAGCTGCTACAAGGAACACAGGCTGACACTTTAATGGCAGCCAGTGCATACTTCACACAAATTAGGCTGCTGAGCACATTAATACACTCAGTCAGTGATTATGATACTTAACAAAGCCTTCTGCGTTAAATGGGAAAGACCGCAGGGAACAAAGAACAGATTCCCCTGACAGAGGAAAAGGGAAGAATACTATACTTTCTCATTTGCTACAGACAAATTAGAGGAAAATACTGTAATTAATTACTAAAGGTGTTTTCTTAGCAACAATAAAAACATAATCCACAGTTTCCAAAAACTGAATGCAAAAACCATCAAAGTTTTCTGTCACACACAAGTGAGAGAAGGTTTGTGTTTTTGCCACTGATGCACAGAAAATTATGCAATTTTGGGGAAAATAGAAAAAAAAATCTGGGTTCTCTTCCCTGCTTCAGTCAATAGAAGGGATCACTGCTGCAGGAATGTGATGGGACATCTCTAGTGCCACTTCAACCCATCATTTCAGTAAAGAATCAAATTGCTGTGCCCCAGCAGTGGGACTGTGGCCCATAGCACGCTTTCTCTCTCCTGTTGTGGCTCTCAGTGCAGGGGGGACAGCTTGTCTCTGCAAAGCTGTGCTTTGCTTCCAGCTCTGCAAGGTCTACAGGCAGAGAGGGCCTGTGGGGCTCTGCAGCCTCTGCTGCCTCTTCCTCAGTTGCAGTTAAATTTAGTATTGCCTGGTCAAAAATGAGATATTTTATATTCTTAAGGAAAAAACTGGGAATGATGAATTCATTACTTAATCAGGCTAATGTAGTAAATTAAGAGATAATTCTGAAGAAATAATGAAAACACCCTAGTGGCATATTAATTATGGCTTTCATGTATTAATAATGGAGGATTATGGATGTGCCCAAGAATAAAAAGATATATTTTCAGGGTCAGTGAATTTATATTTTCAGGCATCTAACAGAAAAGAATAAATTGATCACACTCAGTGCAGGTAATTTGAGTAGTCTTGGACCAGATATGTCAGTTTTTTACTATATGGCAAAATTAAACTTGCTATATTTCAAACTTCATTATCTGCTCAAACCAATATAGGCAAATGCATGCTTTTGATTAAAAATAAGCAACCTCTGATAACAGACAACCATCCCAGTGCTAGAAGTTTACCATTGTAATTGTAATGTCATTTATTAATTTATTACCTTGGATTTTGTTTCTCCTACCTAGAGCTGGCATAAAAAGGTTGCAGTCTGGGGAGTATCCTGAAACATTATGGTATGTATACATGGTAATTGTACGTAAAATAGCAAGAACAAACTCCATGTTATATTAACGGAAATAAAGAATGAATTACTGATTTCCGTTCAGATGATTTCTCTGCCTGGAGTGCAACCTGTCTGCAGTTCAGAATGAGCAGCTGGACATATCTTCCTTATCTACCTGTTGCCCAAACAGGGGAACCATTATAAGACTTGGATAGTTCTTTGATGTAATACTACTAATTTCCTCCTCCCCTTACCCTGATTTCCAAGGTCCCATTTCCCTGAACATAATTGAAACAAGTAACAGGAGGCAAGTTGCAGTTTTAAACATGTTTCCTGTTTAGAAAAACGAAAGTAAAAGCCCAACATTCAATCCATCTGCTTTCCAGGGAAGACTTGGTTATGACTATGTACTGCTGATTTGCAAGCTGTCCACAGGGTTTCCATTTACTTCCTGATGCCTGCTGCCCCATCTGCTGCCTGGCAGCTGCTCATAGCCAGTACCCAGGCAACAAACCAGCACCAAGAGCTGCACTTTTTAGTCCTTTTGCAAAAGCACATCTTTTAAGATTATCTTGGATTCAAGTATCTTTCAAAAAGAGGATTTCACTGGCCCTCATTTAGCAAATGGTAAATGGTATTTCGGGCATCAGCAGAAGCTGCTGCTGACTCTGCAGGGCAGAGGAGCCTCATGACTGCTGCTGTTTTCTGCCAGAGACCAGCAGTGAAAATGCTGGCACACAGCAGGTCAGAGTTTCATCTCTACCTACACCGTAAGTGGAAAACATAGCCCAACCAGTGCAGCTTTGGGGCAGAGCAAGGAACTACAACCAGGACAGCATTTAGATTTAGAGTTTTAAGCAACTGTCTTTTCCCATATTGAAGGTTAAGTGGCAACATATAATAAAGCCATATGTCATCTACCACCTGGGGACAAGTGACTGCGAGATCAAGTCTGTGCATGACTTCCACTGTTGTCCTGTAGAAAGCCTTGCAAAAACCTAAAGCATGGTTGTAATTTGAAGATAACACATGATGCCTCCTCTCCACGTACTTCCCTTTTCACTGGGTGTATTCAATATTTAAAAATATTGTTCTCCAACTTCCTCCAGGTCTTTCTTCTTTTGTAATTGTTATATTTTTCACAGCACCCTACTCTTTCAGTTTATTCGAAACAAATTCTTTCAAATTCTTTGAAAGACCAAATATAAAGAATAACAGTGTAGAACTTAATCCCAAAAGACACAACACACAATTTTCTGTCCTTACCCCTTACTGTCATTTACTATTTAAGCCAACACTGCTGTTGAAAGCAGTCCCATCTTCCCACTGCAGTAGTCATTTTCTTTATACTGCACTTCCTTGCACGCTGGTGCATGGGAACAATCAACAGAAACAGGTAATTAATGCAGGGCAAAGTTTTTTATTCCCCTGGAGCAGTTTCCCTGCTCTGTTTTACACACAGATGTACAATATTTGCACCACACAAGAGAAGTGGAGTGTAGGAAAGGAGAAAGAAACAAGTGGCCTGGAGAGGCTGGAGATGTGTGGAAGGGAGCAGAGGAGTAAAGGGTTGACAATGAAGGTTCATGAAGGATTATGGTGTTCACAAATTATTAGCCTTCATTCTGGCATGCCAAAATCTTGTGCTACCAGTAAGATGGAGGACAAAATCTTTGGGATGACAAAATCCAAAAGGGAAAGTACCACATGCCTATAACCCTGCTGTCAATTAATAATCCTTGTGGAAAAAATATTCTAGACAGACAGACATCTAACAGACTCTCTAGTTCTGCAGCAATGTCCTGCATCAAGAATCATTCGATGAACTAGTGGTTAAATAGCAACTATTACCTTGTAAATGAAAGTAGGGTTAAATACTTTTATCAACATAGATAAAATAGCACTTGTCCTGCCTTTCATCAAAAATAATCAGAGGGCCCTGATGGGATCTCATATGATTTGTGATTTTTAAACTCCAGCACACTTGCTGATAACAAAAATACAAAATTAAAATTGAATTACATTTCAGAACAGATGAAAGAGTACACTACTCAATGCATTATCCTCTGGTCCTTTACTGTATTTCTTAGTTCACCTGCTAATTCCTAAAATCCAGCCATTTACAATCAAACTTCCAATCATTAGTGGGATTTAGCAGGCTTCCACTGTAAAATAGCATTCACATTTCGCGTGAGAGTTGGTATGTATCATGCCGAAGGGCACTAGATACAAAGCCTGTCCATCCACAACTGAACTGTATTTGATTTCCATACCTCTATACAAACTCACCTCCTGTGCTGGGATATTAATACATGAAGTGGGAATTTTTCTGACTAGCTGTATCTTTTTTTTATAATCATGTTCATCAAGACTCACTGTGGTACAGAGGTTTATGTTGGAAACCTAGGATGAGGCTGCGTGACTAATTTTTAAATCTTGTGCTCAGCTTCTCAGGATTGCATCTGAATCCAACTCCTTGGTGGCTTGCTTGTGATGACTGAATTTAAATATATTGTAATGATTCTCTGATCAAGAAACAAGAACTCATTAGAAGCTGAGGGTAGAGCTGAAGTATTAAGAGACTTTTCCTTTTCTACTTTTTATTACCTACTTGGAACAAATATTTTACATAAGAGTAAGCAGCAACTTTAAAACTTATCTCATAAATTAAGATGATAATATCAGATATAATTTCTGTTCACTCAAATTTTGAAAAATTTGTCTTTCCTCCTTACTTTTGCAGGAATATGTAGTGTATGGAACTTATTTATTTGGTACCTTAAAGATTACTTTATGCCAATAAAATACATAGCAATTTGATTTAAAAAAATTCTAAATTTAAATAACTTAGAAACTTGTTTGAAGGCCGCCACTTCCTTAGATGGCTTTTTAGCAGGCATGAGAAAAGTGTTATTTAATTTCACACTCCAGTAGTCCTTTAACAATTTCCTTTCAGGCAGAATATAAAATCTTCTTATTAATTCCTTAATAAAATAAAAAATAAGTTATAGTGGATATGTCTTTTACCTTGGGCCAGTTTGAGGAATTTTTTTCCCCCTCAGATAATACACCAAAGATCAGCACAAATGGCAAGTGATAAACTGGCCTTTGGGAAATACTCAAGAGTCCTCCTCCTCCCTTTTTTTTTCACATCAACTCTCTGGAAATGTCTCTTTGGAACTGCTTGTTTTAGTATCAGTCAGTCAATGTGAGTCCTCCCACCCCTTAATTGGCAATGGCAAAAGTTGCCAAGATCCAATGTTACCCACGTTAATTTCAGCT
The DNA here is from genome assembly GCF_963662255.1 of Cinclus cinclus. Taxonomy (NCBI): domain Eukaryota; kingdom Metazoa; phylum Chordata; class Aves; order Passeriformes; family Cinclidae; genus Cinclus; species Cinclus cinclus. Next base: position 52,225,051 of record NC_085047.1, read on the forward strand.
TCCCTATTACCATGAAGCAATGTCACAAAAATTACACCTTGCTAAGATTAACAATAAACACCAAATTATCAGAAGTTCATATCTCAAGGGCTTATTTGCATTTTCCTACGTGCTTGATGATGAAGACAAAAAAAAATCTATCACACTCTTTTGCAAGATACAGCACCAGGAATTCCCTTAGACATTGTATTTACACTTTATAAATAATCCTCTCCTTCAACATACCAATATCTCTCTTTCCAAATCTTAAACTCTCACTATATGATGGAACCCAGTTTTGATAACTGTGGGCATTCTGTTTGAAAAGAAAACAAATTTATGAATGCTCTTGTAAGACCTTGCTGGTCTTACTGGCAGGTTTGAAGCATTCCAGGAATCTAATGGAGATGCACAGGTCAAATAAAATAATTACCTCTGAAGGCCAATGGTGGTAGTAGTAAAATAGAATAGTAATAGCACCAGCAATAACCAGCAGTTACTAACCAGCAGTTCCTAACTACCAGCAGTTGTGGTAATAATGTTAGCTCTTCCTGAGAGTAACTCTAGACGAGTAAGATAAGCTTCTTTTTCATCACTGCTTTTTTTTTTTTTTTCTCCAAGACACCTAAAATTATATGTGTAGGAATAACTCATCATTGGCATTAAAATCTGTTAGACACACAGAAATAAAGCTGTATTCTGGCTTTTTGAGTCCAGAGTCTTCCTACATCAGGAAACACATATGAGGATGTATCAGAAACACCTCAAGAAGAAAGTTTTTCATGAACAGATCAAGTATCACTTAACAATCATTTGGAGTTTCTCGGTTCCAATGGTTCTATTGGAAAAATTCTCAAAAATCTGACTGATCAGTTGATCAGAAACTATCTTCCAGATGTCAGTCTAGCCTTGTCATGGCTAATCACTACCTATGTGCTTTTTCTGGATCTATCATTTGGTGCAAATAGTTATTTTCCCAATCTGATATTTACATGTGGCTTGACAAAATGTGCAGCACTGTAGCTGGGTGCCAAGAAAGTGGGTGCCAAGCTCTATCTACTGTCCCCTTCCCACTCACTTAGGTAGCGAGAATACTTCCTGACATGAGTGAGCACTGTGGATTATCAACCCAGTTGATCACTAAGAGAAAAATTAGGAAGACATCTTCATTACAGGTGGATCAATAGAAGTCTTCATTTTATAGAAACTTTGTCTCTTCCTGTGGTCCCTGTTTCAGAATACTTCAGTCAACATGAAACTTCAATATAGCAACTCAATTCTTACTGAAGTCATTTGGCATGGGTTATTCAAGTATATATGCACACTAATATAAAATGCATAGACATCACTTTTTAAAAGCTGTCATTTCCCAAAAGGACCCAGTGAGGTAGAATTGCTATTAAAAACAATTAATTTGCAGCCATATTTTAAACACCTAATTTCCCCACTAGCCTGTATGCAACACTACTTCAAACAGCTACACACGGTCTCATTTAGTGAATATATGAGGAAAAGGTCTGCATTATGTTTGCTAAAAGGACTAGGATTTCAATTCCATCTGCTGCTGGGTGTGTTTGATTTGTGTATTAATTATGCCTGTTTGTAGCTGTAAATTTGCTCCAGATTAGTAGGTGATTGGTTCCACGCATGGATTCACTACACTGCATGGCTCCCTTGTACTTTTGTAGCTTTCACATGGTTCCATACTTATGCTTTTTAAATTGCTTTTGATACCTATCTTACCTATCTTTTGATACCTATCTTACCTATCTTAGACAGAGCTTTCAACTCTGTCTTATTCAGACAATTTTTTTCCTCTTAAGAGAAAAGGGGGCATGTCTTTTTGATTTTTCTCTTCCTGGACCCCTTTCACTGGTGTATTGTCAGCTTCGTCCATGGTGCTACTATAAAACACAAGACACAACTTCTTTTCCCAGGCTTACAGGGAAATTCAGTACTTTCACATTTAGCATTTTCTTAATGGATTGACTCCAACTAGGAATGACTTAAATTAGGGTTTAGGAATTACATGAGCACTCAGCAGGGTGTATACATACCCATTAGTGTGCAAACTTTAAATGTCTGTCACGTCAAAATAAAACTCTCCTGCATGTGGAACATTTTCGCTCTTGATCACTGAGTTTTCTTCCTGGTCTTCAAAATGCCCAAAAATTCTGAGCTGTCACCTTCGTAGTTAAGACCTGTGAGATACGCTTGAAAACGTGACACATCTGAAATGAGCTGCATAAAAACCGCCTTTGTGTCTACGAATGTTTGTGTACACTTAGAAAATAAATGTTGAATAGGTCAAGCTGATTTCTCTCATATTTTAGGAAAAGAACCGCTCTGAGCTGAAAAATTGTATGCCAAGTTTCTGCCTGAAGCAAATTTTTACAATCAAATTAAAAACCTTTGAGACTAAGAGTTTATAATGGAAATACTAACACAGCCTTAACCATGGCAGCACTAGCAGGCACTGCAATAATATTGAGAAAGCTCTCCCTGCCCACAATCTAAACTAAATAAAAAAGATGCCATTTTCATATACCCCAGGCTAGCAAATAACAATGATTTAATGTACATGCCCTGTGGTAATATAGTACCACTGCAAACCTCTGAGCCAATTTTTCTTTTTTCTTTTCTTTATTTTTTCTTTTCAAACATATATGCCCCATAGGGAAAGGATTGCAATTTAGCTCTTATTTGTGGATATATCGCTTTCATTTCAACAATTCTTGAAAGCCTTCCTGCTGTCACATGCTACTGTGTGCGAGCACCCAACTGAATAAAGACCCACCAGGCTTTTTCAGGAGTTTATTCACAGGTTTGGCTCTGCTTATTGTAGTATGCACCACATTTAAATTAGATGAGGGCTACTGTAAAGCAATAACATTGTCAATGACTGGAATCTCACTTTCCCCTCTAACAGTCTGAAGCAAATTAATGTATTGGTTGTTCATTAACAAGTAAACAGTTTCTGCTACAATGTCAAGGAAAAAAGAATGTGTTCATTAATATGAACAATCTTCATCTACAAAGATGATTTACACAATGCATGTAATGAGATAGCTTTCCCCTAACTAGTACACTACCAAACTGAAAAGCTGATTCTTAGGACTTTCTTGAAATTACAATATTGTTTGTTTACCAATAAGAAAGACAGTCTCAGTCACCTATGCCACCATTGTAAGCTCTATAATAAGTACTTAAAAAAAGAGAGATTTCTGGAATCACTTGTGGAATTAATAAAATTGGTAACTACAGACTTACACTGCATCAATGATACATATTATTCCTGTGATAACTTGAGCTAAAAATAAGATTAATTTGGTTATAGAAATTCCTTAAACAACAACACTTAAATTATTTCAAACTTGAATTTTTTCAAGAATTTTCTGAAAAAATCAGCAAACACTGGCTAAAAAAGCAAAGCAGTTTGGATACACCAATGTAATCAGCATGCCTAGTGCTTTTCTGTTAACCCTCTGAGTAGAACCATAGTATTCTGGATTTTTTGTACATTAATGCTGTGAAAATTATAACTCACAGAAATACTAATTTATGCGTCATGACTTAATAAATCATGTTCTAAATATATTTGGGCTAGACACCTCATCTCATGAGTGATTAATCCATCCTAGAATTTTAATTAGAGAAGCCAGATTCTAGGACCTATATTGGATGCTTATATTACTGCCCTATATTAGATGCTTAACTCTTAGACAGATACATCTAGATGAGGCAATTTCCAGCTCACTACCTTTTAGCTCACCCTGTGCTATCCAGTACTACATTTTCACATCAAAGTGTGCTTACTGCACATAAGCTCAAAAGAATATCACACTTAGGTTAGAATCCATGTTATCCCCACTTATATTTAATTGAGAGGAATGAAACTGGAAGTGACCCTGTTCCACTTTCCTGCTAATACTAAGATCAGGCTCTCAGGCATCTCCAGAGACCAAACATTAGATGACCTGAGTCACCCTTCGGAAGTCCTCATCTCCATCTTCTTAGTGATAGATGGTGCCTACCACAACTGCCATCCATCTCTGCTAACTAAAACAATTGTTGTCACATTTAGCAGCAATACCAGCCAGTGATTCAAAAGGGAAATGAAGAAAGAAGTCAGAAGGACTGGTCTGTATTACAGTAAAATGACCATGGTGTGCTTTGTGCTCTCCAAGATGATCACATTAGAAATAGTCTAGTATGCTTGATTTCTTTTCTTCATTGTTTTTTCAAACATTTATAGGGCCACATATTCTGTCTTCACTGACTCCCAAGAATTCAGAGGTTAGACTAAAAAAATGGCAGTCACTGCCAAACAAGCCTAAACCATTATAACATTCATGAAACCATAAATATATATACATATATATGGATATACTAAAACATATATCTATGGGTATATGGATATATTTTGAATCATCATTGGAAACTCTTTTGAAACTGTTCAGATATTCAGATATCTTTCCTTGAAACCTAAAATAGGATATTAGCAATTCGAAACCCAGTCTCTCACAAACCTAAAAATAACTTAAAGAAATATTTTTATAGTTATGTTCATAAAACATGAACCAACGATCAGAAACATGAGGCGTTGAGGGTGAGTAGGATTTTCAGGATCTAGGATTATTTTTACATACAGTTTAAGTAATACAATATGGTCTAAGATGAAGGAGCCAAACATCTTATTTTAATGATAACCCTGTATTCCGAAGCAAAGAAAAGGTGATAGGAAAATCCCAGATGGGTTTTTGAATAATATTTCTCATGCATAAATTGAAACATATTTTTTTTTCTCCTGACTTCCCTCTCTAATTAAGAAGAATGAACATTGGCCTTTGCTTTAAGACTGCCAAATTTTCACAATAGTCAAGGAGCATGTGGATTAATGGTCACTTTTTTATTACCACATGTATGTCTTGCATTTACATGGCTGAGCTGTATCTCTTCCAAAGGGAAGGCTGTGATAAAATATGGGAAGGTCAGTGCTGGTCAGACTTGTGCCAGATTCTGACCTACTGTAAATTAGGGTAGGTAAGTGGCAAGGAAGGCTTTATCTTGACTAAGGTTTTGTTCCTACAGAAAAATAATCCTTGTCCCATCCAAGAGTTACAAATGTACAACCATTAAGGTGGCAGTGGTTGTTCCCTATCTACTGAGCATCTTCTGTCCACAATGAGACAAGAGCTGGATGGTTATAGTCAAGGGTCTGACACACAGATACACCTGTTTCCCAAAACCTAAAATCTGAGACTTTTCTTTTGTCCCTTCACTTCCAGCCCCAGTGGAGTTCTCTTACTTGCTTCACTTGCTTTAAAATGTTGTCACTCAGGTTCCAGACAGAGCAACTGAGGCCATACACAGGCTTCTGCAGATGGACATGCATTCAGAGATCAGTTTCCTGATGACTTAGATGACTTTCTAGTAAACTCATAATCTGAAGTTGGTGTCTGATGTAAGCTTCCACCAGCAGCTCCTTCTACAGTGGATAGAGTGAGACCAATAGGTTAGTCAAAACATGAGTCCTGCCTAAAATGTGTGCCCACGTCAGGTGAGATGAATCAAACCTGGAATGCTCATCTCTCTGTATTACTCAGGAAGTCTGGAGAACTAGTTTCTACTAAATATTTAACTTCTAGATTATCAATATTGGGTAGATTATAAAAATTCTATATGAAATACTTGTGTGAAGATCCACAAGGTTAAATTCTTGTGTTTAAAGTCTTCATATCTTTCAATATATAAATTTTCATGTCTTAGGCAATGAAAGGTGCGCTTCGTAGGATGGAGAAACAGAATTCTAATGTTTCTTGAACGACAGTTCAAATGATACTTCCACCTAGAAGTGCAAAAGAGCTTTACACTAGCCCCCACCAGCTCCAGGTATACATTGGCTGCCACAGCTGCTCAAAGGGACAGTTCCATGAACGAACACCGCTCAGAATGGGAATGATACCGTGCACAACTTGCCCTGTTTCTGAAAAATGTATTTATGCTTCCTGGAAAGCTGAGAAAATCTGCATGTCATTTTGGGTAGTACTGATACTTCTGGCTGTATAATAGAAAAGAAAAAGGAAGGAAGAAAGAGATAAAGGGCAAAGGTGGAAGGAGATAGAAAGAGCGAGAAAGACTGAAAGAGATGAAACCACATGTGACTTTTAAAAAACACTGTGAGAAAACTTTAACTTTCGAGAAGAAAACTTCCATTTTATATAAGCAATAAGAGAAACTATAAATTTCACAATGTTTTTTATTTTAGAACAGGATTTTGAAAGTTTCTTCTTTAATTCAAGTGAAATTCTGAGCCATCTTTTTTTTTTTTCAAATTATCACATCTGAAGCAAAAGTCTACACAGTGTAATATTTCTGTGGAAGTCAACTTCATGATAATGGTCAAATAAAAAGCTATAATGTTGTCTTGAGGTTTTAACAAACCAGTAATATATATATATATATATATATATATATATATATATATATATATATATATATATATATATACTCAGTGTAAATGCCCATTTTATTAAATATTACAAATAAAACTGGTGAATCATTTTTAGTTTCTCCATTCTAAAGACAAAACCTTTGCTATTTCAATTTAGGCTTTACATATATATTAAATGACTTGTATTTTCCCCGGGTTTAGAAGTACTCTATCTATTTAAAGGATAATGCTCATCAGTGTTAATCTTTTTAAATGGCTCTGCCAGAATAACCAGGTCATGCTGAGAGGATGCCTGTACATTCCTGAATGTGATGCAAAGGAACCAGGAACCTCTCAACAAGATCATTATATACTATTACATGGCAGAACATGTCCTCAAGCAATTTCCCAAAACTCGACATTATCATTAGCAGCAAACTACATGGAAGCAATCTTTTGTGGCCATAATCATGTCATCTTCTGCAAACCATGAGAATGCCCTAAACTGAATTCCCCATTTAGCCCTGCATCATATCCTCCAATAACAGTCACTCCGTGTAGAGGTATGATGCAGGTTTGGAATGAGCTGCTGCAGAAGATACAATTTGTTTGATTTTATTTTCATTTTTAAGCCTATATTTATAATTCCTAAGCAATAGTACATTTGATATATTTTTGTCCAGAAACAGGCAAGGAACTTCAGGATACTATAAAAGATATGTGCGTATAAAAGCAAAAAAGCCAGAATAAAACCCTAATATGGGTTGTCAAGATTCAAGGTGATCATTTACTCAGAGGGTTAACATGTGCTAAAATTACATACTGCAGTTCCTAGCTCCACTGATGAAAACATTCGCTGCTTCTATCTTTAAATAAAAAAAGCAAAATAGCCTTAACCCTTTGAGGATCTTATTAGCAGCAAGTTGCAATCGAAACAGAACAAGTACTTCAATCAATTAGGAAATTATTCTTACAACAATTCTGTGAGCACCCTTTTGTGTTCCACCATCCCAGCCTTTACGGCTGGATAGATCAGCTGTATTCACTCCACACAGGCCTGAAGTAGTTTCAGGGTCTCAAAGGGTTAAAGCCAAGACTTTTGAGAAAAAGTGTTTTATTAAAAGGGTGAGTTAGGTGAGCGAACAGTCTCGGATGAACTTGGTGAATAGTCTTCCGATTCGGAGTTGAGTTCGGGTGGAGCTTGCTGAGCCTTATAACGTCCCCTCACATCCTGGTTGCGTCTTCGTCGGAAAACCTGCCTCTCCTTATCAAGAGCGGTGGTCTGGCAGGGGCATAAAATAAGAATAAATGAAATTAGGCTGTGTGTGAAATGCAAAGGTAATGAAAACCATGAGGTTTTATGTGGCCTGCAAATACCAGGGATAATAAATGTTCAGACCAAATTAAGCCTGCTCTGTCTCAGTCAGGTCTGAAAGGTTGAGCCCACAACATAGCTAAACACTTTAAAAAGTGCATTTCCCAAACCTTCAGAGGTAGCGTGACATCATCAAGCAGATACAGTGCCATATATATGGATGCCATATGTTCTACTTCTGGATGTTATTAATTTCATCCTTTAAAAGGATCAAATTTCAAGCTAAACACCAAGTGACCTTCCCCCCACCCTTCTCAAAGTATAAATCTGTTTCTACAGGCAAGGCAGAGATGTACACTTGTCTCTGATTTGACCTAATGAAGGCTGATACACACTCACCCGTGTTCAAGTCAGTGCAATCAGCTAACAAAGATGGATTGTGATGAAGTTGTCAGACAAGAGAGAAAAACAAACACCAAAGGGAGCTAGCCTAGCTCCCTGACACATCATGCCGCTCAATGGATGTTCTTAGGGAGAAGGCTGAAGAGCTCTGACGGAAAGACCTGTTTAGCCTGACCACACTGTCTCTTCCTGTTAACCAAGGTCTGCTGAATTCAATACTCTGCCAATTTTATCCACATCTAGCTAAGGTATCCAGGAGTGGGAAAGAGCAATATTTACTTGATAGGCATTATTTTTTGATCATTCTGCATTACTGAGAATGCAATTCTTAATAAGATGGCTGCAACTTCTAGCCAGATTCTTTCTTCTGCTTTTCTTGCACATTTATGGGGTGAAACTTTAACCCAAGTAAGGGTAGCCTTAAGTTTGACTATCAGTTTCAAGCACAGGACTCGGTTTTGTTGTCTTCTTGATTATAGGATCTTAGACTGCAGTCCCTGAAATCACTGTTAAATTGTAAGTTCAACAGGATGGCCTTGATTCAGCAAGAGCACTTTGACACATGGTTAGCTGCTTCTGAAGCAGGGCTGCCCCCTTAAATACCCACCCATGACTGTTTTGGAAAAAGTGAAATGGGAAAAGGCAGGTTACCAGTAAGATGACATACAAAATGCAACCAAGTATCTGATCATGGCACTGGAAGCAAAGATAACTTTGAGAACTTAATAGGTTTCACTCTTAAGGCTTGTAAAATTTGTCCTTATAACAAAAAGATCTATTTAAAGGAATGCAGCCAAAAGGTTATTCTGCTTCAATGGATTTATTGTGTTCTCTTAAGATATGCATGACTGATTTATCTAGAAAATTTACCAGTTACAGTGTGAGCCTCATGGGAGAGCAGAGATGTATTTATAGTCAACATATTTTTGAGACTAAAATGAAAACTAAATCCGTCATACTGGTGCAAAATGGCACTACAAGAATCCATGCTTTCAAATAATGCAACCAGCATTCAATAATGATGTAACAGAGACAGAAAGATGGACGGGAGTACAGAACAATTATAGCAAATGGATTTAGTTAGGCTATATTGCTGAACTAGTATTTTTGTATCTAGAACCTATATAGCACTATTTTAAAAGGGTAAAATGATCCCTTTTTTGATAAGTTCATCCCTATTTTTTAGATAATAATTGCTACAAAATGCAACACTTTTCATCTGTCAATTTTTTTTTTGTTTACCGCTATCTTTTGGTTAAGAGCTCTAATTAGTATTTTCAATGCCTTCTATGCTTCTTAGCCTTGAACCAATTCAGTTTTTGATTATTTTTAATGTGGAAAAGAAGAATACCTATATATTGTGCACACAGTGAATATACTGCTTTCACAATGCAATTTTGTGTGAAAATTGAAAAGAATGGCATATATTACCCCTCTATAAAATACAGATTTCCATTTAAAGGGTATTTTTTATGCTTACAGGAAATAAGTATTTATTTAAAGTTTAAACCACATCACATCATCCTGTGGTAATAGATACTCTCCCCTGAGAAATTTAAACATTTCTTGTTGAATAAATAAAAATGCTTGTATTAAATTCAGAATTTATTTTTAAACCAAACTGCATGAGAATGGAAAATGTATCTGTAAAATCTGAAGGTATTTAAATGTATATAACTTACACATAAGGGAATGTATAAGAAAATTGGATTTTTAGGATATTGCTTTTTATAAAGAACAAAGATAACTAGGTATCAGGACATCTTTCCAAAGATGTCTTTAAAACTAAATCCCAAGATATTTTCTTTCTATGATTGTTGGAAAAGCTTTAGAGGCCCTTCTTTAAATAGATTTATTTAAATACACATAAAAGCACTCCCTCCCTCAATAATAAAAGACATCAAGCAAAAACTCCCTGACAGTCTCACCTAATCTAGCACCTTACGCTGCTGTAGTGTGAAGGGCCAAATATTTATGGCTTCCTAATCCTTCAGAAACTTCCTGAGATATTTTGTGACTTTTCTTCTTTACATTTTTATCCAGTGTTTCCCTTGGATTTGATCTAATCAGTCTTTGTAAAGACATACTTCTAGAGTCCGGGGCATTTTTGTGGTTACTTTCCTGGGCTGAGAGACAACCAGAGCCTTTCTCACCCAAAGAACTTATTGAATGGAAAGTTACAAAGTCACACAGAGTCAAAGAGGTCAGTATTTATCTAGTGAAAACAAAAATACACATGTTTAGTATTTACCATGTCAGAACTACGAACTGGGGCTCTTCTGGCCACAAACAGAGTGCTCAGGCCTTATAGAACTCATAGGAACAGGCTAATTTTGCCCTATGTTCCAATTATATTTGACACTTCCAGTGCGTAATACACTGCTGACAGTATTGTGGTTCTGCAGTATGAAAAGATGTGATTTTTTTTTTTAATTTAATTATGTCGTGGTTACTTTATACCTTGAAAGGATTTCAAAATATGACAGATTCATCCTTTGGAACACAAAGAAGATGGTAATATAGATACATATGATTATTGACTGCATGTGTTTTTTAAGTGCGGTTTTCACCTACTGTACTTTCTTGTGCACAGGGACATATTAAAAAAAACCCCTAGCTTTTTCATTATTAGTGATGTTTTTGCAACAAAATGCAGGTTATATGTGTATTATATACATTGCCTTGGTTCAACAGATGCATTCTTTCACCTGCTGTTCTTGGTGGTTCGCCAGTGCATGAACCAGTCCATTATGGATTTCCAGGGCATTTCTACTTCAAGCTGCTCTTTCAATAAGTATATAGAAGGATCTGAACTGCACTTATGCTTCACAGGGCTGCAAATCCCCGATTTTCATTATCACGTTTGGACATTTTATTTTTCCAGGCCCTAGTTTAGAGACTGAGAACTTTGAGAACTATATCGGAGTAATGGCAACTAAAATGTAAAGACAGCATTCTCATTTAAGATATGCAGCTGCCCTCCTGCAATCCATATGAGAAAATGCAGAGCTTCTTATCCAGCAGAAGATAAGTGGATTGCTTTTAATAAGGTGGTGATGGTGGTGGTGATGGGTCTGAAGTACTTCATTAAGCACTAACATATTTTGCATCAATATTTAATAATCCTGACACCCAGTGCCAAATGGTTACCAAGCCATTTTTGGAAATGCATTTAATTTGTAGTAACAGAGCATTATTTTAAAATCATTGTTTCTGTCATTGGCATATTAAGGTGCAGACAGCATTTTCCAGGATTTTTCCTTAAAGGGTGTCTTCATCCTGTTTTCTACCACTTGAAGTTACAGGACTCCCAGCCATGTACATTTATTTTTTATCTTGGAAAACACTGCACTTTATGCACTTTGTGTATTTATTAACAGATTTTCAAAAACTGCAACTGCTTTCATATATGTGGTGGATTTGCAATGGGAATAACCTTATTTTAGTTATGGGCTGGTATTTTTTGTCAGGTCAGTAATTACTGGATTAAAGTAACTGAATTTTATGCAAGTGAGCAGTGACTGTTATTCTTTTCACTTGTCTTAATTTACTGCTGGCCACCAAATATAGATATATATTAGTTTCATTAATAAAAGAACATTAATGTGCATTTTGCCTCTTAGTCCATACATTATTCATACCAGCCAGGAGACTAAACTTGGGATGCAGCTGTTCATGCATTAATCTAAGAAACCCTTCCCTTTGCTCGCTTTTTGTTTGCAGGAGCATACTTGCAGTTTGTCAGCAATTTTTGTGAAGCTTTGTTTAGCGTGTGGAGTTAGATGAATTTACACATTGAAACACTGGTATTTTTCTTCCAGTACATTCTTTTAAATCCACAGTTTTATACACACATTTAAATTCTCACACCTAGATAAGTTTATCTTATTTCCTTAAAATTCTGGCTAATGACCTTTATGTATTGACAGGTTTCCTCGCTGTAAAAATTACCATTAAACATTGGTTGTAGCACAAGCCAGGCAGCCCTTCAGTCTCATCTTTTTTTAAACTTCTTTTCCATGGGTTTCTCAGGTTATATATATGTATATATTTTTATATATGCACGATATATATATACTTATATATACATATATATGTAAGTGTGATTGATTTGTTAATCAAGACACTTTTTGAGAGAACTTCAAACTTAGCACCTCAGTCCAGGAGCAAGACACTCATGGGATTTTTAGTCCCTCAGGCACAAGGCATAACTAAGTCAAGTTACAAGGTGATTTGGAGTGCGCAAATGACCACATCGAGGGGACAAATTAATCGAGTGGATTTGAACCCAGACCTCCAAATACAAAAGCCCAATGCTTTAGCACACCATGTAACTTCTGGCATGAAATTTAGCTAAAATGAAAGTAAAAAAGAAAGAAAACCAAATCAATTTGATATATGCTTTGTACTGTATTGGTGAGTGAACACAAAGACAATTCATTCTATACACATAACTGTTGAATTCATGTTACTGTATTTAAGTTTGTATTTACTCTTTGACATCCCCCTTTTTAGAGACAGGATTCCTCAGCTGGTTTCAATTACACGTGGAAGAGAGTTAGTGCCAAATTGTTTGCATGAGTGAATTTTATTTATAGTTTGTAAATCAGTTGTGGGTTTTTTACTCAGAGATCAGGAGAAGAGATTTTAAATTATTTTAGTTATCTGCCTGTATTTACCAATATTCAGTTTACGGAGGGTTTTCTGTTATTAAAAATGGCACTTGACAGATTGCAAGCCTTATTCCCAGCTTCCTTGTCCCATCATCAATATGCCTGGCTGTAACTTTTGACTTTAAAGTGTGTTGTATCCACTTGGGACAGGTGTAAGTTATTCGACAGATGCAAAGTAATGTGAACTAGGAACCAAACGCAGAGGATGGAATTATGGGTTTTCAAATTAGCTATTTAGATATAGTTTTAACTGTAATAGTGAGAACTGTGTTTTAAAAATCTAGTATTTATTAATTTAATATTGACTAGATTGATAATTCTGTTAAGTATTTAATGTAACTCATCCCCTTTCTATTGTCATTATATAGATATATCATTATACCACACATACTGATATTTTATACTATTATTCTGTTGGATGCAACCACTCTGGTGCTCCTTTGATATTCTGAATCAATCTTCAGTCTGAACCAATCTTCAGGGTTTTATTTGGGGCCTCCAAGACTTGTCCCCTCCTGATGCGGCTTTGGCCTTTACTGCATCTCTTATTGCAGGGCTGATGTTCCAACGTTTGGTGGATTGGTTTTAAAACATATATTAATCTGGTGATGATTTTACTGTTTTGGTCCCTATGTTTTCCCTGATACTCATATTCAAGGAACTGTGAAAGATTTTCCAGGCATTGTAGCTCATGCCAGCTATAACAACTCCTGCTGTATCTAAAAATTCATGTCACTTCTGCATGCATTATCCCTCTGAAAGGGAATGAAAGAGGATGCAGAATACACTTAGAAAAATTAGGTTTTTGAAGGACTTTGAAAAAGAAGTCTTTTAGGCAGGAAAAGGACAAGGTTTTCTGGTTGTTGAAGGAGGAAATAGTGCAATTCAAAAAGTATTTTAAAGACTTCTAGAAACTACAGACAAAAACAAAAAGAGGAGCGCAGAAGAAACGAGTAGTTTAACACTAACAAAGGGAGCATTACATTTTCCCCGAGACATGGTTTCATTTTTCGCTCTACTTGTGAATTCAGATTAATTTTCACGTGCCCGTGATAAATTATTCGTTTTATAAACATGAATTTATGAACCTTTTCATATGCTTTGCATCTGCGCTACTGAAAACTAAACACTTACTACATCAAAATGTTTTTATTTAGACCAAAACGCTGGTCACCACAACAGCTGCATGTTTCTGGGAGATGAGAGGGGCCCAAACACACGGCAGTGCTTGGTCCACTGTACCCTCTCACAGAGGATTTCCTAATTAAGCATCCACGCCCAGGAGCCCTCATCTCCCAATTTGCCTTTCCACACTAGGTGCACAGTTTAGAAAACCCTAATTATAAACATTGTTGTTACTGCCCCCAGCTGGAAATCAGAGCAGTTTATGTATGAATAAGAGAGATTATCGCCCATCTGCTCCAGCCCATTATTCAGGGATGTGTCATTTTGTATGCTGATGGCAGCCATTACCAGTGCTTTAGTCAAATGACCTTTTTTTTTTTTTTTTTTAAATCTTTATAGCTTTATTTATTTACCGAGCTGCAGACTTAGAGCCTTCCTCCCAACCTCTTCAAAATGCATATTGTTTGTTTCAAAGCCTGGGCTATGCAGTTAAACTGAGTCAAGGCCAATCTGAGGAGATGTTCACTTTTCTCACAGCTTCCTGTTTCTGGTGACCTCCTGAGGCAGGGATTTTAAAAGATCCAAATACTATAGCAATATTTATATCCATATCAAAATATGTATAGCCAATGGAAAGACTTATTTTGCTTGCTTTTTTTGTTTGTTTGCTTTTGTTTAATATAAAATAAAAAATGTAAATCAGAAGAAGAGTGTAATTAATTAATTGCCATGGATAACAATTAAACTCAAGGAAGATAAATAAAGCTCACGTGATCTTCCCCACCATTTTATAGAGCAGGCATTAAAATTGCAGCTCTTCGTCCAAGTTCTGCTCTGCAGAAAATGCCATCTTTCCATCTTCAGCAGAAAATTCCTCTAATACTATCAAACCCACAGTCATCTAAAGCTGGGCAATGAAGTCCCATTCCCCTTTCTCTAAAACCAAGGGGCACAAAGAAGGTTGCCAAGTGACAAGACAGATAGGCAGGTTTTGCTCTCCCCTTGCAGGTCACAGTGGGTTTGTAGCCACCACCACAAGTGCAATAGGGTGGAATTAGATGAATTACAGGCACTGCTGCACACTCCAGCACTTGGAGTGAGAGTCTTTCTCAATTTTTGCTAGCCAGCGTTCAGCTTGTGAATTGGATTGACTTTTCTACTTTTTGCCTGAAAAACAGGCTTACTTTTGGGTTTGGGTTTGTTTTGTTTTTCTTTCCCCAGAACATCCATATCAGAAACTACTTAGCCCTCAGTGTGCACTCAGGGGGTGCGTTGGGTTTTATGGGAAGCGTGCTGTAGCCCGATCCATGCACTTGGTGAAATGATCCAGGGTGGGAGTTTGACTTTACTGGAAACACTCACAGTGACCATCTCTGCTGTTTTGCTAAGGTGGTTACTTTGCTGAGATTTTACAAACCCCTCACAGACAAGTTTTTAAAGCCGGTGTTAGAAAACACGGGTCTCGCGGTAAACTTACAAAAATTTCTCCAGCTATCAAAATATATGTCTTGCGAGTAATAAGGAAAGAGACAGCAAGTAACCACTTGATGGAAATTCCAGCACTCTGGATTTATTGAAGAGGTGTGTGGGCCTCTCGTGGGCTATCAGACCTGGAACCCCCCTTGCCCCTGCTCCAGAGTAAGCCCCCCCACCCAGAGCCCCATTTTATCATACAGGTTAAGCCGGCTAACAACAACCCTGGCACAGTTACACAATGAAGGAAAATATATTCAAGAGACTCATGCAATATTAAAAAAAAATCAAATCAAAATAAATAGGTATCAGAAGGGTTTTAAAAAGAAAGGAGAAGGAATGCATTGTTAGAAACACAAGCTTACCAGCACATACAATGCATTGTATTTCAGTGAACTTGGGAGAGTTTCTATGCCCGCGTTATGCAAATGCATTGTTCAATCTAAGGTAAGGATTGTGTTTGGTGGGTTTAAAATGACAGTATATAGCTCCATATCTTGCATGGAAAAAGGAAAATATATGCTGAGAGCCTGTTGCTGCTCCGTGTGTTTTGAAACAGGAGCACAGGGGAAGCAGATGCCTTAACAAGCAGAAGGGAGGGGGAGGGTGCGTACTTCAGCATATCTGTAGATTTTCTATATACACTGTCCTTTTAACTACAGGGGAGGTTGGTACTGAGCATGTGCGATGAAGAGAAAGCTGGCGATGTGGGTGTGAGGGATGGGTGAAGAAAGGGAATGAGGGGGTGTGGCATCTCAATCAAGATTAAAACGAAACTGATAAAGCAGCATATGGACCGGATAACAAATCAAAAAGCATGTTTATCCACTGAAGGAACTGGTTAATGGAGACTGCCAGCACGTTGCCATGGAAACACTGACTGTTGGCGCTGCACCATCTCATACCTTATCCAATACATTCCTGGTTGTTGGTAGTAGTCCAAAGACCCTGATCTCTTGATGGTAAACCCGTGGTCCAGCTGAGCAGAGAGAAATGGGGCAACTCAGTGGATCAGCATAAGGCTAGAGAATTCAGACTCCAGAGCAAGCTGTTCCTTATTTAGTGCATATTTACTGTATTCACTTTCACTCTTATCTAACATCCTAAAGCTATGTACCACAGAAGAAAAAGAAAACAAAAAGGTAAAGAAATAAAAGAAAAATATACTAAATCTAGATTTGGGCTTGCCAAATTGGAAGCCGATTTATTCAAACTAAAATGGAGTTTGCGAATAGGTTAGTTAGTGCATAACGCATCCATTTAAAAGTCTGAAATATCTCGTTACCTCCAAAGACAGTAGTGCCCTTTTAAGTTGCACATACCAGTAATAGAATATTATCTTCTGCAATTAAACTGAGAAGTTTAATAAGAATACTTAAAAAACCCTAAATGCAGTGCAACCATTACAAGGAGCAGGCTAGACAGACTACACAAGGCTTAAATTAGACTGCTTCATAATCATGGAACGTGTAAAGATGAAAAGAATCAGGTTTTGATACCCCATCAATCATGGTAATTCATTTAAAAAAATGCGTTAACCTTGGAGAGTAGGACTACTCAGAGCCATGAATAACATTGTTTATCATTTCAGCTTACACCTCATGCTCAAAAAGATAACAGAACAAAACTATTTGGTTTAAAATTGCACCAATTAAAGTCAAAATGGAAATGAACTTTACATTGTGTCCAGGAAATTGTGCTGGTGATATTTCTTAAGGAATACAGATCTTTCAAGTTTAGCTTATCATTAGCAAATCATGTGCATAGGAACAAAGAAAATGTGTTCTTCTCCCTAGCCCTTCTATGCTACACTAACAGACGGTAGAAACGTAATTTAGCTGAATCACATAAGTATTTTTTGGGAAAAAAAAATTCACAGAGACACTCTGACTGCTCTAAAACTGTTACGATGATTTTCAGATTTTTGCTCTATGAAGGGAAAAGGCCATTTTGTGCTTCAGTAAGAGTGTGGCCTATATATATTTCAATACTGATGACAGCTTCTAATTCTAAATTCAGAAAAGCAGTTCAACACATTTCCAGGTACCAACCACTCAAGGGGACTTAAGAACTAACTGCTAATTTAACTTTTTCTTGATGAGTCCCCTGTAAGTGTAGAATTTAATAATTTATTCCATTTTGTTAAAACAATGCCTCTTTCATCTTATTTAGAATTATTTAAAGGATGTTTCCGGTTTAAAACCATGAGAACCTTGTACCTAGAGTTAAATTTGTGTTGGCTTAACTACACCGGTCTGCTATTGCCATCTACTGGCTTCCTTGTATGCTGCACATAAAACACACAAAAGGGATGTTTTCCTAAAAAGCAGATCAAAAAATATTGCCCTAAAATTGAATGGCCAAAAATTAATTCAGAGAAAACGGGGAGAGTCGCTCCCTAACAAGAGTTGAAACAATTTTGGTGGTGTGGAAATCCTGCCACGAGAAACCCAACTGTGGACAATGACCACAGGACAACACAGACAATAGATGTGAAGGGATAGCCGAGACACAGATTCAGCTTTAAGACTCTAAGCAAAACTTACAGGCTAGGCTTGGCTTCTCCTCCACACCACCCAAGAAATCCCATGGCTAAAAATTCCACTTTGCATTGGTAATTTTACTGTAAAATCGGCAGAATGCAGGGCAATGACCCTCACACTGCCTGCCCATTGCCAGGGTCCCCAACCCAGGACCCTGTAAGCAAGAAGAGAGCTGCACCAACTTTCTAAGCAGCTTTTCTCCTTCTCTGTTCTACTTGTTTACTCTGCATCTCCAGATGGAGTTTACTCCCATTGCCAAGACAGAGACCTCATTCAACCTTAACAGCAGATTAGCATTAGTCTTTTTCTCCGTCTTAACAATGGCAAAAGTACAAGCGCCAAAGTGATGACATACAGGCTAAGATTTAACACTTCAGACACGGACATATATTAAACGATGCTCAGTTCATACAAGGAATTACAGCACACCTTTGGATTGCAGAAGCATTCTCAGAAAGTGATTTGCGCTCTAAGTCACTCTAGCTGCTGTCACTGAAGCTCAGAGGGTACAGCCACAAGGGTGTTGGTTTGTGGCCAAACCAAAATAAATGGAATTGACAACCTTGAAGAACTGAAGAATAAAATCTGCCCCCAAGTTTTAAAAAGGCCAGTTAATAAAAGTCTGGTTTTATGTTTTTACTGCGGTACCTTTTATAAACACCATCACTGGACTAAAAAATACTGCTCCTATTGAAAAGCTGTGTGAGAAACGTGATCCTGCAAATATTTTGGCACACACTTAACAGTAATGTGGCCATTCTGACACAGACTGTGGGCACTAGCCCAAACCGTCTCCCACAGAGACTGGTAGTCATCACCTGTGACAAGACTTTAAGATCAGGGCAAGTAAAGTGATATTTCTCCTACACACTCTCTCATCAGCAAGCAGTGCTTTTTAGGGACTTGCTAATTCTCTTGCTGTTTTAAAATCTAGCTCTCCAATTAAAATTTTGCTGGCTAAGTTGGTTCAGGGGAATTTTTTCCCAGCTGACATAGTTACTCTGGCAGAAGTTTTAATGATGTATTATTGCATCGACAGAAAAGTCTCTTTGCATGTATAGGTAATTTTGTTTGAGAAATCATTCTACTACATCAGCAAAGGATCTACTTTGCTAGGCATGCACATGTTCGTTAGGGTAGTTTGTCCAACTGGCAAATCGTTCCAAATGTGGACAAACTTGAAGTCTGGACACATGCACGAGAAGTAGGATGTCTCTGCCTTGGCAGACAGAGACAGCTTTTACTGAGATTACCACATCAATAAAGCAGACATAAGTCTGAACCAAAGGAATCAATGCAATTTGGACATCGCTGAAGGAAGCAGCAGACACAGAAGTTGTGCACAAAACACATGTGGCTTCAAACTTCCTTTCAGTCAAGCTGACCAAAGACACATCTTTAGGAACTTAATTTTCATATTATCGTTTTAATTGGTGCATATGGTAAATACTCCTTGAGATCTTTGAGGTGTGTTACTTTTTACCACTGGAGAAAACAGGCATATAATATCATATCATACCAATGTGAGGACAAACTAAGAACTAAATACCACATAATAGCAAGCTCTGTACATAAACAGAGTTATAATACTAAAAATAATTATAATATTTATCTTTCATACTATTAAGTAAGCTATAGAAATATAAGCACATATTAACACATTTTCACAAACACAGACACAGATGTGTTATATAATATATAGAAGGCAACTCTACATATTATATACACAAGCACTTTCTCAAAAAGTATGTAAACATACAGGCAGGCACAAACCCCCAGTATTTTTATAGCAAGTATAGTTAGTGCATGTCGTTAGTGCCAAACAATATGTTACAGCATCTATACATACTTTGAAAGTTCTAAATCTAGAGCAGTCTTTGTTAATAGGATTTAATTTTAGCTTATTTGAGATTTCACAGTTAAAGGGAGATTCCCAAACATAAAACTCTGGTGGCATGCATATCAAATGTGTATTAAATAGACTTCCCAATGCAGAAACAACATTTAAAGACATTGTTGTTTTGCTTTTGGCTTTCTTTTACATATTAAATTACTTTTGTAGAAAAAAAAAACCCCTAATTTATTCATAAAATGAAAATTATCTATCATTCTTAAACATTACCAAAACACTAAAGAGGTCTACACTTCACCATCTCTTCCCATAATCAAACCATTTTCTGAATTATGTAAAAGTATTCTAAACATTTCTACTTTATAGGCCAAGTTGCAGGATCAATCATGTCAGGATATGAAGTTTTCCCACAGAGATGATCACTAAAAATAATCTCTTAAATTTCCAAACACTAAAAAATAAAAAAAAAGCCATAAAGAATATGAGTAATCATACACTTTTTTTTTCCTGATGTTTTTCAGTGGACAGATTCACTACAGTGCCTTTTTCATTACTCAGGTGTTAAACTGCTGCAAACAATTCCTTGGCAAAGCAACTGGGGCAAAAAAAAAAAAAAATAAAAAAGGAGGGCGGGGAAATTAAAAACATAAAGGAGGCAAGGGATGGGTGAGGACAGAGGTACCATTTCTTGCTTTTAAGCTTTGAGGTCATTAGCATGGAGGATCTGAGCAGTAATTCTCATGGACAAGCGTGCTGGCAGTCCATTCAATAGGAACACGGTTTCAGCTAGTCTATAAAGAACATACCTGCAGTTCAGATGAGCAATGGGTATGTGATGTTTTAGTTGTGGGAGAGTTGCTGCAGTATTATTGCTCAAAAATGAAAATAAATAAACGCTGACTATGTTAGCTGATGACTGAGAAAACCTAGGAAAAGCATGAGGAACAACTTGCTTCCATGTTGAGGACATTCAGGGTAGGAAAGAATAAAGAAAAAATATGAGAGAGGCACAGCTTGAAATTTTAAGTACTTATACCAAGTAACTTTGAGAGAGTATCCATTTTGCTGCACAAGCACTTCACACCTGTGAGCCAGATTGCATGTGCTGAGCTGAATTTATTTCATGCTGATTTAACTCAACACTGGAGGGGCTGAGCTGAGAAACATGAAAGTGGAAACAGTACAAGAAAGTGTACATGTGCAGTCACACCACCTGCAATTTATGGAAGCTGGGAATGAACACTGAGTAATCTGATATGGGAATGGTTACGTTTAACATGTCACATTTTTAGTGACTCTTTGGAGTGTTCACAGTACTATGAGCAATAAAGGCAAGCTTACAAACACAAGCAGATGTATCAAAAATGTGAAGGATGTGCATGTTACTATTCAATGGTATTAGTATGAATAATCTTTTCATATGCTGAATATACCCCGTGTCCATGTATATGTAATACACATGTTCATCTGTGAGGAAAAAATACAATCATATGTGATGTATGCTCCCCTGAGGATGCCATTGAAACCTCACTAAAGCTTGGTCAAAATTTTGGCCAAGCTTTGTTTCAGACACTCCAACATGTTCAAACCTAGAATGGCTCCACTGGAATTACTACGTGACAGAAGGCAGCAAGAAGTTCCATTCAGTCTTCACCCCATTAAGTATATTAAATACAGGGAAGAAGGTTGTGTGTGGCACTACAATAAAATGCTGCTGCCCAGCTAAATCTGAAGTGGCTAGACTCATGTTAACCATGAAGGCAGCAGTGAGGCATCACAGCTTTCTTTCATGTCTTCGAGGAGGAAAGGCTAAGGCTGCCATAGAGATTTTCAGTTAAATTTTGAAGCAATTTCTATTTTTAAGTGGTGCTGCCCTGCTACAGTCTCTGTGTGACCTAAATCCATATGATGAGTCTGCTGCCAAGTAAAATGTCATGATCCCACAGTTCAAATTGTTGAATTTACATTTGAGTTAGGCCCACTGATCTTCTGGTAAAATGTGGAACTGTGTACTGTGTGTACGGTTATATCTCCTAGGGCTGTTAAATAACAATGTGACTCACAAGGAGAATCAAAGGAGAAGCTGTGCAGGATACCAGTCTAACTGTGCTTATATTAATTAAATGCTACAATTATCTAAAGATTAACCCTCTCTGGTTTCTTTTGGTGTCCTAAACACAAAGCAGTCTGGTGGCACATAAATATGTTTCATCTGTGTATTTCAGATGCTTACTGCTATGACAGAAACTCCAGCTGCTGTGCTGTTCGGCTTAGGGCCTGTGTTGAAATGCTTCTTTATCTTCCCAGCTACTGAGAGCTGATGTTCATTCTCTGGAAGCCCATCATCCTGCAGATAAATAAAGCAAAATAAAACTTCAGAGAGGAAAGATGAAAAAAGAAGGAATCGTGAGGTGATTCTGATGGCTCCCATTGATACAGAAAAGTTTACAAAATGTGGGCATTTAAATATGGGTCAATCATTGTCTCCATCAATATATTTAAGGTACTTACAAGATGAGAATCTTATGGCACCAAGAAGTCTCTCTCTTCTTCTTTACTCAAAATTTTCTTCTCAATATTTTCTTCTTACCAATATATAGGTAATGCTCATTAATAATAATTGTTAAATATTTCATTTTTATTTCTATCATATCTTAATTACCACTACCCCATTATATTTATGCCCATTAATATTTCAAAGCTTGGGGATTTCAGATGCGTTTAAGATTCTGTTTACTCATTACATAAGTTTAATGATAATGACCTCAAAATAAAAAGGATCCATGATACTACAGAAAACAAAAGATTGGGCTGGGACATTCCTCCCTCCAGCTGACATCCTATTTTCAGAGCAAACCTGGATACCTGCACCTAGACACGCTGGCATCCTCCATGTTCAAGAGAAACCCCAGCAGAAGGAAGGGAGTTTGTGGTTTAACATAAGTCCTCAGACTGAATTCCAGCCCAGGAAAAGAGGAGATATTTTTAGAAATTGTAGAAAAGATCCTTATGCCTGAACAACATGCAAAAAGCCACTGCTCAGTGAGACTTCCCCACTAGCAGAATATGCAGAATTTCAGGCAACAAATATGCAGAATAGGAAACAAAATGTAGAACAGGCAAAATATACCAGGTATCAGGTCACTGGCCATGTCATAGTCATACCTAACTGGTGCTACATGGTGTGTGTATAGGTATAAACAGCTGAAATAATTATTAAATTCCACTTAGGCAAAATCCTAGCAGAATTAAGGCAAACGAGACAAGATCAGAATAGTGAGAGATGACAGGCACTTTTTAAATTTTTATTTTTCAGACATTATGAGTGCCCTTAAAGAGTTACAGAGCTCCTGCAGTAAATCATGAGTTCAGTGAACATATGGGAATTGTAGGGAGGTTGGTAGGGTTTGTTATTTATTTAGCTTAGGGAGTTTGTGTTTAGAGATCCCTTACTCACCCCTTAACAAAATGTCTCAGCTGGCAAAATATGGTCAAGTGCACACAGCTGCAAAAAACAAAACAAAACAATACAACCAAGTAGCTGATTATTGTCTAGCACTGGGGAGTCCTGGCTCGATGGTATATGATCCCTAAAAATAACCTGCTTCCCACTGACCTCGGCTTTCCCAGAAGAAAGCTAGTCTGTAAAGTGAACTCCTCTTCACGAGAGGAGGGAAGAAAAATAAAATCATTCTCTTGGCTTTCTTGACATGAAAGTCTGCCAAGCGTTCATGTCATCTTGTCAAAAGACTAAATTACAGAGAAGACAATAGTTACCAAGACTGTGGGCATATTTTATTGGTGAAACACCACACCCACAGTTCCACTGGCAACACACCACAGACACATAATTTGGGCTCCAGCTTTTAGATTAAATATTTTCCAGCTCAATTTAAGATGCAGAATAGGGATATATCAGAATTCCTCTATTGTTACTGCTTTTATTACTACTGTTGGTGCCACCTGATGTTTAGTAGTTCTCTTTTATTCAAACACACTTTATAAACAAATCAATATGGATTAAACTAGCCTCCAGATTTACTTCAGTCAACAACAACATAGATAGCTAGAGGGTGAGAGATGACAGCTGTTTAAGTACAAAACAAGCTGCTCTGCAGTTTTAAAAGGCAAGAAGTGAGAAAAACACCCATCAAATATCACATTGATCAGAACCAGCAGGTTAAGTTGTAGAAGTAGAGAATAGAGTAAACACTGCCAACAAGAATTTCATTGCTGAAATTGGAGGGATGTCAAACCCTGAAGAGGTTAACTGTTCCTTTCCCTTATTTTAACTCTTTGATTTTGGCAGTGGGTTAGGATCACACAATTTCATCTCAGCTTTAGCATTAATCACAAGATTTTTTTTAAAGGTGACCAGTGATTTTTGCTGCTCCATCTGGGAACTTTAAAGAATAATGAGCTTCAGAAGATGTTGACTGCTAATAGCCTGAAAGAGGAGCTCTACTTTGCACACCTCAGAAGCTGAGCAGTGAAAAGAGTTCGAGAACTTCTGGCCCAGAATTTGGGTTTTCACATGGACAGTATAAACTGCTTGGAATGTTAACACATTTTATTTTTTTGTTTTGGGGTGTTTTGGTCTTGTGAGGGTTTTTTTGTGGTTTTTGTTTTTTGTTTGTTTGGGTTTTTTTGTTTTTTTTTGGTTTTTTTTAATCAGCCTCTACAAATTACCTTTCATGGTCTATTTGCAAGAATTCAAAATAAAACAATAAAAAAGAGGCACAAGTTCTTGGAGTAATTCCAGTAATTGATAAAAACTGTTTTCATATTTGCATTGTTCTCTGTAGCAGAAGACATTGCCACTCAAGTTAAAAAGAAGTGCTATAAAGATGCAATGAAGTTCAGGATTCCCAGACTCCTACTGCCCTGAAGCACTTAGATCCATTTCACAAGATGGTCACTACAGCTTTATTTTCCAGGTCTAAAGGCATCAGATGAATAGAACATTATACAAGTAACAGCAGGAAAGTAGAGTAAACAGAAGAGCTGGAAAAAGCTTTTGGACACTGTTTCCTTTAAGGATTCTAAAGATTTTTTTTTTTTTTTTTTGTGCAGCGTCCTAGGGTGTAACCAAAAGTAGTGCAGTTGCAAAATAAAGAATGTCTTTTAAAATTAATTTTCTTACAAATGTTTAGCTTATTGATGCCTATTGCTTGGTTATTAATTTCTTTTGTACACAAATTTCCAAGGAAGACATAGTGAGGGAAAAATATAAAAGCTTCAGATTCTCTAATTTTTTTTAGGCTGATGTGTGCCATCTTCCTCCTCCAGCTACAACACACATTTTCTATTGATTATTTTAACAGAGAAGGATTTACTGAATGCAAACCATCCCTTACAGCATTCACTGCTCAGTGATGTATTAGGGAACATTTCCTACTTTTAGAAAAAAGAATGAGTTTGTCCTGTAACTTTTTTCAGGTTATCAATACCATTAAAGTTTAAAATGCTAGACCTCAAGGTTCCTGCCTCTTTTATAATTCTTCAGCTCTGCAAAAAAAATTGAGCAGATAAAGTAAAGATTTGGGGTCCCTGTAGGGGAAGTATAAACGGATGGATTTGTTTCCAGGTCTAAGCGTACGGTATAGGAGAGATGACTCGAAATAAATGACATGGAAGGGGCAAAGAACTGCTGCTGAATTGCATTTAGAATTCAAGATCTCCATCTGTGGCAGTGGCATGTAGCCAACATCTTTTCAGGTTTTGTTTTTATGAATTGAAAACAGCTGGGATATTATTCACATCGAAACTGCTTTGCTAGTCTGACTCTGACCATACCAAGTTTTGCAGTTTCCAAGAGGATTACAGATATTTTTATAGCAAAAATTTAAACTGAAATGAGGGTTTGCTCCTACTGAAACTGTCAAAGCACATTCCAGGAATCTCAGCAATTTACCAAGTAATCACATGGTAAGCAGCTATAAAGTAGAATGGTTATTTACAATCTACAAAGTGGTTTTATACAGTGTAAGCAGTTACAACACTTCTATCAAAGGTTTGATCAAAGAGAGAAAATGTTCCTTAAAATTGTCAAAGAAAACACATGCCTGCGTTTCAAGCCAGCTGCTCTATCTAGTATTTTAGCTGCAGATTTAACACTCTATGAATAGGTTCAAAACTGAAACAAGGGAAATGTTGCAGTGAGCTCTATCCCAGCTGAAACTAATAGAGAAAATAAACTCCAGCATTTGACACCATGGAAAAGTAAGCATTTACCTGTGAAAATTCCATGTGCTATTTCTTCTCAGAAAGACAGTATACACATAACTGCTCAGGTAATTACAACACATTGATTGCAGAGCCTTTTGTAAAAAGGAATGAGTGCCTTAAGTCCCTGTCCTGAAGCTGGGAAAATGAGGTCCAGGGAGGTTGTGTGACAGACTTGCAGCTGATCCAGGGAGTGATGGCAGAGGGATGTGTAGCTGGATCTGACACTGTACGTTGTGCCTCTGTGCATCAGCGAGCTGCCACTGCTAGCTTATCTAGTGATACTGCCCAGACACACTTCAGGGAAGTGCTCTTTCTCATGGAACCATTTAAGCACCTGTTGCAAGTCAGCCATGTCCTTATTTCTTCCGATGTGAACTAGGATTGTAGTGCCATCTAGTTAATTTGATGCCCAGTATTAAGTGCTTCCATGTGTGATGCCTTGAAATGGGAGCAATGTTTGGAATGTGTTAAAACACTTTCCTGAACTGGTCCCAGTGCTAACCTTCGTCCTCCCAGAAAAAATATATGGAGGACATAAGAGAATAAAAAGCAGTTTTGATCTGCATTATGAACTATCTTTAGTGTAATGCTGAAGAGAAAATACTGACTTGTTTCAGTTGTTAAAAGCAGTAGAAAAAAAGGAATTACAGAATTGTCATGGAATACTTGTTTCACTTATAGACAGAACTGCTGCAGGTTTTGATTACAGAGGATTATTGCCAGCATAAAACTACAAGTGCAGCAGAGCTAGACCAAAGATGAATTGATATCACCACATGTTGTTTCTAACAGTGCATCACAGTCACTCCCTAAGAAGTAGTGTATTTAGTAGAAGGAAGCAGGTCTTGAAGTTTCCCTGGTATATCCTCTAGTTCATGCCAACCAAGTACTTAAGAATTTTGTGAGCCAGGAGTTAAATTCAGACCACTATATTTAATAAGCACCAATGGGATCATCCTCCAAAAATGTATTAAATTTTCTTTTGAGTCCATTTATACCAGTTCTCCGCATCGCCTTCTAGCAAAGGGTTCCTCACAGTAACTTATTGCACAGAAATTCAGGAATTTGCCAACATGCTTCAGTAACCAGAGCTCAGGTTTTTCTAGCAGAATTCTGGAGGGTTAAAAGTCTTTAGGTCCAAGCCCCTCTCCCCTGCTATCCTCACCAGCAGGCATTATTGAGGGCAGGGAAGCAGGTCCTCATGTCACTTGCCCACCACCACCATTAGGTTACTGCCAGAGAGCTGCAGTTCTTTTTATACATCACACTAAAATGGTTTTCTAAAACACATTATGATGTAACAATTAAAAAAAAAAAAAAAAGAAGTATCTGGGGGTAGCATTAACATTACAAATATATTTTTCAGAAAAAAATGGAATAGTGACCACTTCCTTATGTGGTGTAAGCAAGTGACATTTCAGTAATCTCAGCAGCAGTGACTCGGCCTCTCCATGGCTTCTGATCAGTCACTTCCATCTCTTCCTCCTCAACACTCCAGAAATCCCCACATGTCCTCCTCCCATGGAGATTGAGAGACCCCTCCATCACCACAAGGCGATTATAAATCACCTCAATTGCCACAAGGCATTATAAACTGTGACAGAACACTGTGTCCATGGACAGCCCCTGGCACCAAGGAAAATTAATATTGCAGCTGCTTGAATGTCATCTTCAAAATGAAAAGATTTTCATCAGACATTGTCCTGGATCCTTGCACTCTTCGTACACCACAGAAGGGCTCTGCATGTTAATAGCATTTACAGTTTTAAAAAGGAGGGGGTTGGGTAATAAGAGAGCCCTCCATGTACTTGGTATGTACTTAACTGATCACTATTACTCTGACTATGTGGAGGACACTTTCATAAAAAAATAATATCTGATGTGACTGTATATTTGAATTTTTAGAATAGTTTTTTAGGGTGAAAGGGATTTTGGATACAGAAGCTTAGGGACCAAAGAGTATTGCAGGGAGGACTGCACACTCAAACTTGCAACAAACAAAATGAAGCATTATTTCATCTTTCAATTTCTTGAATTGGAATATAGATTATACCAAATTTTTATTTCTTGTCATCCAAATATTGTAAAACATGTTAAATAGTCTGGAATAATTAACAAATCATAAATATCATAAGAAGCTAAATATCATCCTAAATGTTTCGCTGTTCCATTCTGGATCAAGTAGGCTTAACAGTATGGACTGCATTTCAGTAACTCTTAATCATGACTGTGAGGTTTTTGAGTCCACTTAATCTCAGGAGAACAAAATGTGTCACTGAACATGCAAGATGAGTGTTAGAGATATACATTTATCAAGTAGGATTGAGATTTGTTGAAAGTCCATTTCAGAGAAAATGTAGCTGAGCACACACAAAATAATGAAAACTCCAAGGTAGAAAATACACTAAATCAGCCTTATTTCCAGTTAAATCTTTGGAATGTGCTGTCTTCCAAAAGGGCGTGACAGAAAAGAGCTCAAAGGTGCCAAATTGCAAGAAGCATCTACAAATGTGAAAATACTTACATTAACCCATGGATGCTCAAGAACTTGCAAGGCTGAGAATCGCAGATCTACATCTACTTGAAGCATCATTGTGATAAGTTCCTGAGAGATTGAATACAGGGTCAAATTTAAAGAACACTTTTAAAGAACAAATCAATATTTCATTCACTTAAGAACTCTTTAACTGATTTTGTAAGAGTTGTCAAAGAGAGAGTGAACTACTGACTGCAGAAATATACTAGATTATCCACAAAATGGAAAAACTATGAACTGATGAACTCTCAGCTGAACTTTCAAATCAATATCTGACAGTACCTTAAGAAGCTAGAAGACAGTTCTGAGTTACAGTTCTGAAGTCACTGTTTAAGAGAAAAGCGCTTAATACATAATGTGCCAAACAAAGCTCCCCATGTAATTAGGTTAGCTTCCCACTATGAAAAAGCCAATTCCTCCATAGGAAAAAAAAAAAAGCCAGCAAATACAGTTTTACTTTAAACTCTTGTATAAATGATGTAGAAGATACTAAAAAAACCCCAACACTAAAACCATTCTTTTTCATCCTCTGATTTTCTCTGCAATTACCTAGATAATTTCATTCATGGAGTGCAGTGCATGGATACAGGATGGCAATATAAAGGTGCATCAACAAAGACTAATATTAGTAATTCTTAATTACAAGAATAAGTTAAATGGACAGACTAAGTCTTCAAACCAGAAATTTTAGACACAATTATTTGGCAGAAGGAGTTTCACAGAAAAACCCACTGGCAAAGGAATTGGAGGGTTCCCACTAGTGGTGCCATGAAATAATGCCTGCTACAACACTATGATTTGCTTTAGAGGACTTCCAACTCTATGACTGTATCTCATTCATTAACCTCATTAGTTAGCAGGCTAAAATGCTAGTCCTGATTACCCTTCACATACCTGTAAAAGCAGTATGTAACGCTCCAAAGAATGGAGATTCAGAGCTACTCTCATTACCCGCATCCACCTCTAAATTTCACTATTTGTTTTTCTTGTGATTAATCAGATACTGTCACATTGAAGGAAACAGAAAGACAGTTTTCCATAGATTTGTCTTACAGACTTACTTAGAGACTTAAAAGTCTCTACAGTCTTACAGACTTTACTTAGAGAAGTAAACAAACTGAAAGTAAGCACTTATCCATCTACAGAATGACCATATGATTTTTTTTTCTTTCACATATGTGTTATGGTTCTGTCCACATAAATTTATACATATGACTATAGTGAAAGTCAGATTCCTAGAAAAATCTTTGAGTTAAACTGTTGCCCTAATGCACTGGTGAGAGTTAAAAATCTGATCTGCTCTGCATGTGTAATGAGCTCTGTCAAGGTCTGTATCTGTAAATCATTATATCTGCCTTAGCACACCAAAGACTGTAGGTCAAGAGCTGTGACCAGAATAAGTCTGCATTTCATACCACTCTACAACAATAAGGCAATGGGAGGCCTGGTTCTTTGACAGAAAGAAACAAGAGACATAAAACCTAATGGGGTTAACAAGGGAAATCAGCCTCCCCATAATATTATTAAATAACATTCAAGGGCTCCAGGTTGGTACCTGGTCCCCTGCACAAGAACATTGTCCAAGAGATCTTTTGAGCTAAGAACTGAATTACTCAAATTTTTTCTTAATCAATAAGGGTTGCTGGTGTCTCTGTTGTGTGAGAAATCATATAAGATATGATGTCCATTTTAGAATGGGGTCCATTTCAAAACCACTTGGAATCTAAGAGACAGTAACCAAATGAAACATAGCTAGTGACCCTGAGGAATTTACAGGTGCAGCAGGAGATGCACAAGACATGACAAATACAACACTGTGAAAGGACAACATGCATTAGGCACCCCCACTGGAAATAATATTGTAGAAGAAAATACCATCAACTATAAAACTCACTTTTGCAGAGTCAGAAATGTTGTCCCAATATGGAGATGGAAAATCCATCTGTCCCATCAAAATCTGATCAAAAAGCACTTCTTGGTCATCTCCACTTCTGTAAAGTAAAAACCAAAGAAAGCCAACAACAAAACCCAAAGAGAAATTACTTTTGGATGTCGTTTCAATAGATTTATTAAAAGTGCTTTTAATTGCTTGTGCCTTAGTATGCTTTTGGAGGCTGTTGATTGCCCCAAACATGCAGCCATGGGCGTTAATGGTGAGATCATGAAACACAGTGCATTTGGTACACTCTTTCTTTCTGCTTATCTTTAGGCTTGTCCACAACTTTGCAATTGCTTTGAGGGGATAAAATATCTGACATGTCCTTATTAACTGGCTTCCATTTTAATTACCTATTACAAACCACAAACATGTTTCATTTTGTCCGTGAAAGAAGACAGTTTTAAATACATTGTATTTAAAACTTCAGGCAAAGAACTTCAGAACCTGTAATGAAGGCTCCTGTCTTGCAACGCAATGAGGTTTAGACTACAATAAACAAACATGAGACAGAGATTTTACCATAAAATCACAGACATTTATGGAGTTTGTGTAGAACACTATGCAGAGCACAGGAAAAACAAATAATCAAACCCTATGAGCAGAGAACTTCTACCAGTGGGAATCTCTGTGCTTAATGTGAAAGGAGCACAGGGACCAATTCACATAACAAGGATGGTTGAATGGATCAGTCCATACCCACGGAATGGAGGAAAACCACAGAGCAGGATATAAGTAATCACACCCGCTGCCCAGATGTCCACCTTCAAGCCATATCTAGAAGTGTGAGAGACATGGTTAGAGACATCTGATTCTAACAGACTACAATGCAAGAACAGAGGAAACGTTCAGAATCATTAATAATTTCTTACAAATTCTTATCTGAACTTTACCTACCAATCCTCATTCTGCTATCAAATATTTTTTACCTTTACATGTTAAAATTACATTAGATTTGAATGTATGAATGCACAGAATACATTGAGCTGTAATCTTCAGTTAATTAACTCATTCAAGTTGAGTTAACTTGAGTTAGTGATGCCTGTCAACATGAAGTCTGCAAAGGTGACATAGGCTGCTCAAGACAGCAGCCATTTACTATGTGGAACATATCAGAAGAGAACAGTGTGTGATAATAAAATAGAATTAAGTGAATGGTAGTTTGCAGTCTCTAGAGAGCAGAATTACTTCCATAGCATCTGCAAGTGGCTAGCTAGTAACTCAGTGTAAAGCTGAAGTTTAAAGCCAACAACTGGCAGAGGTTGACTGATAAAACTCCAAAGCCAGCTCACTCTGAACTGGTTTGGGTAAGATAACCTCCAGAGGTCCCTTCCATGTGAATTTTTTATTGAGCCATGACCATGACTCTGCATCATAGCCAACCAAAGGCAGCAAAAAGATCTTAATTGAAAGAACTCCAGTCTGGCACAATGGCAAGAATGTGCTCTGCTGAGTACACTTCAATGTATCAACACTACAAGTGATTTACCCAGTTTCAGCGATGATTTCTGGAGCTACATATGTTGGGGTCCCACAGACAGTATATAGAGGTCCATCCACAATTGTTGCTAGGCCAAAGTCTCCCAACTTCAGGGACTTGCTTCCATCTTGGTGTTCATAAACCTAAATTGGGAGGAAAATTGAAAACTTTACCAGAAAACCAAAAGGCAACTACTACAATCACTTGCTAACTGCCCAAAATAGTCCTTCTTATTTACAGTTTTTTTCTCCTCCTTACCTTTAACATATTTCGCTGCATGCTTTGAAAATTCACAGGTAATTTGGACAACTTCCCTCAAATACAGTCAGGATGTTTGGGAAAGATTTATCTCACTGCCTGTTGGACAAAAGATGAACCACTTGCTAGGTGCTAAAGGCCAGAAGCAAATCATGACCTTCCAACAGTGGCTTTCCTACGTCAACTCCCCACTGAATTCACAGTATAGGAGCGCTGAGTTTATTCATTACACTTGCAGAGAGCTTCAAGGTTTGCACAGGAACTACAACTACTTAGATAATACAAAAGTGGTTGTGCTGATAGCAGTTCCAGGCTCCGAGTGCTGAAGCCACAAGACACAAACCTAGCTGGAGTATTTCGCCTAGAAATGCTGTCCTGTCCTTGGATGACTCTTACACACCAATCAATGTCCTACTGGGATGGTAGTGTCACAATCAACAGGACATAAGCAGTTAGGGCTGCTAGTGGGCATACGTGAAAATCCTATCTTAAAACCCAGTCTTCAGAGCAGCAGCACAATCTTTCATGGGGTTTTATGAGTGCAAAGGGAGTTTAATATGTAGTCACATAAAAAAAAAACCAAAAAACAAAGCAGCTAGAAACATCAGAAAAAAAATGAAATATAAAAATTTTAAATGCTGGCTCAGAGTAAAAGAATGGCCTCAAACCTGCAAACACTGAGAAATAATGTCCTAGGGTGATCTTGCTGTATTGTATCCCCCACCATCTACTTATGCCAGATATTAGGTTCTGTGCCTTTAAGACTATATCCAATTAAAAATGTTTAAAATAAACACTACAAAAACGTATCTAAATTAAACACTAGACTATAAATCTATATTTACTCTATCAAGGTGCTGGTTTGAATTCTTTCTTCCATTTCTTTCTTTCTGTTCTCGAATGTTTTCTACAACAGCATCTTAAAAAATGGAAACAGTCTACAGGAGGCCCTGTTATAATACATATGCATAACTTTATTATTTTGCAACCCAAACCAAAGCTCTATGCAGTCTGGATCACCACTAGTGATATCATGTAAACAATTTGCAGCAAACCTGTGCAAAAATAATAGATATCATACTCCCTAATCAAAATCAAACTAATCCTTCATGTGCATATCTTGACCAGTTACTCCTACATCCAAAATCACATTTATTTACAACTGTTTTAAGAAGAAAATCCTAGATTTTTTTTTTGTTATAAAAATACAATAAAATCTACGTGGGACCCTTCAAGAGTTCACTTGGAGCAAAAATAAATTTTTGAAGTCTCTAACCACAGTTTCCTACAGATTTGCTATAGCTCATAATCATTAGTTATATTATACAGCTCCCATCCCCCAGTTTCTTATTTGCCAATGTAAGTTATGTCTAGAGAGAAAACCCCTCTCTGTCCTGAATCCCTGCTTACCAGGTGATACAGCAACAAGCAGACATTCAGAATACACAAAATTCTTCTCCTCTCCTTATGTTATTTTAAGAATTCAACTGGATCTTTAAGAGGACCAGCAATTTATAATGGATTCACATTTCTCTTCTACTAAGCCAGAAAAAAATATGTTTATAGGAAAGCACTGGGAAAAAAAAAAAGCAATTACAGTTTTATTCAAAACACAGATTGTTAAATACATCTGGTTCCTGAAACTAAAGAAAGTGCTCTCTGAAATGGCAGTAATAAATCTAATTTCAACAACAGTTTTAATTAAAGTCTAGAGACTAGGGCTTTAAATATTCACTTTCTGAAATATGTAAAGTGTACACTTAGACATCAAGAGCTGAATCTGGCCTAATTCGTATTTTATATTCTGTTTCATGCAGTTATTATTTACAAAGCCCTCTCTGGGCTGTGCTAACCTAGCATACATTTGTAACTTCCTTCCTTCAAGAGACCACACCTTGTGTGATTCATCCATACTAGAAGTTAATTACAGAAGAGGTTTGTTTGGCAGTATTTACCTATGCAGAAGGTTAGATACAGTGTATTTTCTAGTATTCTGCCTCATCTGTTTTCAGGAATTAGTTTGCTTGGAAAACTACTTCAAATGACTTATAAAAATGAAGAAAGTAACTTTTCCTCACCCTGTTATAACTCCATATAAAAAAGAACCCAATGTGAAGCTGTGGTATGTTACTTGCCAGTCAAGGAATGGGAAAGATAATTTAATGCTCATGTTATTCAGAATAAATGCTATATATGTTCCTGCATTTAAATACTGAAGGGCAATTAAAGAAATGGGGATTAGTGCAAATTGCCTACTACGTAGTGCTTTCACTGTTTTAACTAAGCTATAAAACTGTGTAATTGTACTACACTAATTGAATGCAGCCACACAAAATTGTATGCCACCATATGCATCCTATTAGTATAAAGACTGTCAGTATTTTCGAAGCTGCTCTTGTGATCAGTGCAGATGGCAACAGTCAGAGAAGTTGTTCTCTAGGGTTTATTGTATGGCTATAAAGACATCCCATGACTTGACAAAATAAACGTTCTAAATAGCAACAATTATGAAAATTGTTCCAATTAAAACATGGAAGACTCTCTAGAGAATAAAAAAAACAACCAAACGAAAATGCTAAAACATCACAGGTATTCAGCACACCCTAAACTCTTGGACAGTTGACCATTAGGTGGACTTTACATGCCGTGAGGATAATATGGAATATTTAAGCAGTTAAAAATAATGGGTGCTGCACACAGGACAGGTTAACATACACAGAGATTCATTAGCAGGATCAAGAGCAGGCCTCACACATCAACTCTAAGCCTGAAAGTTACTTTTGGGAAGAAGGAAAAATGAAAAGAGACAGAGGAGGTGAAAGGAAAGGCTCTACCAGGGGCTGCTAAGAGATGAAATAAAGTAGCTCCAGGTGAACATCCTCTTCTTATCTCCCTCTCCAGAGCAGCATGCTCCCCTTCACTCCCCACGTTTTCCTGTAGCAACTCTACAGCCTTGCTCATCCTTCCTGTTGTTTCTTTCCTGCTGATGAGGTTGTTTAGCCCCCGGACATGCTCTTCTAAACCTAAAGTTACAATCCGATGAGTAGGAAAAGGGTGGGGGGGACAGGGCTGATTCTCACACTAGTGGCCAGGAGAACCAGCTATAGCAACACAACCAGGGTTTGCATGTGCAACACCGTGGCAGTAAGAGGGAAAGCCACAGCACAAGAACAACAAGGGAAAAATACTGCCATGGCCACTTAGCTGAAGGGTTAAAGAGCTGCAAGGAAAAGGGTAGGCTACAAAAGGCAAGTAGAAGGTACCTAGCAAAGGAAATGCTGAGGCGCATGTTGCATTTTTTCAAGTGTTTTTTAAATGCCATGAAAATAACACTAGTTGCAGTTTTGTGACATAAGGCACCATGCATCCCATTTGACAGCTAAGATAAAAGCAGAAAGGTTCAGAGACACTGAGGCCACAGGCAGACATGTCAGAACTAGGGTCAGAGCTCAGGTAAGGCTGGTTCAAAAGCAGCACGTGTTTCTTTCAAGGACCTGATAAACCTTAGAGAATTAATGCAATTTAATCAAATGCTGGCTTTTGAGAATTAGGGTGCTGCAAGAGATTAAAAGCCGCATCCTTACAGCTCACTCTCAAAATCAATGGAAGTTTCCAGCACAACTCTGGAAAAGTGACTTGGAAATAGTTCGGCTACAATGTAAACACTGTGATCATTCCCAGTAGTGGGCTACTACCAGAAAAGCGGAGCAGGCAAATCTTATCCCTGCCCTGCTGCCTTCACCTCCTGCCCACACCTCCTGCCCACCTCTTTTCCCCCAGAATTTTAACTCTGACAATAGAGTTTAGGCATTTACAGACAAGTCAAGACAGCCAGCAAAGCTTGTCCCAGACCAAGACCCTCCTGCACACTCCAGGAACAGCATTAATGAATCCCTGTACCTGGGACTGGTACAACACCTGTATGCAGCCACCTATCAACACCGGTGCCAGAAATTAAAATGGAGCAAAAGGGCCAAGAAAGATGTATTGATCAGTGTCTAGTGAAACTTCCACCCAGTGTGTTTGCACAGTTTCTGGAAAATGAGGGCAGGTTACTTCCTCACCCAGAACCTGCCACTAGAGGAACTTCAGCTGTAAAAATCCCACTGCCTGGAAGTTTAGTAATATCTGCTGGAGTCAACTTTCCCATAAAACCTCTTCATTATCAAGCAGGACTAAATGCATTAAGTCATGGCTGAGACCACACAACTGAGAGAACGGATATTCTATGATTCTATGAACATTGTCTTACGGTTGCAGAATCTATGGAGAATTGGGACATCTTGATATTGGAACATGTCAGCAAATTTGTGAAAACTCAGAACAGTAAAATAATCTGGAGAAGCTAATTTCTCAGAAGAAATAAAATTATGTGGAGGATGTAACTGCTGCACTCAAGTGTGCAAAATTCTCATCAGAAAGACTAATTGCCAGGGTATGTTTTTCACTGTCTTCAGTGGATAAGGCTCATACAGATTTAGTCAGAGAAACAAAGATTTAGACTGTCTGTGAAAGTGGCTAAATAAAAAGTGCTGTATGGTTATTTGGGAGATGCAGTAGGGGAAGGACAATGAAGTCTCTTCCTGACTCTGCTCTGATGCATGACATGATTAGGGCAGAGCATTTACATGCACCATACTTGTAAAACTTATGGGTTGATAATTATTTAGACAGACAGAAGGACAGAATAGTCTGCTGAGGAAAGAAACACTTATGAGAAGCTTGAGATTATCAAGTTTTACTAGTTTACTAGTTTGCTAGCTTTACTTCTAGTTTACTAGAAATTTACTTCTAGTGATCCCAGGAATATCTTAGCTGTTGTGTCCCATGGAACAGTCTAGACATACCACCTTATGTTACTGTACTTCCTGTGACAGCTGTTATTCTTAGGAGAGCTTTACAATGCAAAGGTTAACATTAAAAGATCAGTGATTTAAAAGACTGAAATAAACTTGGCAGGCATATGGAAGGAGGAAGTGCAGACTTTTTCTCACATACTCCTAAGTTATCAGCAATACTGAAAGATGAATCTTCACTTACCAGTAGATTCTCCGGCTTGATATCCCTGTGGACAATGTTCAGGCTGTGAAGATACTTGATGGCACTGGCCAGATTGTAAAGCATCCCACTGGCATCCCGCTCTGTGTATTTGTTGGTGGAAGTAATAGCATCAAAAAGATCTCCTCCCTGGAGCAAAATTACCATGGGATATGAGCAACATTGTTTGTGAAATGACTGAAAAATTTAGGGAACATGAAGGAACATTTTTAGAGAAGGAGAAGGAGGAGGGGAAGGGGAAAGGAGCAGCAGAGTCTCCTGGCAGCTATGAACTATGGATACTGTGATGACATACCCCATAATGACAGGTAAACAGACCAAAAACTCAGAACCATTTGTCCTGGCTGAATTGGTCAGCCAAGAGAATGGAGTTTCTACTGCAAACCATTCCCCCCTGCTGCTGCTTTTTTAACATGTCCAGCACCTGCCAACCTGTGCGTTCAGAGCCTGCTACACATTTCTCACAAGACTACATACTTGCCTGTCATGATGCCATTTACCAATCCTTGGCACCCTTCATAATAATCACAAACAGACTGACATCAAACTTTTGCCCAGTACCTAACTGAACCCCAGACAGATGAAGGAACTCTGAGTAAAACTCAAAACTCAAAGTTACCTGTCCTCTCTGCTATTGTATTTTAAAAGTCTGTTTCCATCTCATAAAGCTTTGAAAATATGTATTTTAGAAACCACTTTCCCTACACAAGATGTGAAGTTTTTGGTAGTGTGATGGCTCCTGCAGTTAGTACTGAAGAACTTTACAACATGTATGTCAGGCAATCATACTGGCAGACAGGGGTGGTTACTCGTGCCATTTCCAGCCTATCTTGCTCCTAAATTCAGCTAAAAGCTGCAGTCAGTGAAAGAAAAAAAAAGAAAACAATAGAGAAAGAAGGAAAGAAGAAAAGAAGGAAAACTAAGTGGAAGTCTGCAAAGTTGAAATGATCTTCATCAGTGTCTGAGGTGGCCATGACTCTGTTTCCAGAGGTGAGCTGGCAAGTGGGAGGAAGGAACATGGAAGTGCTTGGAGATGGAAAAGTAATTTTAAAGATGAGATTAAGAAGAGAGTTTGACAGATTGAAGGAAAAACCAATGATGTTTTGAGAGATTCTACTCAGAGGTATTGAGTCCTTGGGGGGAAAAAAAAGAAAGCAAAAAAAAAAAAAGCAAAGGATTACTGCAAAAAAAAGAAAATAAAAAACGCAAAAATTCCCTGCTGCAGTCAAAACATCAAGAAAAAAGTCACAGAAGACTGCATTTAAAAGAAGAAATCAGGTATTTTCTGAAGGCAACAGAGGAGACCCAGCTTTGCCAGCTCTCACAGTTCTATCAATAGCTTCAAGATATTTTCTGTGGTTATTTAAAGGCTCAACTCCAGAGTAAACACTTTTTCTACTGTCCAGAGAAAGGAGGAGGGGGGGAAACAAAAAAAAATAAAAATTCCAGGAATCATGGCTACAGAGAAAAGTGTAGGAAAAGAGAACCACCAAAAGAGACTCAAGCCTGATAAAACAGACTTTAGTTGCCATAAAAAAAACAAACAAACTATTAAAATTTTTGCATTGCTGAGGTGCAGCTGAAGTATGCCAGGGCAGGTTTATTACCACTGTAGATGCAAAATCCCAGCTCTTTGGAAATTGCTTACAGCCCACCATTTTCAAATCTGGACCACATCGAATCTCTTGCCGTGGCTGGTGACTGTTCAAGACACATCAAGATACATAGTGTCAAGGAAAAGGAAGAACAAAAGGCCAAACTATACCAGATAGAGGATTAGAGAGAATGAGGCCAAATATCTGGCAAAAGTACAATACCATGTACTTCATGGCATTATCTGATCCCTAAGTATTAGATATCAGCATGTGGCAAAGTATGTGAGATAAATAATCTATCTTCCCTAAGCTCCTTCCTGTGAAACCCCTGTACCAGCTGCTTTTTAACATGAGGCACTGGATTAGACAGATCTTTGGTCTTATCTAATATGTTCCAGATGCTCAGAAGAAGTGTCAATAACATCAGCAAAGCATC
This sequence comes from Cinclus cinclus, assembly GCF_963662255.1. NCBI lineage: Eukaryota > Metazoa > Chordata > Aves > Passeriformes > Cinclidae > Cinclus > Cinclus cinclus. Next base: position 52,264,373 of record NC_085047.1, read on the forward strand.
TGCCTCCAAACAAAGAGAATAGTCTGAGCTGAGATATGAGGAGCAAAAATGAAAGAAGCTGAGCCTTAAAAACAGAAGGAAAAATTTTGGCTGGAAGTCAGAAGAAAAGGAACAAATGTTCATGCATAGGAGAAACATAAACTCCAAAAAAAAGATAGAGGCTGCAGAGCAATTTAACAGACAGCCAAGCCAATCTGAAGCAGAATAATTTTCTCCATTTAAGCATCTACTGTAGTCGGAAAAGTTTCTTACCAGGTATCCTGCTAAGAAAAGAGAGCATATATTTAGTCTGTGGGATTCTCTGCGGTTAAAAGAGAGGTGATATCCTGGAAAGAGTTAACAGACCTGACAGCTATATCAGGCAGAATTGCTTTCAGATTTTCCTCTCCCCAAAGAGCACTTTAACCTGCAAGGTTCTGCTAAGCCGATTCACACACCAGGTCACTATCATTTATTCAGGCACCAGGGGTGAGTTCAGGATGACATTTCAGCCTTAAATCCCCTGTTCTGGAGTGAAACAGGACCAGCAACATCTGACTGCAGTTTTATCATCTGTGCACATGAGGAAGTATACTTGGAACTACAGTAACCAATTATTTATTTATTACCTTGTTATGTAAATTATATGATCTCCTTTTTCTTCTGCAAAAGTGAAATCATATCCTGGAGCAGTAAAGGAAACTTAGCAATAAATCTGGCTTCCTAAATTGGCCAAACCCCTGTTAGGTTCAAATAACAATTTTGTTTCACTGTGTAAAAAGGCAGTGTGCCAGAAACCAGGTCTTTGCTTCCTTTTACAAGCACCACTTGCAATGTGTTTATATTTGTATTTATGAAGTGCTTTTTCTTACACTTTACAAAGCAATGAATGGCCTATCTGCCATGAGGTGAGGGCAGGAATTGCAGCAGTCACTTATGTCAAACATGTTACTGCCAATTAATGCAGGGTGGTATTAACTGAAACCGGGCTATGCACTATCAAGCCTTTTCTCCTTGCCTCTCTTTCCTGTCTGTGAGTTTGATTTAAAGTCAGGTCTTCAAAAGTCAGTCAATAACAGATGGTTAATCAATTCTAACAGTGCACACTATGAAATGGTAACAGTCAGCAGTTGGTGAATTAACAATTAATGTCTTTCCAGAAATGCCTTCCCTAGTCCCCAGAGAGTGCAACAAGGCTTTTCTTACAGCTATGTATTAAGGAATAGATGTTTGCTTCAGTGAAACAAAGCTGACTTCCTCAGATCAGGATATTATTTCTACATTTCCTCTATTATTCTACATAAAAGTAAAGACTATTAGAATAGTGTTGTCTAGGATATGAGAAGTACAGGGTTTCCTATAGAGCCCTTCCATAACATATCTAAAAAGAATATGTGCAGCAATCTTAAAGAGTAAAGAAGAAAGCGTACAAGAAAACAGATTTCTCCAGAAAGTGAATACAATGCATGTTTTTCTTATATTCATTTTTCAGGCTAGTTATTTTCTAACAGTTTTTGGTCCCCTCCTCTCTCATTTAGCTGAGCAGGACTTCAATTAAAAATCCATTGGACACTATAGTTTACACATTTTTCAATCATGAATAGCACAGCAGGTTTCACCCATAAAACCAGCTCTGTGCTTACATCTTGGCAGGTTAAACAAGGCACAGCTTTTAGTTCTCAGCACACCTCATGGGGCCAAGATGAAGGATTTGTCAATGCAGGCTAAAGCTGTGGCTATATGTGATTACAGTGCTGTGCAAGGGGATTGAGGTACCTTTGAACAAGCTCTTGCAGACACTGAGGAAAACCGACAGTCGCATGGATCTCATAGTGAGCTCACTTAGAATAGAATAGAGCAGTAATTATGATTAAAATAGGGTTAGATGGCTAATGGTATCTGATCTCAAGCTGTGCTATTTCACACTGCACACCTAAGAGAGAGGGCTGTGATTGTCAAGGGAGTGGGGAAATTATTCTGGGACTGGTTACACAAAGAGATTCATGGCATGAAAGAGTGTCAGTACTTTTGTCTTAGGATTTAACTTTTTCATCAGAGAAAATATGTCAGCTCCTTGCTACAAGCATCTCCCAGTGTGCTTCCTGAGAGCTTGGGGGTGGTGGACAGTGGGGTTAGGGAGACCATAACCTCCAAAGCACTACTTGAGCCAAATAGGGCATCTGTCAGGTGCAAACCTAGTAGGACAATGTTGCCATCTCCTAAGATGTGGGGCATGGCCTGAGCTTCTCATAGATAACAAGACTTCCCCAGACTGCTATGAGGACAGGGAAAATCTGTGTGCATCCACCCATGAGCCACACAGAGCCTTCCAGTTTTGGATTTGGAACATGGCTTGTGTCATTAGTGCTGCCACAGAGCATAGGGGATAATGGAACAAACAAAAAACCCTTTTTTTTCCTGCTTGCTCTTGTATTCCAGACCCAAGAGAGATTGAGAGGGTATTTAAGAAACATTCGACATAGTATTGCCCTATTTAACATCTCAATGAGGTGCCTCCATTAAGAGTACCCTCTAACCTCTACCTACAATCAGAGCAAAACAGATTAACAATCCTGTTTGCCAAAAAGAGCTTTCTCTAAGTCACTGTGAAGAAATAAATAGGGTCCAAAATAAAGATCACTGCTTTTGCAAATTTACTTTTTAGAATAGAACCATGCTTTAAATAGCAGGCTTTTCTTTTTTACTTTCCCTTTCCTTCAGCTTCAATTTAGATTGCTATTGAGGAGGCAGGTTTGAGACTGTTAATGTGTATAGAGAAAAAACACATCTAATATTGTTTAGACTTAACACCAATTAATAAAAACCCTTTCATCTTCTTGTATTTTGAAGGCTAGTATTTATGGCTATTCAGACTGGGTATATTTTCAATTCACCTCAAGGCGGATTATAACTTTTTAATGAGTCTTCTTTTGAGGAAGCAAACAAACCTGGTGGTATACAAAGTACTGTCAACAGAACAAGTGTGGACTACTGGAAGTTAGACAAATATTTGAAAGCAACTAAAAAAAATCTGACAGTGGGTTACACATCTTTCAGTAGGATGCTAGATCACTTCAGAGACCCCTTATGCTCTACATTATTCTGTGATCCCATGTGTTTTAATAAGCCTAAATGGGAATGGAATTTTTCAATATGGTTGATACAGCAAGCAGCTTGACTCCAAAACACTTACCTTTACAAGTTCCATGACAAGGTACAACTCAGTTGGCATGTCCATCTCCTCGATCAGAAGTACAATATTGGGATGCTTGACTCGTCTTAAAATAGATACCTCATTCTGGATCATGTGTTCCTGACACACAAAAAAAAATCTTCAATGAATATGGGTTAGTGGGAAAAAGATTCACAGTGGAAAAAACAGAGAAAATTGGGAGCTGCATGGATTCTCTGGGGAGCTTCATGGATTCTGTGCAGGTTTTGAAAAAACTAATAGATGTTGCCTCCAGCAACAGAGAAGGAACACATCTAGAAACATCAATGTGGAAACTGAAAGAGGAGAGAGTGGAACACACAAAAAGAAATGGAGGAAAAGATGCGTTTCTAATGCAGAGAAAAATGAAAGCTTTTTAATTTTTCTCTGATGCAGAGTCTTTAGATTTAACATGATAGCATCTTCTCACAGAACCTTTTGTTACTGATTTTAAAAGCTGTCACTTGGTGGAAAATTGGCATCAATTTAATTTACCTGTGCCTCACACATAGTAAATGGTGTTCTTATAATTATTTGTACTATTGTCTGCTTCCTATAACACCTGAAATTATGAAAATTAGAGGACAAAATTACATGTGTAAAGGGAAAGGAGTCACACGCAACCAACCAACTGGAGAATCATCACGCAGGTCTAGAACAGCACATGACAGCCTTTCCTCCTGAAACTCCAAGAGTCTCCAGAGGGCTGGCAAAGACTTCAACCAAAGAGATTCTAACACTTGTCAGGAAGGACCCAAATACCAACAGATTCTCAAAATGATCTCTCACAAAATATTTATTGGGAAAAAAAAATCTTTTTGGTCTCACAATATTTTTTGTACTTACTTTTCCTCTACATTTACTTTTCTTGATTATTTTCAGAGCATATTCTCTACCAGTTGATCTGAGGAAAGAGAAGAAAAAATTGTATGTTCAATCACATTGAATATTTTCCTCAGTTGAGTTCATATTTTTTACATGAGTACAATAAGTGTAGTGAAGAGTTCTAGTACAATATTCATATTTTTCATGAAAAAAAGTTGATTTGACTAGTTTGAGCCAAAGTTATTAAATATGCATGCCTGAGGAAAAAACATAAAATGTATTTATTTTAAAATAGAAGAAGTTTAATGTTTTCAAAACAAAAAAGAAAAAAGCTTGACTTCTTCTTTCATTTTGTGCTGAGAATTGTTATTACTTTTTCATTTTTGTGTAAAAACAATGTACAGTGTTCGAAGGTTCAAACATTTTCAAAACAAAGAAGTTTTGTTTTATAATCTACAAAAAAATACAACCCACGGAAAATACATTTTACTTAATATGAAAAATCATTTGTTTGCATATCTGCAGTCACAACTGCTGTCATAAAAAGGTCAGCCCTTGGAATAATTTTTAATGTATTCAGTAATTATATGATATTTAGCAGAGTTACATATGTCGGCTTTTAGGCAGAATGTGGAAGGTTCTGGAGACAGTAAGAGAAATTAATTCAGGATGAGAACATATTTCCTTTTATCTACTCTGTTGTTTTGAATCCTTATAGTATTTATCACTACTACATATATGTAGTTATCTATTACCTAGAATGCTAACACAGAAAAATTAGCCTGTAGACAAATTAACAGTACCAACTTCCATTCCTTAATTAAGTTACAAAACCAAAAGATGGCTGTAAGGATGAAAACAAGAAACTCTGCTTATAAGCCCCAGTTTCCCTTTAAGATTAAGTGGAAAATGGGTAATTTAAGAAAAAGATCCTACTGATATATTTTCATTTTGTAATACATACCTAAGCAGGTTACAAATGTCTATTACATTGCCTTTAGGCATGCTTGGTTAAAAATGAAGAAAAAAATAACCTTTGAAGAATACAGGGTCATTTTTTCATTCTTCATTTCACAAAAAACAGTAGTTAAACTGATACATTAAACTCATACAGAGTTATCTTCAACAGAGACATTAATGTGTCTAAAAATGTGTTCAGTGTCAAACAGGACATGCAAATTGAGTAATACACTGAAAGCATTGTATCAATATGTAACTGGGCATTTTCATTGCCAGATTAAAACATGGAGAACACCTCTGGCAATGATGTACCACGAATTTTTAATTTAAGGAAAAATAGGTAATTCAATAAAAACAAAAATATTCATTCTGTTTATGTTCCCAGGCAAAGAGCTAAGACGGCCTCTATTAGGACATCAATTTAAAAAAAAAAAATCACACAGGATAAAAAGGTTTATGAATTGGGGGCAAAATTTACAGCATATCTGTTCAAGATTTATGCAAATAAAAATTAAAGCTTCTCCTATGTGTACTCCCCCGCACAAGGGTTTAATGCTGAACTCCATGTGGGGTGCCCCTTCCCAGTGCTGCTCTTCAGTGGCTACAGTCCAAGCTCAGTGAGGGGACAGGAAGAGATTTGAACACTATTTTTGGGACTAGAAGGAGGAGATTGAACATGAAATATTAGAAATTAAGATATCTGGGGTTCAAACTCAGACAAAATATAGCCTCTTTCAATAGCAGTCTCTTTCAAGTTGCTTGGTTGCCCTAGGAATGCTTCCTTTCTGTCATGAGAAAGGAAATTGATGGTTTTTGTTGGCTATGGGAGACTCCATGTACTCCAAGACACTGGGAAATCTGAGCTAGTGAGGAAATGTCAGAATTTGGAACTATCTGAAAGTTAAAAATGAACACATACAAAAACACCGCAGGACAAATTGTGCATACGATGGAGCAGATATGTAACAAGCAGATGACAACTCTGACTGCTCTTTGTTTTGGTAAAAAGAAAATTAAAGCTAAGATAATGTAAATCCTTTCCCCTGAAAAGCTGCAGAACTGCGGGCTGTCAGCAGCACTGCAACTTACACACCACCAAAAAATATGCATGGCCATGTCAGAAACTCACTGTGAAACAGGCATCTCACCTCTCACCTATTGCTCACTCCAAACAATAAAAAAGGACCACAAAAAGAAGGCAACATGTAATAGCTGGACAGAGGTCTGGACCCACTGCACTACCACAGAGTTAGATCTCTGGCTCATAACAGGGCTTGGTGCCATGTTCCCTGGCTCTTTTAAACCTTCGCAAACTTCACAGAGATTTAGACTGCCCTGGAGACAAAAATCTGTCTTTGTTGTATTTGTGCATGCATTAAATATATTTAAGAGTGTGTGCCTGTGCATTTAGAGATGCTCAAAACAGGATTTAGAAGTCCTCATGTGAAAATATTGGAGACGGTTTTTGGTTTCTATTTGGACTGTTCATTGTCAGAGGAAAACGCCTGTGAATGTACTGAAGTGCTCATAGACCTGTATTATCCAGTGCTCACAGACTGTGCTCACAGCCAGGGAGAAGGACTATCCATGTGACCAGTGAATTTGGGTAGCAAGACCCATTCCTATTTGTTTAACACCTTATGGTGCTATTCCTTTGAAGTCTCATGCACACAGGAATTGTACTTCACAAGAATATGGAAAAGTCCTCTGTCCCAAGTATCACCCCATTAATTCTGGCTCTGCAGATGATAGACATATCAGACTTTGAAGTGAGGTGTTAAAGAGGCTTAAAAAGACTGAAAAGAATATTTTTGAAGGAGTTTCACAGGTGCTGGTTTAATTTGCCCTCTGAGTCTTTAATTTCTCCTTCAACACTTGTGATGGCAAGGGTATGATGCTTTAGAAGCTGAAACTAACAGAAATAGTTCCACTTTAATTTTAAAGATCTCCCAAAGTAGTAGCTCTCTGATAGAAATGGGATTTTTGGAATGGTATAGCTCAGAGACCACGTGACTCTATATCTGGGTAATCATGCTATTTGAGTACATTAGACACACCATGTTACTGGAGACTTCTGGGACCAGTGGGATAGACAAGAGGACAGGAAACAGTTTTCATTCAAGCTCTCAAGGATATTGTAATAAGCATTACTTTTAGGAGCAATGGGAGCTATATTTGATTTGGTTAATGTATTTTCTCTCAGACAGGGAAAGAATTGTGACACAAACACACAAGCACATTTATACTGTCTCTCAGCACAAATCGCTTTTTCAGCTGAATGAGTTTATTAAAAACCACAACTTTTCTTTATTTCAGTTTCTAATCTGCTTTTCCCAGACACTATTCACTTTACCTTAAGATGCTTTTTTCTCCTTTCTCAGTTATGTGTTTTCACCCATTTCTTTCATCAGTCATGCCCCTCCATAGGGTTTTACATTGCTTCCTTTCTTTCATACTGTTTTGCTTTGCTTCCTTTAGGTTTCCATACAGTTCAGTTTTCAGACCCTGAGGTTTGATCTGAACAGCTATCGCCCTCTGCATGACCAACTCCACCAAGAACTCACTCTGGCAGATCACTAAAGGCCTCACCAGGGCTTTGGTCAAGTCCTACAAGCACACTGTCAGCTGATACAAAATCCACTCTCACCCTTTTCCCTAACAGCTGTCTTCATGATCTCCAAGTTGCACTTTTGGATTCAGAGGTGAACCTGTATTTTTTCCAAGGAGACTAGTTTAAAACCAGCCAAGCTAATTTATCATTGTCTGTCAGGAGATTTAGTCTCAGTCTCCAGGGTTTATATCATATTCTTACAGGCTAATGAGCAGTTTTTTTCTTTGAGCCCAAAGGTGAGGTTATAGACTTCTGTAAGAGTCTCCTCTCCAGGATATGGTAATAGGGGATAGAAAATATAACTGATGAAATTTCATTCTCAAACCTTGACATCTCTATTGTCCTCTCTTTTGGACATCTTGAGCTCCAGCAGCTTTTTGTTTTGTCTGTACTGCTACTATCTAACATGAGGAATCCTACAATCGTTTCACATACAGGTGAAATACCTTCTGCCTTGTATATCCTATAGTCTCCTCCATTTTTAACAATACCATCAAAAGGCAACCACAGTTCTGCTTAGAACCCTTCTGCTCGGTTCCCTATTTTTTACACTTTTAAGGTAGGGTAGAGCCAGTTCAAGCCTGAACAGATTTAGAAACAGACACATGAACTAGTCAACCTGGACATTTTCAGCAACAGACACTTGAGGTGACTTGTGACTAATATGGAGTAGACATCTAAAATCAGTACTGCTTTCAACTCTTAATAGTAAAGGTCACTGAAGAAGTTAGGTTTTGGTGTCTGCAGTGAGGCTCATAAAGTTGGAAGGAGCAAATATAATGGCACAAAGCAGGAAAGCAGGAGTTAGACATCCATAAAATTAAAAATAAATATGGAAAAGACTACACCTCAGTGTCAGATGGCAGAATAGATGCATCCAAAATTACCTCTTTGCACTGACCATTGCCACTACACTTCAAACAGAGAACTTCCTTACATCTTTACAGAGTGCTCCTACATGTGAAATGGTCTAATGTAAAAGAAGAATTGCAAGAACATACTGCAAGAAAAGATGTTATTTCAGTGCAACAAGAAAGATTTAACACAAAGAACTGGTAAAATCATGTGGAGTGTAGCAGAAAAAAAACATATAAACCCCACGAAGAACAAATTCATAGATTACCACTTGAACTCACTCATTTTTAATTTGAGAGGACATTAGTTTTTCCATCTGGCATTGAGACATTACCTTATTACATTTCTGTATTCTACAAATAAAGATATGATCTGGAAAAAGCATGACATTAATGAGTATTTTTTATGGTAATAAGCATATTATCCTCCTCACCTTTCTATACACTCCTTCACAATAGCAAAATTTCCGTCTCCTATAGTCCTTCCAACTTTATATCGCTCTGCTATCGATGCTGGAACCTGGAAACCTTCCTCCAACACTTCTGAAAGAATCATTAGTACATTTTTATTGTTAGTGAAGGAAACACAGATGTTGCACATAACATGCATTTTAAGTCCATGGTTTAGGAGCCTGGAAACCATTCAGTCAGTATCTCACTTACTGTACAGTGAAACCATGCTGCTGACATTGTATATACTCAACAGGTTTCATGCAGATACACTAATGAAAAATAAGACTTCTGGGGGCTCAAACATACCACCATTTGAGTGTTATATAATTGCCATTGCAATATGCCCCAAGACAAAACCAAAATTGTATTTTTTTAATTACAAAAAGGCCTCTGTGATCTGCACAAGCGCAGACCAGCCTCCAAAAAGGGCTGGAACTCCTTGACACAGCATGATTAAATATATGTACCAAAGAAGTCCAACACTCAAGCACTTATTTTATTACATCCTGTAAACTGAGACATCCATAAAACTCCTCATGTGCTAAGTGCTAGTTCTCCCCATCCCCCAATATTAAATATTTAGTTTTTAAACAAATGTTCTCAATAATACTACCTCGCATGCAACCTGGGCACCAGATGTTTAGGTAAAATTGCATTATGCAGTGTCTAAGCATACAAGAAGCTTGTAGTTTAATGTGCTTTAGTGCTCATTCCTGTACTGTTATTTTTAAATGCATTTGAAATAGTGTTACAAATACCTAATATGCCTCTAAAAGCTGTAAACTGCAGCTGATACAAACTACTATATAAACACTGTAATGTAAAAAAAATAAAAAACCTCTGAGAAATGTGATTTGTGCTTACACTCTTTAAGACAGTGCATTTAACTGTGTATTTCTCTGACCTTTGTTCCAGTTTAGTATTAAAAGTGAATGCTAGAACACAGGGAGGCTGGGGTTTGTCTGAATTCACAGACAGCATGAAGAGCTATTCTTCAACAGGAGCACGTACATAGATGTGCATGTGAGCCGGCAGTGTTCGAGCAGACCCTGTCCCTTTGACAACTTGCTCAAAGCCTTAGTGTGGAGTAAGATTATCCATTCCTGAGTAAAGACCCAGGACTACAGCGTGTTCTTTAGTACTGTGGCATATAAGACAAAAATTCTGAAATAAGCCAGTCAGCACTGTGTTGCTTGCAGAAATAAAACCTCAAGTATTCCACAATAAAAATACCTCTGAAGAGCGATGTCCAGATCAACTCCGATCCGGAGTGAACCTAGCTGGTTTGCTAAGGCTGAGGAGCTTCCTCACGGAAAATTATCCGGCCTGTAATGCTCCCACCTTCTCTGGCAGGAAGAATGACTCATTTCCTACACAGCTGCTGTTATCACTACACTGACTGCTTTGAAACGTCAGCCTCCAAATGTTACCTTCTGCAGGGCCATCATTTTCATCCATAGAGCTGCAAACTTTGGTGGATGCTAATGAGGTAGAGGAGCCACTGTGTTGGGAGCTCTGGAAATGGAGACACAAATGAAAACAGACGATTTTTAAGAAGCACGAGAACCCACAGCATGTTCCTGCTGGACACATGTCCCGGAGAGGCTTCAGTGTTCCCTGTGTAAAGTATTTATTTACTTTAGTGGATGGATACATGGATGCTTGGGAAGAGTCCAAATTCTTCCACTGAAATTACACTTTTGGTAACCTCACATTACTGGAGAGTTCCTTGATCCATCGAGTGCAGCAATGTGCATGCAAAAATACTTTGAAGTATGCTCCAACAGTTTCTCCCTATTCCACACACATTTTGGCAGGGAAAACTGAGGAGCCATATGCCCTCTGCAGGCCAGAGACCATGCTTTCAGAGATCCTATTAACTCAGCAGGCTACTAGAGGAGCCCAAGTCTATAGCTGGCTGTGTTATGGGCAGAATTCCTCAATTTTACAAACATACCTCTGTTGAAAGCCTCCCCAGTTTTGTTCTAAAAGGGAAAAATCACTATGGCAATGTACGGACAAAGTAGAATATCAGGGTGAATAATGGCTGCTGTTTCATAAGAGTGTTTGATTGGAGGTAACCCACTTGAGGAAGTGACTCTGTTCTTGTGCTCTTTTTCAAGTACTTGTCCTGCAATTGCCTGAGCTTGTCTGTACAGCTAACGGGGGGAGGCAGTGGCTCTGTGGTCCCCCGAAGGGAACACCCAGCCACCCACCTTGGATGACAGAAGTATAAGAGGCAGGATCTCACATCCTGCTTCCAAAGCTCCTATCAATGCCTATCAGTTACCTACAGTGTGACTTTAGGCATGGACTTTAGGAAAACTGCTTCATCATGCATCTAGATGGATGGAGCTGCAGAGACATTTGAGATGGATTGGATTTCACCCAAAACCTTTATCCTGTGGTGCATAAAAATTACATAAAGTCATCTTCAGGATTCTCCTATCTTCAAAGAAAGCCAGAAGTTATAAATGTAATGGTGGCCCTTCAAACTTTAAGCCAAACTGAGCATTTCCTCAAGTCCTCCTATTATAACTTATGTGAAAAATATTCAGAGGGTTTTCAAAACAAAAACTTTATTGGGTTCGCATCATTCAGATGCTGAAAGTGCTGCAGTATTTCATTATCTTCTTCAGTCTATATATTACATAGATTTCAGGTTGTACTTCACGTAACAAGCACTGTCACTTCCCTATCAGTTTTAAAGCTGATAAAACCCTGAAACTTTAAAATCCTAAAGTTTTTAGATGCCCACAGTCACGGTGCCAATCCATTTTACAAATTAAATTCTACTACTTTGGAATGATTTCTTTCATCTGACACTGCAGAACACAGCTGCTGACTGGAGTAAGACTAACTAAAGGTGCAGCAGTTTGGTTATTTGCTAAGTACTGAGCCAGGGAAAAGGCAGTCAGCAGACTTAAAATCTGGCCAATATGCTCAGTTCATTTGAACATAATGACTTTTAATTTCTTCCACAACAGACTAAGGTCAGATGACTTAGACAAAGTCTGAACTTGGCACATTTTTCACTAAATAATTCTGAGAGCTTGCGCATCCCATCTACCATGAGATTCTTTGCCCTTGCTTCCTTTAATCAGCCCCAGCTCCCTCTTTTCATCCAGGCAAGTATTTCTTCTGAGCTTTGACCAGAGTTGAAGAATGCATTAATCAGTTTTTAGACTGGTTTTGTTTCCTCTTGACAAAAGAAGTCAGCACTGAGTGATTTTATGCAGTTTGCTAAGATATTGCTGCCCTTGTTTCATGGTCAGGACGTGTTTATATATGTGCTATTCCTGTGCTAAACTCTGCATGACATCCTAGTAAAAACTTACCTCTGGTTCATTTTTGAACAAATGAGCAGATGTGGATCAAGGTAACTGGAAAATGCTAGGAGTTCTCATGCCTGGAGAAGTCTGTCTCAAAGCCTATTTTTATTCTCATGTAATAAGAGACTTGTTTCCTTTACAGTCTGCTTGTAAAATAAGCAGAAAAACATGTTCTCTCTACTCATTCTGCTGTGTTTGTTTATTTTCCTAGAACAGACATCCAATTTCATACTTATTTTTCCACTTCATAGTACTTTCTGAAAGGAATTGCAATTTAAATATGTTCAATATTTGTTACTTTTATGACCAGGAATGAATCATTACAACATTTAAAGAGTACAATCACAAAAAGGTTAGTGCTAGATTTTCAACAGATTATTAAACAACTACTTTTTTTTCATTTTTTGTACATTAGATAGTGAGATTACACTTTTAAGTAGATGTTAGGTCAAGGCTGCTGACTGCACAGCACTGCAGCTCCCTTTAGCAGCCCAATGGTTTCTTTACAGTCTTGCAGTCACTGCTGTCATCTGTGAGAATGGGAGATGTGAAAATAGAGACCTAACTCAGTGGCCACATCTTCTCAGAATGGGTGCTTAGAGACACTCAAATTTCTATTTGAGGACTTAATTTTCAAGGACCTTAAAATAAGGCTTAGCTGAGAAGTGCAGTTGCTCTGTTCTTATAATATTAGATGTCTCCAAAGACCCATTTAAGCAAAGCGTTTTAGCAAATGCTAAAATAAATAAATAAATATGTATTTAACCTAGGCTTAATCTAATAGACTGAAAAAGAAGTGGCCTGTAGAAAGTTTAAAGGAAAAAATTGACCTCACACTGATGTTTTAAGTGGCTCTTCTTTTCTTATTGGCACTATTAAAGATGGGAAAGTTAAAATTATATTTTTTAGCAGAAGAACTGAAATAATGCATTAGTAGCATATCCCATACCAGACCAGTGGTCTGCAAACAAAGCATACAGCCCCTTTGGTGACATCAGCCTGTGAAGCACTGGCACGGAGGCAGAGGCAGAACTTGCCAGTGACAAGGAAGCAGTAGCTAGGAATATGTGCTAAAAATACACACTGAGACTATTAAAACTTTAAATAATTATTGAAAAATATATAAAAAACATACTCTTCATTACCTTTCCTGAAGACCTCCTATTAAAACAACAGACTGAAAATAAATCAGGCACTGGACATTTGCACACATTCACCAAGTCTGCTGGCAGCCTCCCTTTCACAATTAAAGAGATGTTACTGGATAAACATGACACAAATAGTTTTGTCTTTATTCAGTCCTCTCCAACAACACGCAGGCATTTATTTATTTATCTTTACTTCAGCTAGAAAGAGATTCCATTTGTTTAGGCTTTAATTAGCTCACTGCTCTCACAAGCTGAGAGCCCTGCGGGTCCAGCAATCCTTGTGGGTCTCAGTGTTCCTTCCAGTTGGCTTGCCAATCGCGAGGCAGTCTGTCATGTGCTCTGTTGCTCTCACAGATGTGGATCCCATCAGGGATCTTGCAGATGGGGAAGGGGGAAAACAAACCCTAAGCAAGAGCATAATCCCTTCAACACACAGACTTTAATGCAATTAGCTGTTTTAATTTTAAGAGATGCTGAGGTGCTTGGAATGTCATCACTTTTACACAGATTTAAAGGGGTCCAGTTGCACAGGTTGCCAGCACATGGCCAGTTTTATGGCACACCTTCATAAAAGCAATGGCATAAAAAAATCAGGTCTTTGGTGTAAGGATTTCAGATCCTATTCAGTTTTATATAACAGATGGCCAGCACAACATACATCTCACTTATGTGAATGGAAACATTAGTGCTATAGAGTTTCAGCCATGTCTCACCTGGAGATTTATTTAGCAACTGTTTGGTAAATAGTTTGTATCTCAGAGGAAACTGTGCTAAATCCACAAAAAAAAAAAAAGGCAGAAAAAGAAAAATTACTGTAATGTCTGTCTCCTGATACTCACCTTTGTCCTAAATTAATCTTAAAATCCCATTCCAGCTAAACAGCAGGAAGTATTCTTGTGGACTGCTGGTGCCAGCAGTTATGAAAAAAAGACTGAAGCAAGTATGACTGGGAAGTTTGTTAGTGCAATTCAGATTCCTGAATCTTAAGCTCCAAACACTGCATTCTGTTTTCCAAACCTCTCAAAACCTTTCTTAGTGCACGTGGAGTCTACAATGTCTCTCAACAATAGATTCCTTTGTTTTTTTCCAGTATGAAGGAAGCATCTGGATGAAATGTGAGTAACAGAAAAGCACACAGGTGTAACGCTAAGTTTGGATCTTATGCAGAGCTCTCCTCTTTTAGAAATTGGCTTAATGAAGTGAGGATTAAAATTAGTAAACAAAGTGTAAGTTCAGGAAGGAGGCTTGGGAGAAGGGAATTATTAATGTCTTTAAATTGTGCCTCTTAAGATATTGCTATTTCAAAGAACTCTGCAGAATTAAAATAAAAAATTAAAAAAAAGATACATCAGTAATGTGTGTAAGATGAAGTTCAACTCAGTAAGGAAAAATAGCTTTAAACCAAAACTAAGCATTTAAGCCCCCATGCTCACCTCTTTTGGAACCCATACTTCAGTATGGTTATAAAACAACCTTTGCAAGGTAGCTGTCATGACTTCTGACAGGCTCAGTTCCTTTGCCTAAAGATGATCATGAAAAATGGGAAAATAAAGACAACCATCCAGTGCAGGTATTAGCTTTGAAAGACTTTGAAGGAGATAAAAAAATTCCTATAACATGTAACAGTGTTGAGCAAGAAATAAGTGAGTCAGTGAACAGCAAAATGGTACATCAACAGAGAACCAAAGAAGAGAACTGCTGATTTAAAACAATAAAGTAATACAATTTGATGTAACTTTTAAGAAGATAAACTAATTTTTTTTATTATTCTACTTAGAGAGAGGAAAAGGGTCACACTGAAACTCCCTCTCCCAACTATATTCAGTGGAAACTTTTCTGATTTTCTTTTGTTTAATCTTACTTTTTTTTTTTTTTTTTTTTTTTTTTTGCCCAGCCAGCTGAGACAGTGAAAAAGCTTTCATGTAAACAGTACAGAGTTGGCAAAAAAATTTCTTCATGACGAAACATTAAATCCACAATCTTCATGCTGAAAGAATGGAAACTAATGGAGTTCAATGTATAGAAAGAGAAATAATGCAATTGTTTTCTTTTCCAGTTTGGATATTGCACTAAACCAGCACATCAGATTCAAATTTATTTATAAACGGTTTCATCTGGAAAGGAACAGTAAAAAAATGTATGCAAACCTGCTTACAAACTTATTCACAATTGTACATCCTGTACTCTTTTGTTACACACTTGACTTCAGAGAGGCCCTACACAGGGAACTGATTTTGTTGTTGTTGTTCATTTATGCCATTCAGGATTTACACAGCTTGGAGAAGAAAAGTTCAAATAACATAAGCAATTATCTGGCATATTATCAGGGTCTTGTGTTGGTTTTCTTCTTTGAGGGACAGAGGGACAAATGGGAGAGTTTGCAAGGCAATGGAGCTGACAGACTGAAGTTAAATTTGCAAGTTTGAAGCACTCTGTTTTATTAAGATACCCTCACTAAGCTGCAGCATTGGATGCTTATACACTCATTTGATTTGTGCAACAAGACAATTCAGAAAGACCAACATAGTTTCCTACGTGGTATTTAACAATAAATTTAACCTCCACTAGTTCCTAACAGCTGCTTCCAAAGTTGAGCCATAATTCACTCGAGGCTCACTCAGCCTTTGGCATCATTCAGAAAAGATTGATGATATAAAAAGTGAAGTATCAGACTCATGGTATCGGAAGTTATTACTGTCATTTCTGTATCCTTATTGTGGTTAACATAAAAAGTTACATGTGCGGTGATGCAATGGGAAGGTTTCCTTTTACCTCTTCTGAAGTTATATAAACAGGTAAAATTTTCTACTCAACTACAGAATAAAAATTGAACCACAGAATAAAAATTGAAAAGCTACCGACCAAAAGGAGGTTCATATTTCTTCACCTAATTAAGAGCGCAGCAAAATAACCATTTTATATTTATTTAGTTGCATTTATAAGCTCTCCTGGTATTTTTAACTGTTTCTCAGTAGAGACAGAAACCTCAGTTACTTTGTTTCTACTTTCCCCATTTCTATCATATTGTTTCCTTTCCCTGTGTGTACGCTTTTTAGGCAGACCTATTTACCGGTAACCAAGAGTACTTCATAACTAGAATTTTTATCAGGCCCACGGTTCCTTCTAGTAAAGTATAAACATCAGCTGAAGCATCAGGCTGGCAGATGACATGTCAGAATTTGTAACATCTCTCTTCCCCCATCCCTGCCAAACAAGAAATAAAACTAGGCTATGGATATGTAGATATGCATTTTTAGAGTGGAAAGATGTATCAGAAAGTTAGGTACTTATTTTAAAACACACCAGGTATGTTTCAGTACCATTAGCTTTTCACAAGCATATTTTCCTAATACTTTTCTTATGAGAAGTGCTGCTGGGGCTCAGCTCTTGGCAGGGAGCTGGTACCTTGCTTTGGATATTCTACTCATTCCCCGCTTCACACTTCAAATCTATCCCATCATGTGCCCACAAAGTTACCCATAAGCAATCCAAGGCAGTTATACTTACTGTCTTCACAACACCCACTAGAAATCAAATTCCTCCTTGATGCATTTTTTTTGTATCTACACACAAAATCTCTGCTTTTATTTCTTAAAAAAAGGACACTAAATGCATCTACTGTTTAAAGGAACCTATTAGGATGCATGAATCCCATATGCTTACACTAAGGTTAGATGGACAATATTGATCCAAAATGAACAAGCAATACCAACTGCAAGAATTTTGTTAAAGCCTGTTAATCATGTTTCCAAAATAAATTCTCTGAACAGTGTGTATTTTTAATATATATTTATTACATCACTTACATTAATCTACATTAATGTTAAATCTAGCAAAAATAACAAATTGCAACCAGGATGACACGGTCAAATATGAAACACGAGTACAATACAGTATGATGAAACAATGGCACAAAAATGAAGGTGATTTTTGTCAGCTGATTATAAGAAATAAAACATTCATCAGTGTTTATTTTCCAAGTTTTACATGTTTTGTTGATAAATCAACAGCTTTCTTTTTGGTTTCCTGCATCACATTAATACAAAAATGGTATACTTTTAAACGCAAATATCCAAGCACTTTTCATTAAAAAAAATAAGTGTACGCATAACTTTGTAAAATCTTAAACTTATGTTGTAAATGTGCCAATATTTACAATATCATAGTGCAACTAAGAAAATTAAGAGGCCTTAGCACATTAAGCTTAACATTGTTAGCTCCTCTTTCACTAGAGCCCAAATTCCAAAACACTGTATTGCAGGGCAAACCACAACCTAATTACCCCATATAACATCAGACAACAAGTACACGCTGAATCTAGTACGGCTTTCTTCACACTTCACTGCCGAGGGTTAACTGAAGCGAACTGGAGCACGATCACCGGCACAGAGCCGCACAGGAGCGCGTGTGCCCCACGTGTGCGCGCTCCGCTCAGCCCCGCGCTCGCTGCGCTGCGCGGACACGACGCGGCCGTGGCACCTACAGACCCACTGCCTGCCACGGGGACTCGGGGTGCCCTGCCAGCCTGGGGGAAAAGGCCAACTCAGCTGGCCAAAATTGTCGTGGCAGCAAGCACTGCTTTGCTCTGCTCAGCAGACCCTGCTCTCTGGATGGAAGGGCTTTCCGGGGGGAAGCATACCCATTTCCAAAGAGGGTGACAACCACTTGCTTGCTTTGCTCTGCACATAAAGGTATTGCTCTCTGTGCTTCGTAAAGTTACTTTTCATCACTCATAGTTACAAGCTCTTGTCACTAGCAGATAGAACTGAAAGTGAAGATTAAATACAAACTGATCTTGTATAATGGTTGCATACCATTAATTGGATGCAAGAAAAAGCACAGACATCAATCTATGCATAAATCAAGTGGTGAGGTTATTAGCACCATAAAGGTTTTCTGTCTGTTCGTTTCTCTACATTTTTGACAGAAACAGTAAACTTGAATTGATCAGAGGTTCTTTTCTATATTATTGTTAATTCATTTTACATTCAGAGTGTGGCTTTTGTAAAAGATGCACTATATAAAATTCGCACTGCAGTGTGAATTATGAAACTGCAGAAAAAAACACTATTATTTAATCTCAATTTTTACTACACACAATTTCAATCCAATTGCTCTTCTAGGGTGCTGAACATTATACATCCTTTCTTGTAATATAAATTTATAGCCACAATATTAATACCCCAGAATTTTTATCTTTCAGCCAAATATGCTCTGTAAAAATGAATTAAAGAGAAAAATAATTAAATGTAATGTGCTGTCTCTGAATTATTTTACAAATTGGAAAGCCATTTTCACATTGCATAATGAATGTTAAAGATTTTACCGATTTCAACAAAAGATCTAATTTGGTATGACTTAATGTATTGCAGAACAATAACATTCAAGAGGAGGCTTAAGACTGAGCATGTCAAAAGAATACCATTTCAAATATTCAAATTTCAATTTAGGATTAATGTTTTGTCTGTTTGTATGTATTTGTGCGTAAGGTTCTATCCTTCCCACCTTGGAGTCAATGGTGGGTTTGCCACCAACTTGTGGTCAGTTTGAACTTAGCCCTTGCTTGTAGAGATGTGATCTCTTAAAACTGTACAGAACTCCTTGGGGTAGCTGCTCAGCAAGGTATGGTTGGTGCAGCTCCACCGACTTTAACAGAGCTGTAGTGAATACCACCAGACGAGCGTCCTCCTGTCAAAACATTTTTCCCACTTATTTGTTTAAAGTCACAAATGTGACGTAACAGCGCATGGGTTCCAAAGCCATTTAATCTATGTACGTGTGCATGTGTGTGTAAATATAAGCATATGTGTTCTGTGCTTCACATGTGAACTGCTTGTTGCACAAAAGAAGAAAAGAGATTTAAAAAACAAAACAAAACAGTTGCAGAAAGCATTAGGGAAATAATCACAAGTATTCATAAAGCTCAAAGGCAAAAAAAGCTTTCACAATCTATACAAGACTAGCTACATCATAATCACCTTGGAGTAGGCACAAATAATGCAGCATACAGGGAACTATCAGAGGTTCAAACACTATAATGTTGCTTAAGCTATTCTATTATTTAATGCAGTTGATGAAATCTAGGAACAAACTAAAAACTGTGCTGTTGCAAGTGGAACTACAGCATCAAGGGACTCAATTTCAGTTTCACCCACAAACTGAAACCTTCTGGTCTTGCTCAAAAGAAACATTTAATTCTGCTCATGTATAATGGGAATTACATTCCACACAAAAAAGGATCTCAAAGTCTATAAACAGTGTACCTTTTCAATCTCTAAGGGACTTTCATTCCTAAAATGAAATATTAATGATGCATCTTGCCCCTGAATAGCCCCTTAATACAAGTCATATGTTGAAATGATTAAATGTTATGGACTAGCATATTCTTTTTTAAAACAGTCTTGATGGAGAACTCACTATGATAACAATTACTGATATTAGGTCCATTTTTCTTTTCCACAGCTAAGCAAAGCTGTGGGATTCAGGTTTGCTGGCAATCTGTGCTCTCTGCACAGAACATTCTTAATAAATTGCCTAAAGCAGCAGTAGCCTATATGGGAGAAGGGAGGGAAAATACAATTCCTGGAATTTATTCTCTTTACAGGAAAAAAAAAAATTCGAAATGTCAGTACATATTTCGCTCAATCTGGTCAAGTTGCCTGAATTTTTGGAAACTGATCCCAACTGATCCAACCTTTATATAATATTTATTTCTTAGGATCAAGTAATAAATTTTGCAAAGACATTTCCTCACAACAGCTGAAAATGCAAGTAACTTCACAGCTGTGAACTTTTTCAGTAGAACAGGGCAGCCTATGCATTATGGTATGGGGTAAGGGATGGACTGTTCTTATGGCTGGGAAAAGTTTTAGATTGAAGTCTAAAGCCAGAATGACAAAACATACATTGCAAAAGAGAATAACCTGACTGCTTCAGCAAACCTGCCAGATCAATGACTTTCTCTCCAGGTGATACTGGAACCAGGTATTGGAAACAGAGAAGGTAAGTTTTGTGTTCTGCTGCCCTTTCATTTCTTTTTGCAAATATCCTCTGAAAAGAAAAAATATGTTGATACAGTAAAGCCATAACATCACATGCCAACATTTTCCATCTGCTGAATTTTATTACGGACAAATTAGTTTAACGAAATTATTACACTACATTTAGAAGTTGGCATGTGGCAGCTAAACCTCTTCTTCAATTAAGCAAATTTTCCTGGTTTCAAAATATATTAAATCATCACTAAATACCTCAAAAATATAACCTCTATAGATTTTTGCTGAGAATCAGAACCACACTGAGTTCTAATTCTTAAATTATTAGTATTTAAGAAAATGAAGGGAAAGGTATAAGATTTCAAAAGTGTGTGTTCACTATGGACTTAAATATAACATATGATAGGAAATGTTGCTATTATGTAAATTAAGTAGACTAAGATTCTCACAATAAAGCAGCAGAAAACAAACAAAAATTAGTAGATATTTGTTAAGCAACTGGTTATAATGCATGACCTACTTTTACACTAAAGGAGTTTTGCATATTCATGCTGTACAAAAAGAGCACCTCTAGATACTGCGAAAACAGAAAAATTAGGTCAATAGGAGGATGATTTACAGTATCAGCATTTCTGTAGGTTTTCTTTTTAAAATGCAAAAGAAGTCTTCTTATAAGAAATAAAAAAATATGTTCCCATTCTTAACATAAGTGAAAATAATAATTATTTTTATTTTTCCAAAAGATGTCATCATATGTATGTCAGATGACACTGCTAGCCAGCAGGCCCTCATATTTCCTCGGTCAGAAATCTGTCCCTGTTCACTTGCAACACATGGATGATCAGCATTAACAGCTTTTGCCAGGTAAAACATTAATAATGCCTGTGAAACACCCTGCTGTTTACAGTCATCAGATGGCAATGCAGTGAAGAGAATTTGAACACTGCTTTGAAAGAATTACTTTTGCCCTGTGACTGCACAGGATTTCTTCACTTTCTTTTCATTTGGATAAAAAGACTAAACTTAGAGTGTTTCAAATGTGCGTGTTGGGATCTCACAGTGTGGTGCAAGCAGTTTAATATGGCAGTTTTTTTCTTCTTTGCATTTTACCTATTCGTTGGTAAAAGCAAAGTACCCATTAACTGTTCATATCAAAATGAATAAAGACACATATGGTAAAAACAGAACATATAATCAGTACCTTAGATGATAAAAATAGTGCTATTCATAAATGTGCCCACTATGGATTTGTGCGTTATATTCACCTTATCCAATCTTTGTGCCTTTAAGTATGCACAATGCTGTTCTGGATTTGATGGACATATTCAATGGCTCATTCATTACAAATTCTTGCATTAAAATGCAGTGATAAAGCCAAAAAAATACCCCCACACACTAGAATTAATTTGGACCCATGTTGTTAATATTAAATATGCAAAACTCTTTTGTGCGATTCACTATTACTGTAAATTAGTAGCTATTTTCTTTAAAAATGTTAAACCTTCATCAAATCACAAACCATAAACATTGTTCCATTTTCTCTTTTACACTGAGTCTCCTACTGAATCCATATCATCCGAAGAGAGTGGGCGATACAGGTCCTGTAAGATGAAGTGCAGTATAGATTTGTTTATTCTGTTTGATTTGTTGCACTGCAACTGTCTTATATTCATTTTGTTACTGTGGACCGGAAGACATTGTTTAACACAAAATATACATGTTCTATATAGTCATATTGTTGTCTTAATGTCACATTATTATTTTTTAATCTAAAAAATAGATGGTTAGGAAATAAAGTTAAGTTTCAATGTACAACATATTCTCAGAAGCAATTATATTTTATTTGAGTCCTTCCTATTAAACACTGTGCAAACAATATTTGTCTGTTCTGGAGAGTCTCCTAACGGTTTGGAAATCTGGAAACATTAATTTAATCCCAAAGGGAATGTATTTTCTTTTTGGCTGTTTCACAGTGGCAGAGTGAGTGCTTACCTTATATAATGCAATAAAAACTTGTCGCCCAATAGTGATACAGCATGGATCCAGCAACATTTGACCCCTGGACTGCTGACATTGAATACTGCTGTTGCCTATGTCGTACTGACAATGGTATTCCTCTCCCACAGCTCCTCTGTGCCCGTGTGTGTGTGTATAAAAAGACAGCATGTTTTACACTTGTCCCCCCACCTCTGTCTCTTTCTGTCGGTAGCCAAGCAACCAGCTCATGACAGCAGAGGGAGAGTCTGAGTGGATCTGTACACTTCATTCTTTCAGCACTCTGTTCCTCTGATGGATCAGACAATCCTCGAGTGCCAGAGGTGTTATGGGCTGATACATTGCCCTATCCCACCTACACAGTACAGCAACCCTCATCGAGACACACAATCGCACGGAATGAAAGTTCAAAAAAGAGAAGTGGTAGAGGACAGGGCATGGTCTTCTTAAGGTGAACTAAGCATAACTGATGGTTCAGAGGAGTTCTGATTGGGCATGTGCCCAGCATATCTCATAGTCATTCTCTGATATCTTAAAGGTGTTTTGGGGGGGTCCTTTCCATATAGAGCATTTGAATAAATTGCAACAAAAAATCCCTATAAGGCAAAGTACAAGAAAACATGAGAATGGGGAAGTTGATGGGGCTAGCTTTTGGATTGACCTTGAATGGATTTGTTTTGATTTTTTTTAATCCCAGTAAAATAACCGAGACAAGATATGAACAAATTGGAAAGATATATTACAAAAAAGGACCAGATCAAATGAATGCTTCACAAATTTCAAACTGTGATCTCAATAAACAATGCAGGTTTATATTTAACCTGTAGGCATGATGTAAAAGGGATTTAAGTACCTTAAAGGAGTGTTGATTCCCTAGAATGCTTCTTCTGTCTGTATTGTGACAAAGGGCATGCATACACACAGTAGAAAACATTCGACTGGCAGAGTGAAAAATCAGATCTTAAATACATTTCTATTATGTTGTAAACAATCTAGATAAGAGAACAATATTAAACAGACAAGAAAATCTTATTCTGAATACTAACTAGTTAGTTAATTATTAAAATTTATTTTGAGAATATCTGGTTTGGGAATTTCTAATACATACTATGGGAGAAAAGAATATTTTGATTTGCTAGAGAGGGCAACACCCCAAAATTTTGAATAGTATCTCCCAGGTGACTGCTCTTGCTTCTGAATATAAAAAAGATATATGCATTTGGAACTGAAAAACAAGACGTTTCTGAATTTTAATATTTAGAGAATATTTTTGTGTTTATTTTCATAACTCTGTGATTGCTTCAAAGCAAAATCCTTCACCAGATTTCAGTGTCTTTTTCTCTGCTTTTTCGCCTGCCTTTAAATACTTGCAAGTCTTAGAAAAGTTTCCTTTCTGAAAGAATTTTTCTTGCCTATAATTAGCCAGAGGCCTGGTTTCTTGAAATTTTGAGGTGAATCTATTTATTATTTTGCATAGATTTATAAGAAGACAAAAATTGCTGAATGAATTAGACTTCTTGGATAAATACAGCTCAAAAAATCCTTATATACATAGAATTCAGCCTGTCTAATCAGTCAAGAGGTACCTTAAATCTAATTTTTCTTTATTCTATAGGTTGCAACATCTAGGAACATAGAAAAAATATTTAATTTTTTTTCTAAATGCCATGGCACCTTTTCTGAGTCTGCATAGTTAACTGCACTCTGTTGCAGTAGGAACAACATTTGTGGCAACACAGTAACTCTACTTCAATCTTCAATTTCAAACCTGAATTTCAAATGTGTTAATCCTCCGGGGAAAAATAACACCAAAATTTAATGACGTTCATAACAATTTAAAAACTAGAATCTTATTTTCCTATTTAAAAATAAAGAAATAATTAAACTGCAAGAAAGAGTAACTATAGCACACAGCCTGCTAGTTAAAATATTCAGAAGCTGAAAATTGGTTGACAGTTAGCTAAGATAGCTGATAAATTGTTCCTAGCTCACTTTCTACTTCGTGAATTACACCCATGAAATTAATCTTTCAAATCTTACTTTCTTCAAATATAGACTGAGTTTCGCACAAGATTATAAAAATATAACTTTCACTGACTTCTGAATTTCTGGAAACAACTCAGCCACATACATAGCAAATGAGAAAGGATACATTTCGTCATTTATATTTTGGCTTTTGAGGGTACAAAATTTTATCTACAGGGTTACATGACTACTGTTTTCCTGAGTATGTACCACAGCAGCATTTTTGGCCTTATTTATATCAATGGAAAGCCATCCTTCAAAGGCCAGAATTTATTTTTTTAAAAAGATGAGTGATGAAATGGCAGTAAGTAAGATGATTAATCCCTAATTTAAGATGCCTAATGCATTTTGCAGGTCTTCACTATTCCCAGGAAGAAATCTCTCCCTTGTGGAAGTACCTTGCTTTGGTGCTTCTGTATTCAAAAGCGTGACCTCCTCTCAGCCGTACTTCCCAGGAAAAACAGTGGCAGCCTGCCTGGACCCCTTGGCATTGTGATGTCCCAAGCCTACAACTCCCTCATAGCACTTGATGGGGATGCTGAAGAGCTGATTGATTCATTAACTAAAGGAGAACCAGGCTAGGATAGAGGAAGTGTTCCTATCACCTTCCAGACCCAGTAGCTACCACTGGAATTCCATGTACCTGATGGCATGAGAGAACAGGAACTCCTGTAACTCTAAGTGCAGAGAGGGATGCACAAAATACCACAAATTACAGAAATGAGCTGGTCTTCCCAGGACCCAGCATCTTATTTCAGTTCTAAACCAGTAGCTCCCTCAAAGTGCAGGTAAAGAGAGAAAGGCAGAGTAGTCAGAATACCAGCCATCACCTTCAACTCCAGATCATGGCTACAGCAGCCAACACTCTTCTTTCAGGGCAGGAACACTTCACCTCTCAACAGTGGGGACAAGATGGGCACTTAAATCCATCTCTTCTCCCTTCTATGTCTATCACATGATACCAGCACTTCAGCAACCTCCTAGGGAACAAACTTCATCCTGCAGCTGGCTTGTCAGTGCTGTAGCTGAAGCCATTGAAGACAAAAACAAAACCCTTTAGGTCTAACTTTGGTTCATTATGGTACATAAAATAACCTAAGTAAAATTACAATGAAAAGACACAAAAAACTGTACTAAAACTAAACAGAACACCATTCATACTGCTAACAAGGAAATTACGATTTTCAAGCACTGCTTAATGCCTTATTTACTCATTGGAATGCACATTATAACCTTTAATGACACAATCATATGTTTTTACACTGAACTTCTAACTCATTCATTTCACAAGCTAAACATGGAAGCAGATGAAATAAATTCTCAGACTGAGTGTTAGGTTTCCATCTCTGAACTTCTGAGTTGATTTTGTAACCTAAATAATGTTATTGCAATGCATTTTACATGATTGCAATCTATTTTTACATGAACATATTTCATGTTTCATCAGGTAATAAAAATAAATCTGTCTAAAATAAAGTCAGACAAGCATAAAGGTCCCCTACCAAGGTCAGAATACAAATACTGGAGAAGAGAATTCAACTTCCTAACAATGTCTTATCTCTCTTGTACATTTCAATATTTATTTTCTCTACAGTTAGCAGTCTGATTTTGTTACTGCTACATAGCACTTTACATCCATGGTACTGCCACTCGGTGATCCTATTGCACTTACACTTAAAAAGAAGCCCATCTGCTCTCCTCTTCACATTTGAAAGTCAGAAATCTTGTGCCTAGAAACCCCTTGTGTCTAATGGTGCTGATCACATGTTTCCCACTCACCCATCCACAAACGTTAGCAGAAAAACATTTCTTCACTGTGAAGAGCGAAGCATCAGTGGTGAGAAAGAAAGTTTAGGAAAGTTACCAATGAAAAGAGACAGCCTTCCAGCAAATGCAAATCCAATAGAAACTGGTATCATCCATCTAAACAGACGCCCTCACATCACCAATGTATAATTCATTTGGAAGACTCTTTGTTCCCTCTCCAGTGACTTATTAATGATTCATTAAGAAGCCTTGAGAGCAAGAACAAACAGGTGGGGAAGACACTGCATTTAAGAAGTTTTTAGCACCAGCTTACCCACTGGAACTTACATCTTTACTCTCTGTGTGTTGGATGATGAAAACCATGACACTACTCTGAGGCCCCAAAGCTGCTGCTCACTGGCTGTCCCTACACTGCAAGATCACAGTCAGCTCCCACGTCTGTAAACAAGTCACAGCAGAAACCCATAGCTGTATCCCAGATAGAGGTAAGACTTGGACATGCACAATTCCTCAGCTCCCTGGCATGCCTCAGATATGAAGAAGGGTATGCAGGCTAGAAGGGAGCCATGTCATGCTACAGCTATTCCTGATCTGGGTATCTGGGGAATCAGGTCTTCACCAGCTCCTAAAATCAAGCAATGTCAATTGTGTATATAATCCCCTTATTTTGAGAGACACGAGTTATGTCTTTGTTTAAAAACTGAAAAGGCAGAAAAATCATGTGTTCAAACTCTCTTTATAAACAAGTTTGAGATACAGAGTACTGCCTCAGGGATGCTTTCATTGAGAACTTACCACAGTTTAGAAAACAGCAGAAAATACACGGACATCTGCTCTTATTTCTTTTAAACAGATAAAATTAATTAAATCAGTATATGGAGCTTGTGGGTTGAACAAGTAATATTTTATCAGAGGGTTGCCGCAGTAACATAGGTATTAGCTTAGTTCTGGATACTTTGGAATATTGTAGCTTACTCCATACAGGATAAGTAGGGGGAACCTACAGCTGCTATCAACTCTCCTCCAGGAAAGTGACTGGCAGGTCTCATATTGCCTTGGTGCTGATAATACCTTCACTGCACAAGGGTGTGATAAAACAGCTAAATTCCACAGTGCGTTCTTTCACCTTGCTTCAAAATCAAAGCAGTCTGTAGGTTTTGCAAGTGACACAATGCCCACAGTGAGCTAGGAACAAAAGAGATTTCTCTGACATTTTCTTTCAGTTGTGAAATATTTGGAAAAAGAAAGTAAAACAAACAAAGTTTTGTGAAAAAGGAGAGAAGCCCCCGTGTTTTCCCCTCCAAGGATAAACCAGTTCTCAGTATACTTAGCATTTGAGAGACACAGAACAGTTCAATTCCATTTCAGGATGTTTTACAAACACAAGGATTGTAGCTGGGCTCTTCTACCCTATGGCTCTACACACACACAAGGGATCAGAAGGGAGAAGGCTATCGGACAATGGCTATGCTGGATTCTCCCCAGCCATGCTCAGAAATCTGTTTCCTTATTTCCTTACCCTCTGTTTCCGTAGGCTTCCTGGGCTGGTGGGAGATGGGCTTGGAGACTTCCCAGAGCGGGGAGTAGAAAGTTGGCTACCAGGGGTTCCATTCACTAAAAGGACAAGGAATGGAAAAAAATAAATACGAGACATTATTAAAAGAAAGAAATAGTTAAATCAACTTTTTTCCCCCAGTCTTTGTTGAACAGATTAATTTTATTTTGTTTTATGTTTTAAACATTAAATAAGGTAATTAAAAATAATTATTAATAAGATTTTTGGCTCATGAAGATGATCTTAATACAGAGTGAAGGCAAATAATGAAAAAACCTGAAAAGAGTTTAGTCAAAGGCAGATAATATGATCATTTTTTTTAAACTTCATTGTTTCTGTACTTGAAAGTAATGGGGAGCAAGGTGCTTTGTTTTCCTGAAAGGACATATATATAAACCTTTTCATTCCATTTAACTATGGCTTGAAGTGCTGTCCACTAAAAACAAAGCACAGTATTGCTTGCAAGAACAAATCAGCTGTCTGCTTTTCCTCACTCAACAATTTGAAGAAATATTTGCAACGCTATCTGCCCCAAACATCACCTCAGACTTAACCCAGAAGGGCTTTCTGGAGGCAAATAAATTGGATATAACTCCTCCAGTCTGACTTATAGAAAAGCATCACTTTCTCAAATAAGCAAGTTTCTTCCCATATGTCAGTGCCTATATCTGTCCCTATCTTTATAGAAGCATCTTCACAAGCACATGACATTATCCAACAAATTACCAAAACAATGCCAGCAGAGGACAGAATTCTACTACAAAGTAATCACACAAGAAGATATCAATAATGTTCACATTGAAGCACTGACAGAAACACTGTGAAGCGTGTATCACAGATACATGTAAATATTCTGAAACAAGCAACTGTTCTATCACAGTCTGCATTTGTAAGTGCTAGGATAAAAAGAACAGACAATTAGATTCCCAGATTCTGAATCTTAGGAGAATATTTACATACTAAGGATATCAACAAGCCATTTGACTTACCTTCTATGAGTTCTAACATGGACAAAATCTGACTGTTTAACCTGATAGGAGCAAGCAGCAAAATTCCTGCTCTGTACTAAGCCAAGCTGCAGCCAAACTGAGAAGCAATGGGATTAGTTAAGGATAGCTGGGGCTGCTCACAGAGTGAGCTGAACGCGATGCAGGATTCATAAGCAGAAGCCTTTTCTGCGTAAGGCTGACGTCTTCAGAGCAGCAGTGGGAGGTGCAGGTGCTGTCTTAGGGCTACATCAAAGGTGTCAATTAAGCATAATGCTACTGCTTCACAACGCTGAGCCACCGCAACCCCCACTCACTTTCCATGGAGCCCCGAAAGCCCAAGCAATTTTATATGCTGTGCACTGAATCATAATGAGGTGCCTTTGGGGGCAATGTACCAAATGACTCATCTGAAAATCAAAATGACAATAACTCTTGTAAAACCTTGGCTGACTGGCAATCTAGCAGATGCTAATTCCTTTGGATAATACAGTAGGCATTTTTAAAAGATTCTTCTTACTTTTTACATACTACATTGTTATTGCAGGTTAATACTGGGCCCACGCATTATAATGAAGAAATATGTATACATACCACCTCATACACATCAATAAAATACATTATACTGCATGATAACGGATGATCACTTAGTAGTGTTTAAGTGCTATGAGTGATCCAATCCCAACATCACTTTGTGCAGGGCATTGTTTAGAGTAAAGGTGCAATATATTTGCATAACTGTAGAAACAACAAGATGCTCTAATTGGATTTGAATAGGCTGTTTTTATAGAAAAACATTCCACTCATCCAGGCTTCAATATATCTTTATACAGAGGACGATGATTTGCATATGTCAGCACTCATTTAAATATCGTACTAAGTAGGTGAATGCACATGCATATCTACCTACATATGTTCATATTCAGCATATACATATTCTACATATACATATGTTCGCATTCAGCAAATCAGCCACAGATCTGTCCAACAGTGACTAAAATCAAATTTATTACCAATATCACCAAAATAATTTAGGAAAAGCGCAAGATGAGGACATAGAAAATTAGCTTTCTGGAATCACAAACTTGTCAAGTTGTAAAATGTATCTTCTAAACATCGATGGCATAATTTAGAAACAAACACTAAACTCCTACTATTCACACAGAGCTAGTCCTCGAGACTGCTGAGAAACAGGACTAGTGCTTGGCCTCCTCTTTAAATCAAGCAGGTACTCTTAGGTCTTATTATCGTAAGTAAATCTAAGATAACAGATACATCTCAATATACCTTGTAGCACTAGGCATGGGTTCCTGTTCTTTATAGGTTGATCCCTTCCCCATAACTTTCAACAATGGCTCTTTTCAAAATTACTGTAGCAATCACTCCATTCTGAAGACAAAAACTTGAGGCTACCCAGTGGAACCAGACAAATAGATACAATGGTGTATTTAACAATTGACATATTTCCATATTGATGCTTATTATGTCAATTAGTATCTCTTTAGGATGAGAAAACTAAGTATTATTATAAATTCTAAAAATTACTTGCTTGGCACCACCAAAGTGTCCAGAGTGTTTAAGCTAAGTTTGAATGGTCTCTTCAACCATTCTCTTTGTGTTATTAAAAAGGAAAATTATGATAGTTGTGCTTATGTTGGCCATCTGTAATATGTGAAATCGAGAGCATAATTAATGAATTGAGCCCTCAGCAGATTTAAGTGAAGTTTTCTCACCTCTTTACTCATATCCATAATATAAAGGTGCCAGTACATAAAGCATGTGCCAGGATTTTTGAGAGCTTACATGGACTTCCTATAGAGAGCTGAATAGGAAACTCTAGAGATGGCAATTAGCTCTGGAGATGGGATTCCTTTTATCAACCTTTATGTACCTGTTGTATTGGCTTCTACATCTGAAGTAGTTTTCTAGAATTTATTTTAACCAAGCTGTTGTCATAACACAAGCTGTATCATCCCACAGGAACCATCTAAACTTGACCTGATAAATAATCTACTAGGAGCATCCATTGCAATGTAAAACTTCCAAAGAAAATTATTCCTTCTGGATGCTCTTCATACCTGGAGATATATATTGCTATAATTGTTATTACATTATTCTTACTACTGATATTATTAATATAATCCTTAAGATAGATATCACAACAGCACACAAGTGGTATTTTCTGATATTTTCCCCGTACATTCCAGGAGCCCTCATTTATTACCTTTTTTGTTTATGGCTTCCTGTGCTTGTGAGTCATTATACAGAATTTGCAAATAGAGGTGATATTAGGTGCTGTGTAGCAGGAAAAGACTGCAGTGATACTGACCCCCTTCCTGAACTCTATTTACACTCATTACACCTTTCTTACATAAGCTGTTCATAACCAGAAAACGTGACAAAAAATATGAGAATAAAAGCTACAAGATTTAATAATAATACTACATTCCTGATCACTAAATTGCCCTAAAATCCATTTCTAGGTGGAATGCAGTTTTGTTGGAAACTGCATTTCTATCCAGTATCTGCACTGCATTTCTCACTGAGTGATACAGCACATGTTCCTAGAGGGAGCCTTGATGTAGATAAAGACATATGAAATTGGTAAATCACTGTTGTGACCGATCATTTTATTGAGCGAGGCAAGAGGTTTTTTGTCACTTCTATTCATAAAGTGGCAGGGGTCACAGACTTCAGCTTAACACACAGTGCCCTCCCATCATCTTAAGAAAAAAGATTTATCAGTTCAAAATTTCACCAGTGAAGTATGTATTAAAAAGCTGCAACAATAACAATATAATTGTGACTGCTCAGAGCAGATGTATGCAACTGCTAGGCTGAGAACTCCTTTCCTTACTGTCCTCTCTTCATGAGGATGTGCAACAGGACAAGGACCTGTCTTTGTATTTTCTTTTCCAGCACCTGGCACACACATGAAGGTGGGAAAACCCATAAAATAGAACACTAAAGCTGGATACCAGCATCTACTGAAATAAATGCAAAAGAGGTTTTAATATGATAATATGAACAATGAATATGATAATATTTATGAATAGCATTATTATAATAAACCAGCAAAAATGGTTTTGGCATTCTAATAAATAAATTTTGATAGGGCATATGTTCATTAAGTCATAGAAAAAAAAACAAGAAAAAAATGAATTAAAGCATCAAGTGCTAGTCTGAGAAGCCACCAATACCACAGCAGTGTATTAAAATCACAGGCTCCTATAGAGTTGCCTCTTGATGTGCAAGTGCACTGTACTCTATATAACACATAGAGATGACTTGGTGTATTTAAAAAAGTGGTTTGCCAAACACAAAAGTGTGTGTGTAGAAGAAAGGGAAGACTAAGGCAATGGAACAGTGAGGGCTTTTTTTTTTTGCAGCCACAACTTATGTATGGGAAAGTTAAGCTAAAAAATTATTTACACAAGTCATAACATGTGTAGGTCATATTCAGCAACTGTTAGCAGAAAATATGAGATTACTATTTGACCTTGCCTCAATTACTTCTACAGTTTTTCACTGTCCTTTCCAAAACAACATTTTTGTCTCAGTAAGATTATGTAGTTACAAAATAGTTTGTAAATAAACCATATTTTGCCCTCTTTTTTTCATTCTGCTTTGGTATTTTTTCATTTTTGTCTTAGCACCAAAAGACAGAGTGTGTACAGAGCACCACATTAGGCAAGAGCCCTCAATATGATTCCCCAGCAGAGACAAGGCTTTAGAGGTTCCACCTTGGCATGCAACTGGTTGAGAAAAAAAAGCCCAGATACCAATACTGCATTCATTTTAACTGGTGCTGAACTGTCCTTTTTATATTCAATCTTTTGTAGAGTTTATGCCAAGAAGTTAAGGAGATAAAAGAATGTCCCTTGGGCACTGAAGACAAGGCCTGACAGACCCACACAGAATTTTCACCTGATCAACAGATCAATAGATTAAAAATGTCAGCAGAAAGGATCACCTACAGGTCAGGTGTACCTTGCCACCAATACACGAGTCCCTGTTAGTCACTGGTACCTGTGGTAGCCACACAGTCTAACCCAAGCCTTGCAGTGCTCAGCAGGGACTGTAAACCCCACACAGGCTCTTCCACCTCAACCCAAGTCACCTACATCTGCACTGTCAAGCAGAGAAGTGCTGCAAAGACACAGATATTGCAGACATTTCTTGTATCTCAGACGAAAGGCGACTGCCTGGAAAATGCAGCTCCCTGGTATCCACGACTATTTGTTTTTTTCCCATAGTCTCAGAAGGTAAGTGCCTCTTGGGTTTTTCTTTCCTCTGCACTTCAGCTGATATCTATGATGCTGTCTGCTAATTTCATGTAGTACCTAATCAAGAGAACATTTATATGTATGTAAGATTTAATGAAAATCTCTCTTTTGGACTGTTTTGCCTTACTAGAAAGACTAGGATTCTCAAATCAGTGTCTGAATAGAGTACAATTTCTGAGCATATTTCTTCATCCAGCATTTAACTTTTCATCCTTTAAAAAGGTTGAACTACTCAATATAACCAAATCTACTTCTCTTACCTACTCTTGTTTTTTTACAGGGTATAAAATCATGAAAATTATTTTTGTACTGATTAGTATGAAAGACAAACATCATAAATAAAAAATTAAAAAGAAGCCAAGATCAAAGCAAAAATCATCTGGAAATCCCTGGGTCCACAAGATGACTCCATCACGCCCATGGGTGTATGCTCTTGGCTTTAGGAAAATTTTGCTTCAGTATATTTATTACAAAATCTGTCAGCAGAGTATCTGTAACAGTGTGAATAAAGACAGGCAACCTCACCAAAGACAGTATGATAACATCATAGTTTTTTCTCTAGGATACAAAAGACCTTCTTGAGCCAGTAGTTGAAGGGGTGCTGTTTCTGGATAATAGCTTAAGGATGAACCATCAGACTAAATGGAAACATATCCTACTGCAGAGGAATACCGATACTTGTTTCGTTTTGTTTGTTTGTTTGTTTTTTGTTTGTTTGCTTGTTGTTTTTTTTTTTTTAACTAGCAGAGAAAAACACAAGCATCTGACCTAACTGCTGTAAGATCTTATTTGCATATCCACTTTTTTCTTTAGGGAACATCTAGAGTTTTGATCAGGCTTTAGTTTAACAATATGCAGTTTCACAATATCTTTGCCCAGGTACAATTTAAAAAAGAACCCTCACATAGTCTTTGGTAATATGACCTATTCTATCTATTCTTCACATATGTTCCCTTTGTCATTTGGAATAGGTACATATCAACCCAGGTATTCTTGAAACAGTCACTTATCACACTGAATAACCCAAACTCATAAATAACTCTTTTTAAAGCCAAATTTTAACACCTGAATTGATACTACAAATAAGATTTCAAACATCTGACATATTCTGAGCAATAACTTGAGGGAAATTAGATTCTTTACAAGGGAGAAAAATATTCTAATTTTGAAGAAGGTGCTCAAACTGGAAAAAAAATTAAAAATAAAGTAGCTACTTTTGTTGAGAGTGAGTCTTGAAAATTAGAGTTGGAATTTCAGAAGGTAAACCAGAGTTCACCCAAATGCAGCCTCTTTCCTTAATTGAATGGACCAAGGCTACAGTAATTCCAGTCATCTCATGATGCTCTTGATTAGATTAAAAATAACGATGATGAAGATGTGTTGCCGCTTTCTTTGAATTTACTACCCCTTCACCCACACTGAAGCTGCCACCAATGGTGTTAAATGGCAGCTGGACAGAAGCCCCCAGCTACTGAATAGCCATCAGACATTCATAATTTTCAGTCACCAGCAATGGGCTGATACCCATTCTCACCAAAATTAAATGTGTCTTTTATTATGCCCTTTCCCAAATATTATTTGATGCCAACAAAAACACATCAAAGTGGTTTACAGGCTCTAGGAAGACATCAGATAAATTGAGGTAGGATTATCTATTGCACTTGGAATCAGACTTCTGCCTTCTGCCTACCAAGAGGTCACACTATCTTTTCTCTGCTTCTCTTCCTTGCCTTGTTCCATGCTTCTCTTCTCTATTTAGACTGAAAGCCTTTTGAAGCAGACAATACCTCAAATACATTTGAAAAAAGCCAGGAATCAATCCTCCTGCAGTGAGATTTCTCTCCGGTGGTACTGTTTTGAAACAGTGTCAGATGTAAATAACAAACTGAAGAAAACATAATAATGGAGAAGTCAGCCCTTACACAGTTCTTTCTAGCTTACTTGTACTCTTGGAAGAAAAAAATTATTCTGTGTTTTTATATAAAAATAGGATGCATCTGCTCTCAGGAGCCAGGAAGGTTATCAGGAAAATATAAGTACATTAAACATATGCTCTATTATGAAAAAAAAATGAAGTGAAAAAAGGTGAACACCACCTATGTATAGGCATATGTGCATTTGAAATATGCCAAGAAATTATGTAAAGGCAGATGCAGTCCTTATTCTCACTGCAAACTGTATAGCTCAAGAAGCAACAGGGAGTGTCTGTTTCTCACAGGCTGATGCATTTTACTTTGTCCTCAGCTAACCAGAGCACAGATTTGAATCTTTGTGGCCCTGAGCACTTCTTTAGCCTCAGGTTTCATTAAGGGTCTTTCCCTGCTACCCTGCAGCCTGATTTCCACTCACAGGTTCCCCACTGAGCCCTGTGTTGCCATAGCAGTGTGTCCTAGAGCTTGTGGGACAGTGTTTTTCATCCCGTTGTTCCCATGGCCATGTATCTGCAAAGCCTGACAATATTGTTATGGTAGGTTCTGTAAAGGACTTTCAGGCTTGCCAAGGAGGATGCTTTTAGAGGCAACAGAGGGCAAAAGGCACCTACAAAGTGTGGAAGTAATCTAAGAGCATTGGAATTGTCATTAAGAGTCCTTTTCCCCCAGTAGAAGATGAGACAATGAGGGAAATGGCTCTCCAGGACAGTGGCTGGTTGCTCCCCAGGGAGAGGGAACATTCAGGGTCCTTTATCTGCTCCTCACCGAGTCAGGGGTCACCATAACAAGGTGAGACTGAAATGGAAAGCAAGGGCCTTCAAGCAGAATTTACTCAAAAATAATTTAACACTACTGAGTTTATCTTCAAAGCACAGGTTTTGGTAAAATATTATTGTTCCAGGCTTATAGACGCAAAAACAAGACACAGAAAAACAACAAATTACCAACCCCTCAAAATAACCTCTTTGATTTCTGTAAACAACTTCAGAAGCTATTGGGATGAATTTGGGAAAGTTTATCACCCTGAACCACCATTTGTTCAGAAAAAGGAACTCAGGAACTTTTTGCTTAATACATTGACCGCTTGAAATTCTGTGTGAAAGAAGGGAAAGAGTTGTTGAGGATTGCATTTAAGTGCTTAAACCAGAATAGACAGCCTACGTGTCTTAGCCTCATTTATACATATATTTCTCTAACAATGGGAAAATGGCCCAAGACTTTGCCTTCATTAACTCTAAAAATGATTAATCAAAAACAGCTCTCCTGTTGAATACCTGCATTAAAGACTTTACCATACTACAGATGCTCACACAAGACAACAAAACAATAAAAATTAACTCAAGGATATATCTTCATTCTACAATTTTATCAGTTTTAATACCCAACTTTTGA
Organism: Cinclus cinclus; assembly: GCF_963662255.1. Taxonomy (NCBI): domain Eukaryota; kingdom Metazoa; phylum Chordata; class Aves; order Passeriformes; family Cinclidae; genus Cinclus; species Cinclus cinclus. The sequence continues at coordinate 52,300,678 of NC_085047.1, forward strand.
GATTTTGTTAACATAGTCTTTGTCTGTGGAATTTTCTTTTTTTGGCCTATGCAATTATCCATGTGTATTTTCTTGATATGAACATTAATTCAATATGATCCTTTTGTGCAGTTAGAATGTGCAGACTTCTTAAAGTGCAGAAAGAGTCAAAAAGAAACAAAAGGAATCAAATTCTTTCTAATTAGCAACACACCCTTTTTCATTCACTACTCTCAGCTTTTTATCAAGGGTACAGTATCAAGAATGCTTTCTGCTTCCCTTTATCCTCCCTTCTTTTAACTTTGCTCTATGATAAAGCTCTTCAGAAAATTATACACCTTTAACTTTTTTTGTAATATGTATGCCTTGTCTTTGATCAGAGCAAAGAATCTATTCTTTTTCTTATTTTCCATGTTTATTGCTAATGAAAGAAAAATCCCTAAAAGTAGTTTAAAGGTTATCTGAAAGAAGTTTAAAAACACACGATAAAAATACACGTACATACACTTAGCAGTAACAACATGACAACAAAAGTATAACTTCCAGCTATGCACAAGTCATTCAGGAAATTCTCTAGTACTGAGATATTTAATGTAGACATCATGGAAAAACTTATCTGCTCATATGTGTGCTAGCTGGCAAATTCTCTATTCTGCATCTGTCACAGGTACATGAATCTAAGAAACAAGCAGCATTTTTATGCTTGCTGGGGGGCGGAAAAGTGAAATCTGTACATACTGTTTGCATTTCATGGGAGAACTTTGCATTTTGTGTAAAACCATCTAGGAGTCAATGCTTCTCTCTTTCTACTGCTGTTTTTTTTAAATGCAAAGTCTCATGAAAAACGTGATTTAAAAAAACACTGACTGGTTTTAGCTTTATGTGATTTAAAAACAATTCTTGTTAGCAAGTGCTTAGTACAATATTGTTTCCTAGTTTAAAAATAATATTGATCTAAATACTCATGCATGTGTATTAGAAATAGGCTTAGTGTAACATTTACACAATTTGACCTCTTTGCAAAAAGGAAACACCAGAGATACAGACAGCCAAATCAGAGCCATTCCCCTCACTAAAAAGAAATGCTACAGAAACGCTTTCAATTTTTTATCCTTTTAAAAGTTAATAAATTTAGAATAGAATAGAACAGAATAGAATAGAATAGTTCAGTTGGAAAGGTCCTACAACCATCTAGTCCAGCTGCCTGACCAGTTCAGGGCCGACCAAAACTTCAGCATGCTCAGATGAGAAGTGGAGCAATTGAATGGCTTTGGTGAGCACCTGGCATCCAACCAACCACACAGTATTTCCTGGTGAAGGAATCTTCCTAACTGTAGAATCACTGAGTTGTTTAGACCAGAGAAGACCTTAAGGATCATCAAATCCAACTGTTAATCCAGCATTGCTAAGTCTACCACTAAACCAGGTCCCTCAGTGCCATGTCTACACATCTTCCAAATATCTCCATGGATGCTGACTCAACCATTTCCTTGGGCAGCCTGTTCCTATGCTTGATAAACTCAGAAAGAAATGCTTCCCAATGTCCTGTCTAAGCCTTCCCTGGTGCAGCTTTAAACCATTCCAATATGCCTTGTCACTGGATACCAGAGAGAAGAGCTCAGCACCTTTGTCTCCACATGCCCACCTCAGGAAGCCATAGAGAGGTCATTCAATCAGGTTGTTCCTCAGTCCTTCCTTTTCTCACAACAAGACAAGCCCAAAGTTTTTAGCTGCTCCCTATAGCCTTCCAGCCCTTCCAACAGTTTTGTTGTCCACCTCTGGACACATTTGAGTACTTTCCCATCCTTTGTAAACTGTGGTGCCCAGAACTGTGCACAATGCTCAAGGTGAGGCCACACCAACACTGAATACATTGTGACAATCACCTCTTTCACCTGGCTGGTGGTGCTGTGTTTGACACACCCTAGGATGCAATTTGCTCTCCTGGTTACCAGGGCACACAGCTGACTTGTAATGACCCAGCTGCCAACTAGCAGCCCCAGATCCCTGTCTGCAGGGCTGCTCTCCAGCCACTCCTCTCCCAGTTTATACTTGTGCCTGACATTACTACATCCCAGGTGCAGAATTTGGCATTTGTTCTTCTTAAAACTCCATCCCATTGATCATTGCCCAATCCTTCAGAGAGTCATCAGCACCTCCCAGTTTGTTATTATCCTCAAAACTGTTAATGACGCATTCACCTCCTCTAAGCAGATCATCAATAAAAGTATTGAACAAAACTGGCCCTTGACCTGAACCCTGAAGAAATGCTGCTGGTGACAAACTAATACATGCCTACTTCCTATAAATGTCTTTTCATATAAGAGATGTCGAAGATGGTTACATCTGTCATCAGCACGGCATCATCCAGAATGGTTTGCATTTTTAATATTTTCTCTACATTGTGTAATTTATTGCTACAAACATAATGATATGTTAATTATAGTAAAAACATTCTCTTTTTTCCATAGGCTGCAAAACAATCTCCTGATGTTTTGAAGTATGTAATATATTCTGCTCAAACTTTTACTGAAGTGTACTGCAAGAAGCTAAAGTTTACTCAGGTACACTTCCCCAGCACCTTTAAGTAAAAACAGTACTATTTCTTTCAGGACCAAAACTAACATTGCATCACATATTCAACACAGAAAAAATGTTGCTGGTCCCATAGAAATCCCATAGATTCTTTATTATTTGCAGGACAGTTATTTCACATAGATATGAGCATACACAGTTCAATGTTCATTACCTGTACTCACAAATTCATTAGGAAAAGAAGCCCAGAGTTTGCAACATTCACATACCAAAGAGGGCCTCCCTTGCTATAATTTAATTTAACTCTGTTCCACCTAGCTACAAAGAAAGTAACAACACATTTATGAAAGAGCTAGTCTGGACTCCTTCCTCGCAACCCATACTTCATCCCATTACCTCTTTTCAGGGTTGTGTATCTCAGCTGTTCTGCAGGATGTGTAGAAGGCAAACTGCCCCCCAGCCCTTCTACCTACACCTACACCTCTGTCTCTCATTGTGTCGCTCCCACTTTCCTCATTCCCAGAGCAAGAAATATTTTTTTTTGTTCTGTGCTACAACAACAACAACAACAAAGTTCCAGTTGGTCTATCTCTATCCTCTTTGAAACCAGCACTGGGCCATTCTGATCACCACCTCCCCACAAGGACCTTAGGGTCCTGGGTGCAGGTTCAGTATGATATTTGCTTTCCTGTTGGCAGAAGACTGAGGCAGAAAGGGATGTGGCTTTCAGACAGCAATAACATTCGACTCTTGCAAAATCTGTATTCACAAGCAATGCTGCAAATGCTCGAATGGGTCTACTCAACTGACTCACACCAAGGATTATTTGTACCTTCAGGCACCAACACTGGCAATCTAATGCACTTTTTAATTTTATTTTTTTTTTTTTTACTGCTTGGGAAAAACTGCAGGGGTGAACTACTCATCAGCTATCTAGTGGGAGCTAGTGAAAAGGCAGCCAAAGGAAGGCCCTTCAGACAGAACTTTCTAAAGCTTTTTGCTGTGTCTTCTCCAGCCTGTATCACTGGTTTGTTAGGTCAATTCTGACATTACTTCCACAGCTATCTTTCCACCTCACATTCACATCTTTAAGTGCATTCTTTCTCTGCCCTGCCTTCCTTTTCTAAATATCTTCATGATCTTTAATCAATCCTTTCCTCAATACTGCCTCCTCGTTCCCTCAGAAACAAAATACAAAAAAATTGTGAAATTAACCTTTCAGCAACAGAGATCTTATGCTGCATAACTTGGGCTATTTTCTGGATTGTTCTCATTCAGTTCCTAGTACAAAGACTAGCATACGTTTTTTCCTCAGTGTTTAGGTATTGGAAGCAAAAACATGCATGAAAAATGAAGTGAACTGAACTACTGTAATGCCAGAGAATTATTTATAAGAAGCTGAACCTTTATTTTGTATTGGGAAGACACTTGATCTCAGATGTCATTGACAAAACATATGAATTTTTAGTATCAGCTGTTTTATACACACAATGTTTTTCCACAGAAATGTGGAATTTTAAGTGCATTGCCCATTCTGTTGGAACAGAACAGTTGCTGCTGTTAAGAAGGATTGTTTGCTTTACCTGAACTAGTAGAAGCAGGAGATTTGCTGCGTCGGGATGGACCTGGGCTCTTGGTGGTGCTCCTACGTGAACTTGAAGCTATTTTGGTATAGGAAGTAGATTTCACCACCCGACATTCTAGAAGACAAAGAAACTGCATAAGTTAGCAATTAAGAAAGCCAGCAAGATTCTGTAACAGAAAGAGCACTGAGAAGTGAAAACATTTAGCCCACGCCTGTTTTCATTCACCTTGAGGAGTTTTATGAGAAAGTATAAAATCGGTACAAATGGCTCCATTACAATCCAAGTACAGTATGTACCATATCCCAGACAAAGAATTGCTGCAGTTATCCAGACTTTTAAATACCATGGTTACTGCTGGTACTTAGGACAGCTTAATTTAACAGTGCTGAGACTACACATGAAATTTCTTTGCTTTTGAAGATTTCAGTACAAGTAATGTAGCAAATTTTTGTAAACAATCCAGATGCAATGTAAGCATTTTTGTCAACCTAGGCAGTCTCCTTTAGAAAAACCGGAAGCTTTCTTTACTGTATCAAAATTTTATAATTGCACAGAATGACGCAAGTGTCTTCCACTGATGAAAGGTTTGAAGAAAATAAAGCAGGTTTGTTGCTCCTGCTTAATCCTCTGATGAGCAATAGCCCACATTGTACAGCATACACAATTCATCACAGGTGAGGGAAACGGCACTACTCGCTCATAAGAGACATCAGTAAAATCAATGAAGAGGCGAAATTACCCTCCCACTCGAGAACACTACAAGATGTTCAGGTTAGAGTTTATGTACACCCACACAGATCTGGAGGCATCCTTGCATTACGCCTGCAAAATGATTTTTGGCCTGGGGATGAAAGAATTTATTGTGCATAGCACTGATGTCTTGCACTCCTAAGGGATACTAGATTAATCACCAGACATATTACACAGTTGGGGAAAAAAGATCCAATTCTTAGTCAATTTACAATTAAAACTCTGCAGCAATGTTTACACTGTCTTCACCTGACAAAGTCAGTACACTTCACTTGTTTAAAAATACATTAGTAAACATTTAGTTCTGTACCAGACCTGTTTCCTATTTTATTCCCATGGTTAAGGTTCCTCAAGAGAGGTTAAGAGAAATAAATGAGTTTTTTCTTCCTAGTCAGAAAATACTGTGTACAAGCCTGCACATTATTTAGTCTTCACAGATCAATGGAGCCTGTAACATAGTTTAGACAGATTAGAGAACAAAGAAATAAAATTGAGCATAACTAATTAACTTAAACGTATACACCCGAGAATGATGTCATGAAATTTATTTCTCTTGGCTGCCCTAACTGTTTGTCTTTCATCGAGTTGTTCAAGGCAATAGAAGCAGGAACTGATGTGTTACTGAGCGAAACATCCAGCACAGCTGAGAGGACCAGAGAAATGCTTTGGTTTTCCCAAATAAGCTTTTCTTCCCAAACTCTCCTATTATTCCTAATTCTCCATATTCCCAATGCCCAATAGTAGCTAGCTTCTTTCTGTTGACATTTTTTTGATTCACAGATTACTTCTCTTTTTTTATATACTGAACAATCAGTGGGAATGGAGAAAAACATTTACACTATAAGAAAATTATCTACTGAAAACAGGAGGAACCAGATGAAAGCTTCCTATTAGGTGCCATTGGGTAACTACAGCAGGAATCTTGCATTTATTTATTGGCATAAACAGCTGCTCCAGAAACGCTATACAATGCAAATGTAAATAAGTTCTTTATCTTCCTGTAAACAAAGATGTAAAATTTTCAAACACCCAATAGTCTGTCAAACCTGTGAGGTAATACTGGTGTGGGCCTCATTCACAGGGAACAGTCAGGAAGGGGAACTGCATATTCCAATGGGCAACAAGACTAAAGCAGAATGATCCAGCCAAGGTAAACCCACTAGAATATACCATTTGCATAGTTGAAGAATTTAAGAGTCCATGAACAAAACAGCTACTTTATCCAATATGTAAAAAGCTTCATATTTCCAGCATGTAAAGAAAACAATTATCTACATCAGTCTCCTTACCTGTTACAAGTACTAATACTCATTTAGGTCCTCTCAATACCTTAAAAACACCCAGAGTCTTAAATATGTTATCACAGAGGCATTACCACCATATCTAATTGGGTCAGCCCTTCTGGAGCCAGCTGGTATTGGCTCTGCCAGACATGGGGGAAGCTGCTGGCAACTTTGCACAAAAGCCACCCCTGTAGCCCCTCCCACTTCCAAAACCTGGCCATGCAAACATAGTTCATCTTCAAATCATCCTGAGGGGATACATACAGACCCTGACCTGTGAGTAACCCCACACTAATGGCATATTGCCCTAAGAGGAAGTCATCTCTCACAGATAAATGATCTCTCTCCACAGGAGAGAAACACAAATGATCATATAATAATCCAAGAAATGTACAAGCATCACAGGTTCATAGGATAATCCAGTTTAGACATGAGAAATTCCTAGTCCAGTTTCCTGCTCAAAGCTTGATGTAACTTTACATTCATAGTCCTGGATGATTTGGGGGACACTTCAACCCACTTGGGGCATACACAGTGCAGTAGGATCTTGGAGAACATCAGTGAAAAATTCCTGTTCCAGGTGACAGGAAAAAACAGTAAGAAGAGATGCTCTACGCAAAACAAAAGGAAGACGCTGGGACCACGAAGGCAGAAGGCAGCCTTGGCTGCAGTCACCATGAAAGGGGAGTTCAGTATCGTTAAGGGACTGGGGGAGAGAAAAATGCAAGATCACAATTCTGATAAGCAGATTTAGGACTCTTTATGTATCTGCTTGGAAGTGTCCCATTGGATAAGGCCCTGGAGAGAAGAGTGACCCAAAAAAACTGAGTAATATTAAAGGATCACCTCCAAGTTCCACAACAGTCCATCTCAACACGCAGGAAGATGTTAAAAATTGCCAGGTCTGCATGGATGAACACGTTACTGTTGACCAAATTAAAAACATAAAAAGGAAGCATTAAAAAAGTGAAAGCAGAGACAGGTAATGCAGGAGGTTATACCTTGGAGGTATATAGTCTAAGTCCAAGCATGTAGACACAGCTAGGAAAGCCAAAGTCCAAATTGGAATTGAATCTGATGAGAGACATCAAGAGCAATACAAAGTGCTTCTTTACATACAAAGAGAACAAAAGGAAGACTACAGAGAATGCACACTGATGAAATAGGGCCCCAATGACATAGAATGTGGAAAAGGCTAGAGTATTGAATTGCCCCAGTCTTCACTATCAAGACAAACCTTCAGGAATCCCAGGTCCCAGAAGCAGGGTGAAAGCCTGGAGAAAGGAACACCTATCCTGGGTGGAAGAAGATCAAAATAGAGAAAACTTAAGCAAAACTGGCACATGTAGGCTCATGGGACCTGACAGAATGCACCCTTCAGGTGCTGAAGGAGTTGGCTGATGTAATTGTGAAGTCACTCAATAGTCTTTGAATGATAGTGATGACTGGGAGAGCCATTTGAAGATCCAGCAAATCTCACTCCTATCTTCAAGAATGCCCACAGAACTACAGACAAGTCAGCCTCAAATCAGCCTGGGAATATATAGATAAATGAATCATGAGATTCAAGGTACATTAAGGACAATAAAATCATTAAAAGCAATCATCATGGATTCACCAACAGGAAGCCACGCTCAACCAATTTGATACCTTTGCAATGAAATGACCAGCTTGGCAGATGCAGACTAAACTTTTGTTTCAATTTATATCTATCACCACTCATTCTCTTACCCAGCATCACTGTGTGGAGCCTGACTCTACCACCTTGATGGAGAAGAGATTCTGCCCCATGGACACTGAAAGCTACTGGCAGGTACCCCTGAAGTAACTCCTTTCTTCAGGCTGAAGAAGCCCAGATCCATCAGCCTCTCCTCACACAGCAAGTGCTCCAGCTACCCCCCACCATGATTATCCTCTTCTAATTGCCTCCAATTAAATGATTAATCTTCCTTGAACTGGGGGGTTTTAAATGGGACACAGTATTCCAGATGTGTCCTCACATGTGCTAAGCAGTTGGTTCCCTGTCTCTGCTGAGTCCTATTTAGTCTATGTCACAGAAATATTCTCTTTTTCCCTATTTTTCTTTTTGTATAATCCCTTTTGAGCTCAATTATCAACTTCTTTGGCACAATTTTCTTGTTTCTCTCAAAAATAATTCACAGGCTGTGAAACTTTAAAAGGTCACAGTTCAATTGAGCATATATTCTCTTCAAGGTAAACTTGTCAAGTGCCACCTTTCCTATGGGTTTACAAGTTTATTATTAAAGGACATGGACTGTGGTATGGCCTGTGGAGAGCCATGTAGGGAAGCCTTCAGTGCTGCACACACCAGGTTCAAGTAATTCATGCTTTCAAAGACTAGGGCAAGACTATTTAGAGTCTAAAAGGATTTCCAATCATGGGCAGAATGTAACCAGGCTGCTCGTTGTAAATAGGTCTCAGCTCCCAGAAACAGTTTATGCATGCAATTCTGTTGTCACATTTAGTTTGTAAAGTAAGATTTTACTGCAGGCAAAAATCCCACTCAGTAACCACACAACCACTGCTTGTTCCTCTAAGACATTACCATAATTTGCCTTTTACTGTAGGAGAGCTCCTACATACAGAGAAAACATAACAAAAATTCATGCTTTATTGAAACCGTGTTTTCTACATAGAATCTAAATGGGTGAGCAAATAAATACATACCTTCTCCTCATAACAGCATTTGGATTCCTACACAACAGGTCCTTTGCAAGCTATGAAACAGAAGAGTGCTTTCCCCCCAATTTTCTTTTGATGCCAAAACTGTAGCTGAAATAGATCTGAACTCCTGACAGAAGACAGCTATACTGCCTTTCTAACTCGTGTGGGCATGGCATTCCCAGTCAAGAAGAAACACCAAGTGTTTCTATATTATGTTCAATTAAGAAAGAAATGTTTCATGAAACCCCAGTTCTTCCTCGCACCATTGACTGACTGAGATTAAAGGAACAAAATGATGACACCCATGGTAATGCAAGACAAAGCAAGGTCAATTTTACATTTTGAACTTAACAGACCTTATTGTTTTCCAACTTAAAATATGATATAAATAAGAATGTTTTTCCAGTGAAAACATCTTGCAATTAGATGTTCTATTGTATAACTACATACAAAGCTACATAGTGGGAGAAAAAAGTACAGACTAACAGCAGCAAGGCTAAAAATGTAACACTTCAGTCCCTTTATAGTATGGAATATTACCACAGAGTTCTGAGGCCTTTATTGGACATTAACAATAGGGTTGAGGCAAAAAAAAAAAAAGAAAAAAAAATACCCCAAGGCTACAATCTGACATAATTAAGACTGTAGGGACAAGATAAGGAAAACAGAGTTACTGAGATTGTACAGTGGTGTCAAAGAGCAATAGTGAACCAGGAAGGAAGCCTAACATACATACTTATGAGATCTTGACTCTTCCTGTTGCCAAATGGAGAAAATGAGGTAAGCATGAGGTAAATAAAGGATGCTAACACTCAGTATCACAACGTCTGCAGTCTCCAGCTCCATGATGTTTCATTTCCAAAATGTTACATTAGCTTCTACGCTCATTAGATTTTACAATGGCAAAAAAGCAGCAGAGAGAAACTAATCTGCAATAAATGTGTCATAAAATGAAAAAAGTTTAATGTGCTTCTAGAGAAGACTGTGAAAAGTTATTTAAATTACCAGGAGATCAAAAAGACTTACTTGTCAGCAACTCAGAAGTTGACTGTATGGCCTTCATGAGTTCTTTCTGGGCAAAAATATCACTCTGCTGTGTTTTGCTTTTCTTTGAGGTCTGTGCATAGGGAATAGATTTTATATTTTCAGTATCCCTGCCAATCTGTTTCTCTAAGACGAGAACATTTAACTTGGTTTCAGCAACAGCTGTATCCTGCAGATAAGCAAGGAGGGAGGATCAAGGATGTCTGTGGTTGTTGGTAAGCCACTTTACTGTAAGCCTCAGGCTGGTGCCTTTTACTACTGCTTAAAGACATCAGCATCACTAGCAATGTCCTCAGGCCAATCAGTGGATCATTACCCCAAATGCAGTACCAATTTTACTTTTTAATGTTAGGGGTAATTTTCTCCATGCTGCTAATTCGTAATGCAGCTAATAAGATTTTACTTTTCAGCTGTATTCATGCCTTCAATTAATGCCAGTAATCTGTTTGCAGAACTAAGTTTCACTCTGTTCAGCAAGAGAAAGGGTAGTCTCCTGCCTAGTGGCACCGATATACACTGCAATTCACCCTACCCAACTGATCAATCAGTGGCAGCTATGACTTGCAATTACACATGTTCAAAAGGATAACTATCATGCAGTTTCCAAAAATGAAAGGGATATAGAGTGAGGTTTAAGTAATTTCAAAGCTTCTATCATCATGGCTGTGCCTACTTTAATTTTTTTCTGCATGCCTTCCTGTTCAGTGTGCTCCTGAACGTATTGCAGATGTGAGTGGACAGTGATGTATGCGTAGAATGCAAAATCCTGAAGTTTTATCCCATGCACTAAGCTCTATGTCACTGTAAATGCACGGGATTTTGAGACATTGCATCTTCTGATTTGATTTCTTACCAGTAATTGGTCTTCCACACATGATAAAGATTAGGAGTTCTATTTTACTGTGTGCCAAGTACTTGTGGAAGCAATTACCTAAATCTCCTCTTTTTTTTTTTTTCTGCAAAGAAATATACTTTGATTGGGGCATAAAATACAGAAACACACTTAGATTTTCTTTCATGTGAAAAATCATTCTCCAATTTTGAAAGTGGGGTAAGTATATACAATAAAATACAAACTATTAAAGCTATCTATGCCTTATTACACATCAATAGAATAGAGAATCTTGAAAGATTCACTTCAAATCACTTCACCCAAGCTACGAATGCTTTCAGATGTATGTACTACACCAAAAATACCTTCTAAGATAGAAATAAGGAATGTATTTGTGAATTCACATATTATCACTAATATCTCATTCTGCTGTAATGTACAATCTTCAGATTCTGAAGTCAAGTATTTCTAAACTTAACAAAGTCTAAATATTTACTGAAGAGGTAAACAGATTTTATGTACAAATCAAAATGTTGCTTCAAGTATTTGCTACTTTTTCTTCAAACATGTTCCTGTTTTAAGGACACTCTTGGGAGTATAGAACACATCTAATGCTAGATAGCTAAAAATATGAACTATTCACCCCACAGTCCTTTTACAGTGGAACATGTTCATTTCTGTGACTTACCTTAGGAATCTGTAAGCTAAGATGAGGAAGTAAAGATGAATCTTACTCATGAATTATCAGACACAAATTATAGATTTTGAGTTTTGGTGAAAGTACCCTAATTAGAAGCAGCATCTTTGGGCTGGCTACAGGCTTTTTAACTTAATTTACTTAATTATATTAACACAAGATTTTGCTGTATTTTGTAACATTACCGTGTACAAGTAGATTTTATTCTCCCCATCTTCTCCAAGTCCTAACCTTTTTGTCATGTTCATCTCCCACAAACCTCCACATTAATATTTACCTTACAAAAAACATTATGTTAAATCTTGCTTTACATGAGAAAAGAATTCTGCTATAATGAAAGATTCCAGCCCTCAGCAGTGGAAAAAAAGATTGAAAGAACACTTTCCATCACTGCAACAGCTTTTCTGCATTTGTAGGCAGACAAAACTAGATTACTTCTTCAAAATCTGCTTTTCTAAGTGAATCTGAAATATTTCTGACTGAATTAATGTGAATTAACTTGCATGTGTAAAATATTAATTTCTGAAATTAAAACTGGAATATCAGAAACTAATTTAAGGTATCTGAAATAAGGGTTGAAATAGGAATCTTGTCATTAGCTAAAACATAATCTTAGCACATGTTCTCTTTGACATGTCTTGAGTATCTTGCCACATACTCTGTTTCACTCCCAGAGATTTAATTGTCACTCTTTGCTCAATATACTTCAGCCGAGACGTTCCAATGCTGATACAAATGTTCATTAGTTTGTCCTTGTATCAGCAAACACCCTTTTCCTACACCTCTGCAGATTTACCACGCTAGCTGCAGTGACCAAAGTATCACAAAGCTACTTTTAACTGGAAATGTTTAAGATGGCAAGAGCACTATTCTTCATAAAACAAAGAAATGTGAATGCCTTTACTTAGGGCTTTCCTTTTCTTTCTATAACAAAAGATGGTTTACTGGGCATATCACAGGAAAACTTCAACACTTCCTGTGCCTTACTTTATCAGCACTGTTTGGATGGCACTTTTCTTGGCATTGTATTATTCATTCAGTTGGAGATGAAATGAGGGAATGGTATAAATTAATTAGTTCTTAACTATTCTGTTCATCAAAATCAATGGCTTGTTTCCCTGTTCAGCACAAAGAGGTAGTATTTGTCCTATTACCCATTAAAAAGAATTTTGTTCTTTACTTTGAGAATAAGCAGATCTCCTATACAATCCATATGATAAATATTAACATCATCCTAAGCACCAAGTACAGGCATTCCATCATATATTTTTTTTCAATTATGGTCTAAGAGAAGTGTAAGTGTTGCAGTCCAACAAATTCTGGGATTTTGGTATTACTACTTGCTGTCTGAAGAGTAAAACTTGTTTTCAATTGTTTACTATTTCAAATTATTCTTTTGGTAGTTTACAAGCTCAAGCCATTTCCACAGTTACAAATATAAAGCATCATTAGCAGAACATTGTCTTCACATAGAAAGTATCAGCTAAAGCTATTACTGAGAAACATCCATTCAAAACAGCTAATTTTTAATACACTTTAGCAAGCTATCCTGAAGTTACAGATTTTTCTGTGCAACTGATTGGTGGTGAGCAACTAAATCTGTGTTTTTAAACTGCCCTACTTATTTCTGCTTTGATTTTTTTCCATTAAATCTGCCTACTTATAATGCACTTACTACTCTAACAACTTTATTGTGAAGTATTAAGTTTTAAAACCCTTTTTGTTTTCTCTTCTTCAAAGAAATGAATTAAACTATATTGGGATAAAGATTACATTTAAACACAAATCAGATTCCCATGGCTTACACAGCTGATTAGTTAGATAAGCAAGGAGTCTTGCACAGAACAAGGGGTACACAAATATAAAATATCCATTAAAAACAGATGAATATGAGAAGCCAACTGTTGTGGAGAGCTTTATTATTTAAATTATCATTAAAAAGATTGCAATCAGGCAGACAACATAAACAACAGTGAGACTAAAAGACAAGACACACAAAGAAAGAACAAGTCAGAGAGAGTTTTAGATAAAAATTTGAAATTAGCGAGATGTGAAGAATATTTAGAGATACATCTAAGATGAACTCTGACCCACCAGTAACTCTTTTATGAGGATTGTGAAGAACAAATAAAGATCCAATAGAAAACGTCAAAGCAAATGCCTGTATTTTAAACTGGGACACAACAGAAAACTAGGAGTTGCAGAAAAGACACCCTTATTTGAGATTATTGAGAAAAGTTTTCCAGAGGGAGAGTATAAAGAAGACAGAGTCAAGTTCTTGTCCTTTCGGTTGTGGCAAGACAAGAAGAAAGGGGCATAAGCTGAAACACAGGAGATTCCCCCTGAACAGCGGAAAACATCTTTCCACTTTGAAGGGACCAAGAACAGGCATGGGTTTCCCAAAGAGATGGTGAAGTCTCCAGCCTTGGGGTTATTCAAAAGCCATCTAGACATGGGCACCCAGCACTAGATGATCTTTAGAGGTCCCTTTAAAGCTGAGCTCTTCCTTGTTTCCATGACAACACAAGGCCATTAAGGAAACAAAATATTTGAAGCTTTAAAGATATTAAAATTATATACAATAGTAAAAATAGTTTTGTCAAGAATAAACTGTGTCTAGTAGTCTTCCTATAAAGGATAATAGAAGAGACAGTAGTAATTACAAGGTTTTCTGCTCAACTTTGAAACTCAAGCTACGATTCAAGAAAATACCATCTATAGAAATTGCTTTTAAAATGGGCATTGGAAAAGCTAACCATGGTAGTTTGCTGTCAAACTAGGAGACAATAAGCAGAGCAACTCACCAGAGTTTTGTTTCTGATCCAAATATCTATTTGTCTTAATATGCAATTAATGCAATTATTGAAATGCATTTTAAATCTGTAGATGACACTGCCATAGGTAAAGCTGTAGGCATTGTGGAAGAGTATAAATCTGAAAACTGCAAAGTCATCAGAAAAAACAGACAAAATTCAACAAGTCCATGAAAGAAAAAGCAACAGAATAAAGGTTGAAGTCATCACCACAAGAGTCAGTTGCTTAAATGAAAAACAGCAGTTCAGCAAAGAGGGACATAAGTTTTGCAGTGGGTCACAGGCTGAATTTGAAGAAAACTACTACAGTAAGTGGAATCATCACCCTGCTGAAGGTATCACCTCTGTGGAGGCCATCTGACTTAAACCCCAAGGCTACTGTGGTGTTAGCTAACACATCAAATCCATTTTAGTGTTTCCCATTTATAAACATGAGGATTTCACCTTCAGAGGATTAAGAGAATACTAAGGAATATTACAACATAAGGATATATGATTAGTGAAGGAGAGCTAATATAAATGGGATCTTCCTTTTCAGAAAAGAAGTGATGAGATAAAACAGTAGCGTTCCATACTTAGTAGACTGCCAAAATGAAGAAAAACAAAATTCCTACTATTAGTTTTATCACAAATACAACAAAGCAGAGTGATCTTAAGTTTCCAAAAGGTAGGTTAATTCAGACATGAGAGAACCTGCTTTCAGCTGCAAGGAAAGGATGTACTGGATCATGTGGAGGACTTGTTGAATTTCCCTAACTACAACTGCACACATACATGTTAGCCAGAAACCAATCAAGTCAAATTAGGTAGGGCAGGTCTTCCCATGGGACCTCTCAGATCCCTTCCATGACTCTTTTGACTAAGTTTTCCTAGTATGACTCATAAGAGGTACTCCAAAGTTTTTCACTGTCAACACTTCTGCCTGAACTTAGTCGAAAGATAAGTAAAAGGAGGAGGTGCACTCTAATGTAAAACTGAGTGAAAGTCAGAGAACAATTTAGCAAGGGAAAAGTGATTGCTTAATGGGTGAATTAAAATCATTATAATTTCTTGAGTAGGGAGACTATTGAGATATAAATCTTTTATTTGTCTTCAAAAGCCAGAATGATTAACTTTTAGAAGTTTTCTTAGTAGGACATTAGCAGAACTGATATCTCCAAAAAAACAGACCTTCTCCTTCACAGACAATTCAGAGCCTGGTTGGCTAACATTGTCTCATACCATTAAAATACATGTACTTTTCCTCCAAACCAAATGGATGACAAAACTTCATACTGAAAGAAGACATTTCTTATTGGCTTCATGGATCAGATGCTTTTGTACTTACATTGGACAGATCTAAACTGATTAATGCTAGGGTAATTAGAAGTAAAGCTAGGGTTGATCAGAAGGCATGATGTCTCTACATTTTCCACAACTTAATCTGCTCTTGAAATACATCTTTCCTTCTTAAGTTCACAGGCATGTCTAGATGAAAAAACCTAGATGAAAACAGAAAAGCTCATATATTCTATGTAGTTCAAGAAAAGCTGTCATGAAAAAAAAAAATAAAAGCCAACCAATCAAAACCACATTAGCCTACATCACCTTCTGAAGCACTCTGGCCTGTAACCATGAGAAGCAAGGATCAGAGGTTAATGTGCAGCCAGTGCCTAAATGATAATCTACAAGCAGTGTGTAGGCAGGGGGCACAGGAGGAGTGCTAACTATGGATCAAGAGACTATATTTATATACATTCCTGAAGTTATTGTTGAAAGCAATGCTTTATACTTTACCTAAAAAGTTATTATTTTTAGAAATATTTTCTGTAACCTTATTTCGCTACTGAGTTGCACAGTAACTTAGCTGATAGTAGACAAATCCAGTTTGAGTTGATTTTTTTCCATGAAATGAAAGCCATTACTATGATTGAAAAAGTTTGGTAACCCTAAAAATGCAGTAGACATTTTGTAGGGGTGCTTCATTTTTCAAATTCTTTAACCCATGTAATTTTTTGGTCTGCAAGGTGGTGACCAAGAAATATATCTCCACCATTAATTTGAAAGAAATTTGAATGTGCAAGCCTATCAACTTTCAATTTTTTTAAACAAATTTGATATCCTACTAAGTGTCTGAAGAGGGCTGTCATGTGAATTGACAAAATATTGTGCTGCTTTTGAAGTTGTGTAGCAAGTATGAAAGATTAACAAATAATTAATGTAACAAATTCTGCCACGTTATCCTTTGTGAATCCCCCACTATTTTCTCAGATATGTTTTTTATTTAAAGTCTTACTTCTTGAAAATATTTATTTAAAATTTTGAGACTACTCCATATTTAACAATATTCCTAGTCTTGGAAAGAACGCAACACTCTTGAAGCTGTTTCTGAACAGATAAGGAACAACTATCACTAAAGACCTTATGCTAACTTATCTATAAATATTCTCAAAAAGCTAGTTAATTTCCTTTGAAAAGTCATTAAAACTTACTCCTTTTTTTTTTTTTTGCAGGAGTATTAAAAAAAAAACAACCAAAAACAAACAGAAAAGAAACACAGAAAATTCCTAACATGGTTGAACCCACAAGTTAACTTTAAAAATGGGTTTATTCACAGGACCTACTCATACCTTCCTCTAGATATTCTAAGAGAGAATGTGACTTTTTATCACCTACTTAAGCATACCGATGACTGTGTTGTTCAAAGCCATAAAATACCGATATAGACAACAATACCAATGATAAAATACAGTCCCTAGAATTCCTAAGTTCCATTCTTCCATTATCTGAAACACAAGAATCTCTTCAAGAACATCATAAATCCACTTCATACCCAAAATGTAGAAATGCTGAAGACAACATATCCTTGCCTTAACTTTCCAATTTGCTTCTAACCTCCCCATGGTTTTGTGTGTCAGTCCCAGCCTCCCATATGTCTGTTCCTCCCACAAAAAAGCCTCTACACTTTCTCTGACACTAACGTCTATGAATAGAAAGCTCTCTCTGAGGCAACCTGAATAAGGCAGCTTCCCTCTCTGTATGATCCCCCGATGATTTTATAATTTAACTATTGCAACCAAGATGATGTAACACAATGCAAAACAAACAGATGGGCAAGAGATATAAAGTGTGGCAAGGCCTATGCTGGAAAACATCACTGCCAGAAATGTTGTTGGGCTCGCAGCTGCTGACATTGCTCCTGGGACATGTGCACACTGAGGATTTGCTGGCAGCTGCGTTGCTGGCTGAGATTTGGAGCATGTGGTTCTACTTATGTGCCACAAGCTGGGCTTTGTTTGCTTACTCCACATTAACATGTGCCTGCATGCAAACCTGCAGAGATAAAAGGTAATTCTGGATGCCAAAACCCTGTTGTGTAGATCAGGCAAGTTTTCCTGTGCTGAAAGAATATGATGAACAAATGGGGATTTTTTGATGAGGCACGTTTACTCTGTGATTGCAGCATAAAGATCTGGAAGTATCCTAGAACTGATTTGAGTAACAGCACCAGCCTAGCTTTGTGACAATGGAGATCAGAAGGGTAAATTAGCATATCCTAACTTCTGTTCTCCTGCAACAGGCTGCTTGACTGTGTAAGAGGATTTATTTAAATCTCACTTGGGCATCTCTTGGACTAACAGGAATTCTGTGAAGGTATGGAAAAAAAATAATCAGCCCCTGGAAAATTTCTCACCTAATTATTATTACTCCATGCTATCTTTATGTGACAGAAGGTACAGCTCATCAAACATACAAAAGTAGAGGACTAGAGTCGTTATTTTGAGGGAATGAAAATTAAAAATGAAGAAATATTGGGAAAAGGATACAAGTATTATAAGTCAGTGCAGAATCAGTGATAAAACACCAGAGAACATAGCAAATCAAACCCTCAAGTACTCTGATTATTCAGTCTCAACTCATCACCCTGTAGACCGTGACCAAGCAATGGTGTTTCCACTGCAGTTATGGACTAAAGCCAGGAGCAAGAAACACTTGTGGACTGAGCTATACAAATTAAGTGATCAGCTGAAGAAGGGCAATAGGATTCCAGTTGCCTGAACTGTTTTGAATAAGCAGCATCTTTTAAGACGTCACCAGTCTCATGGGAAAATTGCTTTACTGTTCAAAGAGGAGCTCCTTCCCTTAAGACATCTGATGAAACCAAATATCTGCTTTCTCACAACATACAAACTAAATAATCTGTGCACCTCTCAGACGTGAGAAGAATACAGTGCAAACAGTAGAGTCTGAAATTAAATATTGTAAATTTGAGATATTTATAGATACAAAAGCAATAGATATGGATGCAGAAGTAATGTTTCAGATGGGTCAAAAGCCATTATGGGGACAGAAGGCATTTTCAGAAGAGCATGAATACTGAATTCACACCTTATTTCCAGCACAGTAGGATCTGTAGAATCTAGAATAGCTGTATTAAAATCTGGACTGCTTTGAAATACAAAATGCAAACAAGTGTTTTTATTTTGTTTGTTATTTCTTCCATTCCTTCACCAAAATGAGTATTTTTATATGGTAAATATGACTTTAAAAACAGAACCAGGTAATAGAGGTACTTGGAATCTATTCCTAAAAACCTAACTCTTTATCCTAACAAGCTTGTAAATTACATACTGATACATAACAAAATAACATAGTTGAACTACACAATTATTATCTGCAAAGTTGGCCCACTTTCAATTACTATTTAAATGTCATAAGGCATGAAAGGAATGGATTGATGAGGCAGGTGGACACCATGATCCATTTATTTTTTTTTATTGAAGCAAAAGATTTTTTCTGACTGTTGATGCAAGGATGATGGAAAAATTTATACAAATGCTCCCAAAACCAATCAGAGATTTCGAGGCAGAAGACATCATCAGCCACAGTTCCTACTCACAGGCACCTCATCAATAATTTAATACGACAGAGGGGACTGCAGCTTCATTATCTGGTGATATTTTATTTATTCATATTTAATTAATGCATATCATAACAATTCGGAATTTGACTGCATTGCAGAAGACGAGAGAAGGAATGAAACTGTTCTACTGCCTGTACTAACACATCTGCTTCACAGACCTACAGGGATTCACTCAGCCACAATATATAACACAAGTGAAAAAACACTTATATTCTACAAATGAGTTACAAATTCTCCATATTAAAACTGGGTGAAATAAACAAAGATGTCTTCAAAATTCATGTAGTGGACATGAAGAAATCTATTTATCTTCATTACAGGCTGAAAGTGTTTAGGTAAAAGTCTCCAATTTAGGTGAACCATGAGGAGAAAAAAAAATGATGGCAGAAGAAGAAGAAAAAAAGTAACATGACAAATTAGCAGAACCAAACCTCTCCCCCAGTGGGAGGGAGAGGTGAAGGCCAAAGGGTAGATTAATCTTGCTATATCATATGGTCTTGATCTTAAAAATTTCTCTGCGTGTTTAGCAGAAATCACATGCACAATGGGGAGACTTTGAAAAGATCAGGAGCCAGAGCAGATTAAGATGAAATGGAGCCAGATCCAAAAAGCTGTCAACCTCCCACCCTTTCCTGCAGACTCCCATGTGGGCAGGAGATTGTTTTGTGGCTCCATAGTGCTGGTCTGTGCTGAGTTCGTTGATGAGTGCTCTTTCTCCCCATGCCTCTAACAGAGAAGGACTTTTGACTTCTCTTTTCACAGCAGTATGAGCCACAGCTGTGGACACAGGTTTTACTAAGCCCACTTACTTTGTGGCCCCAAGCTAATGTGCAGAACCTGGATGATTCAACCTCACAAACAAAAAATGGATCCATGCCTAGCCAAAATGGAATCAGTATTTTTAAAAAGCAAAATAAATGACAAAATTCGCTATGTCTGTTTTGAAACAAACATTTTAAAAGAGAAAAGGGGCTCAAGCAGATGACCAGATTACTGCATCTTACCCAGCCCCTGAGTGTCAGCTGAGTCAGAGCCATTATCTGCATATATGCATAATAAAACTGACTTATACACAATCCTTAAAGTCAACCAAACAAATAATTTAGTCTTTAAAAAACTAATTTAAAGGGTTATAACATAATCTATTTATTTAATCACATGATAACAAAAAATGAAGAAGAACCCCGAAAAAGAACCCCTAAAACTCTTTTAACACTCTTTTAACTATTTTAACTATTGATCCAAAAACTCAAATGCATCAGTATGGAAAGCTGTTTTACTTATTTTCTTTCAGAACATCTAGGTGCAAAAGCATATGTTCATTCACATAAATCTAACAGCAGTGTTTTCACTCTTTTTTAAGATAAAAGATAATTTGTTCCGTGATTTACAATCTCACTGACTTCCCGTATTGAATCAGGCAGCTGAAACAATCCCTATCATCCTGCAAATTATTATTAATGTGGTAGCATACACACATACATTGACTGATACATTTTATTTGAATTCATGGCGGGTGAGGATAACATACTAATTTTATGAGAAAGGGTCATACATCCACTTATGACAAACTATTACAAACATCCACTCAGAACTTCCAGAAAAAGCATGCCAGACACACAGAGATACGTAATTCCCAGTTTTACACTGGCACAACTATTGCAGTCTGCAACTTGAGAGAAACCTTGTGCAAATCAGATGCTGTGCTCCCCATTCTTCATTATGAAGAGCAACTCAACAGATGCTTTTATAGCTGTTTCTGTACATGCCTACTTCAGTTTCTCTTTTCTTATTCTTGCTATTTTTTTCTCGCTTTCCTAATTAAATGACTTACATTTGTTTGTTCTTACAATATTACCCTATAAATGTCAACCAATCAAATTATTACTCACAGAACTGGGCAGAACTCTTTCTTCTTCCCCATAAATTTTCCCTGCAACCATAACTTCATGCTGGTTTCCCCCTAATATTTAGATGTGCTTGAATGAAATGCATTGGCTTGTACCTAATGCAACGCATGTGTTTATGGAACACAGCGGGCACTACACCATTTTCAAAAGACATAACAAAAGAACAGCCATTTATGAAAGTTTTACTGTTTCTGACTTCCTCTTCACCCTCCACCTCTTCCCCGAGTCCAACTAGAACATCTGGGTGCACTGGATTAAATAATGGACTCTTTGTTTGAAGAAAATTCACAGGAAACATTAAACTTCTCTTAAGACAGGCGAAGTCAATGCATGGTAGCCAGGACAGGAGGAAGTCAAGGAATCAAATGGAGAACTGTGCTTCTTCAGGACAGAAAAGTACATGTACCCCTCAGATGTGCCAAGTTCCACCACAGATACCAGAGTCCTGGTGAAGAACAGAGCAACCAATTGTCAAGGCAGCAGGGGGATCCTCGGCCCTTCCTCTCCTTGAGTGAAAAGGCAAGGCTTTTGTTGACGGACTGTACATCAAAGGAGACTTTAAAAAATTGTGTCTGATTTGTTATCTTTGTCTATCTCTGCCCAATTTTAGATATGTTTATGTATCTCAAGAGGATGTATGCTACATTTTCTTTTGCTAAATTACCCCAAGGAGAGAATAAAGTAGCTGATAACACCTGCAGAAATTATGCAAGAGATAGGCACTGTTTCTCCAGTTCAGCTTGGTGAAAAAGCTTTTTTTATATCAATAGAACTCTATAACCACCCTAGATTTAATACAATGCATTGCTTTTCATTACTATGGCAAATGAACAATTAATTCAATTGTAATCTGAAAGTTAGTTTAAATAATACAGAAAGTTCTACAACATTAATTTTAGTCTATAGTTTTGATTGGCTTACAGTTTTGATTTTTTTTTTAATTTTCATATATCCAGACCCCAAAGTTAACTGCAGATCTTCTATATCTGGACTCAATTGTATCCAACAAAAGATTTCTACAGACGTAACTATCTAAATATTTTATGGCTCTCCTAGCAATTTGAAATGGAAAATTAATCTCTATGGAAGCAATGGAATTTGAGGAAAGCAACATGCTGCCGATCTCCACAAGATTAATTTTACATCTCAGGCGTAAGCTATTTTTTCTTTAGGTACGTAGGGTGTGGGAAAATATGTGGTGATTTTACTGTATTGGTACTATAGAAGTGGAGAACACCTACATAAAGCAAAAGCCTTGTATCTTACTTCTCTGGATTTATTCTACAATCTACTAAGCAGCAAAAGAGACAAGGGACACTCTTATCTGTCTTCCCCTTTTTCAGCTTACAGGGAAAGAATACTAAACCAATTGGTTTAAGCTCTTATCAGATACAGAACCTAGATTCACACTGTAAGAGTCACCACAAAAACTGACCAGATGCATGACCTGAAGATAAGCCATGCTCCACACAGTAATGAGAATCTCTGCACTCATCCTAGGGAAGCTTGAACTTCTCTAAACCGGGTATATTTTTCTGCAAATTTATCTGATCCAAAAGCTAGTAATCTGGCATCTTTGTTCATGTAAACCAGTATGAAAAACAGAGCTAAGTCCTTCATCCTCAAATTTTGGAAAGCAGTGCAAAGAGACTGCAGCAAAAGATTCTTTTAGCATATGCATCAATAAAGAAAATTTATTCTCAAAGCATGCCATAAAAAAACCCAAGAAGCAACCCAGTTCTACTAATTTTCTTTCCATTTTTTCTTAAAAACTTTCCCTTGTTTCTTTCAAATTTCTGTAACTTTCTGCCTGAACATCACGTTGAGTACCCAAAAGAAACTGATGGGATTGGTTTAGCAAATAGCCTTCTTTCAGTACTGTATCTCATATCCTAGGTTTTATGATTCCCATAATTAAATGGCCTTAGTATATCAGGAATTTTGCATATGTAATCTACAGGGCTAAATGTCTTAAAAATAAAACAACAAAATGTAAAATGGTCACAGTTTATTTCCCTCTACAAATATTTTTAGACTTTTTTTTTTAAACAGCGGATGTCTAATATGCACACTTCAAGGCAAATTTGCATCTTGAACATCTTGATTTAAATTGAGTTACCATGAAGGAATTATGACAATATATAGTAGCTGATTATGTTCCTCCTGGATTATATCTGACCACACAAAAACCTTCTAATAAGACTTCCTAATTTTTCCATCTTTTCTTGCATAAATTGTACATATCACTGCAATGATATTTTAGGGTTCGCTTTAAATACGTTGATTTGTATTCTTTCTTTTTTTAACTCTGAACAGGAGATAAAAATAGAATTTTGAAATAATTCTTATTTAAGAGGAAAGAGTGCCTAAATATCACCCTCTTCAAATATTCCAAACTTGTAATCAAGGTTTTGTTTTTTTTTTCTTTTTGGACAGTGAGTTTGCTTGTACCACAGGCAGTACAAACACTGTAATACGAAATTCTAATGGTCACCCCTAACATGTTAGACCATCAAAGCCAAAGCATAAAAAATAAGGAAAACCCAATCTGATTTGTGTTACAAGAAGAAAAAAAGAAAACATTGTAAGACTTTGCTATAATTATTTCTCCCATTAATGTAAATACATATCTCTATAATTCCATTTTCACATTTGCAACAGATTAGTTTTCTTTCAGTAAAAAGAAAGAAACGCAGGATATTTTTGCTTCAAATGTCAGTAAAATCTTAAAATGAAGTGGTCTAAGACACAACATTCATGAGAAAATCTCAGGACAGAGAAGCTTTGACTCAGTAACAATTTTGAACATCTTTAAATCGGCTGGAAACAAAAATACTGTCTATCAGAATCTTATCACATTTTGAGGCTTATTCTGTCTCTCCCCTCTCTCCTCTCTCCCCTAGGAATAGGTGTGGGGGGGGGAGGGGACGTTGTTTGTTTTTGTAATGTTCCACTGAGGCAATGAAGGAGTAGGAAGAGGAACTGGGAGGGGAAAATACAGGAGCTAACTGTGAAGAAGTTACTGTGGAAAGTGTGACCAGATGTGCAGAAGCTGAAAAGAGTGAAAGAGAAGAAAAATGCAAAGGACACTTTGTGATGCAGTCAGGAATGGACAATTAAGAACCCCTGACAAATCATATTTGAGGGGCTGGATATAACACAAGCAACTCTGGGGCTGAAGTTGGAGAACAAGCAGATGACAACAAACAGAGGATTTGAGAAGATTACAGGAAGGGAAGCCCACCAATACCAGATGTAAGAACAGTGATGACCTGACAAAGAAGAGTCACAGAGTAAGACTAGTCTTTTCATTTCCAAGTCAAGAAAGCTGCAAGCATCACATTTTATACTGTTATTTGTCACTGTTATTCTTGTTATTACAGCATTTCTGACTACTTTTTGTATTGTTTTAAATCCTCCAGGTTGTCATAGATATTGCTGTTCAGGTTACCTTTAGCAAACACATGATGCTAGAAAATAGCCTCCCTTCACCATGGAGCTAATTTCTAATTTCTGTTGCTCCAAACTTGTCATATTGCAACATGTATGCTGGCATTATGAGAAGAAAGGGTACTAAAGACAGTTTCAGCAGAGGGACAGATGTAACTTACTTTTTCAGTCCAAAGATGTCTATTGGCTGAAAACCAAATGCCAGGATTGCATTCTATTTCAGGCCTCATATTTAATAACATTAAGTTGCACATCTCTAACTTATCTTCTCATTTATACATTTTTCAAAGGCTTTTAGCACAATGAAACTTGCTTTTAAAATGACCTTTTCATGAACAGTTCAAATATCAAGCTGAAGTTTTTCCTCACTCCAAAAAGTAATAAAAGATAAAATATTTTAATAATATAAGTATTTTTTTTGTTCTATTTTTACCAAAGCCATCTCATACTCCTAGGTTTTGATAGCACGTTAAAATTTTTTGAACAATTTCACAGAATTCTTTGGCACAAAAGATACCTGGTAAATTCTAATGTGTTGTTTTGGGGTTTTTTTGCTTTGATGGTTTATGTGTTCAGACATCTTCAAGCACCTGAATATTATGAGGACTTTGGCCCTCAGGCTAATGATTGCAGGAGAAGTCCTAGTGGCACCTTTGCATCATTCTCCAGACACCATACTTTACTGGCATTACAATATAAAATACATAATTATTTTCTTGCTCTGGTAATTGGTAGCATAATTTAAAGTAATTTTTTAAAATACAATAAAAATTTTAAAATTTTGTACTTCTGATGAAGTGCATGTCAAGAGATGTACAAAGAAACACCAAATTATTCTCTGACTCATATTTATCACATTGCCACGTTTAAAAGGTAAGATATTTGATGCCAGAAACTTTTGTTTCTTCACAGCTCACGTGTACAATGTTTCCTGTACCACATCATGAGCCCTTTTTACTGCAAAACACATTATTGAGATTACAATAAGTGGAATATATCAGTTCAACTGAGCATTCAGCTCAATGTTACAGTTGAAGCTGCTTGATGCCTCCCATTATGAAATGTTGTTTATCAGTTCCTTATAAATCTTCATAAGCACTTTAAATGTGTATTGAAATCTTCCATGTTACTGTCTGTCAGCAGACTGACTTACCCAATTTAAAAGTCCTCAACTGATTCCTAAAAGGTAGAGCTGGTGAGGGGAAAGTGCATTATTTGTCAGGTTAAAGAAACTAGAAGGAAATAGAACCAGAACTTTCCCCAAATTGATTCCCTAAAATGTCTCACTGATAAAGTTCAGTTTTCATTGATTTACATAGATATGCAGAAAAGCAAAGCTGTGGTCAAAATACAAACCTCTAGAAGTGTTTTCATGTGATTAAAAGCCTTCAAACCTTACAGAAATACTTTCTGAAAATCCTGCCTGCATCATGGAGGATCCATCTCATCTGCAGCTTCTGCTCCTTGGCTGCATGGTTGGCTGTGCCATGTCATACTACCACCATCGAGCATCTCTCATTTGGAACTACCAGGTGAGAGGCAAAACTTTCTTTCCAATTTCCCTTTTCTGATAGTCTGGGGCTATGGTTATTCCAGTGTGGAAAGGTGACCTGGAGCTCACTGTTTCATATTCTTGGCACTGTCCTGTAAGGGACAGCAGAAGAAGAAGGAAATAGCCATACTGAAGTACTGAGGGAGCCAAATAATTATGAAGTAAAACATAGTTTGAATTCCCTTATATTTGTGAGTCTGATTTAGTTAATATTCATATGGTACCACTGCATAGTGTTTTGGATTTCTAGAGGTTTTTGTTTTGGTTTGTCTAGTTGAAAAATTGTTTAAATTTTTTTTTCATTGTCATCTTTAAAAGGGATGTTTAAAAATAGTAAAATTTTTGCCAAATACTAAACAGTAAAGAAATAAATTACTTCTGATCTTTAAAAAGCAAAACAAAAACAAACTGCAAGAAACCTTCTGGAAAGGAAAGTGAAAATCAATAGATCATTGAGGGCATAAAATCCTCCAGCAATGGAATCTGTATACTGGTCATTAAATTTTGTTCCCATTTGTGTATGCACACACATGTACATCTGTCCAGAGAGTATTTTTAGTTCTTTCCTTATAGTGTATCTAGTCTCACAATAGTCCAATTTTAGCTACTTCCACACATCATTTCTACTGTTGCCCTCCTCTATCACAGACCACGCATTACCACTCAGTTTCATACAACATGAGGGTAAAGGAAAACATGTGAACTAACTGATTCCTTTGGAGAAACTTGGAAGGTAAGGAGGACAGGGTAAAATTATTAGTACAAAATTTCTTGAGCATCCAGCTCCAATGGCTCCTCATCAGCACTTTTAAACAATCTGAATTATCCCTTGTCCTGTGATGAGTCAGCAAAGATGGGGCACTTTCCTTGGGTGAGGGGTTATTTTCTAAGAAGGCACATCTTCAAAACTGCATAAAGAACATTAGTATCTACTGCACCACATTTGGTAATCTTCTGGCATCTTACAGCTTAAGTATCTAACAGCACAGATGTATCAACCAACATCTATTAAAATAAAATCCTTCTTATACTCTGTTTAACTGGCCTCAGACAATAATATTTTCATTTTGCCCCTGTTTATCTGTGAAGTTACAGTTTCTGGGTAACCTATGCACTGTTTCATACCCTAAGGATCAGATAATTAAGTCTGAGGTTTTTATTAGTGCTCTCTGGCTTTGAAATACCCAGGAGATACATATTACTGCTTAATTTCATTTCATTTTCCCCTCTTCATTACTGGGTTTGCAGATCACAGGCAACTTTAAAGAAAATGAGGGCAGCTTCAACTACACTAGCAAGGATAGAAATCATATTTTGCCTAGTTAGGCACTTCTAATACATAATATATGGCATCTAAAACACTTTCCAAGCACGAGGCCTGACACCAGTGCTACTTCTAATGATGAATGCACAGCAAGTGTATGCTGCTGTAGGAAAAACGCACTTGAACTGTTAAAAATCATGCTTTGGGCTGAGGATCCCTTTTCCTCTCATTCTTCCTGTTCTCCTGGAAACCATTTTACTGAAGTTGTTCCCATTTATGAGGTGCTAACCCCTCCCACAATAATGTGCAGTCATTGTCATGAAGAATTTGACAAAAAGGAAGTATTAAGATGTCTAGACAGAGCCATACAGAAATATGGGCAGCATGTAAGGACTTGAAACTAAAAGAAGGTAGATTTAGACTAGATATAAAGCAGACATTTTTTACAATGAGGCTGGTGAAACCCTGGACCAGATTGCCCAGAGAGGTGGTAGATCCTCCATCCCTGGAGAAAATCATGGCCAGTTGGATGGGACTCTGAGCAACCTGATCTAGTTAAAGATGTCCCTGCTCATTGGCAAGAGGGGGTTGGACTAGTTGAGCTTTGAAGGCTCTTTCCAACCCAAACTATTCTATGATGCTAAGATTCCAAAGTTTCATGTCAGCCACACGTGAAAAACACTGACATCAAACAGCCGATGTCTAATTCAATACTCCTGTTTGCCTGAATTTGTACAGGGTGTAAGTAAAGGTATTTTAAAGTCTCATTGTCATTAAAAAGGACATTGTGAACTCAGTGTAGCATCACAAACTATTTCCCAATGGGAAGATAAAGACATGAAAGCAGCTTTAAATAGTTTTGAGAAATATTCATGCAGGTTATTTAAAAAGGAGAAGGATACTTTTCCCCTCATATTGATCACCAATTATTTTCTGTTGCCCATCCACCTAACTGCACCATCAGGATTACCAGAAGAAAGTTAAGTAATATCAATGAAGAAAGATGTGAGACCTTAGTCTTACGGATGAGTTCAGAAAGTCTATTTCATATGTGTGTGGGAGGACAGGAAAAGTTCTGGAAAATGTGGTGAAAAATGGCCACCAAAGTTAGGAATACCTATGGAAGAACACGTAAAACTAGGAACTGTTGAGATGAAATGCAGCTTTTCTTGAGGGACTTCTGGGCCATTTTAAGGAGAATTATGTTTTAATCTCATTCAGAAAGCATCCATTATGTGCTTGTAATGCAAATATGCTAAGAAATTTTCTCTGTTATCTGTTGAGGAGAGAAACTGCTCACCTGAAATCTCTGCCATAGCCAACATACTACCATGATCTAATTAATCATGGACATTCTTTCTCAAATTATGTCTACAGGTGACTTTTTTGCCCCAAAGTTACCATATAATCAGAAAGCATTTTTCAGAAGCTTGTTCTCTTAGGAAAGAAGGAAAGTTCAGAGCCTTCCTATTCTATTCTATTCTATTCTATTCTATTCTATTCTATTCTATTCTATTCTATTCTATTCTATTCTATTCTGTTCTGTTCTGTTCTGTTCCTGAACAACTTCATCACAGAGTCATTGTTCCATTCAAATATATAAAGGGATATGAACATCTAACATGAAAACACAGATATAGATATTGCTATGCATCACAAATAACTGGTATGCTGCCATTCATGTGAGAGTTTGGAGAAGGTGTGCCCTCCTTATAATCTCCAATGATGAAGCAAAACCACCATGCAGGCATGTCAGTATCCTGGGACAACCACAACAACATTCCTGTAGTTTAATGGAGACTACTTACTTTAAAAGGAAACCTCACTTACATCCAACCACAGCAATATCATTTGAAAAAAGTAACATAAACAGAGCTGCTGGTAAACATCACTTGAAGATTTTCCTTCACTGACAATATATATGCCTCTCTTTTCTTGATAACAATCACTGAACTTTCTTATTCAGGTTTCCTGTTGCAACAAGGCCTATCTATTTTCAGCATTGTGGAGGAACTCAGAATTCATTCTTAAGGAATGGTATGAAAGGGGCTGAAACAAAAACAGTAATTGTGAGTTTCTCTATAGTCTTTCATATCCTATGATTTTGTGTATTAGATCTTGAGAGAATTAGCCTGGTACAGTCCCAGGCTAGAAGCATCTGCCCTTATCTTTAAAAAGAAGAGCCATAAAAATATGAGGATCCCACTTGATCTTACAAAGATTCCTGTTTTGCACTGTACCCATAAACTCCATTTACTTTTAAACCATTCAAAGGAGGTCTATTATACCTCTGTACTACAAGCAATTGCTGATACATACAGCTGTATGTCCATCAGTAAAGTCTGCCACCTCTATCAAGTTCCAAATACCTAATAAGAACTTGGATCAAATTTAGACTCAGAAGTAACGACATCATACAAGTAACAAGAGGAAATACTCAACATCCTATCTCACTGAAGATGCACAAAGCCATGCAAGTTATATTAGTGTTCAACACAATAAAAATCCAAGGAATGCACAATCTCAAAAAAATCTATCCATTAGGTTTACTTCTAATGCAACACAGAAATACACAGTATCAAGGAAACTCTTATTTTAGCTAGAAAATTTCATCAGCACTTCTTCAATGTGAGTTAACCCCTTTGACCTCAGCTAGAATCAAACCTTGGGGCTAAGAAGGGTATGCTTAAGAGAGGACCCAGGAAAAGGATTGAGATGACAAAAAAAGCGTGTTCTCCAGAAATCCTGGGGTCCCTTGATGACTGAGAACCTTTTAACACATTCCTGGAGCCCAGACACAAAGCACTTGATAAGACTTTCATCACCAGAGCTCATGAATAACCATGGTTCACATATAAGGAGTCTGCTGATATATCAGCTCATGAATCACTTTATGAAACTCTCAGCCCTGACATTAACTGACAAAGGCTTGGCTCCTTCCAAAGCTACTTCACTCTTCAGACCAGTTACCAGACACAAATGCAACACAGTAAGAATTTTATGTCTTTTAACAAGGCCATATGCTACTTCAGTGCCCAAAAAGTTCTGAAGATTTAAATGCACACTGCATTTTTCCATCTGATCCAGATTCTGAAAACTCTAGGCATAAATGAGGACATGAAGAGTAAAGTATATATTTAAATGCCAAAAGGCAGAAAAGGAATAACAGCACACCATTTGTACTGGGTTTGGACTCTATGTTTTATTTTTCTCAGGGCTTGGGCACAAGTTTCTTCAAATTACCTACAAGAGCTTGTTGGACTATCTGTACAATACCAGCTTGTAAGGAAATCCTTCTTTGTAATGGTAACATCCCAGTGAGTTTAAGAACAGTTAAGTAAGTGCTGTAGTGACATTCTTGTTGCACAAGATGTGATCATAAGATGTGAAACATGGTCATTCTTAAGTAATTTACAAGCTATAATTTTCTATACTTTTATTCTATTTTGTTCTAATAAAAGTTATTTTCAATTTGGTATAGGTTCACTGATATCAAAACTGTCTGACTCACAGAGAATTGAGAACTATATGGGTAGATCATAAAACTCCAGAAAAAAAATTAGGAATTTAGGAGAAAAATATTGCTTTCACACAGTATGAAGGATACTGTTTAATCAGTTTTAAAAGTAAAAGTAACCATAAATTCTCTTTTCAATCACATGCTATCAATAAATAATAAAAAACGCAGGAACTGAACTAACTGAAGATTGCCACAATGTATATGAAATGTCTGAGTTCATGGATAATAAGAACAAAGATACCTCTTAAAACAAAACTGAAAGTACTGGTGTGATTAAGTAATGTAATGTATGATACGTAATATGCCTATGGCATTTTGGTTTATGGATGCAACCTAAGAAAGGGTGAAGCCTCTTGGCTCTGGATTGTCATTTTTGAAGCTCAAGCTTCTTTCATTCTCAAAGTGGTTTCATGGATACAAAGCAGATTCCCAAGACTGTGGTACACCTAGGTGACAGAGTGACACGTGATATGGCCGTGCCAGTCAATGGGGCCAGCACGAGCACCCACAAAGGTGCTTCATTCCATTACCTGGCAGTTAGGACACTTACCTAAACAGATGACAATTAATGTTTAATGCCTGTCTATTTTTGCTTGTAAGGGATGGTGGACACAGACACTGCAAACTATCCTAGGAAGCAAAGAGCTGAATGGAACTGCCTTTTCTTCCTGATGCATGTCCTTACTAGACTGTAGACACATGTACCTTCTTGCTTCCTAACTCTTTAGTTTCATGTGTCTTGCATTCCTGTGTGCAAAATATCAGGACACTTGTTTTGGAGGTGGAAAATGTGTACCAGTGCCAGAAAGAATCAGATTATTTTTGTCTACCAGGAAGTCATTGGTTCTGGCACCTCGTATAGCTCCATCCATGTGTAGGGCTTTAAGCTATAATTAGAGATTTGTCCATGACAAGAATATCAGGTAGTTTAGAACCCTGTCAAAAATGTTGGCTGTTCTGTGCTACCTTGCTGTGTACCTACAGACAGAACTTACTATGAAACTACTGTTATGTTTACTTTGCATTTCCTGCTGGATTTCCTCTCATCTTGTCCCTTATCAAACACCATCCATCTATCCACCCATCTGGCCATCCATCCATTTAAAAGAAAATGTTATATCCCAGTGCAGTGGGGAAGGTGTGGGTGTTGTGTAGACAGCTGTAGCTCTTTTTGCACCATGCCTCTGACTTCCCTATAAAAAGCCGTATCCAAATCTAGACCAATTCACCAACCACCAAACACACACTTCTCCAAAGAACGCAATTATTCCAAATTCTAACATGTGTAACTGGTATGAATTTGGTTTGGGTTGGCAGGAACATGTAAGTAGGTGTAGATTGCTTGTAAGGGGTAGGAAAAGGGGATGAAACTTTAAAAAATTGATTTAAAAATAGAGAAGGAGTTATAAAATTTGGATTTTTGTTCCATTTAAACACAAGCTGTTATGTGTCTGCTGCAGTAGGTCTGGTTTTAAAGAAAGTTAAAGAGGCACATGCTGGCTCTCCTACTGCACATAAAGTTATTTAACATACCTCAAGGAATTGAAAATACTACAGGCTGATTTTTTTCTAGTTAGCATTGCAAATCTTCCTGTAATAAGAGTCTTAAAAGCTAGTAGGCAGAAATTTTTAAAGAACAAAATCATAAAATTATGTTGTCTAAAGAAATTTAACCACCTGCTATTGCAATGGCCTTTAAAAATATCAGCAATACTTGGGAGGCCCTCAAAAAAAAAAACGTTTAGAGCATCAAATATTAGCATGTTTGAATGTTTTTATCAAATTTTCACACACATAAGAAAAAGTTTTGAGATGTAACATCAGAGAAATATCAAACCAACAAGACCCTAAGGAATCTACAAATGGATACAGGAAAAAAAGCCAAACTGGAGATTCAAATTTACTACAGTATGGATCTTCTCAACAGTTACTTTTTACAAACGAATCCCCATGAACCAAACAATTAAAGACAGCACTCTTACTAAAACAAAGCACTTTTATATGCTGATATTAAACCAATATTCACACCTGGACTCTCATGCCTCACACCATGAGCTGCACTTCAAGGTGGGCAACAAAACCCACCTGCCATCTACAGGCACACACAATTTTTCAGACCACCCACATTTTTGCTTCTTCAACCTCTGCCACAGTACCAAGCAGACTTATCGCAACATTGCTTTACCTATCAACAGGACACCCAGAAATTAAGTCTCCCAAGTTAAAAAATGTCAAGGACTCCAGAGCTGTCTCTAATTTAAAAATCCCTAGGCAGCTTTTGCCTCTAATATTAATGGGTTCTCCTTGAACGCTATCTGGTTCAGGCTATTACATTTTACTATAATTATTTAGATAAAACTAAAGTAAACAAGCTGAGTCATCCTGGCAATAGGCTAACAGTGGGATATCTGGAAAATGTGGCTTTACTAAGAACATCTGCTAACACCACAACACTTACTGAGGTGTATAACGTCCCAGTGACCGGGTTTTTTTCTTCTGAGAAAAGTTTAAATAATTGCAGATTGAAAATGCATGTTGGGTTGGAAATAGCCCATGAAACCATCTTTCATTCTATGTACCACAGCATTCTTCAGAGATTGGTCAGCAGAGTGTTTTGAAGTTTACATGTGAGTTTATTCATAGGCTGATATCCTCTCTGAAAACTCAAAGAGACTATTTTTGTTCAATATGGAAAGTCAGAGCAACAAAAAATGATGGACAGGCTTTACTAATATGAGTAAAATATTCTCAAGAAGGTGCAGAGCACTAGAAGCTGTTACTGTCTTAATAGCCTGTATAAATTTGTTTTTTCTTGAACAGTGATAAGTCTTGTACATGATACACTTTGCAACAGACTCAACTTCTGCATTCTTCTCTGGGACAGACATTTGCATTTCTCCAAAGATTCTGATTAGAAAGAGGGCTTTTCTCCCATTATGGTTTTTTTTTTTTTTTTTTTGCTAAATAGAGAGGCCAAAAAACTGAAATAATAGATCTGACATTCCTACACTGTATCATGACCCCAGTTTGTTGTGGGTTTTTAATCTCCACATCTGGGTAAAACCTTTACTCAAAATCAGTATAATTTTTGCATATGTGACTGCATGACTATTTCCTTGCTAGTTTTGGTATAGACATCTTTATTAAGCAATTCTTTTTAGGCTTTCCATTTTCTTCCAATTGAACTTTGGACCATTACCAATATACTTTGGACAGATGCAAACCTAAGACAGTTTTGGCTTGCTTTTTGGCTGATATTCCAAACCTCCTCCAACATTCAAGTCTTCAAACTCTTAAGTCTAATCAACTTCACTGAATAATTCTTTTGAATTTTCAAATTTATCCCTCTTAATGTAATAAAATGTTTAATTATTGGACTGGTTTAGTTTTATGGTCAACATAAATGAAATCAATATATGATTACAACATCTAATGCTCATCCTAAGACAGCTTTTTCTTTGTAATATTGTTATTTTTAACAGCACTGAATCTAAATAGATAAACATTTTCAGATAACACTAGTAGCATTTTGTCTGCAATATTCACCTGGGAAGTCTAATGCACCTCATAATATGCTAGATTTTCTCCAGCTGCTAAGAACTATCACAACAATCTATCTGCATGTAGTCTGAGCTATGATCCCAAAAGACTCCCATCAGAATCTCAGGAGAGAGATCCTCCCCAAAGTGATTTTTCAAAAGTATCCTGTTTTATTTATGCAGATTCTTCATTATTAAGTGCTTAAGTATTAATTTTAAAACTCCATTTTTAAAGTTGATTTCAAGCATTTACTTGATCCCAAAGTTAGGCTCCCTGTTGTATATTCCCTATAGTTTCCTAGTTTATATTTTTAAGCAGAAAATAATATTTCCTATCTTACAGCCCTGCAGTATACAGCAGCTGCTGTGCAAAAATAAATCTATTTCATTTTCTGAAGTCACTTATTCTGCAGACATTAATATGTGCTTGCAAAACAGAAAGAGCATGTACAGTTTAAGACAGAAATTGTTTGCATAAAATTTCATCAATTTTTTTCTCTTCCAGGATTTTATTTTTTCCTGAACATGGTGTCCTCATCAGAAACTGCTTTACTCTGTAAGTTGTTTTCTTTTTTTTTGGTAGATAAGCTTAGCAGTTCTAAGTAGCTGAGAAAAAAAAAAATCTGTTCTAGTGTAAGAGAAAAGACAAAACAATTTAAATGTCTTTGTCTTTTAACTACTCCCCACTCCATTAGGAATAATTGGCAATCATCTACAAACTTTCCTTGGGCCAGATCCTTCATTTGAAAGAATGAAATATCATGTTAGCTAGCCACCTTCTTGCTTTAATAAATTCTAAATCCCTAGAAGATTTTCTTTCAAAAGGAAAAAAAGAAACAAGACCATGGTTACAATTCCACTAGAACAAAATTTTTGAAAGCTCTGACTGAAGAATAAAAGAAGCCAAACCAGAGCTCCATGACCTACCACCTACAGGTGTTCAATTCCATGGCAACATGAGAATTCCTAAAGATTACTCAGCCTTATATTACTTTACACATATTATTAGCATCCAGTTCTCCAGAGCTATGCTCTGAAAAAAAGTTTATTCAAAGGTGAGTCTTCATAGAAGCAACCAGAGCTGTCAGGTAAGACTTTTGAGGTTTTCAATGGGAAATTCCTGTAGGCTGCATTTTGAAAATAACAACAACAAACCACTCTTGCAGCACACATTGTGAGCCACCAGTTTTGCAGCACAGACCAACACAGCCATTATTCACAAGTCTTCTACTGACATTTTTGTGTCTGTATACACACCATCTCAATGAATATGTGTGACTATATAAATACGAATATCTGTCACTAATGTACTCTACTTTCTGACTTTATTGCTTTGAAATATTTTCCAGGTTGTGTTTGATTCTCTCTCAGCTGCTGTGCTGATATTTATGTTTGATAAGACTTTAAAAGAAGGCTTTTAATGAGAATTAAGGATGAAGATGTTTTCCTCATATGCCTTCAGAATGTTTTATGCTTTCTAAAAGCTAAGTAACTCTGGATTTTGAATAATTATGCTCTTTTAAAAATATTTTGCCAGTAAAAAAGTATCTGGACAGCTCTGGCACTAAAAAAAAAAAAAGTACACATACTTACTCAAGACATGACCGAACTCCAGGTATAGGGCCTGTATCTATAATGAAAAGTGGAAAATTAAAGCAGTCAATTTAGCAAGTTAGTCCAATTTTACTGCTGGTGAGCCTCATCTCCAGCAAAATCTCCAGGCTCACCTCTCACAAAATCTGGTACAACCATGCCACCCAAAAAACAGGCAGGTCTCCAGGGCACATCACTAATACACTTTAGGAGTTGTCACAGTTTGCTCAGGTTCTCAGACTGAATGATGAAGCACTGATGCCACAAGAACTATTTGTCTCAAAGCTGCATCATACAAACTTGTAATGGGACTATGTTGCTCACCCAAATGATCTCCTGCAAAAGAACATAGTTTCAGAAATTGATCAGATTCTTAATTGTTTCCAGCACTATAAAGTATCTGCAAACTGTGAAAAGTACAAATGGACTGCCAAGATTACCTGACTAATTAACAAGACAAGAAAAGTAATTTCTAAACATCTCTGATGTGAAAATTCTTTATGCTCTTCATGTGACTACTCAACAAACTTGGTGGAGGAGGTTATGATACACAGCTACTATCTTCTACTTCCATCAGCACTAGAACTGGAAAAGTAAAACAAAGAATCTCTCCTAAAAAGAGCTGAAAGTGAGCTCCTATTTTGGAAGCTACCGTCTTCTGAGGATCAGACTGAACACACAAGCTCAAAACTGAACCTGTGATCTCTAATGGAATATTATACAAGCTGGAATATCATCAAAGGCTGCAAAATAAAGTAACTTCCATAGCAAAAGAATAGATATGAGACAGCCAAAGTAAGAGCTTGAGTCTCAAGATCTACCCTGTTGTGTGTATCAAATTTCTGTATTTATTCCCCAGAACTGAAAATTTGTTTAAAAAAGTGGTCATAAACATTGGAATTGCACCTTCTGCATTTGTATATACAACTGAGATGTTCACAGTTTTGGAAAATAACTCTAAATATTCTGTAAGAATAATGTTCTGCTGGATCAACTAATTAATCTAAATATTCAAGAAGTTACAAGAAAAAATGAAAATAAAAGAGCAAAAAATCAAGCTATTGAAAACCAATAAACGTTCAGTCTACTCTCTTATTTAGTATTTAATAGCACTAGCAGTTATGATTAAATTCCCTTGTACATTAGACAATGGTATTGATGAGGTTTAATAGCAATTTCTCTTTTCTTCAAAATAAGCTGAAGTTTTATAAATTCCCAACATAAATACAGTCTATTCTATGTAAATATTATTGGGGAAATCCTTGATATTTTTGGGCACAAAGTTTTTAGCACTTTTATATCCAAAATCAGCTTTACTGCTGAAAAAGGTTGAAAGAATATGCACACTCAGACCTCATTACGCAACTGAAATGGGAATTTCCACCAGTTCTAGTTTATTGGATATAATTTCATTCATGCTATTTTAACAGACATCAGGGGAAAGCAAACACTGCAAAAACATATAGAAGAACATTTGGTTCAATGAGCAGAAAGAATTAACATTAACTGCAGTTTTACTGTTTGGCGAGTTCCAATGGCTGTTTTGTGAGCTGTAAGTGACCACAATTTTTCCTGGCTATACATACAGGAGACTTCTTCACTGCAACATGTATGAAAAGTGGTAACTGTGCAAATATACATGCATTTCAGTGTAAATCTGGACTGGAAAGCACATATGTCATCATCTTGAAAGATCTAACATCCCTTATTCATGTCTATAAATCTGCCAACTGGTGGGGGGGGGGGGGGGGGAAGCAAAGACTTTATGATTTAAGTGGCCAAGTTTCTCTGCTAGAGATGGTTAGGCAGAAAGGTGACAAGCAGTATCTCAAATAGGTACACCTGCGAGACACAGTGAAGAATACTGAAAGCAAATTTGCAGACAACAGATAAAGAAGTGGGCTTTTGTAATCAAGAACATAGCTATAAAAAACACATACAAAAATAGAAATGCTGCATAGAATAAAACTGAAGTTCTGTGAATGCATTTTTCATGTGAGCTGCTCATTTGACTCGAGCGCTACTACAGCTTTTATTTAATGAACGCCACATGATATATTAACAGCCACCTGACGATCATGCTAACAGCCTCTTCTGAGTATTTAACTGCAGATCAGCATCCTCCTTTCAAGAGTTCAACACAACAGAAACAAGTGAGTCACTCACACGCTGCCATACAGCCAAACACGTCCAGGTGCCAGAGCTGAGCTGGGTGCACAGGCCTAGGGAGGGAGGTACTTCCAGCACAGCTGGGCACAGGTGGTCTCAGTGAGGGGTTAGAGTTTTGGGGAAAGCTGTGGAATGCCCCACTACTGGATAAAAGAGAGACCCTCTCAGTGTACTTATTGTGAAGAAGGCAATGAGGACAAGTACTGATGTGCCAAATGGGAGGGAGATGAGGGTACTGTGAAGCTGCCTACGACACTAAGACAGAGTGCAGATGAAAACGGAGGTCCTGGAGTAGGAAGGTAGAGCGGGCATTGGATGCAAAGCCATTGGAAAAACAACTTCGTTCCCTTCTCCCATTTCTGAACCATCCAGCCAGAGCCTGGCCTCTCCTGCCCCAGTTTGTTTCTTCCTCATACACAGAATATCTGTTTCCAAGGCCCAGCAGTTGTTGACATTTGAAAATATCACACTGCAGTGGAATACCTTATATTTATGCCTCTGTTGAAAGCAAAGTTGTATCTCAAAGCCCCCAGACCCCACCATTACTATCCAATTGCCAAAGCATGAGTTTCTGATGAGGGCAGAGTAAGTCAGCCAGCATGCTCTCCACTCCTAAATCCAGCCAAAGGCTGCTTAACACATCAGTCTCTGTCCTATAAATCAGGGTAGAATGAGGACTATAACCAGTTTCCCCTTCCTGCCTCTTTTAGGAAGGACAGATTAATGAAGGTTGCAGAAACATGACAGCTATTAATAGGGATAAACACGATACCCCTGACCTCAACCACAGTTACTGGATAAGATGCCTGTGCATGCTTCCATGCACACATGCACGTGTGTGGACACCACAGGACTCAGATTTTCCTGGCAAGTTGTCTGCTGCTGGCAAGATGAAGCAGTAACGCTGCTGGCACAGAGATGCTGAGCTGAGGAGTAACACAGGCCAGCAAAGTCAAAGTGAAATTAGGTTTCAAAGTTCCAGTCTTAATTTTCCCCTAAAAGAGATTCATTCTCCTCATTGTTTCCATAACAGTAATATGTGCTTTTGACAAGCAATCTGCAGTTGTTTTCACATCCAGACATTCTATGTTGATTACACTCTCTTTGGAGGGAGAGACACTGACTTTGGCCAGCTGAGATTGCAGCTTTTGTACATGATGCACCTCAGTACGTGATGAAGTCTGCCATCCATACTCTCTGTGAAACTCTCATGGTTCCAAAGCACTCAGAAAACATTGACAGAACATAAAAAGTAATTTAATTAAAAAAAAAAATGAGTCAGATACTGCCAGCCTCAAGCTCTCTTATTTTACAGTGCTGAGAAAGAAGTATCTGTATAAGCAAAGGAAATGTTCTGAATTAGGGCAAATCTCATGAGTTATTCACATTGCAAAATCCTATTTAGGTGCCTAAATAATAAGTGATTACAAATATTTTTGTAAGAGTGGCCCTAAAACCTTAATCTTTGCCAACATAAGCTAAGGGCTATTGAAAGGCATCCTCTGACTTCTTCTTTGAAAACTGAACAACCATCAGTTAAAGAAAACCTGGGATTTCTGGGAGAGTTTCCAAAACTGCAAGCTAACAATGCCTGAAGCAGTCACTGCCATACTCTACACTGAGGAATTTTTCTTCTTGCAAGCTGCTTTAATGTGTGCTTCATTCATGTAATGCTTTTGTGCTTACATATCCCATAAAAACTTCCTACGAAAATAGCATCACCACTGATTCTTGACAAAGAGTATTCACTTCTTAATTTTACGGTCACTCACATGCATCCTTATGTCCCATCTGCAGCTCTCATGATGGAAGTGTGTGTGGCTATCGTATCTATTGATCATGTCAGATATGGAGATGATTGCTAGGATTTATGATGGTGATGGTGCCTATTGTTTCTGCATTTCATGCAATAAACAGTGTGTTTAGCAAGAAAACCATCTGTACATCCAGGCAGGGAAGAAACTGCAATGTAGAGTGAGGACTGCTTGTTTTTTTCTCTTTGACAGATCCCTAATTAACTGACTTTTCTTAGCTGATTGCCAAGGGGATATACAATGCCTCTTCCTGAAAGACATAAAACAGAGAAGGGAGATGATATAAAGAAGGAACACACACCCTCATTCAAGGGCAGATTTGAGCCTCAAGTCAAAGCAAAGCTGACTTAATTGTTTGGCTTAAAGCAAAGAAAATTCGTAAGCCCACAGATTTTTTTTTTTCAAAGAAAAAGGAATCATCTGTTTCCCATGGTAAAAGTAGATAAGAAACGTAGTAATGGATTTCATTTATAGCAAGGGAATGTGGGGAAGATAGCTGTAAAACAGTAAGAAGAGTTTACCTCTGCCACAAAATATCTTGGGTGGATACAGATTCTTCCTCATCACAGGCTTTAAAGGGGCTTGTTAAACAAGTAAGCCAGAAATTATATGTGGAATGTTAATCCCACACTTAGATGGGGAGATTGATTCACTGATTTCTAGACTGGTTTTTCTAAATTTCTGATTCTATGGCTTTTAGAATGTGCTACCCAAAGGCAAGAGCAAGCCATGGGAGCAGGGGAAACAAAGGTGACCAGAAATAATACAAACTGATGAGATTTTAGACTTTTCCTTTCTGATAGGGCGGAACTAATCTCATCTTAAAAGCTTTTAAAGCAACTTTTAAAACAAAACGTAGACAAGAACAGCTGTATCAGGCATATAGATGCCCTTAGAGAAGCAAACCAGACATTTCTGGAGCATAATTCATATTAACTATCTGAAACATCCACTTTCAACTGAGTCAACCAAACATCTACCATCTACCTTGTCAGTAGGTCTAAATTTGATTTACTGGGAAAGATATCTACTGGGAATGGCTCAGTCCCAGGCAAGTACCTACCTGAAGCTACCTAGTGTTAGTACAGTGAATCCCAGTAGATGTGACTGGCTTCCCAAGCCCCAGCTTTGCCTCTTGCTCGTCTCTAGTATCAAGAGCTCTGAACCCAAACCAAAAACCAACAGCATTCTTCTTCCCCCCTAAGAAGTAATTCCCTAAAGACCAGATTATTTATATATTTCTTCTCTCTACTTTTCTTTCCCGCCTGCAAATTTGGCTTTTCTTTACTCCTCCCACTGCAACACCTTAACTGTTATTCTCATTATCTGGCTGAACCTGGAGAATACTGGAGGGATGTGGTGACAAACCAGCAGTGTTGCTTCAAGATGCTTTTCAGGGAAGCAGAGACAAGCTTTATAAGCCCTGCAGACTGGGACAGCAGTTCCTAATAATTGTAATGTTCTTAGATTAACTACGAGGAACACACAGACACACACTGTGATCACATAAACTTCATTTGCCAAGCAAAACAAGTTAAAAGCTCATTTTTAAAACAAATATTTTCTCTCCAACTCTTGCTCCTGCTCAGAGAAGGCTGACTAGATGCTTATCAGCTGGTACATCAGTATTACTGGCAAGCAACCTAAACAAGTTCTCTGATACCAAACCTCCTGAAAAGGAGAGAGCAAAGTTGATGTACACTTCTCAAAGGAATTAGAAACATAGTCTGAAATCTGATTTTCTCCCCTTTCTTTACTCCTGCAGTAAAAAGCAGTCAATGTTCATTGAATCTTTAGCTGAAAGAAAAGCAACACTACAGAAAGAAAACGCTACAACAAATAGCTAAAGGTGTGGTCTCAGCAGAGATTTTAAGGATTTCTCTTTTTTTTTTAAGATCAGTAAAATATAGTTGTAAGTACCAAAGTTTCAGAGAAAGATATTGCTTACTCAAAGAGATGTTGATATGTCAAAGACTAAGCAGAGTCAGGCTACATCTGTACTTTGGCACTAGACCTCCAAAAACCAGCTACATACTTCCAAAAGGGATTTAGATAAATCTGTTGTCAGCATTTCCTGCATCTTTGCTGGAAAAACTGCCACAGGATTCACTGTGAGCAGACACTGGGCAGCCACCAGTGCCAGCTTTCAGATGAGGGAAACAAGTGAATCCAGACTACACAACTATCCAGGTCACCTCTCCTCAAAGGCAAGAACCTCCCTTCTGAGCACAAACCCACTTGGGAAACTCCTTTGCTGGTCAAATGTCCCCCTCACCTTTCTAATTCCCACTCTAAAAATGGCTAAAGCTATTTTTTCACCATTAGTATATTTTGCCTTAGAGTTAACTATGGCAATTTCATTACTGCAATGAGCAGATCTGGAATTCCATTTTGATTTTTTATTTCCATATCATAAGGCCCTCTAGAGGAACACAGAAGGTGTTCTTGCTGCCTGTCTGTGCCTGACACAAAATGTCATTCCTGTGTCCAGAAGACACCTCCTTTTTCAGAGTCATCCTTCAACTCACAGTCAGGTGTGTGCAAGTTTCCACCTTCTGCTCCTACACCAGCTAATGGAGCATTCGTCTAGATCTGGGTAAACCAGGAAGCC
Source organism: Cinclus cinclus (assembly GCF_963662255.1). Classification (NCBI taxonomy): domain Eukaryota; kingdom Metazoa; phylum Chordata; class Aves; order Passeriformes; family Cinclidae; genus Cinclus; species Cinclus cinclus. The sequence continues at coordinate 52,343,207 of NC_085047.1, forward strand.
CTCCACCTTCACAGGTTAGTCAGAAAAATAAAATTACACCGTCTTGAACTGTGAGAGTATAATTGCATCAAAAAACAAGATGAAGTGGTGAAGCTAATGACTGTGAAGTGATTACTGCAGAAACAACATCTTCTCTGATTTTTCAGTCAACTGTTCTTCCAGACCTTTGATAGTTTGAAAAAATATTGGAGATTTTGATACCAATAGATTCCATGGACTGAGAAAGAGTGTAGGAGCAATAAAACTTTTGCTGTGTCTTTTTCTACACAAAAATAAATTCAATGTTGTTGGCAGCTTTGTTTGTTTGTTTAAATGCACAAAGCCTATAATTAGTTTTTTTCTTCTTTTTCCTTACAGCTGTGATTCCCAAGTCAGGAATATTCTTTGCAACAATAAAGGTATCTGAAAACAAAGCATGTATTTTCCTTAGAGGATTACATACATTGATTTCATTATTGTATTAGTCAACTTCTGAAAAACAGAGAACTCCTTGAGTTTTCTCAGGTGAAAACTTTGCATTTACTGATTACATTTATCTTCCATATAGAGTTGCATCGTTCTTTCTTTATCACACTACCTGTGAATCATTAACTAAATCTCCGTGGTAGGTACTGGGAACCCGAGAAATTAAATAAATTCAAAGCCAAAACATAAAAAACCTTACAAAAAAAGGAATTCCACCAAACACAACTTTTCATATGATATGTGAAATTCAGGCTGAAGTCGAGTTTTTGCTGCAATAGGCAGACAAAAATTGTTGCTTTCAATTATCTTCAGTATTTTGAATTAAAACATTTCTTCTATTTCTGAAATCAATCCAGGTGATACTACTTTGGTTTAATTAGCATGATATGGAAATCTGCCCTCTACTCTCATTGTAGACATCTAAAAAACTACATCTTACCACTTTCATCCAGCAAGAAATCATCCTGGTAACGGAACTTTTCTGGTCCACATGCAATAAAAATGTCATCATCGCCAAAAAAATCCTGAAGGCACATCACCTGCAAGCAAAAAGGAAAGGAAGGCATTGTATGAAATACTTCATCAACAGAATTGTAAAAATAATTCCCTGTCTCCATCTGCATGAAAATTCATCACTTTTAATGGAATCAACAGGGCTTCACCTCCAGATAAATTTCAAAGCTGTGCTCTGACCATCTGTTAAAAGTGAGAAACACCTTTATGGACACTACAGGGAAAGATAAGACAAAAAGCCATAACGGTCAGATTTATTACATGATGCACCTATGGTATGAGGTAAATGCCTTCTGTTTGTGCACAAGGTACCATTCAGTAGTTAGCAGGAAATTAATTTGCTTTTTAGTTCACATCTCCATCGACTGGCTGCAATGAAACAAGGTTACAGCTTTATATGCAGAATGAAATGGAATTATTTCAACAAAATCACCCTGACAGGGAATCAAACTCACACGGGTGAACTAAGCCTCCTTCACAAAGACTCCCTCTATGCTAGAGTCAATGTGAAGTTCTCTTTGAAGGCACCAAGCTGAACAGTCAAGTCAGATGAGCTGGGAATGATTCTTCTAGTACTGAGTAAAATAATAATCTCTTTCTACTCCCACATAAGAACAGTCAGGATTACACTGGTGCGCTTTTATGTCCCTACAGGAGACTTCAGAGACTTTATTGCAGCCTTTCAGTATCTGAAGGGGGCTTGGAAGAAAGTTGGGGAGAGACATTTTTTGGGGGGGCTTGTTGCAATAGGAAAAGGGATAATGGTTTGAAATTAAAAGAGGGCAGACACGAGGAAGAAACTTTTTACAATAAGGATAGAGAAACACTGGAACAGGTTGCCCTGAGAGGTGGTAGATTCACCATCCTTGGAAACATTCAAAGTCAAGTTGGATGCAGCTCTGAGCAGCCTGACTTACTTGAAGATGTCCCTGCTCATGGCAGGGATGTTGGAACTAGTTGAGCTTTAAGTCCCTTCCAACCTAAATCATTCTATTCTATGATTTCCTTACAGCTTTTAGTTATTTGACAATTTCTTAACAGTTCAATCTTTCGAGTTGTATGGAATCATATTAAACAAAGAATCAGTGACTTTTACCAAAAAACTGACTTTGGACTTACTGATACAGCTTTGACAAATTTTAAAAGCAAATTAGATGCCTATCTATCTTTAAAAAAACTAAGATACTTAATAAAGTCTGTTTTCACTTCACATTTACAAGAAAATTCTAAAAGAGTAGGCTTGCTAAAAAATTTTTATATCAAATTTTGTTATTAAATAGTGCACAGATGTTTGAACAGGCTAATTTCACAAATAGAGTTTCAAGTCTACAGTCAGCAAAGCAACACATAAACAGTCTCTTAAAATTGACAAAACACTTGAGAGCAGTCCAGCTCATCTAAACAAGCCCCCTCAGAAAAAGCATTTAAACTCTATAAAAACACGAGTGAAAGAATTACCTAATGAGATTTTGACAGATTTTGGCATAAAAAGTACCGCCATCAATCTGAAGTAACTGGTACCTAGGGATTATAAAATTCATAACATCCTTCCCAGAAACATGCCTGAGGGCTTTGACATCCATAAAGGTTCTGAGCCTCTATAGCAGAAATGCCATAGGGAAGAAAAATAGCAGTACATGTCGTGACTTGCTTGTAGACTACTATTCACACTTAAAACACTTTTAAAGGTAGAACATTAGCAAATAACAAAAACCAGGATACTGAGAAAACAACAACTAGATTAGATAAATACCAAAAAATGGACAAAGGTTCTTCCTAAATTATTCTTTCCTTAGGCAATGAATGTACTTCTAAATTCAGATCCACCACAAACCTATTTCTATGACCATTGTCATCTTAACACTACACAGTACCTGAGCACCAACATCAAAAACGTAAATATTTGATAGAGCTTTTTGCCATGTTCCTACTCAGTTTATGTTCTATTAGTGTATCAGCCTCAGCAACCTTTAAACAAACTCATTTACTTTCCATCTTTCTTTTTTGTCCACAAGACATATCCTGCCTATCTTCCCACCCCATACTCCCACCAAACTTCAAACATCTTTTCCTTTCAGTCAAGTTCCTCTGAAATTGCCACCTCTCCCACTGCATGAACAAAGCTACTAATTTGGAGAATAACATTAAAAATCCTGTGATTTCTTTTTAGCTTCCCAAGTTTGACACACTTCTGGGGAGTGATAACTTTTACAATTGTCTTTATACCAAGCAGAGTATTAGAATCAAACCAAATAAGCAACTCTAGGCACAAAGTTGAGCTATTTTGGCAACAAACATGAATACAAATTAAATTCATGTTTGAGACAAAAAACAAACTATGGATTTAATAAAACTCAAAAAGGCTTGGCTTTGCTCAGTTAAGAGGGTTTCTTTCAAGCCTAAATAAGACATTAAAATTCAGGTAGCAACACTTAACCAGGCTAAACTACACCAATTTTTAAAGCATCTCAGGTTCAATCAGTGCAATTTAAATGCAAATAAGAAAGAATATAGGATTAACACGCACACAAAAAAAGTGTGCTTATATATCTTCGGGTGTCATTGAACTTTACACTTATAATTTAAAGTGTTCTTATGCTTGCCTTTTTTCTCCTTGCCCTCAGTTTCGTACTCTGTATGTAAAATTACAGCTTTTCTTCCCTCCTGAAATTTTAATAATTTTGGAATTATATTTCTAGCTCCTAGAAAGGTTGCAGAGAGATCACAATTTCCTTTCATATCCATCTTCTTCCAGAGTAACTTCTCTTAAGGCTTCTAGTACCTTTTATATATTACTATTGGGAGCCTTGAGATGTCCTTCACTGTCTGCATTTTCCATCCTTTCTGTTTTAGCATCCCTGGCCCTCTGTAAGTTCACACTCCTCAGCAGTTAAACTAAAAGGCATCTGACATATACACAGCACCCCCTTCCAGGCTTTTTTGGAAAGAAATCTGCAAACACTTTCTATTCACACCCAGTCTTCAGCTAAGCAGCAAGACCTGTTTTTTTACTACCCATTTTCACCTTTGGAGAACATGGCTCCTAAAAAGTTACAGTTTAGAAGACCAAGAATTTTTATCAAGCTGGATGATTTTAGAGTGCTCTGTTGCATGTGATCGACTTTAAAATTAGTCAGTTTTTAAATCAGCAAATTACAAAAGCCTCCCTTGGACTTTTACGTTGTTTTCAAAGAACAGAATCCATCTCCATTTTTACAAATAAGGTCTTATTTCTCACAGGGGGGGAAACAAAGCCAGTTCAGGAGCAGCCAAATGCACACCCTAAATAAAAAGAAAATGAAAAAATATTATCTGCCACACACATGGTACTAAATACTCTGTGACTCTTTTTAACAAAAACCTTTCTGTTAAAGATATTTATTTAACATGAATTGTGTCTCTCTTATACTTTGTAAGGGAACAAATAAATAACAGAAGCATTAGCAGAGGCCAGGGAGTGCTTGCACTGGCGGTGAGAAAGAGAACAAGCATCAGAAAAGAAAATCTATCACTTGTGCAGGCTTTGGTTATAGGCAAGCCACATAAATAAAACTGACTCTCCTGGCCATAACCACAAAAAACAGAGAAAGCAAAAGAATTTGTCTTGCCTAAAGTCCCCTGAGTAAGTTGTACACAGTGAAGCCTGGATTCCACTCAAATCATCATTGCCCCAGTAAACAACTCAAGACACCCACATGCCCTTCCAGTGGGAAACACAGGTGTTTGCCTAGGAAGGACCACAAATTATTTTGTACCTCAATAGCTGCTACTGTGCTTTGACCCTCTAGTCAAAGCACCACAGCAGCTGTGTCCCCAGAAGGAATCAGGGTGTGGGGGGAAACCAGGATGGGCCAGGCACCCACAGCTGCCAGGGAAGCTCAAAGCAGATCAGTGGAGCTGTCCCAGAAGGAGAACAGGGAGCAGGAGCAGCAAACTTGTCTTTCAGCCCAACCACAGGACCAGCTTTGCACCATATATACTACATACTATAGGCATTTTGAAAAATTATCTTCCTTTTTCTTTCTTTGCTTAAAAAGGCAAGCATTTGGAACTAATGAGAAATCCCCTAATTACTATGGGGCCTTTTCCTTTGATTGGCCTGAAACATTTTAGTTCACTTCTTTGGAGATGGTACCCTTGGCATGGAGACCCTCCTTTTTATCAGTATAGAAGACACCAGAAATTGTGGAGTGCAGATGGCCCAAGAAGAGCAGTTTGTAGAGCTAATATGTGGTTATATTCTCTCACCACAAGTAAGAAAGGGCAGTCAGAAGTGGTTTGGAGGAGGTGCAGGGGGAGGGAGAGAGGGAAAGGAGAAGACAGGGGAAAAAGAAGGAAATGCAAGGGGAAGAGAGGGAGAGAAAGAAGAGGGAGACAGTCAAGGAGGGAGGGAGGGAGGGATGGAGAGAATCGTTGGATCAATCCTTTCACTAAAGGTATGAAATGAAAGTCACAGATGCAATCCTCTTTTATAACTGCTGTATTCTGGCTGTATTCAGGGACCTTTTAAATTCACATTTTATAACACATCCACAAAAAACTCAGGAGAACTAAATTCTTTGTGTATATCAGTCACAGCAAATTGAATACTTTTCTATTGTTTTAAAGTCAAACTTGACCACACATCAAGTTAATACTGAAACACTGATATTTTAAAGTAAAAAATATTCAGAAAACTTTTCTACTGCATTCAGGAACAGTTCATAGCACCAGCACATTACACCACAACCACCTCAATTACTATCTTACTTCTTTTTTACAATGTTCAAAGTGCTGGGTTCTTGGACAGAAAAGGAGGGGGTGTTCTGTGAGTTTGTCTTCTTTAAATAATGACTTAATTTGACTTAAAGCTGAAAGTTATTTTGGATGAGCAATGATAAAACCTCAAGCTGGCATGTCCTCAGGCATCACAGCTGTTGGAGAGCTGGAAAGAAAGGTGAGGACAAAGAAATGAGATGGTTAAACCAGAAAACATGCAGAAGGCTCTAAGGAAAACTCAAGGGATAAGTGGGTATAGGGGTTTATGGAAAGCAAAGGAGAAATGAAGCAGGGCAAAAGGAGAGAGAATATGAGGCATTAAGGAAGAAGGAGACATGGGCTGCCAGCCAGGAGCACACACAGAAGGGTGACAGAGAGATAATTGAGGCTGGTGAGGAAGAACCATTTCAAAGGAGGGAGCAGGCAGAGAGTCAGTGGCAATTGCCTTCCAGACTTCACCTCATGATCATCCAGATGGGAAATTTTAAATCTGTTTTAAAGTAGCCTTTTTGAACCTTAAGCAATCTCATGTTGAGTTTGATTACCATTTCCCTGATGGTGAAAAAGACACTAAAAACAGTTTCATCCTTGGAAAAACCTCCCTGTTTAAATGACTCAGGATTTTAGGACTCTGACTCATTAATTCTGTGTCAAGTTTTATGAGTTTTATTACAGAGCTCATTTTCATTTTCCTGCTACTTTTGGCTTACTCAGACTCAGTGTTTAATTCTTGGGCAGGTCTCTTCAGTTATTCATGTCAAAGGAGCTCACTATACTCTACTACTATTTTTCTTTTTTATTTTGCCTCAGGCTGAATTTTCAAATTAAAAAAAAAAAAGAAATTTAAAAAGTTTCCCCTTAAGATTCAATTTGATCTTTACTGGTATTTTCCCTTCATTTTTTTCCTTAGCCAAACTACATTTTCCACTAACCACTACCTTTGCAGTGCTTATTTTTATCCCTTTCCCCACTCTCTATCTATTGCTTCATGGAGGAATATCTCAGATGCTGAATTTATCTCACTGCCATCTACTCTTGGAGTCAGTAACAAGTCTCATGACAGCTGTGAATATTCCCGAGAGCTTATAAATAGTAGAATCACAAAATTATTTGGGTTCCAAAGGAATTCCCTGGAAGTTCCTCTAGTCCAACCCCCTGAGCTGGGATATCTCCCACTAGACCACGTTGCTTAGAGCCCTGCCACTGGTCTTTAACATCTCCAGGGATGGGGCATCCTTAACTTCTCTGGGCAACCTGTGCCAGTGCCTCACCACCGTCACAGTAAAGAATTTCTTCCAAATATCTAATCTAAACCTACTATCTCTTAGTTTAAAAAGTACTTTAAACTGTTTAAAACTGTTTGTCCTATTGCAACAGGTCCTGCTACAAAGTTTGTCCCCAGACTTCTTGCAGGCCTCCTTTATGTTCTCAAAGGCTGCTCTAAGGGTTTCCCCAGGGCTGTCCCTTCTCCATGCTCAACAACTCCCACTCTTTCCATCTGTCTTCATGTCATAAGTGCCCCAGCCCTCGGATCATTTCTGTGGCACTTCCCTGCAGGTCTCAGGAGAGTGGAGTAGAGGGGGAAAGTCACTTCCTAATCCCAGGAGAAATGCAGCATCAGAAGAGACCTCCTGTACTACTCCATTTATCTCCCAGCATCCCACATTAGCTTTCCCAAAGCTCTGACCAGTTTTGTCCCATGCTGTTTATTGTGTGGAGCTTCCCTCAGAAGACAGGCCAGTAAAACAATCCGCTGTTACTCACACAGAAGGATTTCACGGCTTCAGGAAAATCAGAAATTAATCATTCCACACTTCTTTTTAGGTAATTTCTGTGAAATGAGAAATCCAAACATATCGATAAGGCCTTTGGGCATGGGGAAGGAAAAAGACTTGCTCTTTCTAAATGCATTTGATAGCAAGACTTTTTTTTTTTCTTCCCTTTCCTCAAGGAACCTCAGGCTCTCCCTTCTTTCTGAGGGAAGGAAATTATACCTCAGCTGGAATTCACAGACCATCATATTTTAATATTTCCTTCAAGGCTAAGGCAAGTCTATTTCCTTTCCTTTTGGCTCAGGCTCTGAGGCTTTTATTCATACCCTTTCACATTTATCTGCCGTTACACACATGCCATTTCTTGAGACCCGGTCACCTACAAAAACTATAATTTATCATCAGTGTATATGTGCTTCCTCTCTCAGCTTCTGATCCAAGCTCTCTCCTCAGGAGGTGGCTTAGCTGAAGCCATTGGGAAGTATCTGCTACACATTCCCGGAGTTAAACGGCACCAAATCCATTCTTTGCTGTTGGAGTGAAATCTCCATGGTGACAATAGCACCTTCAAGCTGTGAGAGCTTTTCAGTGAAGAAGAGCATTTTATCATGAGATTCTCATTACAAGAGTGCCCTCTGTAAATGAAGAGGAGATGGTACCACGGGGGTTTCTGTAAATAAAGAGATGTTACCGCAGGGGTTTGAGCTGGCTGGAGCTGTTCTTTGCCAATTGGCCTGGGTGCTGCATTGCAGATTAATGCCTCCGATCGTGCGTGTGTGTTTGTCCCCAAATCAGATGAACACAAGACACCATCGCAGTTAAAAACATATGAATTTTCATCCTCAAAAGCATCAGAAATGGCTTGTTCTCCTGCTGCATGGCAGGAGCAGAGGGAAAGTAACCCAGCATCCCCATGCCCTAGGGAGTCCTTCACCTGCCTCACACACATTCTCCCCTCAGCTGTGTGTTTGTCAGTGCTGGCTCAGGACTCACTGCTCTTCATTTTGCTTCCTCTGCCACCAATACAGAGGTTTCATTCCCTTTCTGACTGCTGAAGATGTGGTATCAGTCTACTTCTACAATACGTGTATGCAACAACATCCATTCTGTGATATATGCAGCTCAGCCTGTAACAGACTTAGCAAAAAACTGACAGAAAAATCACCTACTTTCTCAGTTAAAAAGTGCACTCAGTAAAATACGTCTTTCTTGGTCAGTAAAGTATTTCATAAGGACAAGAAAACCTTCCCACACTATGCTTTATAAGCAAATTTTAATATACTGTCTTATTTTTCTGGGTTGCACTAAATTATGGCACACCTAAAAAAACACAGACAAATCAAATTAGGCTTTTCAAATGTCCCATCACATTCCTGTTGAGAAATGTGTTCACTTTGTGACAAGCCCTTCTTCAAAGCTTTTACCTTAATCCATTAAAATTCAGATAAAGATGGTAGAAAGTTTGCATGCTAACTACCATATTTTGTTTCAAAACCTTATGTGAAACCTAAATAATTTCTCTGTTAGATTCAAACTAATTTAGTAAACAAGCATCTGTGTTAGAGAAATTGAGGAAAGCCACAGACACCTCATGGGTTTATGTGTGACTGCAATACTGAGAAGTACAAGCATTCAGATTCATGAAAGGTCTCTCTACAGGAACCACCAATATGGCCACTTGAGGCTCCTCCTGTCAGGAACTGCTTCATGGCAGACAGGACAAGAGCCATGGGAATGTGGCTTTTTCAGTAGGAGACTGAATCCTGCTAGTCACCATAAAATCCCACAGCAACTGCACAAGAGATCAGCACGCTGTGACGGACAATACAAACACCAGGACAAAGTTTGTACAGGAACAGAGAAGAAAAAAATCTCCTCACACATCTAAAATAAATTCATGTTATGCAGAGAATGTTCTTTCAGCACAATCAACATTGATAGGACAGCTGATTTAACAGCGGAAGATGTAATTAATGGGCCAATGGAAATACAGTTAAGACTTGATGGCAGAGTTCAACTAGATCTGGATTATTTTTTCTTCTGCTGCATTCATGTATTTTCCTTTACCAGCTGCAATACAACACTACCGTTTAGTGGTCAGACATGCCAAGTGTGGACTCCAGCAGCCCACCTGGTTTTTCTGCCCAAACAGGTGGCAACTGTTTGCAAACACTGTATTCACATAACCCCAAGAAACAGGAAATTAATATTCCTCTAATTTCTGATCACTAAGCAAAATAAAATCTCCCTGACTTCAGATGCTTGAATAAAGCCTTGTTAGAGGTATTAAAATAGCTTTGGAGACTGAATTTCAGGATGTGTATGTACAAGGAAAACAACCTACCCAGGTTGAAAAGCTGGGTTTTACTGAAAAAAACACAATGCCCCTGTGAGTTTTTATTTTTTTATTATGACTGAATTCTACTCTTAAATACTCAGAAAAGAAAAACTAAGCACAGAATAAGTTGTCCATGATTTAACAAGCAAGAAATCCTAGTATGGCTAATATCCTCTTTGTCAAGACGGTGTTTACTATTATTTCTTCATCATTCGAATAAGTGTACTCCTGCAACTGAACTTGCACAAAAGCTGCTGGTTTCAGAGCAGTCTCTTAAGCACTGGTCAGTGTGTTCTTCAAAAAGCAGTGACACATGCAAGATCATTAGCTAAAGAGGTCTTTGCATTAATTTCTTTCTTATGAAAGAAAACTGCCCAGTTTGAGGACCATGTAGTAGAAAACCCAAACTGCTCTTCAATTACCAATTATGTTATAAGTTAAAATATTATGTTTTACCTCAGTTGGAATAACACTACTTTCTAGAATAACACTGCATATATATATGAAAGAAATGAAATCCACAACTTTGTTCTGTTTGCTGTGAACAGCAGAGTGTTGGGCTACTTAGGCTTTTCAAATATGCAAAAAGAACCAATTATGAATTTTCATTGTTCACATTTCATGACAAATTTTCACTGATGATCCTTCCTGTTGCTTAAAGCAGCTAAATGAGGAGGCAGAGACCAGCCAGCTGAAACAAATTCACTCAAAAGAAAAATGCAGTCAGGTGCCAATTTCTGAAAGTTATAATTATAATTTTGGAGATAAGAAGAAAATATCTTTCTAAAGTACAGACAAAAATATTTTTCAGGGCTAGCTTCTAGTGCTAGGTGAAATGAATAATTTTGCCCAGTCATGTTCACTGTGTTTAGTAAATGTATTATATTGGCCCATTACATGAAACAGGTAATGCTACTTCTGAAGTAGTTTCTTGCATTTCATCCATAAATCTCAAAAATAAGGTGCACACAATCAATGTTTCTCAAAAACCCCTTTTTCAAAGTACTTGCATAACAGTAAAGCCTTCTGATTGCAACTTCTCCCTGAAATCAATACAATTTTCCAACAAAAGGCACTCTCACCCTTTTACCTGAAAGTGTTCAACACTCGGATTTCCATTCGCAAATAAAAGATCGATCAAACTCATGCTATAAGGCATGTATGAATCCTTGAATTAACTGTGAGTACAGAAGCATTTGATTAATTTTTTACCTCCATCCACTATGTATTTTTCTAGAGGTCTGCTTATTTTTGTGAAGCTCTGCTCAGCAGGAGGTTGTAAGATGTGTCCTGCTCTGCTTGACTGGCTAGATGCTGCTCTCTACCTTCCCAGCTGGGAATTGTGGGAGCAAGCTGCAATCATTTTTTGAGACACTGGGAGATCACACAGCCTTCCCTTGGAGACTGCAGGAAACACAGCTTCTCTGGGAACTGGTCCAAATAAAATTTACTGGCTGTCTGGATCCAAATCCAGATGGAAAGCTCTGATAGGTAATTTTGCTTCAGGTACTGCAATCCCTCTATTACAGAAATGACATTATATATATATCACTGATACATTAAAAGCTCAAAGATATAATCTACACACCATTACGATAGCATCCAATTTAGAGACTACCATAACATTAGGTGGCATTCCCAACAGGAGCAGCTTCTTGAAGGACCTCTAAAAACAAGATTTCCTTTGGTCTTTCAATTCAGATCAACCTGCCTCAGTACAGATTTGTCAAATGTGGGAACATTTCTGGCTTTCTTGTTCTTGTAAGAGAGTGTGCACTACAGAAGCAGGTTGAAGCATTCAATTTGAAAGAGTTAACACCTGAACTGAACCCATCACACCTTGTGCCTGCAGCAGAACCAGATTTAAACCACCGATTTCAAGTAGCAGATGGACCGTGCAAAAAATACAAAGCTATCCAAATGCATTCAGAGATGGGAGAGTTATTTTCCCTTCTTTGAAAGCATTTTAATTCCAAAATTGCAGGGCATCACCTTAACATCTATGACACAATGTTCTCATGTTAGCTTACTAATTGTGGGCAGTGGTGATAATGCCATAAACTCCATTTCTTTCAGGCATAATTATTAATAAAATGCATGCAGGACGGTGCTCCATCATAAAGTGTCTGGAACGTAACGGAGATGTGTAATGGCTTTTGGCTGCACACACAGGCTAACTTAAGGCTCAGCATGCAACACCAAAAAAAAAGCTACATGGCTGAATTCTGAAAAAAAAGGAGGAAAAGGGAAAACAGATGTCAAGGTTTCAACAAGTCACTGCACACTGCAGCTGGAACCAGTACAAAAACAACACAAGTATGATGATAATGTAGCATTTTGTGTAATGATAAGGGCAATAAAATAGCACAAAATGCAAAAGCTCAAATGGTTAAACACCTTCCTCAAATTCCAGAGGGCTGGTTGGGCGGAACAATAATAGCAATCCTTTCAATAACCAGATCAAATGATTCAACCATTAAAGCTCTTTATGCTCAAGAAAAGTGAAAACTGAGAGATTCCCTTTCTTCTAAGTGCAGAATACGGACAATAAATCTAAAATCCAATCCAAACAGACATTCAGACTCACAGTATCTCATTACCATCACTCTTGAAACTATTTGGCAATAGTTTCCATTATTACAACAGATGTTAACAAGATGGATAGAGAGCATGTTAAATAAACATTAATATTAATATATAAGTGTCTATGCAACAAAGCCACTGTTCAAATTATTTATTTTCCCATGAGCATTCCTTGGGAAATTAATCATGGAATTTTTCTTGCTATAACTATTAAAAATTCAAGATATTTCCACTGACAAAGACTTTATCATTCAGGAAAAAACACTAAGCAATATAAACATGGTCTACATGTGTAATCTGGACTCTTGTGAAGTGATTCTTGTAATTGCCATTCTCCCCAGGCTTTGGCTCCTTAGGACAAAGCAGCAAAGGAAGGAAATGTCCAGAGAGAAAATCCAGGCTACAGAAATTTACAATGTGAAAGAGTTCAAAAGCTTAAGAATGAAGAAAGAGCAGACACAGACAATAATCACAGAACCCTGGAATTTTAAGTCCAGCTCTGTGACTAAGACACCTTGGTCTGAACACTGTCTCTACATCACAGGCAGACTGGTTACAACTGTTGAGATTTATCAGGCATGTTCAACATGGGGATTGTTTTCTCATGTAAGAGTTTCTTACTGGAACACAGCCTGTTACTTGTGAGTCTTTCAGTACAGCAAGTCCTGGGACACTGCTAAATCTAGCAAGCAAAAAATAAGCAGAGTTTATAAATCCATGAATATGACATGAACCATCAGGATTACATCTGACAAAAAAGAAATCAGTAAAAGTAAAAACCTCAGGCTTTGGGATTTTTCAAAATCCTTGGGAAAAGGATTTTTTAAGTAGTGATATACACAGAGTCACAACTACTTCTGAAAGATCTGAGAATTACAAAAACAAAATCTGCTAAAATGTACCTACACTAAAAGATGCAGTGTTTCAGATAAATAATAAAATAATTACAATATACTAATACTATGTCTTCAGAAATACTTGTTGCCTAATAAAATATAAATGAACTTTTTTTTTGCAGCTATATAACCCCTCCACATTCAACACTAATCTGACTCCTGCGTATAGATTGTACAAGTCAAAAACATTGCATTTATGCTTGATTTAATCTGTGCACTCTTAGGTTGACTTATTTTAATCTGCAGCATAGCTCGGAGGAAGGATGTGGAGATGTAGTAAGTACCAAAGGAATTTGTTTTGATTATTTTTGACATAATAAGACATATCAAACTGACACCCTGATGCACATGCACGTCTCTGCTGGCATTGCAGCATCACTCACATACAAAAGCCATACCAAAAATACCTGCCAGATGTGTTTGGAAATGTTATGCTATTTAACAAACATCTGAAGAGCTGACTCAAACCCAAAATGAAGTAAAAAAGATGAAGCAATCTCTGCTCAGGCAGTGCAGCCCCAAATAACTTGCTGAACTGGATGTCCAGAAGCCCAGCAGGTTATTGAACTGTTAGGGTTGTTCCTTACAAAACTTCATAATCTTTTGAATCTCATCCCCTGTGTTCTGATCTACTACCTCTTATGAACTCAAACTTAATAGCCTTTAGCTACAATTCCTTAATAGCCTTTAGCTACAATTCCTTTACTTCTGAGATACTACATCTTGTAGGGAAAGGTGTGATAAAGCAACATGAAAGAAGTCACATTACAAAACATAGGAGAATTTAGCACATTTGCAATTCAGAAGGCTGCAAGGCACAGATAAGTTCACAAGAAAAATACAATAACAGAAAACAGCACTACGATGGAAAGGGAAATTTGCACAAAAGCAATTTTACCTGTGATAACACCTTGCTATATTTCTGAATTTCCTTTTCACTTACAGATGCTTTTCTACAGCACAAAGGGCCAGATCCCTAGGACATCCAATCTCTACACAGCACCAAACTTCATTTTTTGCATCCAGAACAACCCAGGAAATGAAGTTCTGTCTATATACCTGCCTCTACATATCCCATGTGTATCAATATAAAGATCCAAGGATCAATTTGTAGCTGCCAACATAATGAAACAGACAATGTCTGGCCTATGAGAAGAGGGAAAAAAAAGTTTGTCCAAACAAGGTTATCTCTTCTAATTTTAGGTATATCTGTTAAATGTCATAGCCTGAATCTGTCGCTTTTGCTTGTATATGGGTTTGGTTTGGTGGTGGTGGTTTGGGGAGTTTTCGGGATTTTTGTTAACTGAGAAATTGAAAGAAATAGGTTGCCATCTCAGAAGCAAAGCAGAGGAAAAGGTAAGTATCTTAACCCCCTGAGAACAAAGATAGATCTGTGGATATGTTAATTATTAAAGCTATATCATTTTTGCAACACTAAAAAAAAAAAAAAAAAAAAAAAAAATTACCAAGTGAGGCAAAAGCAGAAAGAAGGAACTGAATACACAGCCCACACAGTCACAGATGGGGACACACTCTGATGGGGATGGAAGCAATTATGAGCCAGTCTTAGTCCTGGGACTATTCAAGGAGCCCTTGAATGATATTCACAAACATTAGGCACGTGACAGGGGATAAGCACTCTCATATTAATGGCAAGGCTCCAATTACTCCAACTGGTTTCATTAGTTTGGAGGTGTTGTTAACTCCTTTCAGCAAGTGCAGGTAGGGCTTAAAAAAAATGAGAGCATTTTCTTTCTTAAAAGATAGTGAGGTCATAACTTGATATTGGAATCCAAATTTTAAGTCTTTTTATTGCTTAAAGGAAAACTTGGAAAAGGGGAATGTGAACACAGAAAAATAACTCACAACCACGCTTGCAGAGTGCTGCCAGGTGCAAAACTGCTCAAGGGCTCTCAGCATAGCTACCCCTCTCAATGCAAGTTAGGCAACAATGTCTATGAGAAACATTTGGTTCATGTTCACTACATAATTACAATTTTCTAGCAAATTTGTAACAGGCAACAGATTCACTTTGCCTCAACAGATTCACTTATCTCAAACGTAGGAGTTTCCCAATAATTTAAAACAATGGTTAAATTCTGCAATCCCCCAGGATGCTTCCTTCCACCCCTTTGCATTTTTTTATTGAGGTACTTCCTTTGCCTTTTGTTCAAGCCTTTGGCATCATCCTTCTTTGCTGAAGCTAAAAGGCCGTGGTCATGCTTTCCTTTCTTATAAGAAAAATGAACCTAAAAGCGTATAAAATGCCTACTGCCTACTTCAGAGCAGTAACCTGGTACAGAAATAACCCGCAGAAAGGACCCAGAATAAGCTTTCAGTAGGAGCCAGAGATGTTTACCACCACCAGTGATGGATCTGTATAAGGCCAGAGTTAGGATCCAGAGATGTATTACAGGTCTTTTTACTTGGCAATGTATGATTTGTGCATATTCCTTTTAAATAAAGATACAATAAATCATATTTCTTTTTACCTGCCATTACACACAGAGGGAATGCATTCACAAAAGTTAATTTCATGAATATTCTCTCTCCAAATGGAAAGAGATTTCAGAAGAGGCAGTTCAGAGGAAGAGTACACCTTTAAGCGTTTTGAATTTTCAAGAGGTGTCTCACTGCTGGTAGACATAATAGCTTACAGTGTCAATAAAAGCTTCTAGGTAACCTTTGCAAACACATTTACTCAGCATTCCTAATTGTCTTAAGACTTCCTAAACCTGTGAATCAGTGTGGAAGAGTGACAAAACAGACACAACACCAGAAGAGAGCACTCACAGAGATTTGTAAGACATAGCCAAAGATCCTCCAGAGTACATTAGAACTTGTTTCTGCAAACAGAAACTTGATCAACTTTAATTCCTTTAAAGTGACCCAGAAGTTAATGGAAGAATAGTCACGGGGGGAAAAGCCACCCACACTTGAATGGCACAATGACTCAACCAACTTAAGGGCTCAGGACAACAGGATTCAAATCATTGTCTGGGGCATCTTCTGAAACATTTCCTGTGCAAAGATTACCGTGTACCTTGCTGAATTCATCAGTGGCCACTTCAGGATGAATCTATCACACTAATAGCAGGCAGCAGCCCTGCCCTTTCTCTGAACCAGCCTTGAATATTCAGAGAAATGAATACTGCCTCCAAATGAGGCTAAACACTTTTTGGTTGGTCTTCAGCGGCTCCAGAGATCTTCATTAAATCTTAACCACCCAGAGCAGTCCCCAGGCTCTCAGCAAGGTGTGCCGAACGCGCTGGGATCGCGGTGCCTAGGGGTTAGTTCAGCCGGCAATAGAAGTCAGCTGGCGGCAGCGGAGCGGGTTCGAAGGCAGAGGCGCAGGCGGAGGAGGAGAGAGCAGCCGGGAGCCGCACGGAGGCAGGAGCGGAGCTCGCACACACGGGGGAGCTGCGGCCCCGGCACAGAGACCGGCGGCATCGCCCCCGCCATCCGAGCATCCAGACAGGCTTACGGGGCACGGCAGAGAGTAAATGCAGAGGTCAAGGGGAAATACGGATCGTAAGTGAACTCTCCTACGGCCTCAGCGAAGCTGTCATTGCTGAACTTCAAAACTGATGACTGGCGACTTCTAGTTTTTTAAGAGTGAGAAATCCAAGAGAAGGCTTTTCTCCCTTCCTGACATTTCAGGTGCATGAACTTAGCTTTTCTTAAAGCTACACTTGCTGTGGGCAATCACCCAAGCTTTTATTATTTTTTTTTCCCACCCATAGCATGAATTTATTCTTCACACTTTCTCACTTTTTTTCTGAACATCAGGAAAAAGATTTTAATGTGAGAGTGACTGAGCGCTAGCACAGGGAGGTGTTGGAGTCTCCAGCCTCAGACACTAAAAAGCCATCTGGACACTAAAATATCCTGGGCAGCCTGCTCTGTGTGACCCTGCCTGAACAAGAGTTGGTCCAGATGGCCTCCAGAAGTCTCTTCCAGCCTCAACAATTCTATTAGTCTGTGATTTTTTTTTCCCCTTCAGCTCACTTTCTCCTGTCATCACCCTCCCACTCTTACTCTCTTTCCCATTAATATCTGCTGCCTCAATTGCCTTACTCCCACCTTGGTGTCGCACTTCTTTCTTGCTCTTCAGCTATTTTCTTTGCTCTCAGATAGTGGGAGAATATTTTGTCCTTGTGAAGTAATTGGGTGCATGTTTGAAAACTGGAGCAAACAATCAAGTCCTACTGAAGCACCTTCCTTCTCCATAGTAACATGGGACAAGAGGCAGTACTGGAGAACATCATCATCATGGCCACAGGACATCAATTCAAGTGTACACACAATCAGACATTGTGTAATGAGTAAATTGCACCATTTTTGTCAAAGTAAGTATGTTTCCCTCTCTCACAAGGGCTGCTTACATGCTGGAATTAAATGTATGCCTCATTTTTGGGACAGCCATATACATTGTAACTATACTGCAAAATCAAGTTGATTTTTTTTTTCCCTAAAATCCTGATTTTTAAAACTAATTGTAAGGGGTAAAAAAAGAGACCTTACATAGGTTTAGAAGCCAAAACCACAACAGGAATCTATGAACGTGCTTCAGAATAGTTCATTCCCTTAAAAAGAAAACAAAACCAAAAACAACCTCAGTATAAGTCCCTTTCATAAAACTGGAACAGAAGTAAATAACTGAACATTATGTGTCCATAATTTACCAGAAACAAGTTTCACCCACACTAATCCCTCTCAGTTTTGTCCTATGAACAAACGCATCAGCAACTTTATTTGGACATCAAATTACAAACCTATATGTCTTGACTACCTGTCCCAGAGGCCAAACTATTCCTGGCCATGTACTTGAGGAAGAGGGATAACTATTTCATCTAGCTGTGGAAACTTCAGCCAAACTCTGGAGGGAAGAAAAGACTGTTTTCCTTTCTTCATCACCTACCCCAGCGAGGGCATGAGGCATTCCTGGGGAAGAGGATCATCACCTCAGGAAAGCTCTTCCCTGATTCAAAAAGCTGAAACACACCAAAAACAGAAGTTAGAAAAAAAGCATTTCATGCTCCTTCTGTTGCCTCACAATCTCTGAACTTACAATGAAGGCAGTTTTAAGAGCACAAAAATAATATATATATTCTACTATTTACATTCATAAAATTAAAAATTCAAGCCTGTTACAAAATGAAATATAAAACAGTGTTTCAGGATTGCACTATTGAGACTACTTAAATGAAAAAAGAATCATCTGTCTGAGAGAAGAAAGAGTGATCCCAATCCTGAGGAATGATACCCTACTACACCTTTGGGCCTTTTCCACAAGCCTCCTACTTCTCACTAAGAGATTTAACCTCACATGTGCCTCACAGAAAATTCTTCTGCTAAGCAGCACTAGCTGTTAAATTCAATTAAGTTTATAGCTGTCATGTTATATGGAGGGGGCATATGTTGACATGCAACTCTGTAGCTTTGGAACTTCTCGAGAGCACGTGGGCCACAACAGGTGACAGTGGGAGAGACTCCCCAGGATATTTTTGTTCCTCATTCTACTGATATTTTTCAGCATTTCAAAACACAGCAAAATTCACATCCTTCAAGATGAAAGATTTATGTATTCTTAAAAATAATAATAAATCCAATTTCAAAAATAATGCCACAGTCCTGAATAATCCTATCTTTTGTTTGCTAAGTCTGCTTCCCAGAAAAAGCCCTGCATTCCAATGATTGCTTACTTTCTTGTTACAGTCTTAGCTGCAGTGTCTTGATAAATAGATGTTTCCATGGAGATGACAAATGAATATCATCCATGTTGCAATGAGATTCTGATTTCATCTTGAACCATTAGCTTTCAAACCACAGCTTATTCATTATTCATTTGCAGTAAGGAAATGGCTGAAACCCAGTGCATTACAGCAGATTGAAATCTGTGTATGCAGTCTAGAAGAAAGTGCATTTGTCACCATAAAAAATGAACAAAACTCCCAGGGATTAAAATAATGATCCCAGAAGCTGTCCTAAAGGTCTAGAAAGATTTTCCCCTCAATTAATAGGATGCCTACATGAACTATGGAAATTGAGACATATTTTAACTATTAAGGCAGGCAGGGGATTTTCAGGAGGAGAAAACTCAGCAGATGACATTCAACTGTTTTTGAAACTGCTAAAATTACACCAAAAGCTTTTCAGAAACAGGCTTAAAAACACAAATGATCAAAACTTATTAGCTCAGTAGGACATGTAAATATGTGCACTTTTTGACTGCTCTGTATGAAATCAGTATCTGCATTCCATCCAGAAAATGCCTTTCTTTTATGACTGGCTGACGGATGACTGGAGTCTTTGGCATCTCTGAGGGAGATGAAGATGGAGAAGAAGAAAATGTTTTCACTTTTTTCGTAACTAAAAACTTGCATGGTGGATCAAGTTATTTTTAAAAAGGATCTTAAACTTCATGGAAGCTTTCCACTCAGCAGGAATGTCTACTTTTTTCTGCTCAACTTAAGAGAAATATTTGTTCTTCTATATTTAATAAATTAAAAGCAGTACAGTTATAAGATGACCAATTAAAATAATATACAATATCAATGCAGTCTATTAAAACATTTTTTCAGTGGTATGTCCTGGGCTAGAAGGAAAAAAAAAGTCAGTGCACTGTTATTGCTACAAGTAACACTGAAAGAAATTACACGCTGAAAGAAATTATGTCTTCCGCACTTCCGCATGTAAGGGCTTTAAATTTATGGTAATTTTAAGAATATGAAACAGTCTTTCTTAAATGCTGGCCTAAGACTGGCCTGCTTGGAAGGAAGGAGTCTGATCTATGCTTTAAAGGCACAGCAGACACACTGCATGGCTGTGTCACCAAATATTTACTGGCTGCTGTTGTCATTGCTTGTTAACAGCATTCAAGTCACTGTAATTGAGGTACACAGGAATTTTTGGCTGATTTTGAGGTGACAGCTGTCTATATGTGTATTACCTGAAGGACATTTTGCCTGGAGGAAAGTTATTGTGCATCTGATCCAGGGAAAAAAAAAAACAGGACATACAAAAGTGGGACGTCCTTCGCACTTGCCCTGGTTAACAACATCCATGCTCCAGCTGTCTGAGCACTGGAGTTGTCCTGGGAAAAGCATGTCAATTAGAGTAAGTTATAAGCAATTACATGTCTCTTCATTTGAATTATTGTCCATTAAGAACTGACCTGAGTTTACAGAACATATCTCATCCCCACAATAGGCTTAATAACAGTGTGACAAGAGGTCGAAGGGTAACAAGAAATGATGAACCAGGATTACTTTGACACATAGGAAGGAGACAGTGAGCAGCAGTTTATTTTTTCCCCACTAACATGACATGCCATTTTCACACTACTGTTATCTCACCTAGTTCCTCAGATTATCGTGGAGCTGGAACAACCACACGCTCCACTGCACAAGCAGCCATCTCCATAATACCTCATCCTGTCTCACAGATGAGGCTTTATCCAAGCATAGCATAGGGATGAGATGAAGCAAGCAATAAAGGCCAAACCTTATTCACATCAAGAAATATGCTGACAGTCTAGACAAAGTGCTGAGCTCTTCCTGTGCAGGTTGACTCACGTGGAGTCGGACTTCTACTAAACGACCTTTTCTGCAGAAGTGAACTTGCCAGGGTCAGTTTTGTTGCTGCAGTGGGGGGAAAGAGTTAACCACTACCCAGCCTTTGCAAACCTTTGAGGATTTGATCCTCCACTTGTAATTTAGAGATATTTCTACTCTGAAATCAAAGTACAAGTTGCCCTTGATTTTGTCCATTATTGTAATTCACAGTCATAAATGCCTGGAGCTGCCTAATGTTTGAAGTGAGACATTTGGGACACTGGCTGTCATAAAATGGATTTGTTTCTCAGACCTAACTCTTTTCTTATTTGGCAGGAAATGCTCTCTCTTCATCATGCTCTTCATTTGCTTCTGAGCACAGATTCATAATAACCATGACAGCGTGTTTTCACTCACAAGCACACATTGTAACTTTTAGAGGAAATAAAAGCAACAGGCAGATAGACAAAGCCGTGGGAACCTTTCAGCACAGCACAGCGAGCATCCCAGCAGTGAGCTAGATGACCAACAGAGTGGAACACACGCTCTTTTCCTTTGAGAAGAAAACAAGAAACCCCAGGATGAAACAAGATGTTTCACATACAATGTCTTTCAGTACTTTTTTTCTTTTTGTAACTTCCTAAGATAAACACACAAAAAACCCTAAACTTTTGGTGATATTTACTGGAGCCAAAATGACTTCTGTGAACTCACTGTAGAGTACACTGGATCCTCTGAAGGACAGTGTGATGTTAAGTGTAATGCTTGAAAATACTTATTTAACCTATAACATCTCTCTGCTTGCACTCTCACACATTTCTATAAACCTGTCACTGTGTGTATCACCTGCTACAGCCTTAACCTTCCCCAACTGATATGCATGTGTAACTCTGCAGGCAGACAGCACAAGGCACTTTGAATCCATTAAGAAGTCAGCACACATGGTCCTTCAGCAGAAGAGTCACTGCAGCCACCTACTTGACCTGGTGCAGAAGGAACTTTTGCTGTCCAACAGCTTCCACTGATATTATTTTCAACTAGGTGCTGTCATGCACAATACACTTGACCTTTTGAAATCTGCAGCTTTCAATTCATTTAAGAAACATAACCCTGTATTTGCTACTGTTTAAAATACCTTAAAGAAATTTAAAAAACCTGGAAAATTAGCCAACGTCCATGGGAAAACAAGAACACATACAATTACATAACTGATAAGTTATAAGGTGACAGTAAAGTTTGAAAATCACATCCCTGAAAGTACAGAACGGAAAATTGAGATGCAGGAAGGGCTAATTAGCAGCCATAACAGACTAATTAATGCACTAAGTCCCAAGAGGGAACAAAGGTTCATACCCTTGTAGCATTTGGGCTATATAGATTTAACTCCTAGGCCTAGGAATAAACTCCTGTAGGTTCAGCTCCCAGCTCAGTTTCAGTCAGACATTCCAGAAGCCACCACATGTTTTGTTCTGGTTTAGCCAACGTGTTATAATACAGATAATATTTTTGTACATTTATACATTGGTCTGAGTTTGGATAGTGTTGAGTAAAAAGCAGAATACAGACAGGGAAGTTAATTTTCCTTGAGCATTGAAGGAGAACCTAAATCTTCTAATTTAAATCTAGAAAAATATATGAAATGTTTATCGATGAAAATTATTTTGCCTTGTTCAATGGCATGATATTAAAGCAAGAATACATAATCTTCAGAAGAAGTCTGCACTAACATCATCTCTTTTCCTACTAGGAAATAACTGAAGTCAATGGAACAGAGTTTTTACTCTGAAGTTGCATAATACTGTGATCCCAGGGCAAAAATCATCATTTCAAGCACAGAAACTGATTTATTTGAGTTGAAGTCACATTACAAGGGGAGATGCGAGTTTATTCCCCTACTTCAGCCAAGCACAGTTAACTGAAAGTAGAAGATCTTTACACAGCATGGCCCACGTGGCACGTAGGACACCCCAAAGCATCTGTGTGACACCATAGGACAATCCTGCCACTACCTGAAGTCAAACTCAGTGTGCAGCACCATCAAAATCGTGGGCCATTGCCACCAAAGCCTTCTACCAGTGTCTGCTTAGCAGAAAAAGACTCAACTATGTCTTCTTCCCAGCTTACAAACAGAGGAGAAACAGCAAAAGTAGAAACTGCTCATCTACAGAACCACTCTGCAGAATTTCTTCCCCAATATTATATCTAGTGCACCTTGTCTACTTTTCTTCTTTCTTTCCCAGCTTCCCCTCCACAACCTGACAGCAAGTAATGGACTCAGGGATCTTTCAGCAGAAAAAAATTGGAAGAAGCTGCAGTAGGATGGAAAGGTCAGGACTGTTGACCTGTTATGTTATTGTCCTGAAGCCCCTAGAAGGACCAGGCTTGAAACCCTCCTGTCATCTCATGGTGGCAGAAGACCAACAGGGAGTCAGGGGAGAGAAGCTCACAATGTGTGACATTCCTGTGAGTGCAATCATGAGCCCTCACTCATGCAGTCCATATTCACCAGGTGAAAGTGGGGCCAAGCACACAGCTTTTGACCATTGCCTTTTGTCAGCTTTGAAATCAACCTTCACGGCTAAAAGGCTTGTTGGGCGTTTTCAGCACGTACATATAATCTTCATAGTTTTCAATCTGTAGGATGATGAACTGTAACCAGAATGGACAAAGCACCACTATGCTACCACTGCAAGGAAGAACCACATTGATTTTAAATTATTACTCTCTTCTGAAAGAGATCTTACTTTGGTCTCATGAAACCTGATTTTCCTAGTTTCTTCTCTGCAGAAAGGAGAATTTATACAATGTGTAGAGCTGGCTGCACTAGCCATACACAGCATTTTGCATCATCCTCTTCAACGATCATGTTGAGTTCTTAAACCATTTGCCATCATTTCACATCACTGTCAGTCCAGAAAACAGCAGGGAAATCAGCAGCAGCAGCTAGTCAGCCATTTCTCTGTTTACCAGGTAAGATACAACCCAAACAGCTCAAGTGCTTTACAAGGAAGATTAAGCCCTTCAATATTTTGGAGAAGGGACTACATCCAAAGTCAAAGAAAAGCCTTACTTCACTCTCTATTAAACCCCAATTTGCTTAGATTTTACGGGGTGTATGCACTGTTCAAATGTGCATCCCGTAGAAGCATATTTGAATCTAATAATGTCTTTTTCTAATGCTCTGCCTCCACAGGGCAATTTCCAGCACCAGAAAGTGCACAGCAGTGTTGAGAAGGATGTGCCCCTCCCAGCTGTATAACTTAAGGAACTGAAAATCCGTTTTTTTTCCATGTGCAATTGCCGTTCCAGCCACCAGATGCTACTGCGGCATTAGAATGGGAGCTGGGAGCTGCGGCTCCTCAGTCCACTGCTGCAGAATGGACAGCACACAGCCTTTGATTATATGGTCATACACTGCCTCACGCCCTGAGCTGCTGTTCTTTTGAAGAGGATAATGAAGAAAGCTTAGTTATCTGTGGAGCCCTTCATTTGCTGAGAAAGCTGGCAGGTAGTGAACAAAACGAGACGGCGGGAGAAGAGGAGGGCGTCGTGACTGAACACAAAGAAGCTGAGCTGTTGAAGAGACTGGTGAAAAGGGCTGCATAGTTGGGAGCCTGAGCACAGACACACCATTCTGGCTGCCCAGAGTCAGAGGATGTTTGAGACACTGTATTTCATCTCTCTATGCCTCTGTAAAATGGAGATAATGCCTGCTTGCCTCTCTGAAATGACTTTATAAGTATTAAAGAGTGGTTCTAATACATTAATGCATTTACACATGAACTATTAATAGCATTAAGAGTCAACACCGGACAGTATAGTTAGCTAAAAAATGGCTATTTAATGCATGGTTATTCATCAACAAAACCAAATACGCACAAAACTCAAAAAAGCCACAGTATCCAACATGTTTTAAAGATCTTTGATGTCAATATATATTAAAATGCAGCAGCACAATGAAAGTTCCAACCTCCTTCTAGCTTCATTGAAAGAAAAATTCGGAAGCCAAGGTTAAGGAGAGGTGTTCCTGTAGGATGCCTGTAGAAAGCCAGCACACCACGGTAACTGCTCTGGCTGTCTGGAATGAGAAAGATGGCGATGGCATCTTCATGGATAGCCAGATCACAAGAATGAAGACAAACAGAACAAGAATGGATGAGGAAACCTAGGGTGAAGAGTTCAAGCAAGTGTCCAAAACACACAGAAACCCTAGATTTAACACTTAACCCTTCAGCCATTTGCAGTCATTTTCCCCTTCATGTTGCAGCCCCCCTGAATGCCTGATAATCTTTGCATTATCTCCCTCCCCATTTCATACAATCAAAACATGAGTCTGCACTGTCAACCAGAGGGCTGGAATCATGAAGAGATGTGGGAACTGAAAGCTCCACAGCTCCTCCTCCCTCTATGGCCAGACCTGTGTTTTGGATAACAGTCACTACCTGCTCCCAGTACAGCAGCACAGCAGGACAGCAGCAACTGTCTGCAAGGCTGATCTCTGCCACCACAGCATGAAAGGAAGGACAGAACAGGAGTACAATTAGTACCTTAACTTATTCAAAGCAAAGTCGTCTTACCACCAAATTGAAGGTAATCATACCACAAGAGAGAGCAATTAGGATTTTTTTCCTTTTTTTTTTTTAATCTTTGGATTGCAGTGTCCTGAGAAGCAATCAGGCTCAAACATTTAAGCCCAACATGAAGAATCTACAGCCCCTTTCTGTGATCTCATTTCCTCTAGATAGTACTTTTCCTTCATCAAAGTAAGTCCTTATCCTTCCCCGCTTATTCCCAGTTCCTTTCTAGAATCACAATCAGTACAAGAAGATCAAAGCAGAGCTTCTGTCCTACTGCCCACTGCTTTCTAGCAACTGTCCTGCCCCTGTCAGAGTTTCAGCCTTGCCTGAGTCATTTAAATGTATGGCACACAGATGCTTCTTTCCATCTTTCATTTTTGCCTTCTGTCAGAGAAAACAAGAACCTGTGAAACAGGCCAGTTTTCCTCCATTGCTTTATTCTGCAGAGCATTCAGACATGTCCATACAGGGATATGGCTAAAATGGCAACACTAAGCTCATCAGGCATTGCTTCTGTCTTTACAACTGCCAGGAGTGCAGTGCTGAGGGGTGCAGATCTGGTATGGGATAAAAGACAGGAGCAAGAAGGCCAAAGAGTGAGGTAGAAAGTGATAAAGTGGGAAAGCACAAAAGGATGCAAAGGCCAAAATTTTTCTGGATGAAGATTCCAAGGATTGGTAGTTTTACCCAGTTATTACTCACCTAGACCTTATTTCCAGGACTGACTTGTGGGCTTGTGGTTGACTAAAGAAGGAAAGTGTTTGTAATTTAGTCTTCAATGTTACCAAAGTTTCATAAGATTTTTTTATGCAATGGGAGAGTTCTACTCTACTTTAAGTAAATTTTGTAGACTGTTTTTCTGATATAAGACACAGTGACTTTACAAAGACAAAGGAAAGGGAATGAAAGAATAATATAAATGTGTGTTCACCTGTGTTTGAGAGAGAACAGCAGCTGCATCTTAAAGTTTCCTGTATATTACCACAACTACATGCATCATATGTTGTTTTGATTATTGATTAACCTACTAATTGATTATTCCACTCATGAATAACTAATAGAATTTATTATTAATAGCAGAATAATAATAAAATTTATTTTCTACTAATTCACAGTTTACTGAAAACTTATAGGTAGCATGTAAAGAGTTCCCTGTTTTGCTCAAGTAAAACCCTGAACCAGTCTTAAGGATCTTCAGAAGGTTCAAAACTTGAACACTTCTCTCTGTGGAGAAAGTCTATTACACTGGTCTGGTCTTGGTTGTTCCACTATCTTAGAAACCAGACAGAGTAATTGCCAAGAACCTTCTGTTGACCCAGCTCTCTAAGTGAAAGCCACTTATCCCTCTCTGGGGTCTTGATCTTTTGTCAGTGTCTCCATTTTCCTTGTATTGCTGGATTATAAAGCAATTCTCCTGACCCACCCTTCCAGATGTGGTAAGTGCTGGGCTGAGAGGGGCAGCTGGAGGCTTCAGGAGAGAAGAACAAACACTGCAGTTTCCTCTGCCTTGTGAGAAACAGGCTGCAGTTCTCAGACTGCGTAGGTGCCTCAGAAGATCTTCAGGCCTGGAGGAATCTAGAGTTCTGCTTATCTCCTAAAGTAGGGGTACGTCTTCAGAAAATAGTGCCTCTAGCTTCATTACCAAGCTCTGAGAGCTTCTCGAACAGTGTGATTTGAGGAATGTAAAATTCCAACACTTCGCAAAGAGAGGGATATTAGAAGCAGCAGTTCTGTTTCTTGTAAAGACTTTGCTACTCTTAAAAGGTAACAAAAGTGATGAGAAAAGAGATCATTTCACTAAGTTAAACTTCAACAGAATTTAAGCACCTGACACAAAATCCTGCAACTCCCAGCACAGTTCAGCAGGAGTATTTTAAACCTGTTTCAAGCAATGACAGAAGAAATTTCACTTCTTGCTCTGAGCTTCTACCATCACACTTATAGCAATCACATTTTAATCATGGAAAACCTTTGAGAAGCAGTATTCAGCAGGCCTAAAAACAGCATTGCTGATTGCGATGAAACTTGACTGCCATTTTCTATTCACAGACCCTTTCAGTTCGTGCAGTGCATGGTGTTATGCAAGACAATTTTCTGGTTAGTGAGGTTTAAAATAACTAAGAGACAATCTAGAAATAAAAGAGCATATGCACTAGGTATTTCTTATGCATTTCCTCTTCAATACAAGTAAGGCCTCCCAGCTACATCTTGATACATTGGTAGACAAATGTGACATTTTTAATACAATTAAGCACAAGATTTGGATTCTAGACAATTCACTCTGAACTTAGAGCCATTTAGATTCCTGAATGATAACTATTTTGCTTCAGAAGAATTTTCTTCTTTAATTTTGCCAAGTATGATAGCACAATAAGGTGAATAGGAATTGCCAGGAACCTGCAGCACACAGCATTACAACTGTCTGCCATGGAAAGCAGGGACATGCATGCCTCTCCTGAGGAAGTGAGGGACTGCCTGAAAAGGCAAAGTAGCCCCTGATGCTTATATGCTGCTGCAAAGACACTGCTTCCAATGGTACCTTGTAAGCTTAAAAACAACTGTGGAAATCTCTACTGTGTATTCTTGTGACAGCAGCACAGAACAGCAGGCTTTCACACGTGTCAAAATATTTTCCAAAAGGTACCCTTTAGAAGAAACAGAATGGAATCCTTTTGTCTACTTCAATTTTCATGCAACAGTAAAACTGTGGATGAGTGTGGAGGCAAGCTGGATTTAGATAGGATTTGCTGGTCATGCACAGGGATTTTTTTCCCTCTATGACCACAAAACTAATAAAGCAGGATATGTAAGATAAAGCCAGAGGAGTTCTCCTACATATCAGTGTATTCATGGGAAATTATAAACTCAAAATACCTAAACTTTCTGACTTTCATTTACCAAATGACTATTCCATATCGGATAGACACGGGGAGCACCTGCAGATTTTCAGCAGCTGTCAGTGAGCCCCCATTCCAGCAGAATACACTATTGCTTTGCTTTAGTAGGGCATGCTAAATTACTTAAATGCTGGTAATTCTCTTCCCTTCCAAAGTTCCTACAAGGTGCTGAGTTGGTGCTTGTGAAGGACAGACACATCCCATTAGAGTACTGGAAAGAGCCCCAGAGCAGCAGCGAGGATTGTCCTGTGGGACAAGTGCTGAGCAGCAGAAAGGTGTCTTGTGCCCTTCCAGCTCCTGAAGGACTCCTCTTTCCCTCTTCATCTTCACAAGCTTTTGCTCATCTGATGGCTTTCAAATAGTTGACTTGCAAAACAGTGCCACAGAATTTCCCACTTTCCAAGGCAACAATCTCATCCATGCATTTCAAGGAAAAGTCATATAGGTGTTACAGGCCTGACTGCTTTCTTATATGAGCTGCCTATTCCATGTACTGGCAACAGGAGCTTCCTATCTGTGAAACGTTAGGAAGGCTGCTGTGAGGGCCTCAATCATCTATACATTAAGAGAGGTTTAGTCAATATTCTTTGCACCCTTCTTTGTGCAGAGGGAAACTCCAGTTTTAAGTAATCTAATTGCATCCCTAATTCTAGCTTCTGATCCACCCTACTGAAAACATGTATTTAAATGTTACATCCACACAGAAAGAAAGACAAAAAAAATATTAGTATCAAAAAACATAATTGCAGGCAACAAAGCATTATTGAAAAGCATTTATCATTCTCTTTTTCTTTTTTCCCATGTGCAATATTTCTTCCAGAAGAGCAGTTAAAATGCCAAGAAGTGCCATTCTAATTCAGGGCCTCTCCAGGTACATTTGACATTTCAGAGCAGCTCAACCTTATTTGCCCTTTTGTCTGTCTGCCTCACCAGCCACCCAAACATTCATACTGCAGATATCAGTACAGAATCAGACTTTTCCTCAACTGTCATTTTCTCCTTCTTCCCTTCCACTAGAATGAACCCTTTCCATCACTGCACAGTGACTGGGCTTTTATTTTTCCACACTTCAAGACAGGAAATGTATGCTTGACTTTTGTTGAAACCAGAAATTGCATTTCACTGCTTCTGTTTTTAAAACCTTCTATGCAATAATGTTCAAAAAAAGAAGGCAAAACTACTGACAGAATTCTAAATTTGTCTTCTGGATAAAGAACAGGACAGTGGCTACATATTTCTTCCACAACTACGGACATAATTGATTAGGAAAAAAAAGGGGGTTTTGTTCTCCAGAACATGTGACTTGGACAACTGAGATAACATGGGCTAAAAGCTGCCCTTAGTTTGGTGGTTAAACAAAAGCAATTTATAGCATCCTTTATCGAATCCCACAAATGGAAAGGAGATGACAAAATAGTAGCTGTCAAAGAAAAAAAAAATCAAACAGTAAAGTAATAAGATAAAGTAAAATTTCCACTTCCAACTCAGGATACTAAATATTAAGAAAAGTAAGAGCAAAAAAGTAGTATGGACTCTCAATGGAAAAAGAGGGCAAATTTGTTAGTGGAGAGGCGGAAAAGGTTTGTCTATCCTCCATTTCAGAAGTGGCAGAAAAGCTAGTGCATTAAGTCACAACAGAATGTGTTCCAGTCCCTTGAAAACTGAAGAGAGTATCAGGACGTAGCTACAACCAAAAAATCATGAAAACCAAAGCAAACCAAAATAAACCCCACCCTAAAAAAACCCTACACTTTTAAAATCAGATGATCTGGATAAGTATCATCCGAAAATCAAGATGAAACTGAAAATAGTCTATCTTGTTGAAATATAAATATCTGGCTGCTATAGAATCTTTTAAAGCCTGGAAAGGTACCAACAAAAAGTATCATCGCAGATAACATTGACAGATCAATTTAGTTAGCCTGACACTTCTCCTGATAAATGCAATTCACTGAGGAAATTAAGAATTAGAAGATTGGTATATGATGAGTGTTGGTCGATGCAATCTGTGGAGAAAAAAATCTATTTTGTCAAATAAACCTGGTTTTACTCTCTCATGCAATAACAATTTGGTTGATTAAGGTAACTACATAGATGCACCTGACAAACTTAGATTAGATACCTGAGTTGTTATAGCATGGCATTCTGATTTAAAAAATCAGCAGTACTCAGCATCACTAAGGCATAATAACTGGATTAAGGTGATAGATAACAGCTCCCAAACAGTAGCTGCAGCTGGGAAATCATCTTGAAGATAAAGCATTTCCAGCAGGAATCCACAGGGACAGGGCAGCTGGGCTCAATGTTTAACAGCATTTTTTTATCAGTCAGTGACCCTGAAACAAACATAATGAAGGCATTGCTCTTTAAAATTTTTGACAGACAAGGATAGGCATAAGTAAGAAGCACCTTACAAACAATATTCTGTAGATTTCTAATGATTCTGGACTCTTGGGTGACATCTAAACAAGTAAATCAAACATTTCCTTAAAGCAGGAATGTGCTAGACAGCTCAGACCAAAAAGCATTCCAGGAAGACTTCAAACAATTTAATGTCATGAACGACAGAGCTCTAAGGACAGAAGATGCTGTAGAGTCCAAGAAAGAAAAAAAAACCAAAAAACCAAAGAAAAATGTATAAAATGACATATGGTATAAAACTGAGCAAATCAGGGTTGTTTAGTCTGGAGGGGGAAAAGATGACTTGGTCATAAACATTTGTATATAAAAAGGTCTACTGAGTGGGAAAAAGATATGCTGCTAGGACAGGAAGAAATTTAATCATAAGCAAGGAAGATTTAGGTTATACTTAGGAAAAACCTTTGGCTGCAAGAACAGTAAAATACTGGAAAATGCTCCCTAGAGAAGTTGTAGAATCTCTTGGAGGTTGAAGTTTTAGGCAAACCTATGCCAAAGGTTGGTCTGGCCCTGGAAAACGGAGTCTGTCTCAATAAGCAATTGACCTTTCTGAAGTCCCTTCAAATATTTTTCTCCCACAATGCTATAGCATGCACATGAAAAATGAACACAGTTCCCCACTTCCAGAAGAACAAATAACCTTCTCCCTCTAATCCTGTCAAAACATAATGTATTTATGACATATCTTTAAACCAGCACAGATAAGAATGTTTGCAGTCAAGGAACCCAAGAGCCTAAATAGAAACTTGTGAGTTCTGCTCAAGTATCCTCTTATCTTGATGAACTGTAAACACATAAGCAGTTTTCTGGATCATTAGATCTCTAGATGCTCCAGGTCTTGTTGTACAGAGAAATTTCTACCTCCAAAACTGTCTATTGTGATGTTTTTTTGATAAAGATTACAATCCCTGTAGCAAAGACAATCTTCTTGTTTTGCCTGGTGTCAAAAATAATTTGTTTTTACATTTATATTTTCTTGCCAACACAAACTTTTTAGATATAAAGAAGATGGGATGCCACAAGTTCTATCTTCTATATACAACGTGTATTTTTCTAGTAAAACATAGATTTAGAAAAACAAGATTTAGAAAATATTTATTACATCGCTTAAAAGAACTGTTATAAACTCAATATAACTAGCATACTCTGCAAAGTTAGAATCTGTTTCTACATTTGGTCTCCTTTCTCTCAATATATCAAATACTCCTGCAAGGTTCTTTTTTACAGTTTGTCTTTAAAAGAAAAGGAAAGAACAGAGCCAAGGGTTAGATCATTCTGTCATAGAGTGCATTAACAACTGCAGCATACCCTTAGCCAGCATGCTTACAATGTCCTAAGAAGAGCAGGAATTGTTATTTTTCCTTCACAATACCCAACCTCAATTAAAAAAATGTTCTTCCACTATGATATGACACTAATGAGAGAAATAATCTCTCTGAGAGACTGATTATCATCTCTGAAGTATAACTCTAAACCTATTTGATGCTGCTAACTCTGATAGCTAGGGCAGGAGTCCAGACCCTGAGAGAAAGTAGCTTTATATTCAAATGAAATTTCTTGTCTTTTCTTTAAATAGGAAATGAACTTTTAACACACACATACACTTGCTTGTACATACAATACTAACTTCCAGGGCTTTTCAAGTTTCTTCAGCTCAAATAACAGATATCACTTATGACCTTTATATGGTCATAACATTTTAATTTAAAGTTGAGATGGAAACTAAGAAGGAACTGAAAAACATTATCAAATCTGCTAGCTCAGAGCAAAAGTTATCTGTCTGCTTGTCACATAGGTTTAACTCATGCATTAACAGTGCACAGAGCTTACAATCTAGTGACATTTTTAAGGGTTTCCATTTTTTATGAGAAGTAACATTACACTTGGGAATTAAGTGTAAAAACTGTTTTCTATTTCTATTTGAGATCTATAACCTCTTGCTCATGTGAAGAAAAACAGCAAACTAACTCTCTATTTAATATACCCATGTTATTCATGGCTGTATGGACCTCCTCTCCCTGTTAAAAAATCTTAGTCTCGAAGTAAGTTCCAGGTTTTATTTACCATATTCTCTATTCTTCTCGGTACATCAGAGAAAAAACAGGACTGGGCAGGACTACACACACAACCTGAGGAGTGTGCATGGCTCTCCGGTGCTGTGGGCATCAGCAGCATCTGCTGTTTTGGCTCCAGGCCACTTTTAACATTCCATTTGTGTGCTTGACCACTGCTGAGTGTTGAAGGTGAGGCTTTCAAAGTACAATCAATTTCAACTTTCAAGAGATTTTTTTCCTTAAGAAAAGCAGCTGATTTAGAAATTATCACATGCCTTGCTAGGTGCATCACTTTTCATCTGCAGACACAAAGTTATATTTGTGTTTCTTTGTGGCAGCTGTTTAATATCATGAAATATATGTGTACATCTTTGCTGCCAGTTCTAACATAGCCTTTCCCAATAGGAATCACGATGACAACCCAGCACTGACCCCTCTGCCCAGACATTTATGAGCATAATGAAGTTCTAGCACAGAACCCTCTGAGACTTCATTATGAATATGATCTTACTCCTGCCATCTGTTTCTCAGTTTTTCATTCATTACAAGCCAAGCAGACATTTTCTTTCCATGATTCTTCCTTACTTATCCAAATAATTATTACTCCAGCCTTCTGAATCGAACTCAGATCATGGTTTCTTGCACACAGTGCTTCACAAAAATTAACCTTAAAAAGAAAACTTAGGGGTAATTCATACTGCATATTTCATTTACAAGAAATGGCACAGTCATAAACAAAATGCTGTGTTTTATTCACGTGTGCTAACATGGGGCTTCTGCCGGGGTAAGCATGGTCTTTTATTGCATTTAAGTCTGCTAAACTTTGACACATTTTTATTCTCCAGACTTATCTGAAGACCTCTTGGGCATCTTCTCACACCTTACACCACATGCCTGTGATTAAATTTGAGTCAAGTGAAAGCAAAAAGGTCAAAACAAGTCCACAAAAAAGTGCAGAGGATTGCAGGGAAGTGTGAGATAGGAGTCAGTTCTGCAAGTCTAACTTGTACAGTAGAAGACACAAGAGCCCTGTTTATATTCCACTTCTTTATCTCACCAGTCTGTGTTCCAGTTTAGTCTGTAAATGGTTTGTGAAAAGACTAAACTGCATATTGTCCAAAAAGAAAAAAATCTAGCACAGTAAAGTTAATACTGCTTGACCCACATACAGCAGAGTTCAGCTGAAAACTCTTTATGAACAGATCATTGCTTAGAAATGCTTTCCTTAAGGCTTTCTTCTTCCTCTTGACATCTGCAGAAGCTATATCCATGTACCTTAACATCCTCTCACACATGCTGACAGAAAGGAGGCAATTGATCCATATGCCAGCACCCAGTGTCTAAGCAACAGGTATTGCAATTCAAAATGCCTCAGTTAGAGCTGATCCATGTTCAAAAGTCAGAAGCTGGCTACCAAAATAGTTTATTTTCAACTTTTCTTTAAACAGCATAATGCACAATGCTAAAATTGTATATGGGGACAACAAGAAGATAGACACCTCTCTGTACAATTTCCAAAACTTCCCTGTTGTCACTGCCACCAAAGTATCCCGACCCCCACAAATTTATCCCCAGGGTTAAAGAATTCGGCTTGAGTGGGAAGGACATTTCAAATCTTTCCTTCTGAAGGAGAAACTTTAGGAACTTCCTTAAGGAATGGATGCTAAAAGACTATCGTGACTTCATTTCATATGAAACCCAGACTGGATCCTGACTTAAGCAGGAGTTAATGAGTTGAACAGTCTGACACGCTCATTTGATAGGGAGTGATGAAAGGCCAGCTGTCAGATTTAATTTGTTTGAAGATAAGCTGATTTATTGCTTACAAGTAATATGCTTGGCACAGGGCATGCATCTCAGTAATGGTGTATTTCAAACATTATCACAGAAAAATTCAGTTCTGGTAGAGTACATTCATTGTTAAGAAAATAAATGCAATTTTCAAAATGACATTTTAAGCTGCCACTTTTTCTGTATCTTCCCATGTGAAGGAAAAAAAAAAAAAAAAAGGAAAAAAAAAATTTCTAATAATTTAATAGCCAAAACCAGGTCTGCTAAAGGACTTGGATTGTTTCACTGTTTTTCAACTAATAATGTAAAAGGAGATTTAAATAGGAAAAAGATTAAACAATTTGTCCTTACAGGATAACCAATGAAGGGAGAATCAAAAGCAGCAGTAGTAGATAGCTGAAGGATGACACGGTACAGAGCAGCTGAGTGACAAGATAAGCAGCAGAAGATTGATAGGGGATACCAAGATAAATCCCAACAATCAGAAAGGATGGATATCATTACAATGAATTTGGACAATATACAAAAATCAAATGTACTGCTCTTTTTCTCAGGAGAAATAGTAACTAAGAGTTAAACAGAGAAAGTTTGCAAGCTGTTTCATAGAAAAGAAAGGGAGAGAGGAGGCAGGGGCAAGGAGGGTCTAATGGAGAAAGCAGGAACAGCCTGGCATGGCTGAAATGGGGGTGAGCATCTATCACTGCCTGCCCACTCCAAGGCCAGGTGGTTTTGAGATGGAGACGCCTCCATAAGGAGCAGTGCCAAAGGGGGGAGTTTAGACACAGCATGGGACAAAAAGCACTAACCTCATGTGAACAGAAGGCTTTGGTGTTAGTATCTAAAGTGGACATTCCAGAAAGACCAAAAGAAGAAAAAGTAGGTAAAATCAGACTTCCTGGCTTCTCTTGCTTCTGCAGCTACTGGTCTATTTTCTGCCCTTCTCCATATTCAAAGGCAGGAAGTAAGACTGTGTTCAGTCTTGGAATTCCCATCCCCATCTCTACTCCACTTTTGATCATGCCTCTCCATGTCCACTGAAATTACTCCTGCCAAACTCTCTCTTCCTTGTCCTCACCAGTTCTCTACACATCACTGTGTAAAGGGGCTATAGAAGAGATAGAAATGAATTTGTATTTCACTAATACCTTCTTTTTAACAGACAGCAAAGCTCAAAAGTAGATCAGTTATTCATTAAAGAGAAAGGACTCAGTATGGTAGTATTTATTTTGTAAGAGTTATTTAAACAATTCCAGGTATACAGATCAGGAAACAATGCAATGGCATTTTATCTTGCTCAAGGGTACATATATATATATATATATATATATATATATGTGAATGAAAATGAAGGCAGAAAGTGTTCTTATGAGGCATGGCTGCAAAGAAACTAAATAAGTCCCAGCATCTGCAACCAACAGGAAGCTTATGTTTCACATTTACCCAAACATTTGTAGAGATGATTTTTCAGGGAACAGGACTTGAATTGTTCTCATTTTGCTTGGAAAGAAACAGCTACAGTCTTGATACGAAGAGGAAGCTCATGAGCCATTCAGAATAGTGACACACAAAAGAACACATTTATTGTTCTTTTAAATAGGAAAAGAATAAAGAAATAGAGGTTTTTATCAACTCCTTTTGCTCTCGTTATAAGAGCTGATGCAAAGGTGGAAAATTAAAAATTGGTACTGATCCTGAAGTTCTGCCAAGCATATTCTGAAGAATTATTAATTATCTCTTTGACAGAGACTGCACATCCAGGAGTACCACTCCTCCTCATCTGAAGTAACAACAACCTGCTGGAAAGTCTTCAATCACCTCTAAAACACAATACAGAATTCTTATGGAAGAACAAAAACAAACAAAAGAAAATTCCAAAAGGACAGTCCTTAAATTTAAGCAAAAACTTCTTCTGTATCTCCTAAAACTGTGTTTTTTCGTTACTTAAATAGTAACAAATGACTATATTCTTCTATCAGTGCTCATATAGGGGATATATTCCAAGGATATAAACTCACTGGCACAGCTTTTTCTGCCTTAAGTGATAGCATTTTTCATCCTATACTAGGATTCTTATGTTAAGCAGGTAATACTCCATAATATTCTGCTGGATTTGTCTCTATTAGCTGTCAATTTCTGTCTCCCTTGCTTAGGATCCATGTCCTCCATGTTATATCTCTAATTATTTCCTTACATAACTCAGTCTTTAAGAGCACTTGTCTATTTTTTTTTTTGTTTGTTTGCCTTGGGTATGTCATGTGCTTCAGAAATACAGGCATTCCTAAACAGAGAGAGAGAATCGAGATTCTCCTGATTTCTTTACTCCCATGGTCATTTTAAGAGTCTCTAGTTTAATACCCTTCATGTCTGTTACAGACCTATGGCATCCTGTAAGCTGGTACATTTGGAGTATGTCAGCAAAACAGCTTTGTCTCTTGAATCTTTTTAATGGGAATTTTTTTCCTAAATTCTTTTACTACGGTTCTAATTCTAGTTGAAATTGCTGCCATTACATGAATTAATCTAATGCATTAACAGGCCATCTTTTCTTATTTAACTTTTAAATTGCTATTTACTATTTTTTGTTTATGATTCTTTCAAATTGCTAATTTACTCCAATGATGTTTTTCAGAATGCAGCACATTTCCAATTAAAATAAAAAAATAAACCCAGCACATTACTTTCATTTATCTCCAAATTAGTAAAGTTCTATAATTAATTCAAATGGAGCCAGTAATACCAATTTTTTTAAAAAACTTAAAGACCATTCTCCTACCAGTGACATTGCTCTTTGAGGCACCATAAGCAAGATGCCACAGAGTACATAGTTCGCCAAAATCAGATCAACCTTCCTGAAGTGCACAGATGGAGCAAGTAGCCACCACACTTTGCACAGGCAACATACAGTGAAATATCTCTTTCCCTCCTGGAAGGTAGTTTATTCTTCCCCAAATGCACACTAATATATTTGACACTTGTGTTCTGGCTAACAGACCTAGAGGCAGGTATGAAATGAAATGTTTATGAGTAGAGGGGTGGCTAACACACATTTTGCAACCCATGAGAACTCAGAGCACAACAGGGGCAATGCTGAACGCTGATCCGAAATTTCTGGATGATTGCCAAAATCCCTCTGCTGAAATGCAGTATATGATCCCAAGGAAACATACATAAAAGAGTAGATTTAGTTTGGTTTTAAAAATTTTCAGAAAAAAATTTACATTTTTCATCATCCCATTGACTTCTACAGATTACGAAAACCTTTGTGATAGAATCGAATGGAAAAATCCTTTTGCCTTAGAATATTGACCTTCTATGCCAAAAGCATTCAGCTGCTGTCACTTGGAATGCAAAACAATTGGCATATCAGCATGATCCTGGATAATAAAAAGGACTAGCTGAATTTGAGCCGAGCTCCATGTGGTGGGTTGACCCTGGCTGGATGTCAGGTCCCCACCAAACTACTCCATTACTCCCCTCCTCACCTGAGCCGTAGAGAGAAAATATAAGGACATAAGGGCAGGGAGAGATCACTCATCAGTTATTGTCACAGGCAAAACAGGCTTGACTTGGAGAAATTGGTTTCATTTATAACCAAGTAAATCAGAGTAGGATAATGAGGGAAAAAAATCATAAAACACTCCATTCTTACCCGGCTCAACTTTACCTCCCTTTCTCTACCTCCTTCTTCCCCAGCAGCACAGAGGGATGGGGAATGGGTGTTCTGGTCACCATCATACATTGTCTCTGACACACATTCCTTCACAGGGGGAGGACTCCTTACACTCTTCCCCTGCTCCAGTGTGAGATCCCTCCCACAGGAGACGGCTGTCCCTGAACTTCTCCAATGTGGGTCCTTCTCTCAGAGCTGCAGTTCTTCACAAACTGCTCCAGTGTGGGTCCCTTCCATGGGGTGCAGTCCTTCAGGAATAAGTTGCTCCAGTGCCCACACTGCCCCCACGGGGTCAGAGGTCCTGCCAGGAGCCTGCTCCAGTGTAAGCTTCCCACAAACCTCCTTCAGGTATCCATCTGCTCTGGCATGGGGTCTTCACTGGTGTAGGAGGATCTCTGCTCTTCTCTGTGAACCTCCATGGGCTGCAGGGGAGCTCTGGCACTTGGAGCACCTCCTTTCCCTCCTTCTTTTTACCTTGATGTTTCTCTCCCATGTTCTCACTCCTCTCTCTGGATAAAGTTGTTGTGTACCCTTTCCCCATCTCCCCAGCTCCATTTTCTTAACACTGCTACCCAGAGGCACTACTTTGCTGATGGCTTTGGCCAGGGATGGGTCCATCTTGGACCCCACTGGCATTGACTTTGTAGGACACAGAGGAAGCTTCTGGGAGCATTTTA
Organism: Cinclus cinclus; assembly: GCF_963662255.1. Taxonomy (NCBI): domain Eukaryota; kingdom Metazoa; phylum Chordata; class Aves; order Passeriformes; family Cinclidae; genus Cinclus; species Cinclus cinclus. Next base: position 52,382,172 of record NC_085047.1, read on the forward strand.
CAAAATCCAGTCCTGTAGCCCCCCTGCTACCAAACACACAGAAAAAAATACACCCCAACATCATATCATTAGCCCACTGCTGTACATCAGGTAATTGTGTATTTGCGACAACATGCACAGCAAAGCATTTAAATTGGGTTGGCACACATTTCAAGACCTTTCGCCAGTAATGCAGACAAGCAATCATTCTAGTTGCTTTCCCACTATTTAGATGTAAAGTCATAATTAATTAACTACATTACAGATAAAAAAGCTGAGGTCACAAATAGTTTTACCTGTAGGCAGAAACTAGGACTGAAGACATCAGTACAAAGGTTGGAAGAGAAGTAAAATTAACCAAATGAAGAACAGTGTTTACATTACAAACACATTATCCTGCAGCAGCATTTAATTTAGTTGCAGGGGAAAGGAAGATGTAGGAAGGAGAAATAATATTCATTTGTATATTCTTTATTAAGCAAAACGAGGCGAGGTAACTCAGCCCAATGCAGTAAAATCAGATGAAGAAAACAACACTTCAATTAACATTTAGATTTATATATTCCATGTATTTAACTGTGACAGGTGAGTTTATCTGACCTTCAGAGAAGAGAAAACCCTATGGACACTGGCGTTGACAGCACTAGTGACTGGAGACTGTGCTAGGTGTCAGCTGTCTTGGTGACATCCCAGTTTCTGTTTTACTCTGGATTTTTAAATACTAGGGAAAGTTGAAGAGAAATTTTAATTCCAGAGATTATGACAGTTGACAGTAACTATCAGCTAACTGATTTTTTTTTTTGGTTTCAGAAAGAAGAATAACTAAAATTTTCCAAAGTTTAGGTTTGTAGACCTCATTAAAATGATGGAAAACTGCAGCTTTAATAGACAGCCTGAACAAAACCCTGTAAAACTGATACTTCGAACAATGACCATGACATTTGCACAACCTTAAATATAAACTGCAGATGTTGCATTTTAGCAGAAACAATGCAATCAACTTTCTGCAATTCAAACTATGAAGAAAGTCCTTGTGATACCCAACGCATTTCAAAGCCGCATGTCAAAACAGAACCTATTTAACTAACTGGGAAAAAAAAGCAGGAGTTTTAGACAAGAATTACAAGTCACAGTAGGTTTTTATTTTAGTATAACTTCAGCTTAGCCAATGGCTTTTGTTATAGAAGGTTTTCCCTGGACAACATTGCAGTTCCTGACCCAGCCATGAACTAATGTGTTCTGTCTCGCTCTGGACAGCCCTGGAGAAAGCACTTGGGGTTGTGCAGTTCAATGAATTGTTAAGGTGAGCACCATATAAAGCAGTCCTAAATAATCTACCTCCATTATGCTTTACAAAAATGGAATCTGGTCAGAGAATAGCACTCCTAGACATAACTTGAGAACAAATCCCATCCATGTCACATTATCAGTTCATGGTAAAAAAGAAAACAAAACAAAACAAATCAAATCAAAACAAAACAAAAACAAAGCAAAACAAAGTAAAAACAAAACAAACAAACAAACAAACAAAAACATCTGGAAGAAAAGGTAAAAAAACCCCCAAACCTTGCACATCACTGAACTAGAAATATCCATGCAATCATTTTTATATTATGATAGTATTTTAAATTCTGATAGAAATACATAGGACAGTCCCCAGACTGTAAAGATTACCTTTTGTATGTTACCTAGGAAACAGAAAGACAGATGAACTTACTGAGGAAGTTTGTGCCATGAAGTTTCCCATATTTTGCCCAGTTCAGTGCTTTACCTAAAGCACTACTTTCTGAAAGCAGACACTTTTTATAGAAAATGTCTCTTGACCTTTTAAAGCATGAGGAAAACTGAAAACAAAACAAGGCCAGGACTCATAGTGCTATTTTTCATTAAAGGCAGGAAGCTGTTTTCACCTTGCCATCGACTGACTTCCCATCACCGCTCCACAGAACGTGCACAAATACTGATTGAAGCAGTAAAAAGTCATCAACAACTCAGTAAAAGTATTTTCTTTGTTCCTAGAATGAACATCAAGATGCGTCAAAGAACAGGTGGAACTGCGTAAGCTTTCACCTCTCTCAGAATCAACTCAAGTCCTTCCACAGACTGAGGAATGTTAATAATAAACCTTGTCTCATAAAGAAGGCAGCCAGTGCAAACACAGAACTTTTTGAATGCCTTAGAAAATTGTTAGAAACAGTTTTTATTTGGCTAACAGCACCAAGAATGCTTGGCTCATCCCTCCCTACAAATGTATTCTACATTCAAAAGTCCTGAAAAAGCACTAGGACCTACAAAAAGATGTAGAGGATGACATTTCTGTTGAAAAAAAAAAAAATCTGCAAAACAGGAGGAAGACAAAGAAAATAAAGGCACATGGGAATGAGGAATGGTTAAATTTTTTTAATCATTGTAGAGGCCAATAATTTTCTTTTGCAAGGCTTTCTTTTTCACTGCCTGTTACAATTTTTACTGTAGCTTCAAAGGTGATGATAGCAAAATACTTCTGTAATGAAAATAATCTAGTTTTTCAACATAGCTGTTGGCACAGAGCCTTCTTCTGGTGACCCCAATTTATATAATCTAAGAATCTTTAAAATCTTGAAACCAATCATACTCCGGGCTTAACTTTAATTTAATCTCGTCCTGGTCTGAACTTCTGACTTTAAAATCCAAACTAAACTGTTTTAGACTTCATTAGTCCAACATCCAATTCCTTAAGAACTTGCCACCTCAGAGACAAATCCTCTGCACAGAGAAAGATCACAGAGGTGAAGGTCTTTGGCTTGGATTACTGTGCTATCTCAAAGAGAAATCCACGTTAAAGGCCTTCTTCTAAGTTCCTTATTCCCCTGTTACCTGCTCACTTCCACTTAAAGCTTGTCAGCAACTCTGCAGAGAAGCCTTCCTTTTCTGCCTCTCCCCCAGGTTTTCTTCTTTCTTTGATCTTTCACTATATGTGCCTCGTCCTGCAAATGTTACTCAAATAGCCCTCCTCAGACAATGGTTCCCAGCAATTTGGGGAAGTGTTAATGACAGATTCCTTTTAGCATTAACCATCCTGAGTTCCATAACTTATTTGTATTTATCTTTAATTAATGCTGCAGCACTGAAATTTGTGTTTAAATAATGTGCCATTGTATACAGCCTGTTTCTTTCAAATGCTACAAAACTTGCTGTATGCAACTTTCTAAAGCATTTGATATATTTTTATAGTCCTCCAAAATATACTAATTACAACCTACAAAATATACTAATACAACCTTCCCTCCTCTGCATCTTTGCCTCCTACAATAAGCCTGAATAGCTGAAACATCCATTTTAATTGGAACTTCCACTAGTAATTACTCTCTAATAGCACCTTTCAAAATCAATTAAAAATGTGTAGTTCCCAGAAAGAAGTATTTAAAAAAAATCCTAAAAACTCTACTAGCCAGCTATAGTTTATGGATTCTTGAAAGTGTTACTTCTGTTGGCCTCAAATTATATTTTTTTCTAGGGCAGTCAACAGTGACCAATAGTGCGAACGGGTAACATGTGATAAGGTAAAAATAAAAAGGTATATTAGCAGACCCCACATCCTTCATATATTTGAACAACTAATGGTCTACCAGGACTTTTCTACTTCCACTGCACACAGAGATTTTGGATGAATTTGCCTTGAATTCACTTTATAAAAATCCTAGCTGTTAATTTTGACTTGTATTGGATTGGTTAAAGCTCAAGTCTAAAGCTGCTTTAAATTTCCTGAACAGCTCCCCTTCACCTGACAGAACACTGCTGCTGGCTGTTGCCCTGTAACCATAATTTATAACCAAACTTCAGGGCACAGCACAGCCGCAGGTGCACGGCTGTGCCACCCTCACTGTGCCTCTCCCAGATCACGGGAGGGCTGGGTCAAGCCCTGAGCTTACCAGCCAAAAGAATACAAAGAATGTACTTTCAGTCTGCAAACACAGCAGGCACAACTCTGAGCACATCTGCTGTGGATGACTGCTGAAGCAGCGCCTTCAGTAAGAACAAACTCCAGGAGGAGCATCAAGTGACTGCATTTCTCTGCAATATCACCAAGTCTAATGGTGAGGGTCCTACTCCTCTGCCTTCCCTACAGCTCCAAATCAGGCTTTGCTGAGACGCTTCCTTTGCTCCACTTACTTAATTCTTGATGGAACACATTGCTGTACTTTATTTTCAGGAAAATTCATTGCATCCATGTACAATCCCTAACCAAAGGGGCCCAGTTATCTTAATCGATTCAGTAAAGGACTAAAAATATGGATGTAAAACAGATTGCAAAATCCTCACCTGGTCATATGAGTTTTGCAAGCCACCAACTTTGTGACAGAATGATTTTCTTTTCATCACAGAAGGACTCTCATTAAGTAACCAAAATCCAATTCTGTCATGCATGCAAAAATTAATTCCTACTGTAAAAAATGGATTTTTAACTCAGTGTTTTGTGCTGTTGTGTAAAACATGCTGAAAAAGAAATCAAATTTTTCTCATTGGGAAATGAGAATTTGGTTTAATTCAAACATTTTGTGAGAACATAGGCATTCCATCAATATTTTAAACAAAAACCGTGATAATGTTTTTGAAGTACTCCATCCACAAATGAGATTGATATTTCATCCCAATTAAGCACAAAGTTCTGACATATCAGAGTCTCCCACAGAATGAAAATCCCCCATGAAGACTTACAGGCTTGAAGCTTGAGTCTGCAAGCAGATGTCATGATCCATTTTAAAGGCTACTTTTATTTATAGCAGAAACATGCTTTGCAAATATGAACTGAAAAAGTTTTGGAAAAAAACACGACAAAGATAATAATTTATTGTAAACTTGCCACTTCTTCAACAGTAACTTTATTGTCCTTGAAATTAAAAATGTCCATAACCCTTTTGCAGCAAAACTAAAATTTCTTGAAAGGAAATCCACAAAAGTGTATATTTTTTTAAAAAAAGTATTGACTCTTCAGTTTCATATATACATAAACAATATTGTTCAGTGAAATTACGGAACCACTCTGAATGATCAGGTTGCAGAAGCTGTGAGGATCAACAGGGGCAAGAACTTGCACAGCCATGCAATCTTCACAACAAAGCATGTGAAGAGTTTTGTGATAATGGAATTCTCTTGAAGTTTATAATTTTTTAAACATTTCAAATATCAATGTCTAACTTCAGGAAGTCTTTTTTCTACCTTCCTGTACAAGTTTTTACTTGAATCTACCAGAGGATTCAGTACCAGTGGCATTAGAACAGAGGTGAGGCATGAAGTTCTTTTACCCTTCTCCATTTTGAGACTCCACATGCTCTTAATATTCTGAGCAGTACCTCTTCAATTATGTAACTTCTTGGGATTTCTTTTAGGACTTAAACATAGTCTATGTTCAATTCTTCCAAGATTAAGAATTAGGTTTTAATATACACTTCATCCAGCAAGGAACACATTGGTATTTCCTAATATTCCTGAACCTTGTGAAATATACTTTATATCCTGGTAGCAAACATTTCTGTAACAAACTGATAGAGGAAGATTTTAAAAATATCTTTCCATGTACACACATGACAGAAGCAAAGACAACATAGTCTAATCATTGCTGAACTATAATTTTGTTTACCCATATCTCCAGTTAATTGGGAAATGCTTTCCTTAAGGAAATTCCATTTCTCAAATACGTATTTGGTACAATGCAACACACAAATCAGAAACATCCCTGAGATTCTGCACTCCTGACTACTGCTCACAATGCTTAGTTACACAAAGCTTAGTTACTGAAGTGTCTTCAGTTGTTCATCCCTTTTGGCATGAGCAGAGGGATGGGAAAGACCAGAGAACTTTGTCAACAGTATTGTGAGTGATATCCAGAACTGGGGGGCAGCAAACAGCTTAGTGGGAGAAAGAGCTGGAGGCTTTCTCTCCTCTTCTGTGCTCAGTGTGCTGCTGACCAGTAGAAATTCCTATCTAGCTGACAAAGACGTAACCGAGCCAAATTACTGCAAGTTGGAGCTGGATAAATTCAGATCAAAATGTGCACTGTATTTCTCAACAAAGGGAAATATTAAGCTACTTGTAGCAACTGCCATGGGTTATGGCAGATTTTTTTAATCACTGGAAACTTTCTAAATATCAGTTTCTGTGCTACAGTGGATGGTATTCAAATATAGCTGCAACACTGGGAGTCAAAATGAGAACATTAAACCCCTTCATTCTGCTTTACATAACAGACTGGGGATAGGTGACCAGAACAGATTGTTCTGGTCTTTTCATCTCTGCAGCCATGGATAACTTCCCTTCATTTTTAAACAGATAATCATTGTGCTCTGTTACAGAGAAAACTCTCTTATTGGTTCAAAAGACACTGAAAATAGTATTTAATTTGTACCTCACTGCAGTTTTGAACTAAAGCCATTACAGTAACTGCTCAGCACCTCAGCAGGCTTTAGGATGCTTATTTGCTTTATTCTTTTCCCTCAAGAAAGCAGCCCTAGTTAGTTCAGAACACGACCTACATGACAGAAATATAGGTCCAGCAAAAGCACCATCAGCAAGTATTGCGCCTTTCACAGTGCTGTGCGCTGTGCTCACAATGTGCCGCTCTATTATCCCATCTTCTCTTTCCAACAGAAAAACAATACCAGGACAAAAAAAACCAATACCTTGCCACAACAATGCCTTAACAGCAATGGCCATGGTCTCTTCGTTATTCATTTTCAGGCCACTGAGTGAACAGATCTAATCAGAAGGACATTGTTTCCACCAGTAAATACTATGTCTTGCTTTGCTACACATCCTGATCATTCTCCTTTGTTCAATCGCTGCATTAACCTGACACAGTGCTGGCTCACAGCAAATCCTGGATTGTCTGCAGGTGTTGGAAAGGATAGAAGTGGCTGCTCTATGTTTTGCCACTACATTAAGGACATTGTTGGGAAATATCTTCCCGTAGCTTTAAGCACATCTGTATGCTGACACGAGCAGTTGCCTTGGAAACTAAACTGCTCAAAATGTAATAAGGACAGAAGATGTGTCAGCCAACGGCTTCAAAATTATTCTCATCATTAAACTACACCACTCGTCAATCTCTGCAATATTACAGGAGCTGCTGCTAAGTAATTCTATCAATTTGCCTTCCTTCCAGTAAGGTAGCTTCTACCACTTATAGGGTTTCAGGTTGTGTTTTTTTGGATAGAGTGAGTTAGATTTAGAAGAGAAACAGCTCAATCCTGGTTTTAGCTAATCATTCAGCACTCCAATATCTGTAAGATAGGAAAACCATGCAGTGATGGCTTTTACTCTCCGGGTTCATGCAAGATGAAGCCACAGCCTTCGCTTAAGCATTTCGGTGTTACTGACTGCAGTTCAAGATGTACATACCTAAGTAACTGAATGACAGCTGGTGAAGAAAACAACTTCTGGATTTGTGCATACAGAGTTTAAAAAAAAATTAAAAGGTCTACCTGTTCAGAATCATGGTCTTGCTCCTTCAGAGATCGAAACTGTAAAATATTCACTAATAAAAAACTAGAGTTCAGATGATTGTTCAAAACATACCATGCTGGCAAACAAACAATATTTGTAATACCATTGTGGTTTATTTCAACATGGGGACAATGCATACAGGCACTGAAACACAAAACTAACGTATGAAAAGTCATTCCTCTGACTGATGTAAAATCCTTACAATATTATATATTTTTAATTATCTGCAATACATCAAATATGCCCTAAGTTTTGAATAAGGGATGCAAAATCCCATGTTAGCATATAAGAGAAGAATTTTCAGAAGCTTTCAAAGTCATCTTTCCTAAAAGACATCTTTTTCATGAAAATAAAAGTAAGCATTGCCTTTTAAAAATGTCTGTGTAAGGATATCTTGCATTAAATTCAGGAGCAGAGTCACTTGTGCCCTTCTTTCAAACACATCCCACAGACCCAGAGGCAAAGCAAGGACAACAGAGAAGCAAATTTGTCCTTAGGAGAAATTAACCCATATAACACGATAGCAGCAGTGGCAGGTATCATGCCACGAGGGTTCACAGAAAGATGTATCCATGTTCTTTTGCTTACTGCTGCAGGAGATTCTTTGTGTAAATTTATATTGCAGGTGTCCTGCTTCTAATTAGAACTGTCTTATCAATGTGCTTCTCAAAGACTATTTCTTCTGCCTTCATGTCTTTCTAAGTACCAGCTTGCACCCCCACAGTTATGGGGGAATCTAAAAGCCTAATTCTAAGACTTGCTTAATCATTATCAGTCACTGCTTGACAGTTCTAAATAGCAACTTCCTTCCAAATCAGCATTGTTTATTCTCCCCCAAATCACTCAAAGAGCAGAGGAAAAAAGGCTAAGCACATAATTCTTGGAGCTTGCTTCCAGCTCACTGCCTTTCTTAGGGCTTAGATGACCCTGGATATCCCAGACAACCAGCAGAGCCCCTTGCCCTAATCCACAGTACTGCTCTTCAAAAGCAGCTTTCATTCCACTGCTTTTACTACATGCTCTATCTTGGAAATGTTCTCTTAGAATTATTTATGTAATTTAATTCACTAATTATTTCCTACTAAGTTCCAAACAACCCTCTTATCTCCCTATAATCAGCCAAAATAATATGTGTAATTTTTACAGTTAATAATTCTCCAGCACATTTTTTTCTCTTTTGTTTTTAAGACTTTCAGATGCCTAAAGTCAATCTGTGACAAGAATCTGATCAGTGAAGATGAAGATCCAGAATGATGAGTCAAGCATGTGCATATGAGATGGCTAGATCATGATAACTGATTCAGTATGAGCTCCCTTCTATCCTTCCTGGCCTCCAACATGGCTGCAAACATTACCTCAAGGAGAGCAGCAGCATCAGTGCAAATTTACCTCCAGACTTTTCAGCCCAGAGCTCTCCATGCAATTATCCATATTGAGCTGACAAGCTATGAGAAGTGATTTCCTCATGCCCTTATATTAGCCTCCAAACTGTCTTTTGTCACAAACTAGGAAGCAGCAAGAGATACGTATGGGTAAGCCACAATCTGCCATCTTGACTGCATGTACAGAACGGGTGAAACCTTTTCAAAAATATGCCAAGGGGTTGTAAGATGGCATCCTAGCAGGTAACTGCATTGCTTCATGCGGGTAATACAGCTTAATTATTCAAGCAGCTTGATATAGAAGCTGTACAATCTCCAAGACTTGCCTTGTCCAAAAAAAAAAAGGAGATAATACAAGCAGGTGGTAGTCTGCAGGCTCAGTGGGCTCTGAAAGTTCTTGTTGTCAAATACTATTTTGTAGACAGCTAGTGCATGAGCTTGGCTTGCATAATTATAATCATAATCATGAAATAATGATTATGAAATTTCTCTCTGTTGCACAAAGAAAGCACTGAAACTGCTCAGGGTCTTTGCACCAGTTTTGCAGCTTGTTGTAATGTTGAGAGAAAACTCATCTCTTTATCTCAAAAACAATAGCAAAAATAAGATTTCTGGATGAAGGTAAAGAATGTGACTTAAAAGTGACTTAGAAATGAACACACAGTGATCCAGCTTTGCATTTGTATGTCTGCCTAGAGAAATGCCTTGTTCTTGCCCTCCTCAGCTCTCCAACTACCCCTTAACAAAACAAAAAGCCTGCCACTAAAAAGATGGAAACAAGACACGCTACTCACTGTTAGAGGACCAGTATTCCATTTTAAGCATTCAATTCCTATAGAGCTTGCACAAAAAAACACAGTCATAGATTCTAAGACTTGTTTAATACTTTCTCTACTTATATGGCCCTAGATGAGAGGGTTGGGCAGAGTATTTTGGGGGTTGATGGGGAGGGGGTCAGTCAGGTTATTCTTGCAGAATGAAAAAATTAGAACTTAAAAGACTACCCTGTGATTTTAAAAATAAATATATTATGCAAGTCAAGAAAAGTTTCAGGTTGTTGTCTGAAGACAGACCATAGTTAATAGAGAAGAGCAGACTTGAAAGGGTAATTCATTGCATCAGTCATATCAGATTATTTTAAGAGGAACTGAACTGCCCTATGGAAATATCTACTTATGTCTAAACAATTAGCTTAGACACTGAATTTCAGACACTTAGTGCTAGATGAAATGAATCACACTTTCCTTTATTCTTTTCTACCTCTGTACCTCCCTTTGCCTGCTGGTACATAAGGGAAATAAGTCCCTTACTGTAAATCATGTAGAGCTGATACTGTTCTACACTATCCAAAATCTCAAGTTTCTTATTTATTAACCTCTAGGAGTCTCTAGCCTATAGGGAAACAGTAGGATATTGATGTAGTTGGTTTTCATAAAGCAATAATCCTAAAGCATAAAATCCCAAAAACTGAGTTTTTAATATATTCATAGAATATTAACTTATAGGTGTTCTCTCACAATGCCAAACATCACAAAGAAAGGGGAAAAAAAAACAAAAAACTTCATACCAGAGACTTCAAATGGAAGTGCCTCTCCAAAGACTGTCAATCAGTGAAGACTTTCAAATGAGGCACAGTACATAGCTGAAACAAACAAAACTTGAGACAAACAATCTATCTTGCTCTTTTCCATACAAAAACTTGCAATTTCAGCAAACAGAAAATTTATATACCTACATCCAAACCTGGCTATCTAATAAATTCCTTGATGAATTTTTTACTATTCAATCAATATACAAATATGTATCTACTGGTAAATAGAGATTAAAAGTCATACATTGATTTTGAAATTCTGTGGCCCTAGCTTCTTTTCCTCTCCTTATAGCCACCTTTAAATTTTGCACATTAAAAAAAAAAAAATCACATGTAGAAGGTGACAGATCTTCCATTTAGGAGGAAAAAATGTCATTGATCAAGTACCTGTAGGTTCTACTTCCTTGTTTTATCCACAATGAAACCTTTTCTTATTTTTTCACTAAATGTCGGCATGAATTTGCATTCTTGTCTAAGCACTGGACCACTAAAGCACAATACTGAAAATGTTGTCCAATTTCTTAGTGAAAAGCCAATGACGTTTTAAAATAATAATGACTCTTCACAGCCTGCATGGCAAACCGACTAATGCACCTGGGCTTTGGAAAAAGAAATGCTTCCAATGACACAGAAAGGAAGGTTACAGGATTGGGTATGTCTTTTTAAAATACAGTCACTCGGTGAGAAATTCAGGACAGGGCAAAAAGCTTGTCAGACTACTTTAGAAGCACTATTTTAGAAGTACTACTGTCAGATGATTTTAAAAGTGGAAATACAGGGGGAAATCTCTTCACCAACCTCACATGTATCTGCATAGGCAACAACAAGAGAGTTTGTCTGGGGAGACTGCAGATCATGCAACTTATGTTTAAGTATAGTGTGTACATACAATATACTGATTATAACAAATTGTGTGCAAGTTGTGAGACAGTTGTAGCTGGTCCTTCAGTTGAATAACAACCATGCTGTGAATATTTCAGCTCTGCAGCACTCCTGACAGCAGAAAACAAAAATTCTAAGTTGGCACTAGACACTCTGTATGAAAAATTACCAGCCTTAGAAATTATGATAAGTGCCTAAGCTTTATCAAATATTTCATAGAATCATAGACTCTCTACAATTGGAAAAAACCTTTAAGATCATCAAGACCAACCACCAGGCTGGCAGCACCAACACCACTATTTACTTTAGTGCTCAAAGTTATGGACAGGTACAAAGCAGAAAGATCCAGAAGAAAAGCTGTAAAATTTGACATAACACCAGAAGTCTTACTTGACGCCACCCCAGAACAAAGTCAGCCTGAGCATGCAGCACGCTTACACCTGGAAACATTGCACATCTTTGCTCAAGGCTCAGCCAGCTGACAGCTGGCTGACAATCAGCACTGAGCCCCTGTTCCTGTTCCTGTATCCTGTTCCACTGAGCTTTTCAAATGACCCGTTATTCCAAGAATTACTGTTTCCACAGCATGGCCTTGGATGGAAGTGTGTGTTTTTTACAGTATGACTGCAGAATATCCCAGCATTAGGTTTCCAGGAAATACCTTCAGCATTCATGTAAATGTTCAGCAATGAGCAGTGCCATGATCTCTTATGGCTGCTGCCCCCTCAGGTCCTGGTGTATCTAGTCCCTTAGTGATGCAAGAAGCCCCAGACCAAATACACGATTCAAGTTCTTGCCAGTGAAAGCCTCCAAATAACTGACCAACCACCTTCACTACTTCTGACTCTCTACAGCAGAGAATCAAAGTTGAGAAGTAGGCATAGTTCTCCCTTCCTCTAGAGGGAAGAGGAACTTTTGGTCTACAGAAGCTGGGAAAGGGAAATATTTAGCAAAAGTACTGAGCAGCAGTGAACTGAGGCTGTGTAAGCTGAACCGTGGCTGGAAAAATGCCCAGTGGAGATGGATCTGGTCACCAGCTATGCCCAGGTGTCCAAGGAGGCCAAAGACATCCTGGCCTACATCAGCAATAGTGTGGCCAGCAGGACCAGAGCACTGATCACCATAAAGTGCATAAGCATTTCACAGAAAATTATAGAAATACCATCTTTAGAGTTTTATCAAGATCTGTGCTATACTTCCAATATCTCAGAACCAGCCAAGCTTGACTTAACTGCATTTTCACAAAGCTCTTAGTAGGCAGATAAAAATAATTAATAGAGAAGTAACCTCAGGTGTACTCAAGAAAGGCAAAATCTTGGACTAGACTTTTGAGGCACTCATATTCCAGAGTGTAAAGACTGTATGATGTCTGCACAGTATTACAGCAGATCCCTCAGTCACAGGGTCTGAAATTACTACATGCACTCAATGGAACACCTGAGCAATTAACAGGAAATATGAAGAACTGGGGAAGGGAAGGCTGTACTTTAAGTATCACCTCTGCCAATCTTAAATGCTTCACCCCAAGCATTTACCCACAAGCCAAAACCTTTCTAAAAAGGAAAAGAAACTTTTTGCTCTACTCCAAAAAGTGCTCTAACCATCAGGTCAAACTGTTCTGAACAGCAGCACTTAACCCCATAATGAAACTGGTTCACTTTGCAAAGTACAGGATAGATCATCTATTAGTTTTAGAAAGCCAACCAACATGAAGTGCTACAATTTTCTAGTCCAGATGTTAGCATACTCAAGAGCAAGGAAAACCTAGATGTCGGTTACTACAACCTTGTCATTCTTTTGCTGTTAGCTTATAACTTGGTAAAATCGTGGCATTCTGGTCATACAGAGAAAGGCAAAACACCTATTCTGGGTGACAACTAGGTTGAAGAACTGAAGAGGGACTGCCTTTCTTTTTTTTAAGTTGTCCCTTGATCTTAAGGCAAGTATCTGATTTTCACAGTTGCAACTGATGATTCGTCTATGAAACCACAGTAAAAAACAGTAAAACAAGCAGCATCAGTTTGCATTATGTAATTATAAAGTATGTTTACCCCATAAGTCCCCCTGACCTTGCAGTCCTCTGCCTCTGCTTCACCACACAGCTCATGCACAGCTCATAAGCTTGCTGGTATGACCCTCAGGGGAAAACTTCATCTCTTCCTTTTCCTGTAATTCCATTAAGCAGTCCTTGAAATTAACTTTCAGTTAAAAACTCTTATGTTAAAATGTAGGGTTGGTAACAAATCACTGAGAAATGCTCAGCCCTTGGTATCAAGTCTGCAGAATTAGGCATCTATGAAATGCACAGTAAATTCACTTTTGCTTTATGCTAGGCAAGGTAAGGAGCTGATAAAAGGCAGATATAAGAGCACTGACTCATACCAGAGTACTACTTAAAATGCTGAATTTAAAAAAAAAGGGGGGGGTATGGATCTAAGATGTCTAAGACATCAAAGAGAAAATCCTGTTAGTGGTCCACTTCCTGGCAGAAACCTAAAAGACATGAATGAAGAGAAAGTGAATAATTCTCTCCACTCTTACTAATGGCAAGGTTACTTACTAAGAGACACATTTTTCTGAAATATGACAATAACTTTTTACCCCAAAGTTTAATGCAGCTAATCACTGATATTTCAGGTATGGACATATATGTGATCCAGGAATGTAAAAGTATTCCTCCACACACATCTCATCCTAGTCTTCCCCCTCTTCTATTTTGCATTGTAGTCTCCAGCAGAAACTATCTCTTCACAGTGGTAAGAGCCATAATGAAGAACACAACTTCTCAGCATAAGCTACCTTACTTAGCTCAAGAGGTAGATTAAATACTCACAGTTGCTGATACCATATGTATTTCTTATCAACAGAATTATGCATTTCCTTTCTTTCAGTTTCAACTGCCTAATCCCATGAATAAGACTGCCTTAGTGAGGGCATACAATTCTGGAAATGCCCTTTGACCAGAGGTACCAACTGTAAGACAGCCTCTACTGTTAAAATGCTTCACCTGTATCTAAACATGAAAGCAATGGCAAACACATGTGATGGTCTAGAATGTACCATAAAAAAGGCCAACCTGACATGACTGAAAATGTCTTACAACAGTACCCAATGTTAAACGGTGATGAGAAGTTCACACAAGCTGCCACCAATGGACAGGAGCTTACAACTCCCCTGCCACAGGCAGGGAGATCTTTCATTAGATCAGGTTGCTCAAATCCCTATCCAACCTGGCCCTAAATACGTCCTGTGTGACAGGGGGCTCCAAAGCCAGCTGTGAGCAGTCTGAAACACAGTGCCTCAAAACTGACTGGTGAAGGATCTTGCACCTTCAGACATACACAAAAAGTATGTTTTGGAGGTCAGAATAAAGATATTCAGAATTGTAAGCTGAAAAAAGACAGTTGTCCTCTCCCTTCCCAAAACTAGCAGGGACTGGGAAGAAAAAGCACAACAGTATTTCATGTTGTCATTCATTTTTTGAGCTGTTTTTTTTTTTCTATATTGAGGCAAATTAGGACAGAATATGGAGCAAACACACTCCTTCAAAACATGTAGCTCCTATGTCCAATTTTTATTTCATTCCTGAATTAGTATATATACCTCATTCTGGGACTTAAAATTATATGAAAGCTTTTGTATGGGAAAAAAAAGGCATCTGATTAGACCTAACAAATCTTTTGCTTCAAAATAAAGATTTTTATTTCCCATCAAACACCCTGTATATTTTTGTTTTGGCTCATTAACCTGGGCTGGGCAAACTGTAAATAGAAAGCTCTGTTCTCATTGATTCATTTTTTAAATTAAAACAATGGATTCAGTAAAGAGGCAGAATGTTTACCATTAGAAAAGAATCACTCCAGCCACTAACTAAAAGACAAATGTTGCTGAAAAATAGTCTCACAATAACACATTGTGAATAGCCTGAATTTTACTCACAGGCGTACTTTTAATCATAAAGGCCAGATTCTGCCTGTTAGAAAAATGTACTTCAGCCAAAACTGTCATCATCTTGTATATGCTTTAACAACAGCAGAATTTCTACCAGATTATGCCCTTTTACTTTCACATCTCTGTGTGTGCAGATCTGGGCGTGGGAAGGACTTGCAGATTCACAGTTTCAGAAAACCAAACATCGTTAAAACCTACTTAACTTGAGAATAGGTGAAGCTTGTGTTTTCCTACACAAAAGCTACTGATTTCCAAGGCAAAACTGATAACTCCCAGTGAAGTTGTTTCAGAGAAAAGAGAATAAACGTATTTGCACCTTATTGTTTATCAATTGTATCTCAAGGTAATCAGAATCTGAAAGCTACCCTCAATACTGTTTTATTATCAGGGCCCACCCTCCCTGCCTAAAATGCTCAAGACAAATTTATTAAATGCATGCAGTAACATGAGTTTTATGAATCCTGCAAAAGATGTGTTATCCACAAGTGGGTTGACTCTGTATCAGCAGATAAAAGTCTATCAACAAATTATATAAATGTAGCAAGTAAAAACTTTTACACAGCATTAGTAGTTTTAGTACAATATAATGTGAACTTCTTGTGGATAAAATTACACTTCTACCACCATGGGTTTTTTTTCAGTACTATACTGCTCATTGCAGTCTCATTGCTCCCTTGTGAAGGGGGGTGGCAGACACTGATCTCTTGTCTATGGTTACCAGTGGGAATGGTCTGAATTTATGTCAGGAGAGTTTTAGTTTTGATACTAGGAAAAGATTCTTCACTGAAGGGTGGCTGGGCACTGGAACAGCTCTCCAGGGAAGTGGTTACAGCACCAGTATGACAAGAGATTGAGAAGAGTTTGGATAATACTTTCAGGCACATGGTGTGACTATTGGGGATGGTGCTGTGCTGGGCCAGGAGCTGGACATGATGATCCTTGTGGGTCCCTTCCAAATAAGCCTATTCCATGATTCTGTGATACTATGTAAAAAACTGCACTTAATCATGATATAAAGGCCAGAGTAAATCATTATCACAGTCTTCTAAAGCATATTTGCAGAACTGACTCAGATATTGAAGAAACCAAGGACTGAACTATGTTTGACCAATTTTTACTCAGAATATGAAGCCAAAGAGTCTGCAAGTCATCCTCTCCCAATATTAAATCTTTTCTGATGAGTAATTCAATATAGGCAATGAATGACAACTTTATTGATCACTTTGGAATCACAGAACCATTTAGGTTGGAAAAGACCTTTGAGACCATCAAGTCCAACTCTTAACTCAGTACTGTCATGTCCACCACTAAACCTTGTCCCATGTACATCTACATTACTTTTAAATATTTACAAAGTTGGTTGTTGAAACACTATCCTGGGTAGCCTGTTTTTCCATGAAAAAAATTTTCCCAATATCCAATCAAAACATTTCCTGACCCAACCTGAAGTCAGTTCCTCTTGTTCTGTCACCTGGGAAAAGAGACCAGCCCCTACCCACCTACACCCTCCTTTCAGGTTGCTGTAGTGAATGATACCATCCTACCGGAGCCTCCTCTTCTCCAGTCTAAACACCCCCAGCTCCCTCAGCTGCTCCTCAGCAGACTCGTGCTCCAGACCTTTCCTCAGCTCCACTGCCATTCTCTGGACCTGCTCCAACACCTCATCTAGTGAGTGGCCTGGAACTGGACACAAGATTTGAGGTGTAGCCTGACCAGTGCCAAGAATAGAGGGACAATCCCTGTCCTGCTCCTGCTGGCTGATTGCTGATCCAGACCAGGATGCCATTGGCCTTTTTGGCCACCTGGACACACCCTGGGTTTTGTTCAGCCAGCTGTCAACCAGCACTTTTTCCATTGGGCAGCTTTCCAACCACTCTTCCCCCAGCCTGTAGTGCTGCCTGGGGGTGTTGTGATCCAAGTGCAGGATCTGGCACCCTGGCCCTGTTAAATCTCTTCCATCTGATCTTGGCTCAGCAACCCAGCCTATCCAGATCCCCCTGCAGGCTCTTCTTGCCCTTCAATAGATCACCACTTTTGCCCACTTTGTTGTCATTTGCAAATTGACTGGTACTGGTGTCCCAGTACTAAGCTTAGGGATACCACTGGTATCTGGCCACCAGCTGGATGCAACTCCATTCTCCACCACTCTCTAGGCCCAGCCATCCAGCCAGTTTTCTTTACCTAGTAAAGCATGCACCTGTGTAAGCCATAGGCTACCAGTTTCTACAGGAGAATGTTGTGGGGAAAGTGTCAAAGCCTTTACTAAAGTCTAAGAAGAAACTATTCACTAAGTGAGGTTATTTTGTCATGGATCGTGTTGACCAAGCAAGACCTGCTTTTCATAAACCCATGCTGGTTAGGCCTGATCCCTTAGTTGTAACACTCAAGCATCTCAGTGTTCATGAGCTGATGCTTAAAGCATAGGGCTTAGGAAGCAAACATTGAGAACATAAGACAGAAAAAAACCTGAAGTTATCACTATCAAGTCATGCAGAACAACTTCTCAATAGCCAGCAAATTTGGAATACCAACACACATGGAAATGAGACAGAATGGGACCCTTTCTGTTCATGGTATTTAAGGGGAAAATTAGGTGGGTTTAATAGATTAACATCTTTTCTTTGAGATGCACTGAGGAAGATGGATTGGATTTATAGACAATAAGACATGAAAACTCCTTTCACCCCTGTGACAGGCTATTTTAATCTAAATGTTATGGCCAAAAGGCAGATGTGCAGACAAGCAGCTAAAATGCTTCATCCTTGCCTCTGAAGTCAGGGCAGTCAATCTCAGATCCAAAACATTCACTACACTAGAGAAAACATACAATGTTAGTAAATCCTGAAGGTAGCAAAAGCAGGATAGAAATCATCTATATAGTAAATGGTTTCATAGTTTCCTCCGAGTTACTTTGAATCCAATAAGGCAGTACTGATATATATTCCTTTTTAATTATATTGCAGCAAAATAGTATCTACAACAGAAGAAATAGTTTTCAAAATATCCTGATTCATGATTAACACAATAGGATGTAGATCCTAAATCCTTAGTCTTTTGAAGACTGGCACTGGCCTTTGGACTCACTTTTAATAAAGGCACATTCAGGCAACTGGACCTGTTTAATAATATCTGAACTCAGACAAACTGACATAACTGGAGTTTAATGTCAGAGCTGTCTGCAATAAAATAACTTACACCTGAAATGTCCACCTTCTACTGTATCACCCAGTCACGCTTGCTTTGCTTTTATGCAATTTTACTTCTTTGTATCAGAAATATTAGCATAATTCTGCACAACCTTTGCACAAAGCAAACACATTCAAAGCAATCAGGAAATCTGAGTATGTAACACACTGGTCTAGAAAATCAAAGGAGCCCTGTCAACTCAGATTGTCCTGAAAATGAGTTCATTATCAGCCGTAGGAGTAAACACAAAGAACAAGTACTCATTGCAATGTTACTTAATGAAAAGAGAAAGCTACCCTCAACAACTGGAAAACTGCAAGCATGCTTTCACTGGAGTTTAGATGATAAGCACAGAAAGCATGAATTACAGCAGAAGTCTTGAAAAGCAGATGAAGATATTCTGGGTGGCTTAGTTTTGTTTCCGTAAAAGCACAAGCAATCAAAGTAGATCTGTTTGCAGAAGGAAGAATAAACCATAACTTCTGTGAGGATCTATCATCATGCCCGGTGAGAAAGCCTGACACTTATATTCCTCACATTCAAAAAGGAGTGACCCATGCAAAATGCCCTACTTTTGACACTCATTCAATGGGCCTGGCTCCTCCCAGAACCTCCCTTCAGCATATTTTATAAGGGAACAAGGGAGTCTGGAAGAATTTTAGCCAACACTTGGCTTTGAAGGGTTGAGAAACAAAAGCTCAGAAGGTGGTTTGGTCTGAGATGCTTCACAGAGTAAGCACTTACAAAACCTCAGAACAGTCAGAAGGTTCCCAAGAAAAACAAACAGCACCTCTGCAGCACCAGGGGACACCCACTAGGGTTTTTTTACCACAGAGAAAGCTGAACTTTCATAAACCCCTCCCCAGGAACCACCAATGCTCCCCAGCTTGCATGGATTCTTCTGAGAAAGGATTACATATCAAATCCTGCAAGTTCTTTTATCTTTCTCCTTAAACTTTTTCTCATCTCCAGATCACAGGAATCTTGCAGCAGGTATCAGTCCTGATGTCCAAAGCAACACAGAGAACTTATCCTGCTGAGGTTCTCCATTCTCTTAAAATCACAAGTTGTTACATATGCCAAATGATCAGGGCCAGGTGGAATAGAAATTACAGGCTGGGTACATTGTGCTTTCCTGAGCACAACCAGAAAGTCCATTTGGAAAATTTAACTGAAACACTTCACTTGAAAGGAGGAGAAAGCACTAATGACTTACAGACTGTTCCTAGGGGAAATGTATCCATGTCTGAGCTATTGAAAATAAACTCCAACATAGAAATAAACTCAGTTTGTAAATGGTTTCTTTATGAAGAAATATAAGGCAAAGAAAGAACTTTGAAATAAGATCAAACAAACAATTAAGGCTTGTTTGATGAGTTTGGTAGATTTTTTGCAATGTCACCATTCTGTGACAAATGCCAACACTTTAGAGCATGACAAGGCACCCTGGGAACTGCAACTGCATTACACTATCAAGAGTGCTGTCCCGGCTAAAGTTCACAAATCCTCAACATAAAGCATTTGCACAACTGCACTGCTGCACTACCACTAACTTGAGTGTGCTACCAACTACAGTGAAGAGTATGCCCATTGATTCAGACAACCTGGATATGCGTCAGGGTAGCTAACCCCTTTTTGCTGATTTTCAGGAAACAAACATTTTTTCATTTGAAAACTATTTCTCCAGAATAACAAACAAAATAAATGGGACATCAGATATTTGGATGTTTTCATCTGATACGCAGCATTTTAAAATGTTTTTCTGACACAGAGTTCAACACTTGGAAAGTCTAACTGGCATGGATAATTATGGAGACACCATTTTCCTTGGAGAAGGAATCAAGTTTTTGAAGTATCTGATCAGAAACAGAGCTGCAATCAACATCAACTGCACTCTATAGATCTCATTCTTTAATGCAAATAAGAACTAGCTTGCAATTAAGTGGGCACAACAGAAATAAAATTTTGTGTCTGTCCAAACTACAGGATCACAAGAAGATATAAGTCATATCTTCTTGGTGCTAACACAGAAGCACAATACAAACTTTCTAAAGGAGCAATTGCTTACTGGATTACCTTTTGAAAAAGTCAGAAGCACTGCAGGGAACAAATACCATAATATTTTAGCCTGAGCACGTAACTGATACACAGCTCCAATGCTGAAGGACATCAACCAGGGCCAATGCTGAAAAGAATTCTCATGGATCTACAAAAATAGTCAGAATTTATCAGGCACACAGAAAATATGCAGATATTTTACATTAAAATCAACATCGCTTTGAGCTTTTTCTAACTTCTATATGTTTCTGTGCAACTACTATTTGCAAAGGTTTCTGCTCACAGCACTATAAGCTTGTCTGGAAAAGGTTGAGACTGGTCTCATGAGTTCCTGGACAGACTATTCACTGTAGACCTTTGATCTATGCAGGTAAACTTCCTTTATGTTTCTCATCTCTGAGGTGGCAATATGATGGATTCCACCTAAATACCTACCAAACGTAAGAAAAAAAAATAGAATATATAGTTGCAATATTTTTTTAATGGAAAAACACAAGGAAGGTAAAAAAGTTTAAAGCAAGTTCTAAACTGCAAATGCTCTATATTTTGCATATCTGCCTGATAATTCTGAGACCAAAACTGAACTTATTTTCTTTATGAACACTGCAGGACAGTCAAACATAGTTTTGTGTCTGATACTGCAGTGACCATCACTAAGTTGTTCTACAGTAGCTGGTAAGGAGATATTTGCTACTGCTTCAGAGTGAAGCTACAGTAAATACTAGGCAACACACGAGACACCTTTTATTGTCTTTTATTCATAAATGCCAGTCAATTGGATCAGTCAAATCTCACCTTCAGTATTCTAAGCCCACAAAGCTGGTTTCATAAATTCCTCATTAAAGGATGCACTGATACAGTTCTGGTACATGTTGCAATAAATATGCCGCCTTGTTTAATTCTGGTATCTTACAGGAAAAGCCAGATCATTGAATAATCAGATTTAGCTATCAGCACAGCAGGAGATCTGTGTTTTAAACCCATTTAAGGACTGCAGATACCATATGCCAGCTGACAAAATCAAGCAACATAATTGACTCAAACACTATCCTCTTCTGTTGGGCTGTTTATTGCACGACAATCTACGAAGCTGCCCTACAAGAACAGCCACAGCTCCTTTTGTCAGAGTCCACACAGCTGACAGGCTCATTAAAATGCCTTTGTACACAATCTGTATGAATAAGTGAAGCTTAGTATTTAACCATTAAACAGTTTAAACATGTTAGGGAGAGGGTGAATGAGAGGAAACAATTTAATATGCAACCATTTCTAGTTCTTTCTGCCAGAAGAGATTGTGTGTGAAGTCCTCCATTGCATGCTCACTCCACACCCATCGTTAAGAAAGGGGTTCCAGTCTTCTGTTTGCTGCCTCTTACTCCCTGCACCAAAAGCAGTTTACTGAGAAGAAAGAAATGCAGAGGCTGCTGCAAGGACTGGTTATAAACTGTGCTGTTATAGCTGCAGAAAGCAGCCTGGACCAGGCTTAAGGCTAGCTCGGTATGCACAGGGAACTGCAGTCACACTCCTGACTGCATTGCAGACACACCAGGAGCCTTCATCCCTACAACCCCCTGGAAGCTTACAGAGAAAGACTGCAGAGGAAACATCCACAGCTGTGACTGCCACCACTGCTGAGATTTTCAGTCTGTGGATTTCAGTTTGACAAGCAGAAATCAAGTAACTCAAAGGTTTCACAGGAAAGGCATCCCCTAAGCTACTCCAACCCTCCTGACAAGCAATTACAGCCTCTCACTGCACAGCTCCTGTTTGAACCTGGCTGGCATAAGAAGGGATAAGGAGAAGACAGATTTGCTTTTTGCAGTTTTGAGGGGGTTTTTTGTATGTTTGGGGTTGTTTGGTTGGTTGCAGTTTTTTTTCAGATATGGCAATCCAGCATTGCTGTGTACTATAGATATGCTGCTTTCATTTTTTTTTGCACAGACTAGTGTGCATTCATGATAATCTGAAAAGCCAATGCTTTTTGCATTTCTACAGGTACTTTAAGAATTTTGGGGGGCTGAATGGCACAATGTAAGTACAAATAATTCACTTTTACAAGGTAACAGAAAATTCTCTCTTCTGTAGCAAATCAGACTGAAACAGAGAGCTCAAAACATGGCAGTTCAAGAAAGTCACATTCCAAAAATACATGCCACCACCCTTCAGTACACACTGTAAGTGCCTCTTACAGTGCTATCCAACACAAAATACAGACCAAGACTTCTTTCTAGTTACACTGGAGTTACACCAGCTGAAAAGAGATCAGAATAAGATCTTTCTCACCTATGAGTTCATATACACCACTTTAATCATCTTTTTATTAGCATCGTATATATAAATCAATTTCCTTATAGCACAGTAATGAAATATTATTTATGGCATGAATGGAAAGAAGAAAAATCTGCCATTCTAAATTCACCTTCTGCAAGTGGTGAACATTCTGTTTTTAATGCTCTCTCTATTGAGTTTAAGAAATACATATCACCAGCTATCATGGAAAACTATGACAAGCAATAAATTACAGGTAATTCCATCTACTTGACTATATTAAGGCAATAGTTCTTTAAGTATCTTCTCATATCAAAGTACACTGGGAATGCAAACAAATGAATATTAAACCATTCAAACTCACTTAAACTGCCTTGCAGTAAGCTGAGAGAAGCGACCCACAGTGCATCCTGCACAAGTACAACCATGACTTAAAAGCTTTAAAAACACTGGACTGCACTAAACCAAACACCAGCAATAGCAGATATGTTTAGGATAAGCACACTCATTTGCTGGGTGTATGAGAAAAAAACCCCTCTCAAGTGCACAACTAACGAGCCTGCACATGGAGGCTGAATAGACTTATGGCCTTTCTCAATTTCTAAATACTGGATTTTACAATCTAAGTAAAGGCATTTTCTGAATAAGAACTTCCCTCAGCCCCTCCTCCCCCACCTTTTAAATGTAGTTTTATGAATATTATATAAAAAGGACAACGAAATCCCAATATTATAAGAAAGATTTACTAAAACTGACAGTAAACAGTAGCCTAGGCAGTACTGCCATGTGAACAAGAGCTGCAGACACAGACTGTCACAGCCATGGGCCATGTCATGGAAGTTTTCTAGAACTTTGCTCATTCTTGGTGCTCTTGCATTTAGGTTATCTCCAACTTGTCAAACATCTTTTCTGGAGCCTGAAGCCCCATGCAGGGCACATTTCATTACACTCCATACTTACTATCTTCTGAGGCCAAGCAGCACTGCAAATAACCACTTTGCTTATAAAGCCAGTAGCAATGTTTTCCAAATAAGATGTCATTCCTAGTTAGTGTTCAGCTGAAATCAACTACAACATCAAAATTATTTTATTCAAACCTGCTTAGACAGCAACCAATTCCTACGTAATACTAGGTTATTTTTCTCAACTTCACCCTTAGCCTCTACAGTGTTAAAAGAAAAAACCCTCAATTTTAAATATCTCCTCTAATACAGTTTTCACTTTGATTAAATTTGCAGGACAGATCTTAATTAAAAATTCTTCCTGTTTCACAGCATTAATATGAATTTGTAGCAAAATCAGAAAATTCTCTGCAGCTAGAAACAAACCAGCCTAACCATACACTAAACCTATTTCTGTATCTACTTTGTACAAAGCTTCAACTAGTTAGTATTTTTACACCCTGTTCATAGGAGTCCTAGAAAAGTGTCAAAAGTTTTCCTACAGTCAAGATACATCAAATTTATGTCTCCCATATCCAGGAGGCATGTTGCTCTGTCACAGAAGGAAGACAAGCTGATTCAAAGTGACTTGTCTTTGCCAAATCTATATTGATTGTTGCTTACCCACCCTCACTTTCTTCCAAATACTTGTCAATTACTTTTTTCAGTATTTTTCCAGGAATTAATCTGCCTGGACGACTGTAGTTCTACATTTTCAACCCCTGATCCCTTTAGAAACAGACACTAAATTGGTCTTTCCTTGGTTTTTCAGGATTTCTGTTATCTTCTGTTTATTCTCAAATACGGTCCCTAATAGCACCAACCCATTTTAGTCATTTGCCTAAACTTTCTATCCGCTATAAGAGTATTTAGGAAAGGACCCCAAGCTTTAGCCTCCACGGGTGTATGCTAGGTTGTGTTCTGCGTCTTAGTCCCTGTGCTTGTCTGTTCACAGCTAATCCTGCTCAGTAAAGTAAAAATGGTGCTTACAACCTCTCCAGCAACATCTGTTGTTAACTTTCTTGTCTTTCCGCCTGACAGACAAGGTCTTTCTTTAGTGATTTCCCTTGCAACTAACATATTTACAGATTTTTTTCTTGTTTTAGCTTTGCCAGCTCTTTCTTGTTTTGTACCAAGTCCTCCTGCTAATGTCGCTACACACGAGCACCACTCTTTTTTAAGACATGTTCAAAAGCTGACCTAGTACCCCTTTTTTCCATGGCTCCTTCAGTTTCTGCCTAATGAATAGCTTGTAATTAGGCAGTAGCAATTATGGCTATCTATTCTTCCCAAAGAAACAGCCTGTACTTGTGCCCTTACAGCATGTCTTTAAGAAACCACTACATCTTCTGTCCTCAGACACTGAAAAATTCTTTGATTGTGTTAAGTATGTTTTCAAGGCCATTGCTAAATAGCTACTTTCATCCAATTCACCACCCTCCTCCATCCCTTCCTTTCTTTCAGTCAGAAGCAAATACAGAAGATATTCAATACAAGTTGCTTTCAGCATTGCCCATCAAAAGAAGTGCTGAAATTTTGCTAGTCTTTGCATGTTAAAATACTATTTTCTGGAAAGTACCAGAGCAGCTGAAGTCCCCCTGAATACTTGGGAACACACATAAATAAGAAATAGTCTACTTGAGGAATATAAAGAGAACTAGAATCACCTTTTTTCTTTAGTGTATCTTTAATGGCTTTTCAACACTGCCCAGTGGATTAAGTAAAGACATCTTCAATACAGAAAGAATTAATCCTCTCAGCTGTCCTTGTTTTACCTTTAGTTAAGTATTTATACAACACTTGTGTCGTAAAAACTACTGCACTTACTTGACTTGGGTGGCTGACCAGTGATTCTCCTCCTCTGCTCTCATGAAATCCCACCTGGAGTATTGCATCCAGATCTGGGGTTCCCAGCACAGGAAAGACATGGACCCCTTAGAGCAGGTCCAGAGAAGGGCCACCAAGATTATCAGAGGAAAGGGACACCTATCCTATGAGGACAGGCTGAGAGAGTTGAAGCCGTTCAGCCTGGAGAAGAGAAGGCTCTGAGGAGACCTCATTGTGGCTTTTCATTACTTAAAAGGGGGGAAAAAATAAAGAGGAAGACAGACTTTTTATCAGGGCCTGTAATGATCAGAAAACAGCAATAAGATTTAAAATCAGTGGGTATAGTTTAAATTGGTCATGAGGACAGTTTCATACAATGTGTGTGGTGAGGCACTGGAACAAGTTGCTTAGAGAAGCTGAGGATGCTCCATCCCTGCAAGTGTTCAAGGTTAGGTTGGATGGGGCCCTGAGCAACCTGGTCTAGTAAATATCCCTGCCCATGGAAGGGAAGTTGGACTAGATGATCTTTAAAGGTCCCTTTCAAACAAACAAGAAAAAAATCTAGGATTATGCTAAATAAAGTGCAACTTTAATTTACAAGTATATTCATTTCCCGTAATTTCAAATATATCAACAAAGCAGCATACTCATGTTCTTGATTCCAGGCTAAAACAGGAAGGTATTTGGTCCTCACTACCCACTTAATAAGAATAGCAACACAATGTAATATGATGAAAGCAAAGCATCATACTAGGAGACTGCAGCTCACTTCCTTTCAATATAGATCACAAACATCCTATCATATCAGGATGTGACCCTTTTTTGCATTAAAACGGTGACTCTTTAATGGAGCAGATGATTAAGAAGCCTGCAAAAGAAAATGCAATCCTTGATTTAGTCCTAAATATAGAGTGGCTCTTCAGCTACAAGATTGTGAAAACTCTTCCATGCAGTAACTTCCCAATTGGAGCAATGGAGATGAAAACTAAACCTGTAGTTGCATCCAGCTTCAGACACTGCAAGCATGAGATGTAAGGATGCTTGTTAAGAGAAGATGAAAGGGCCAGATAAATCTTTGCAGGCACTGTGGAGATTATGAACAGAGATGACCACAAAAAATGCCAGGTAGGTACATATTTCCTATTAAGTAAAACTTAAGAAGGAAAGAAAGGAAGCCAGACTGGTTAGAACAGCAGTGTAGGAGTGAGGTTACCTTCAAAAAAGCTGAAGTCAAATGCAAATATTAAAACACAGCTCAACAGATCTTAAAATATGGCAAATCAATGTGAAAGCACACCAAGACAGGCAAAACAAACAAAAGATATTATGAACAACTGTCAGGCACTAATGACAAATCTTTTTTCAAGCATATCAGGAACAGGAAACCTGCCAGAAACTCCAGGAGGCAACTCATCATCACAGTAGTAAGGGAAGACTCAGAAAATAAAGGTCTTACAGAAAATACATCAGGCAGATTCACTGCAGTGATGGTGACAGTATGGGACATTGGGGAGTCTCTGTAAAGAACCTTAATAGAAATATGAACATTGGTATGAATCAAGGATAAATGTTAATGTTTGAGCCTGAAACACTGGGGGGGGGGGGGGGGGGGGGAGGGGGGAGGAGGAGGGGGAAACACAGAAGAGGCAATATAATATATTAATGGTATTTGTGGATGTTATCTAGATTAGCAGGTCAAAAAATTCCAGTGCACTTACATGTGATGCATCAGGATACTCAAATCTGGAAGTCTAAAACAAGACACTGAAACTAATTTTAAATGATGCAGGGGTGAGAACAGATGAAGGGAATACCATACGCCTGCCAAACTAAGGGTCCACAAGTTGCAAAGCGAACTCAGAAGTTCAATTCCCTTATCTTCACATCACTGCAAGGAATCTTGGACCAATGACTTGGATACACACATCTCAGTGCCTGAATGCTAAACTCTGTGGACTGAAGTATCTTGGTGATTTCAAGTACACAGGTGTGACAGTGTGGAATGAAACCCATTTCATATTAAAATAAAATCACTTTTCCCTGCTATAAAGCCTTACTGAGTTTTGTCACACGCTCTGATATTGCAACACTATTTCTCAGGATTCCCCTACCAGGACCCCTCTTTCTAGGGGTCTCCATGGATGCATTTGAAATTGCAATGACTACGAGCAAAACCAGCAGGAATCAAAAAAACAAAAAATAATAGCTCACCGGGACCAGATGGCTCAACCCAGGCATCCTAGAGAAACTCAAGCATGAAATTAGTGAATTACTAACACAACGGTGTGTCACCTCTCAATTAAAACTTGGTAGTAGATGACTCTGTGGTAGAAAAGGTGACAGACTTTTAAGAGACAGTGGGAAAGACATTAAGCCTTAGATTTGTGCTGCATCTACTACTAATAAAAACTGCAATGAAGAATGGAATTAGGAGCTATGTGGATAAATATAATCTTTTCAGGATGAGTCAGCATGGCTTTTGAAATGGAGTATCCTGATTTACATGGCTACTGGAGTTCTAGACACAAGTCAAGGCAGAAGCCTAATCTATTCCTCTACTTCAACAGACTAAGAAAGAATTTCAAGCTCTCAAGGCAATAAAAAAAAGAGGCAAACTACACAATTTTTTGTGTTTGACTGAGATAGAATTAATTTTCTCCACAGCATCTAGCATGGCGCTACGTTTTGGATTTGTGCTGGGAACAGTGTTGATAATGCAGGAATGTTTCAGCTATTGCTGGGCAGTGTTTACACAGAGGCAAAGACTTTATTGCCTCTCACCCCACCAGCGAGCAGGCTGAGTGTGCACAGGAAGTTGGAAGGGGACACAGCCAGAAGAGGTGACCCCAAGTGGCTAAAGGGACATCCCTTACCCTATGGTGTCATGCTCAGCATATAAATCTGGGGGAAAGTTGACAGCAGGCTGCTGCCCAGGGACTGGCTCGGCATCAGTAGTTTAGTGGTGAACAACCAGTATAATTTGTCTTTCTTGGGGTTTATTTTCCTTTTTTATTACAATTTATTGCCATTATTACATTTTAATTTTTCAACTCTTCCTATCTCAACCCACAAAATTTTTACCCTTCCAATTCTCTTCCCCTATCCTACTGGGAGCCAAGAGGAGGGACAGTGAGTTGTCCTGTGGTGTTTAGCTGCCAGTTGGGCTTAAACCAGGACAAGGAAACAAAGATTTTATGAAAAATGAGTGAATAGACTATAAAATGGCAGGTAACATTCAGGGTAGTTAAATCAGGCATAAAGGAAAACCAATACTAACTTCACAAAGATGACTGTGAGCTTGAGTAAACAATTACCTGTTATGAGCAAGATCTGATGGTTATGATAGACAGATGTATGGAAATAATCAGTCTCCTGCTCAGCAGGCAGTTAAAATAGGAAATAAAGTGTCAGGAGTCATTAGGAAAGAAATTTCAACAAACACCTAATAGAATTTCAGAAGGATGAAGAAAGACACTTTACTCTCCAGAATAAATGAGCCCTGTAGGATGCTCAGAACTGCTTGAAGGAAAGCTTTCAAAAACTTCCCCCAGAAAGGCTGGGTTACCAGAGCATCTTCTCTTACTCTCACCATGCAAAAATGGAGCACAATCTAGCTTTTACCAGATTTCCTCTTCCTACCTTTCTCCCTTTCACTACAACCACTGAAATTTCTGAAGCTATCAGCAAGAGTGTTTCAGAGGAGCATCTGCATGAGCATCATTCCCCAAGTCTTCCCCAGAACAGACAGATTTCATAAGGATTGTTATATTGATCTGTCTGTATGCATTTTCCTATCACACGATAAACAGTGAAAATAATTTCATCAGCATGTTCCGTGCTCTGACAATTTTTCTTTTACTGCAAGTTAACAAATGCAATTAGATGTTCATAGGCCAGAAAAACTACCAGAAAATCTAATTCTTTTGTTGTCAATTACTCTTTTGAGACACACAGTCAGAATGAATAAAAACTGAAGCCACCCTGCTAGCTTTGATTTTTCCATTGAAAATAAAACTTTTTCCAACTTTTTTAATCATAAGCATAAGACATCCCTTATCTGCATTCTGTTCTGTTATACTTACTTTTGAGTGGTCTACTCAAAAACATGTCAAAAAAGCTTCTCTATATATGACAACATAACAAAAAAAAAAAAAATCAGATTACATCTGAGTAAGCGGAACTTCCTATTTGACTGTCAAATCAATGCACCCAAAATTCAAATAGTCACAAATGTGGAAAGAAAGAAAGAAAAATATATGGAAAAATGATAAAATGCTGTGAACCAGATTTGCCATTTTTTTTTTCTAAAGCATATCAAGCAGCTTAGAAAAAGAAAAAAAAAAGCATTACAGATTCTCACATAAAGCTGCAAGAGTTCTGAAGTCACATTTTCAACACAGACAATGACTACAGCAAAATTAAGGGCAGAAAATTAGAACTGCCATCACCACAACTAAACACCTCTGAGCAGCCCATTTTTAAAAAAAATTTCTGGGCAAGCAGTACCCTTGGTTTGCTCTTCTTTCCCTGTAACTGTGTCGCCTCTGTTGGTGTGGGTGTGCCAACACAGTTGTTATATAACTCTCTCACTCCAATGTGGAATTAAAAAAAAGGGAAAAAAAAGAAAAAAAAAAAAACACAAAACAGGAAACCAGTAGTTCTCAGATAGGCTGTGCTCCTCTTAAGAGCTCTATTATGACATTGTTCCTGGCATGGATTCCCAAGCAGCAGATTCCCAGCTCCTTTCTCTTCCTTTTGCTTCTAGTAGTGTCCAGTTCCAGGCACGTCCCCCAGCACTGTGCTGATGCTCTGCCCTGGCTGTGGCCCTCATGACACAAACATTTGCATGGACTCTGGTAACCTGAAGCTCTACTCCACAAAGGAACAATCCTGTCTTGCAGGTCCAGTTCATCTCAACTTATAAAAGACCACAAGCCATGAATGCCAAGAAATGCCTGTGTCTTTTCACTATCACAACAGTTTAGACAGTGTTAAAGAGACTGTTAAATCCTTAAACATCTGAATTGAGGCAAATGAATCTCACCTGAAGACACAAACTCATGGCTATGCAAGGGTCCTTCCCTTCCTATTCAGGGACAGGCTGCCTTAGGTCCTGGTTGCATTCTCCTTAGGTCTTCAACATATGTCAGTTCTCACCCTACAGACCCTGAGAGGTGAATTTTAATTCTTAATGAACTCTTTGATGAATACATATGTACGTAACTTCATAAAAATTCCAGGTCACTAGTCATCACAAAGAATCAAGTCCCACAGAGCAGCATAAATGCAGAACCATACCTGGGGTTTTGCTGTCTTTGAGTCAACAGTATCCAACCACCATCCCATGCTTTGGAGTACTTTAAAAATTATCAAATTGAAGTAAAAATTTGACAATATGTAGGACTTTGTCAGTGTGTGAATGTGGGTGCTTCCAACCAGCTGGATCCTTTCAAGCATCAGTAAGAAAGTAATCCTATTCTAAACAAAGGGGCAGAGTTGTTTTGTCTCCTCCTTATACTCAGTAATCCAACACATACTGAGGGGTTTATCTAGTTCTTCACTCATAACTGAGTCAAATCCAGAACTATCCCGTTCCTACCTTTTGCTCTTTTTCACTTCTTTCTTGTCTCAGTCAAACATCACACAAAATTAACTTCTCAACTTCCTCTCATTCACTAGTATCAGTCTTTGAGAAAGTGAAACAATGGAAGATTTGGGAGAAGGTACTCCTAAATTTTTTTTTCACCATTAACTGATCCTTTCCTCTCATCTGTCAAAAACATAAACACCATTTTCCACTGCAGCACTGCCCTGTACATAAGTGTTTTCTGGTACCTCTAATTCAGAGGATCCTTTTTCTCCACCCACTGATGCAGAAAACACCACCCATTGCCACTTTAGGTTTCCTCTTCCTGATCTAAAAAACATCTATATTCAAAACAGAATTGTGAACTCTATTCCAAAGGCCAGAAAGAGTAGCAGCACTTTTGTTAATTCCTGGTGTGAACAGTCCTTTCCCTCCTGCCCAGGACTGCAGGAGCTAGCTTCCTGCAGCTTGGTGTGAGGCTATACCAAAAGCACACCAATTAAATGCCAAAGGTAGTGAGTAGCACAACCTCAATGCCTTTGTTTTTACAGCTGTAAAAATAACACTTCTTTCCATTTCAACATAGATATATTTTCTACATTTTTGCAGATACCATAGGTACTGCTCAGGTTTCAGAGTACAAACTGGTGATATTACAGAACAGACATAGTATTATATTCTGAACAATTTGCTAAGGGCTATGCCTCAGTGCTCCAGAAATACAGTAAGTGGAAACAGCAAAATCACTCTGCATTAGTAGGAATGGCTTGATTTAAGAATGAGAAGATCAGCATGGGATCCAGTTTCAACACTTCCTCCCCCACTCTACGTTTTAGTATCACATATACAGACGGCAAGGAGCAGAAATCCCTATGGTTTGCTAGCCCACGTAACTCTCCACAAAGGCATCAGTCACTGGAGCTCTGTATTAAAACACTCCTGACCCAAAGGGACAAGCAGATGCTAATGGGACAAGCAGATGCACCAGCCTTCTGGCAGCTGGTATAGAGAGAGAACAGACACCCTAAGAGCTGGTCTGCCACAGCTGTGCCAATGCCCTTTACTCCATGAGTTCTGCTCCAAAGAGAAAGTGGGTTTTCCACAACAGCAAAACAGTATGTAGCATTTGCAAAGTAGTAGTTCACAAAAACTGCCCTAAAATTTACCCTACTCTGATATACATCTAAGTGGCTGAGTGTCATTAGCTCATTTCCCTACCTAAACAACATTATTACCTGAAATTAAATGGGAATCATCTTCATCTAGGAAACATCATAGCCTAGCACCACTTTTTGGGCCCTAATACAATATATTTTCTTACCTCCTTAAAAAAATAGTTGAAAAATGAGTTTGCTGGAAAACAGAAAGAAGAGCTATCTTGTAAGATTTTTTTCTGACCATCATACATGGCAACTGTAGACTTATGCAGTCATCTGTATTGTAACTTATCCCTGGCTGATGAGACTCCTAGATGTGCTCCAGCCATTTAACCCTCTGGTTCTATGTTTACTGATCCTGCTCACTTGAATTCCAATTGCACCAAAATACACACAATGTGTTTTTCAGTCTCCAATATTTACAACACAGAGATGATTTTTATCTGGTTTTAAAATCCCAATGTGCTGCAGTAACACATTCAGAGTAACAAAGTCAGAGGTGATCAAGTGGGATTAAAAGCAAATAACAAAATATGAAACCCTGACATTTTATGCCTTTAGTTACTAGTGATTTGAAGCACACCACTAATCCTGCCATTGGCCAGCTCTACCACCCAAGGCAGGGACTTGCTTTCCTGTCTAAGCAGAAAGAGTATTCCCATGGGCTAAAAGCTCCCTGAACTTCAGGCAGCACTAAATGCACTAAATCTAAGGACTTTTCTCAAGGCATTTCTATGAAGCCATAGAAGACCTATTGCTCCTTGTTTATCACTTAAACACAGTTTTATCTTGAGACAAGGTCACAACTATGCCCATCCTTATGTTACTTGCCTGCCACCAAAACACCATCTTTTTAGAATAAGGTTATTTGCTACTCCAGTACAACATTTTACCTAGTATATAATCTTCATTTCAGAAGCTGAAAAGATCCCTCAGCAAAGAGAGACTGCTGAATAACCTTTATTTGGTTTGGAGTATCTCTAAATTTAAGTCCTCTCCCCTGGAGGCACACAGTGGCAGACAGATAAACAAGCTGAGAATTTTTTGAAGGCAGATGAAAGGAAACCAAGAAGCTTCTATATAAAAGGCAAACCCCACATGACTTCACCATACACTGAGCATTACTAGTCACACGGGAACTCCCTCCTCAGAAGCTGTGGTTGAGGGGAATGGAGCTGGAGGCACATCTCCTTCCCAGCAGGCACAGTCTGCTTATTCCCCATACACAGAGGTGAGCTGTTACATACCACTGTGATTGCATAGTAGTATGTAATGCACCATCAGGTCTAAGAGATCAATTACCATCCTATTCTGACCAGAATCCTGTCCTTCCCCCTGCCTTTTCTGCCTTTTGTTTCCCCTTTTTCATACAGAACAGCAGTATTAACTCACTTCTATAAATGGAAATGTTCTTCTCCAAATCTTGGCAAGGAATGATACATCTGGAGTAAAACTCCCCATGCTATGTAGCAGTCTCACACCACCTCGATGTGGAAAGCCTCATTAAGTACAGCTCTGACATGATGAGATTTCTCCATAGGAAAATCTTCAATGCTCGTTTCCATAAGTTCTTATAATTCCACAATCCGGAGCACAGATTCACTATTTGGTTAGGAATCTACAGCCAAGTTCATGACTTTAGAAATTATTGTGAAAAGCCTCTTAAATCTGAGCAAACGAACACAACTCAGATATACCCTAGATATCTGCTAGGATGTGATTTCACAAACTGCAGCCAGCACGCATTAGTGCTGCTCTCATGTGGCTAGTCACATACTAGCCTTCCACCTCTGGCCAGCTGTAACACTTTCTCCCCATCCCCCATTTTGCACTGGGATTACTGGGTGTTTGGATTCCAGTCAGCTGTCTCTGAGTCCTGGTGCTGGCACAGAAGAAGCAAAGGAAACACAACTGCATCTTTTGGCAGCACTGCTAGCAGAATCCCAGCCAAACAGGAAACTGCTTTTTAGGATGCTGCTCTGTGTTGACAGCAAAGCTCTGGAGATTTGATCTGGATGAAACATGTTAATTATACCCCATGAACTTGAGCCGGTGATAAAAAAATCCCATCTCTCTATGACACTAAATATTACCATCTTAAAAATTAGTCTCAGTTTCAGAACCAGGCAAATGTCTAGTAGATTTGTAATGACCACCACACCTGCTCAGAGATGGAGAAAAATAGGAAAATACCTAATTAAAGATAAGCACAAAAACAAGAATATACTGAAAGGCAACAAGAATAACATGAAGGGAGAGACACAAGTACTATTTTATGCTCCAGATTTAGAAAACTAACTAGTAAATAGCTAGTCCAAGAGACTTCTTTGAAACTGTTTGGACTGTGCTGTGCCAGAAGGCCATGTTAAAATGAAAAGATTTACATATATTTGTCTTTAATAACAAATACCAGAAACTCATTTATCTACAAGTCAAATCTGCACTGAATATGAGCCTTGCAGGCTCATCTATTTCAGTATATCCAACTCTTCAGGGAAGTAATCCTTACATTCTTGTCCCACAACTGCTGGATGCTCCACTCTCTCCCAAACCACTTTGCCAGGAAAGAAGTTTTGTCTACAAAGACTGATGGGAGAGTGAAAGAAGACTTCAACCTTTAATGTGTTTCCTGTTATTGGGCTGCCTTCTTCCATCTGTGAGCAACACCCCATTCTCCACAAACTTTCTTTTTGCAACCACCATACTTGCAGGATCCTTTCTTATTATCCTTGATTTCCCATATTAAAAAAAGTTTCTCCAGCAAACCTCTCTAAAAATGGTCCAGTGATGTGGTGATTTGTGAAATGTTCATGGTTAGGGATGGATCATGAATCTTAATGTACAGTGAAAAAAATTACAAAATTATTAATTGCCTAACACAACATATAACTTCTAAGTTGTAAGCTAAGGCACTTTATATAGTAGAGAGCATGCAGTGCCCATTCATGTTTGACTTGAGGCTCTGGAGAATGGCTGGGAAGGTACACAGCAGAGCAGAGAAGCTGAAATGTAGGATGGAAGACATCAGATTATTCCAGGAACTGCTTCGTAGAAACCAACTGAAACTATCATGAAGGCAAGCATCTATCATAGGTCCCTTTGTATTTGAACAGATTCTGCTGCTCAGCCTTATGGGGCTGGGTTGTTTTTTTTTTTGTTGGTGTTTTTTTGTGTGTGTTTGGGCTTTTTTTAATTAATCTCTTCTTTCTATTTTACTATGTTGCTGCTAAGATTAGGAATTATTTGTTATGGTGAAAATGTCAAGCAGAAGGCAAGAGAGTCCCTAAACAAAAACAATGTGATGCACACTCATTCAGAATATTTGAACCAGAGCTAGGAACTGAAGTGAATCTCCAAGGCCAGTCCACTTTCCTACTGGCTTTCCTTACTTCCTTCTCTGAAGTGAAATCTTTATATGGCTTACTGAACAACTGGAACAACTGTTTAACAATCTATTTTGAGACTTGCAGATCCTGTGTCTTTCCCCAGTTTTCATATGAAGTACACCCTGAAAAAAACCCCATCATATAGATCTCAAACTGTCTCTGGTTTGACTTATATGTACTTTCTGCCTGACATTACCTGTCTTAGCACAGGCTGAGAAACCTGAGCATTAGAGCTGAGTTTAAAAGAACAATCCAGCAAAGTTTGTGAACCTTTTGGCAAAGACAAATAGTTTAAAGGTATTTAGGCAGCTAATGATGTTGTTAAGCACCTAATAAGGCTTTCAGATTAATACTAGCTTCAGGCAGCCAAGTACACATAAATATCTTTTAAAATCTTGCCAAGTGTGCAGAGGTGTTTCTGAGAAGTAGCTATAGGAGTCCCACAAATTCCACACTGCCTCGCAGCAGAGAAGCCTAGCCATTAGTTTACAGGCCACTAACCAGAAGATTTGCTGTCTCCTACATTAGCCACCAGATCTGTTTCCAAGCACTATGTTGCCTGATAAGCATTTACTTCTGGTGCGTCCTAAAGTTATCAATTAAAAACCTCTCTAATCCACAGTATATTTTTCCTGACTGGACACTAAATTTCTTTCTTTAGAGAAAAATTTTAGACAAGCCCTGGGAACAGGGGATAAACTTTGGAATGAAGTTAAAAGCTAATAAATTTTGGAGATAAGAGAAAAAGAAGCCTCATGGAAGTGCCAACTGCTCTATGAAGTGAAACTGCATCAAGGGGGGAATGTACCAGCAGGAGCAGAGCAAACACATTCTTATTACACACATTTTAAACTCTGCTGCAGGCTCACATGTTCTCACTTACAATTGTTTCAAGGCACTGTCAGTATTACGTATGGTTTTCATTTTTATACTGTACATGCACAATGCTTTGTTTTTCATACCAAAATCCTAGCTTGCACTTGAGGGAATCTAACTCCTTCCCAATGCAAAATTTCAATCAGGAGTAACGCAATATTTCGTAATTTTCCCAAACCTCCTGCTTCTGGTCTCAGGCAATTATGCAATACTTGTTCAATTTAGATTTCAGCATACAGTGTGCAGTACCAGGGAACAATTAGCTAGTCCCAGCCAAAAGTCTGGAAGAGCATCTGGTAGGGTAAAAAAAAAAAAAAGGTAGAGGATGAAGGGGATGACAGGGAAAGGAAGTGAAAGTTCCTTTTTTTTTTTAATAAGCATACCACTTTGTAAGCTGATCATGATCATTTGCTCTTTCGTTTTCATGTGCCTGAGATAAAAGAGATTGATGTCACTACTAGTTTGAATGCTGAGAAAGCAGCCATGCTAAAATAAACAGCTTTTTGTCCTGGAGTTGTATGTGAAGACCAATACAACAAAAGACATTATATATTAATATATAGCACAGACACTTTATTCAATACAATATTTTTCCTAATAACCCCAAAACCAAGAGTAAAAGCTTGTCTAAAATATCACACAAGACTCAGAAGACCTAAGTACAAGAGACCACCACTGTTATGTAATATGGCCAAGATCAGCAGGTTGTGGAAAGTTGTCAGTTTTCAGCTAGATCCTGTAGTTCTCCATGTACCTGCCAAATAATGATTCGCAACAGAAGAATTCCCAAAATGTTGTAAAGCAATCACGAGAAAGTAGCCAAGAGAAGCTTTATGGTTTGATGCATAGGTCAAAGGCAAATCAAGGCTGAGTTATTGTAAACAACTAATTGATTTCATGTAGAAACAGGATGACTACCATTCAGTACACAAAGTAACAAGTTAAAATGTTCCCCCCTTTCTAGTATCAGCAACCAAGAAATTTTAAGCCAACTAAATAGGAGAGATCCAGCTCAGATTCTGAAGATACACACATAATCCATGTAATTCAACTGACAAAATAAGAATCCCTCCAAGGATGACTATCCCAAACACCAGAGGCAGTTGCAGACACCTTGTCAAGGGACATGCAGCTGGCTCAAAACACGCTGCTATTCACAGCCTTTCAACACTGGGCTTCTTGGCCTGAGCCAACA
The DNA here is from genome assembly GCF_963662255.1 of Cinclus cinclus. NCBI lineage: Eukaryota > Metazoa > Chordata > Aves > Passeriformes > Cinclidae > Cinclus > Cinclus cinclus. Next base: position 52,419,920 of record NC_085047.1, read on the forward strand.
CCAGCCTTCCAAAGCTGTCATTTACTGATGGTGAACAGAATCTGAAATTCATGCCTCCCAAGAACTGCCTGAAGCTGGCTGCAGCTCTTTCAGCTGTGCTTATTAAGATGCAGAAGCAGACACACCTAAGAAGAAGGTTGCCCAGCATAGCCACTGGGAGTAACCTGCTGCTTATGAATGTCAGCAAACTGAGCCAGTGTACCAGCCTAGCTTCCTCTTCAAATTTAAAAGCATGATTAAAAAATTCCATCGACTTGAGAAATAAGGGGCAATGAGAAAAGGGAGAATTTTGTCTGAAAAAACTCATTTCTTTCAAGACTCCCCATTGGAAACAACCATGAATAATAAATACAGCTTCAGTTTCAAATCACAGGATGGGCTCTTGCCACTGCTGTTGTAAATTAGTCATACCTGTGCATGTTCAAAAGAAATCAAGTATCTCTGAAGTCTGGTCATTACTGCAACCCTTCTCTGTTCCCTTTCAGAGAGGGCACAGAATCTAACAATATCATCTGTTGATCCCTCAACCAAAGCAGCAGGTTTGTGGGCAATCTAGAAGCTCCAGATTGAGTGGTTAAACACAGTGGGATGATACCCTACCCTGGAGCTTTACCCCATATATACACTTTAATAAACTGTGGAAGTTGAACCAAACTAGACTTAACACCTCTAAGACCACTGTGAACCCTAGGAAGCATATTTTCCTTGTGTGTGTTTTAATTGCCATTACTATTAGACATAGCTTTTGTGATTAATGAGCCAGAGCCATTAAGGTCTCACAAAGTATATTAAGAAAGCCCCAAAGGCAAAAAATTGCACAAGTTTATATTACAGAAATAAATGTCTATCCTCCTGCTCCTTACTTGCTGAGGGCATCCCAATTTACTATGAATTGTCTCTGCTAATCAGAATAAGATGTCAAGCTCAAAGCAACCAAATATTAGTTACTATTTTAAATGGCAGGAAAATGAGCAATAGGTAAAAAGGTACATCAACATCACTACATGATAGTTAAAAACAGCAAGACCAGCACTTACCTATATGCTGTCATTGGAAAAACTTGGTTTAAGGAGGTCATAAAAGGTATTTTTTTTACAGAATACCAAAGAAGTTCACCACACCTTTGCAGAGCATTAAACAACAAGGTAGCACACAGAACAGAAAAAGAAAAAATACAAATCTAAGGATGACTCGTGAGATTTTCATCAACTCATGCAGAAATGCAGGCAAGATATTTTCCCCAAAATCCAAACACCTGAGGAGCCAGGCTAAAGAAAGGGTGAGTCCCTTTCCAGGAGATGAACAAAACAGGTAGTTTTTGGAGCCTATTTTTTTGCATTAGATTGTAAACATAATATCATATCCCTAATTTCTTCTAACACAAGGCTTATTGGACTAATCATTCAAGGCTAAAAAGGGTCAAGAATCTGTTAAGTGTATAGACTCTGCCATATCACAAAGCTGATGCCAATGTCACTAAATCAACAGTGATATTGTATGAGAGTAACTTTCTTTTAATGGTACATTATTTAGATCTCTAGGCAGCAAGTACTGGCAACTTCCTAAATGAAATTCCAGTCACCTGCTGTTTCTTATTGGTATTTCAGAAGAGTCTCAATTCTGTGATAACATTCTTCTGAATTACACTCATGGGCAAATTTACCCAAAGAGATTTCCAGGAAGTTATTTACTTGGTCAGATGAATGCCTTTCTTAAGGCAATATTAGTATGCTTACAGAATTTTCTCACAGCTCAGCTCCAACACATGGTACAGACCACAGCTAAGCTTTAGTTTTCTGAATTTTAAGATGTGCTGTGAAATAGTCATGGTTAAATTCATCACCTCTTTTTCTTTCCAGATACTTTGGAGGCAGTGTAAAAAGAGACTTGTTCTTACACCAGACTGGAATGACTGTAAGCTTCATTAGGTAGAACAAACACCGTAAAACCTTCATTCAGTTCCTTCTATGAGACCGAATTATTAGAAAACTGGACTATTGAACAGAGGCACTTCAATTCTAGAGCAAAACAAGAATACATTGATGGCACCAAAAGCTGGGAGGAGCCAACAGGATAGGGCTGGCTGATGCTCCTTTTGTGCCAAGAGCTACAGAGCCACAGGCAAGCCAGGAAACACATCCTGCCAATGTGAGCACACCAGACAACATCAGCAAGGTACAAAGCAACCCCATCACATGGAAACTGCACCAGCCCGGGCACTTTTTTCCCATTCAAGCCCTCTTCTGGAATACATTCTTTTTGGCCATTACAGAAAATCTTTAGAAACTGATATTCATATGCGAATTCAGTAGTTTGTTCAATTTTGGCAGGGTAGGCAGTAAGGAGAGATGGAATATAGGACATGCATTTTACATATCCACATTTGTGTGGATTTGCTGCAACAAATCAGGATTTTGAAGACTGTTATATAAGAGGAGGAATAAAATAAAAAGACAATTCACCCAGGTTCTATACAATCTGCATGACTGATCTTGTTTACGTAAAGATCTAATAATAATTCAGAAAGTGGCACTGAATTGTATTGCAATGTAATTTGCTCTCTTGTAAATGGCATTTATAACAATCATCCTTATTTAATAAACATTTAAGCAATGATCACTGACTCTTCAATCAACCTGGTCTGGTTGGAGATTACAGCATAAATCTACAGCTTGAGTGCTGCCCTGCATCTGGTTCAAAAGGACAAGTTTAGGTCAAATACTTAATCCTGTTGCCTGGATTTGATCAATCCATGTTGTAACTTTTACATTAAGCATGTTTTAGCATGTAATTGATTTATATAAATTTTAGGTAAATCACGCCTCAAGTGACTTGTAAATCTATTTGGCCAACTGCAAATCATTGTAAGCACATTATGCAGAAAAAGAATGTTTAATGTTTCCCACTTAATAATACCCAAATGGTTTTTAAACAACATTGTAGGACTAGTCTGAAAGAGAGAGCAAGCACCAAGAACAGGCTGTTATTTATGGCATTCATTAAAAGATATACAACTTCCTCCTTTATATCCCACTGCACTCTTCTTCTCTATTCAAAGCCTTCAGATTATAGCAAACTAGGAGCAAAAGGTGGTTGAGGACTCTGTTTTGCCCTCTGAAATACCACCATCACACTGCTTTATTCCTAACTTACAAAATGTAGTTTGTTTGCTTAAGGTGCAATATCATACCTGAAATCTGATATCTAGCTTTTCAAACAGATTATTAACTTACATCAAGTTATTGCTCACTCTGATTTACAGCAGTTTTATCTGTGCTCACTGCTCAATACCTTACCTGATAAATATCCTTGCTATGAAACAACAGATTATTTTTATTAAAACAGCACAGGAAAGGTTTGAGCACTTCTGCACTTATATTAGAAACTAAAAAAAAAAAAAAAAAAACAAACCCAATAATAATTGTGATAACAGAAGTTAGAGATAAAAATGCACTCCACTTAGTAATCCATCAAGCTGAGAGGATGATGCACAGGCACCAACTTGGCTTCAGAGACTTAACTCCAGTTTTCAAAGCCAAAACATTTCTAAACTAAGCTAAAACAAGTCCAGAAGAACTCTTGAGAGTCATCCTGCAGGCATGCCAATTCACAAAAGGAGGGCTAGTATTGTGAGATAAAGGACTTTTTAAATTGTCCAAAAACTAGAAAGTAATCACAGTCCCTTTTGGCAGCGCTTACCTTAGGAGGATGTATTTTGTTCAGTCCTTGGGAAAGCTAAGTGGCTGCAGGTAATGCTGCTTTCAGCCTAAGCCATAGAACCAGAGATGCTATCAAATTTCTAACTGCTCAGCTTTTCCTTTTACTTTGTCAACTGCCTTGAAATTCCACATTCTGCCTGACATTTTAGCTAAAACGGTAAACAACTGCTCTTGGCCTCTTTTCTTAAACACCTGTGGACAGACAATGCTATGCAACAGCTTTTCTCCTCCACCAGAGTATCTACGTTTCTGCATACAACAAAGTACTTTGTATTTTACTATTCAACTCCCTCTCCTTGCAGCTATTGACTCAAATCCCAGTGAAGAGTAGCACCCATGTAACACTGTACAGTAATGGCCCTTCTTTATAGTGAATCAATGAGAGGAGCAGACTAAATCTGAGCTGTAGATTCTATTCTAAGATCAGAAGACCCTATTTCTGTCTCTACACCAGTCTCCAAGGAAGTCTCCAATTCTCTCACTCTTTCACAGAACAGGTTTCATTAGTATGTCTATGTGTGATGCACAATATTTTATCCTGATTACCACTTACAAATCTAAAAGGCAAATGAATATTCTCATATGCAAGTATTTGTAATATTTTTTAACAAATTCCAAATTAATTCTTTAGTTAATTTGAGACTGTGTACTCAGAAATTCACAGTCATAGAACTGACAGCTGGAAGGCAGCCTCAAAAATGAAATTATACGCTAATGCAGAATCGTGACTCACAATATGATCCCTCTGTCTGCATTCATACTCGAGAACTGATGACAGGTGTCAGTTTGTTCTTCTTAAAAGAAAGATCAGATGGGAATCCAGATTGTAGTCCTACCACAGGTTATATTAGGAAAAAGCTTTTAGAGCTCCAGAGGGCCCAGGATGCCATGTGTCCAGGAGTAATTCTAATAGTGCTCACCTTTAATCCTGTCTTTGCTGGGATATGTAGAAGGAGAACATTTAATAACTGACTACGTGATAGAATTGGGACTTACTATAAAAACTATTTTTTAACCAGAGGATCACATGATTTCCTGTATGGCCAGTTAAACTGTTCTCAAAATATGTGTTTTCCAGTGCTTTTGTCCATGCTGCTAGTACATCTTTCCAGAGGAATTCTGTAATAACAGGAGGTTTGTGACATCTTAGTTACAATAAAGAAGCCAACACCTCCATTACACTTTAAAAAAAAATAAAGTTCTAACAGTCAATATGGAGGCCACACTCCATGGAATATCAAGCTTTTGCTTCCACTGCCTATTAGTGCCAAGAATGAAATCACTCCATAGCAGTGTCCCTGCCCTTTGTGCGGCAGAAGCTGTTTCTTGGCAACCAATGCAGACAACTGAGTTGCCACGGAAACTGGAGAGACTAATTTATAAAAACTCTGAAACAAAGCAACTATAAAGGCAATCCTAAATAGGGTGGGTGTATTCTGTATTACTTCCTACAGCACTCCCACCATTAAAAGAATCAGAAATGAAAATCATAAATTATTAGTTGCAACTTTCATTATTTCTGTAAAACTGAACTTACAGGGGCTAACATCTCATTGCATCAGCAGCCAGTAGCTTGTTTCTCCCTTTGGTTCAAGCTGACAAATACACCTGAAGATTTATACTGCAGTTGAAAAGGAATGCTTTCCATGCCAGCCAGTGTTTTCTCTTTCAGGGAAGAGGAAGGCTGAATGGCACAGAACAACTGTTGAAGAATGTGCCCAGAATATCTGCAAGCTGGATAAAACAATTGTTAACACAGTGAAAAGGCAGAACAATTGTGTACATCATAGTTCACTTGAGCTAAGAAATACATATTCAAATTTCATATTCATTTATGAATATTTATTAGTAGAAAATATTTTCTCTTTTTTAGTAATCAGAGACATGCCAGAGATGCCCACCTCTGAATGCATTCTATGCACAATCACATTTTGACTATTGCATATGTGGAGAGCACACTCAAGGCATATATTTTAGTAGTGAATAAGGTGGAAAAACCTGACCACACACTGCATTTCCCAGGGAAGGAAACCAATATGACAGCAAGTTCTCTCTTCAAAGAGCAACCTAGTTCATTCAGCTGCCTAGGCAGGCAACTTAACTCCCCAGATTTAAATATTCCAGAGAAAGAAATAAAGAGAGCCTGCATACATTTGCTCAGAGAGAGCAACACACTGATGGCAGGTGCCCGTCAATGGGCATGGGATGGATTCTCCTCCTGCCACATTAACCTTTCCAATTCACCATGACATCTCCTCAGAGTTCAGGTTAGGTAGTAACTATTTTTTTACTGACCATCTAACTACTGCAAAACCCAGCACCAGTGACAAGAGTCCTGGCTGCCTCACCTCCTCAAGGGGAAGTCCACTTGAAGCACTGGGGGCATCAACCAGTCTATTTTCCTCAGCCATAAAATTCCTCAAAGTTATTGGAACTGCTGAACAGTAGAGATTTTCTATTGCTCTTTCAAGTTTGACTTAGCAGACTCACAGGTACAAAACAGAATAAGTGAGGACTCAAATAAATAGTCCATAGACTCTTTCAATGGGAAACTAGACCAGAATCTCAGCAGTTTAAATGAAAATGCATCCTCTTAATGCTTTCTGCAAATCAAAATCAGTCACACAACTGCATTCATGCTCAGCACTTCAATGAACTGTGAAAGCCAGTGCTATCAGTGGTGATTATCACCAAGATTGTCAGGTGTGGAAAACCCAGTGGAGCTAAAAGAAAGCAGCTGCTCTGGAGAAATGCTGCATATCAATCAGTTATCATAAATTATAAACAACAACAACAAAAAAAGCATCCCAACTGCACAAGTCCCCGCATTCCTTTAATTTAATACCTTACCTATTATGTAAACAAAGAAATTCTGCACAGATTCCATTAATTTTCATGGAATAGTTAAGTCATTTTTGAGCTATAAAGGCTTGGAAGATGTTTCTCTAGCGTATGATATTACACACCAACAGCCTATTTCCTAACACAGACAGGCTCACCCTAAGAACCTGAAAAACACTACTACATACAGCTTCTCCATAGGGTTAGAAGTAAGTAGAGGATAAAATTTAATTCTTATAGCTTGAAGGGTTGGTGTGCCAAATATTGCCTGTGAAATTCTCTGTGGTATTCTAACAGAGCTACCATAAATTTTGAGTTATCCTTAGAGAAACCCAGAAATATCAAACAAGACAGAGAATGTGAATTCTTTTAACCAGACACTGAACAGACTAAATTCTCTTGACAGAAGTGTAAGACAGTTTCTCACATATCTCAGAAGTGGCTTTGTACTTCAACTGCTTGTCTATTCTGATTCCTTAGAAGAGTCAGAGGCACTGTCACCATAGCGAAGAGCCAAAGGTGGTGAGTAGCACATTCTTTGCCCTTTATAACCTGTGTCCTAAAGTGTAAGAAGTTTTCATTAGCCTGTGGGCTGTTAACTTTTTTCACTGAAACACAGCATTGTATGTTCTCTGCTCTTTGAAGAGGTAGATAAAAATATTCTATTTTTACAGCCCTAATTTTCTTCGACTGAAGCCATAGCCTGGTAAATCATCTTAAACTTCCCATCATCTCATGAAGCCAGTCAATAAAATGGCACCTAGATATCTGGCAGCATTATACCTAAGAAGACATTTTCCAAACATTGAGTGAAAAATCCATTCTTTACCACTTACATGAATTCAGTTTACCCAGCAAAGAGGTTTCATCTCCAATTTTTCATCAAATTATTAATTTGTTGGAAGAAGGAAGCTGTTGTGATAAATGCAGTTTGCTGCTCATTTTGACAACTTCTTCATTCTCAATTCAAAGGCATCCAGTGGATTAAGAATATTTTCTTATTCTGACACATTTTGGCCAACATCCAGGTGAATGTGATTCCAGGTGGCCAAGAAGGCCAATGGCATCCTGGTCTGTATCAGCAATAGCGTGGCCAGCAGGACCAGGGCAGTGGTGAGGCAGCATTTCAAATCCTGTGTCCAGTTTTGGGTTCCTCACTACAACAAGCACACTGAGGTGCTGGAGCAGGTCTGGAGGAGGGCAATGGAGCTGGGGAAGGGTCTGGAGCACAGGCTTTATAAGGAACAGTTGAGGTAGTTGGGAGTGTTTAGCCTGGAGAGGAGGAGGCTCAAGGGAGAGTTTATCACTCTCTACAACTGCCAGGAAAAAGGTTGTAGCCACATGGTGGTCAGTCTCTTCTCCCAGGTAACAAATTATAGGATTGGAGGAAACGGCTTCAAGTTGCATCAGGGGAGATTTCAATTGGATATTAGGAAAAAATTCCTCACAGAAAAGACTGTCAAACATTGGAATAGGCTGACCAGGGAAGTGGTGGAATCACCATTTCTTAATCATCTATTTACAAGACAGTCAGGAACATCGGTTAAGTGATGGACCTGGCACTGCTGTGCAATTGTTGAATTGAGTGATCTTCAAAGGCTTTTCCAACCTAAATGATTCTATGATTCTGCAAGTAGTAACAAACATTAGCTCAGTCTCTCTGAAAATGAGGACTTTCAGATTTTCATATGAGGGCAACACACTTCTAAATCTCTAGAGATCAACAGCAATGGTAAAATAGCGACTGTGTTGGTGACAATTTTTTCCACAGCCTGAAAAGATTTTAACAAATATTTTAAGCAAGTGGCAGATTGTTTGCTTTTATAAGTGACAGAGCAAGATCAGAGAAGAACCAACCCAAACTTCCCAATAAGTTTTTTCTCTCCAAAGACAGATGCACATGCTATGCCATATATGAAACTATTTCCTTATAAAGCCATCTGTCACAGTTAAAGGACTAGTCCAGATGGGTTTTGCTTTGCTCAATACTAGTTCCTAGATGAACCAAACTCCACAAATCTAAGGGAAATCTGAGCCATCACAAGACGTAGGGAGAAGATGGAGGGTGAAAACCCACATGAAAAAAGTAACTGGGATAGCACAGGGCTTTTTTCACAGATAAGACTCACTGGAAGAAAGAAACAAACAAAAAAAAAATTCAGGACAAAACCTTCTTCCCTATTTGTTCTGAAGAGAACTGATGTGCATTTTGGATTGTGGGTGTATGTGTACATAAGCACACAAAGGAGCTCCAATCTGCCCTTCCCACATGGGCGCATTACTGAGTAGAAGAGATTGATGCAAGCATCTCAAAAAAAATGAAACCTGTATTACGCAAGGCCTGTAAAAAATTTCTGAAATATCCTTTTTTTTTTTTTCTGTAAACCAATTGTATTATCATTCAGGAAATAACTTTACATTTCTTGGGGGAAGGAAATAAAAACCCTAAGCCAATCTTCTCTTTGCTTCCTTGCCTCTTCTCTATAGGATAACATCTTTCCTATAGAAAGGGAGAGAACTAGGAAGAGAACAGCTTGCTCAGCTGTTTTGCAGTGTTGGTAAGTAGCTGAAGGTCTTGCTTTTCCTCCATATGACAATTTAGAAGCAAGTGAATGATGTCTGAAGAAAGTTTCACAAAAATTTTGTGAATGACAGTAATACCAAAAACGCCTGGTTAATTTAGTTGACTATTCTATTGCAGGATGTGTCACAATACCTGACACTTGTTCACATTAGCCAATTGACTCAGAATGAAATGATTCACAGCATTTATATCTTTTTTGAGAAAGAAAGGCTGATAGCATGAAGATTAGAGAATATTTTAAAGCCATGTAGAACACAGCTGCCTAAAGGGAAGAACTCAAATTATGGCTGCACTAACAAGACAAAAAAAAAGCTGGGCTACCAAGCCTTTTGTCTGTTGATTTATTTTTTTTTTTTTTTTTCGAATAAAGCCCTTACTTAGCTTCAGCTACAGCTTCACCAAAATCACTTGTGATGTGCCATAAATACCTGGATATATGACAGCTCATGTTGATGGTAGATGACTCTCCAAATTACTTGTTATGTTTTTGGAACCAAGGGAGCATCTACCCATCTAGGGTCTAGAGTCCTTCCTCTCTTCCTTCTATGGGATGCATTATTTGTGATTTGACATGAGACAGCTGCTTCATCCCCCTGAAGGGACTACCAATAACTCTTCTACACCCAAGGCTCCTGTGAGTTTTGCAGAATTGTAAATTGGTTCCTTTTACTGAACTACATTTAACAGAAATTCCTGTGCAAAAAGAGAGTCATCTTTTCATGTCTCTTCAGTAGCCGTGTGCTGCTTTCTAGAATCTTCTCTCTTCCTACTGTTCCTCTGTGCTGCATTTAGCTTCACTCTTGCAGTCTCCTAACATCATCCACAACAACTTCATACTGTCCTTTCAATCTCTGTCTGTTATCTCCTCTCACAGAGGGCAATTATCTAGTCCCATGCTCAGCTTCATATCCACTCCTTAGTAATCAGCATACCTTTCTCTACACCCCTATTTTTAAGTGATTTAAATTAAATACTAATTTAGAATGGAATTATGTACACCTTGATAAAGGTAAAATGTCTTGGGTTTATTTTGCTTAAGCTTTCTATTTATGTGTTATCCATCATTTTCTGCCTAACACTGATTAGGACTGCAAAGGTGGAGAAGTGGGATCTTTGCTCCTTCTAGTGCAGCACACCCACTATACCTTGAAGAACAGTTCCAGCTCTACTTGACAAGCTGAAAATTACTCGATACCTTTCCTTATCTTGGAGGGGTTTTGGTAGTAAGTTAAAAGGCTTATTTCCAGGTAGCAATCTAAAATAATACAGAATAAAGCAAAGCAAAGTTGATAGACTTTTTTAGTAAGGCTTTGTTCCCAAAGAACAGAAACACTTACTATACAGACAGACTACCATTGATTTGGGATATAAAACCTTCCCACACACTCTACCTAGGATATTCCAGGGGAGAAAATTTGGAGCTTTAAGTAAAGTTGCCAGTCACCTCAGGATTTCAGAAGCCATGACAGACTGCATGAAAAAAACAAAACAAAACCAAACCAAAAAAAAAAAAAAAAAAAAAAAAAAGGTAAGCATGAGGACTACATAATAATCAAAATGTTTCTGTTTCAATCCTGCAGCGGGAGAAGGTGCTGCAGTTTGAAACTGAAGCCAAGGGAGAGCCTCTCCTAGCCAGGAGAGGAACCAGGAGCAGTGGTGAAGAGCCTCAAGTATCAGTCATCTTTTTAAGAGCACCCGCCTCTAATTTCAGTAATCCTTCTGATTATTTGCCTGTAAGTGAAGCAGGCAAAGTTGAAGCTTTCCTCTTCCTACAGTGGTTTGAAGTGGCATTCAGTTGTTCCTCTCCTCCTCCTCCTGTAACATTTAAGAGAACAGTTCCTACTGAATGCTGTGAAAAATGACTGGCATTCAGTTGGACTCGGCACAAGAGAAACCAGAGCTTCATTTTCTTTTCTAGGACAGCCCTCCTCCATCTGCAGATGGAAAGGTTAGGTTTTTACAGGGATGCTGTATTTAAAAGCTGCTCCTCCTACAGTGTCATTGAAGACTTGCCAGAGAAATGAAAATCTCATCCTTTCATTTTCATCACCTCCCCCCACAAATAACCAAAGAATGAAGCATAGCAGGCTCTATACCAGGCTACCTCATTTAGATACTGCTGTTTAAATGGGTTTTAAATCAAGCTGCAATATATTTTTGTTGGAAAACATTTTTTAGCAAAATCACATTCCTACAAATACCATTAATCTATAACGATTCCCATACATCTTAACCAATTTGCCTTTTTGATCCCACATTTAAAACTCAGTAAATGTTTTAAAACTGCTGTTAGCTTCATAACATTATTTCTTGCTAATGTCTTCATGAAGTTGTCTGATTAAAAAGACATTCAACTGAATCACTTTTTATCAAGAACAAGAGTTCTTGAGTAAGTGTATTCATTCTGACAAATACTTCACCTCAAAATATCACACGCTGACTGCTGGAATACCTATACATAATTATAAAAGATTTTATTTCATTTCACTCTTCTCTTATAGAAATTGAGCCAGAGAGAGACTTTACCTAGTTAGTTGGCATGTCCAGAATGCAGATATCAAATTTTCATTTCAAGTTTATTTGCTGCTAAATTCAACAACAACAAACAAACAAAGTATTAATGTTCCTGGTTCTTAGCCAGTTAGAATAGCCCAAATCTTCCTATACCATCCCTTGAGATATTATGTTTCTCAACTGTTGCTCATAGCGATCAATTGATGGCCAATCAATGCTAATATTAGTCCAATTTTCTTTACATAAAGTACAGAATTTTTAGTTTGCCTATCCCTGATGAAAAAAGCAGATGTGAACAACTGCACTCACAAGTATGCTAATCAACTGCAAAAGCACTGCACACCTCTATATGCATGGTTCTCCCACCACCTCATAGCAATGCAATGTTCAACACTTCTTGTGTTGAAAATCTTCACATTGTGCTTACTGCTCTCTCATCTGGTTCCTGTTCCTCTAGTACTGACAGGCCACTTGATTATTCTTTCCTACATGAACTGCTTCATATTTGCTTTATTAAATTTTACACTGATTGCAGTTCTTGTTCCTAATTCATCAAGATCACACTCTGTTTAAAAAGATTACTCCAGAGTATTCACAATGCTCCCCAGTCTGCCCCAGAACAGATATGTTCTGGTTCAGAAACTGAAACATCCAAATATTACTTCTTTTTCTCTAAGACCTATAGGCAGCCTTCTTTTTCACAAATGCACAGAACAGGGAAGGTGCTGGAGCTCAGGAAGTATTTTTATGCAGCAAGAATAAAAGAAGTACAAAAGCATTTCAGACAACAATACGGGCTACTCAGATGACAGGAGATAATAAACCCTGCTAGTACCACCATACCCACACAGGGGCACTGACCCTACACATGCTTAGGTAGCTAGAGAAAAAAGTGGATGGAAAAAAAAAACTATTCTGTATCGGAGTCAAAAAGGCCATATATGGACTTTTTTCATGATTGTGATTGTCTACATTTTTAACCTTTTTATTCTTAATCAGTGAGACAGAATTACAGTATGCATGAATTAATTCTCGTGTGAACACAGGGTTTCTCATTATCAGTGCACAATGTGCCAGGACCATTCCCACAACACACTCACCTCCTTCTCAAAGTTATTTCCTCACTGAGGAGCACGCAAGCATGCCACTTAAACACTCCATAAACTGCATTAGCTTTAACTCAGATTTTGTGTGGGTGCAAATGCAAACAGATTTCATACATAGGAAACAGCATAAGGTTAAAGAAATCTTAGTTATAAGCATACAAGATATACTAACAGAACGAAAGAGCTGGACTACAGAACTGAGATGTGCTCAGGAAACCATTTCACACAGAAACTCCACAGAAAGCACTATTTTTCAGAATTTGCTAGCTTTTAAAGAAATTTTAATTTTTTTTTAATTTTAAAATTTAAAATTTTAACGAAATTTTTAAATAAAAGTTGTGACAAGAAATGAAAAAATGAGATAATACTGAAAGACAAGAAGTTAAAATAGAAAAGAAAATTAAGGAGACTCCTAGAAAACCTTCAGAAGCAGTTAAATGATTCAGAGGTAAATACAAAATCAAGAAAGAGAACATGAAACAGCAGGATATTTCAAGGACAACTAGAATAAAGGAAGAGCTAAGGTTTAGCTTCTGCATGCATGGTATATAGCAGCAGCTGCAGTTTGCAATTCAAATTACTGTAAAACAGACATAAAACCTGTCTGCAAAGGAAGACAGGTGCAGGTATTTTAAACAGCAAACACTACTCTATATTAAAAGTCAGCATATCCATTTTAAGCAATGTCTGGTTTCCCTCCCTTTTAATCAAAGCCATTCCACCCTGGCTATTCCACCAGATGCCCCTAGTTGTCCCCTATTGCCTGGCAGCTTTGAAAAAAATCATTGCTTATAGCAAACCAAAAAGATAATTAAAAGCAGTTCAAACTGAGATTTCATTCTCTATTCACTTGATGAGTAACTGTCTCTTACAATTTTAAGCTGTTAAAGCTCAGAGGAGTTTTATTTAAAAGAAGTTTCTGAGATTCAACATTTAATGGAAAACTAAATCCACTAAAACAACTGATTTGGGAGAGGCAATCAGCCTTAACTACTTAACATGAGTTTTATTTTCAGAATCATCCAGCTGAATTCAAAACACTATATAAAGCTTTGCTGCTTCCAGTGGGAGCATACTACAGTCTTCTGCCTTGCTTTCTCTAGTTAGACTCACTTATCTCTGATAATTTCAGACCCATTTGTGCTCATTTTTACCATGTGTAAAGTACTATGTCCTGTCCTCAAGTCCCCAAACACTTCTTTGCTCTTCAGTCCATGAATTCAAGGATTCAATCCTATGGAAGAAGCTTCATTCCCTCTCTAGCAGCTTTGCCAAGCAAAATCACCTGCTTGTAGCAGATAGTCTGACCTACTTCAGAAGTTTCTTCATTAACCAGTGACATCAGGAAAACCGTCTCAAAAGAGTTTGATTTATATATAAAAAAAATCTAAGCCATTCTCAGAGCACTACTGCCTTCATTCAGTACAATGGAAATATTTTCACCTACTGGTAATTGTATTAGTTTCTAAATCTGATTGAGTCTGGACAGTCTGGCCCCATGAACTGGCACACGGTACTGGGACATAGATCAGAAGAGATTAAGTCAATACTTCCTCCAGGATTGAACAAATTAGTTTCAAGCTTAAAGAGAAATGGAGGGGGGAAAGAGGCAGAATACATGGTACATCAGTGATTTGATATTACATAATACTGTTTTCCCTGAAGATCCTCTCAGTTTCAGCTCCAAAATTCACATCTAAGAAAATGAATTGCACCTCCAACATAGGAAAGAATTCTTCTAGAGGTAGAGACCTGAATTCATCTTGAATACCTTGATGAGCACCTGAAAAGTATGTCATTGCCCTAGACTTCTTTCTGCATAAGAAGAATCACAACAGACAATTCCAGACTAACTAGGTTGAATACTCAAAAGCATTTGTGTTTCTTGCCACTCACTACAAGCAACAGCAAATTGTATGGCTTAAGAAGCTTCAAAGTATTGAACGCAAAATGTTTCGCAGTTTACTGCAGTTTCAGAAAAGAATCTGGTTTCATAAAAAACTTAATTAGAAAAACAAGGTACAAAATTGGGCTGTCACTACCATTTCCTCCACTGTCATTAATTTATTTACTTTGCCAGTATCAATTGCTTTTTGAAGCGTTTGAAAGACCTTGGCTTGTATAAATGCAAGGATTAGTTTTTAGAGAAGAACACAGCTAATGACAGAATATTTATGTCATTTGTCCTCTCAGTATTCATCATTCACATAAGCATTTTCTTCTACACAACAGCTTGCCAAAAGGTGTTGAATAGGAAACTAAGTGGAAAGAAACAAGTAATCAAGGACACACTTGCACTAAATCTCAGGTAGCTGCTCAAACTTGAGTTTGATTAAGGTATCATCCTTTAGTTTCATTAACTCAACTTTTTTCAAAAGAGGCACTAACAAGGTTTTCCAAGTGTTTGTGTAAGAATTCAAGGCCCAACATCCAAAGACATAATTACAAAAATACTTACACTAAAAAGGAAATATTTAAGTTCTCATAAGCTACACGGCAGAATCAAGATTTTTTCCTATGAATACTATAATTTAATTTCTCAGGAAGGAAACATGTTACAAAAAATTGTGAGAGGAAAATGCTGGGTTTTTTCCTTAGCTGATGCTTAAGATTCTCCTAAATGGTTAGAAATTCTTAGTCCTCCTGTAACAAGTAATTTTAGAAGGAACAGAAACAACCCAGCAAATCCAACATCCATTATAATTTTTTCAAGTATTATTACATTGTACCACTTAAGAGATAGGAAATGCACACTTTGCCAACAACAACAACAACAAAAAAAGCATTACTAACCATAAGAGCTTCAGAGAGTACTAAGAAAATCATCCCACTGAATACAACTGTTTCACAATATACCATGAAAATCTTAAAACCAATGACCTCATTTGATTCAGACAAAGTTAAAAGGCAGGGGGAGCAGAACAGAGAAAGTTTAGGATGGCTACTGTTTGCAAGCATCACAAAGAGGTTAAAGGTTTCAGCTGTTCCCAAAGAACTTATTTGGTCCCAAGGATTGTGTTTCACTGAGCAGTGGAAACTCTTCTCTATGACCACTGGTAATCTCATGCCTGTCTCCACAAAACAGTCGTACAGCATCATCAGAGAAATCTGTAAGCACTTCTCCAAACTCTCTTCCATGAAGTAATTAAGAAAAAATTCCCCACAAACTCTCCATAACAAGATCAGAGTTGAGGATGTTTTATTTTGCTTTTCTTCTCCTCCCCCAGTCATCAGTAAAACACAAATCAGAATTTAACTGGATAATAAAAAATAAATTATATAAAGCTGTTCTTGGTTACATTGCATACTTAAACAGCAAAGTCCAGATGCAGAGGAAAAGGATCCTTACTGTAGAAATGGATAGTTCTGAACGACACCACCATCTTCTTTCCACTAAGAAACACTTCATCACACAATACAAAACTGCACCTTGAAGACTTAGAAATTACTCTTCCTTAAGAAAGGCTTCTGACAGTACACAAACTCTCTAATGAGTATCTGGATATCTTTAAAGACACTAAGATCAACTTATGTGATATTTGACACATTCTGAAGAAGGTATGCAAGTTATCAGTCTCATTCAACCAATAACAGCTCTTGTTTTGCACAGCAAACAAAAACTTGAGAGAAAAAGTTGGGTTTTGCACAGCAAACAAGTCTCTCCAAAGGATGCAGAAGATGGCATCTTCTTAATTTTCAAAGTCAGTCTACAGTTCCTGTGGGATGCCAGTTGGCAACCATGGAAACTCCTATTGTGAGAAGCTTTTGGAGACAGAGCAACACAGTTGTCAGTCTCAGCTTAATAAGAACCGACCCTAGACAAATGAATGAGCACACTGCTTTCAGTCAGGAATGGGCTTCTGTTCACTCCTTCACATGGAACTTTATCTGAGTAACAATTAAAATTGTTAGTCAATGTCATAACATGACAACGAAACCGCCTATCCAGAAGCACAAGAGTTCAAGGACCTCACATCTAACACCAGGATAATACCAATTGCCAGAAAATTTTCTACCCTAGCACAAATTATTTTAAACCAGTTTTTTATGCTTTTTTAAAAGTACAGTCTAATTTGTAGTGGAAATCCACTTTTCTCAACAGTAATTGCAAGAATTTTCCAAGACCCCCAGAACTCATCACAACTTGCTGAAAAACACAATTGTCAATCATCGATATTTTTTGTTTGTTTTTCAGTGTCTTCAAGAAGGGGCCTTTTCCTCAGTAGTGAGAAACAAAAACTCATATTTTTAATCCTTCCCCAAAGTCATTTTCAAAACACCAAAGCTGGAAATTTTACATCTTCCAGAGGGGAAAAAAATTTAGATTAAATATACTGCAGGCAAGAAGGAGGGAAAGTGAGGGGCATTACAAGCTGGAAAGGTGCTCTTTTAGGGTTTTTTTAATGTGTCTCACAACTACATAACATGATGGTCTGTCAGCATTGCCCAGACAGGGCCTAAAATTCATGTCTAAAATTAGCAGCACAGGTATTTTCTGATGGGTATGGCCTTCTAGCATTCACATTAGGAGCCCATTAGGAAAGAACAGCTCGTACAGTGTAAGCACAATGGGTTTTGGGACCCCAGATTGTAGTCCTGTATTAAAGTACCACCTCAAGAGCCATTGCTTCCCTGTTAAAATGCTTATGTGAGCTGGAGAAGTCATTTTACTTAATGTTTTCTCACAATGAGTCAGGATCTGAACAGTTACACCTCACAGATAATTCACCATGGTTCTCTGGTCAGTCAACATCACCCAAGTGCCCATGGCTGGCAGGGAGCTCCAAAGCCTTCAACAAAAGGGAAAAGATAAAGTTACTGTGCTGAGATACAGAAGATTAGATGCACTCAACATTTTTCCTGTTTTTGAAAGATGTGGACAACAAATGCTATTTTGAGTGGATTGTAGCTAAAGTTTCACAAATAAAAGAATATGCACAACCAGTCACCCTTAAAATTAAATGAACCTTCTATATTAAGAGTGGAATTGATTACAAATGCCAATGTGAATCAAAATTAGGGGCACACACAAAACGAGTCACTTGCTGCACATATTTTATTTTGGTTAACATTCCTTTGGTCTAAATTGTTGTACAATATACACTACCCAAATGCTCAGGTGAAAATGTTATTCTGTGAATGATACCTACCTTCAGTTATGCAGGTGTTTCTGTACCAAGGAAAATCCAGGTCTAGAGAAAGATATTTGAGACGTTTAATATGTCCTACAAAACAGTACCTTTGGCCACAAACAAATTGTGCAATACTTAATGTACAATACAGATGTTATTAGCAAATATTTCTCACTTGTTAAGAACAAAACCATGAAGAAATGCCCATTTTTGGTGTAGGTGCAAATACTTTTGCTTCCTTAAGAGACTATTTTTTCTACAACAGCAGTATTCCTTTTAAAAAACTACAATACCACATATCTTCAGAAAGAGAAGTCCACAGGAGAGGGACTTTTTTTGCATCACAACATAGCCAATTCATAGAGGGTTTCCACAAAAAAAAAAAAAAAAAAAAAAAAAAAAAAAAAAAGTATTACACTCAATGAAGAAGCTTCAAGCTTTCCAGCACTGTGATGTTCCCTCTCCTTCCAGCCACAATTCTTTAATAGCTATTTTAATGGCTTAAAACAAGGTTATTGAGGAACACTGAGGGACAGCCTATGCCTCACACTGTACCCTCTGTAAGTTGTATGTCTTTAAGTACCATGGCTGCATTTCATACCTGTAAAGATTATTTGATTTGTGATAAAATAATTATGAGGGAAAAAGAAAACAAAACAACAGCTAGCGACTTTTATTCTGGTATCTCTGGCACTGATCATTTACCTGTCTGGAGTCAAATCAACAGAATAATGCATAAACTGAAAAATAATTTGCCTGATTGCATCTTGTTAAGCTAAGCAAACCACCTGTTCAAATAAGTAGGCGCTATTATAAACCAGATGTTTGCTCTGCCAAAAACAAACAGAGGATGTGCAAGGTAACAAAGCACTGCTGTCCAACCTTTAGTCTTTGTCAAAACATGCAACCTGTAAAACACCCTGCACAAATATACACATCATAATACTTTTAAAAATGGCACCATTTCACAATACTGCTTTTAAATGTGACCTTGATTAGTTTTCTCCTATTCTAGTCGTTGTTATTCTAGAAGTGCACCAAGCAAACAGAAACCAGGAAACAGCTTGTGACAAAGCAACTGGGCTCTATCTCCACATGCAGCTTGTGTCCTCAGTGTCTGCATTGTGTCCACACACTACCTTTTAGAAGGCCATTTTTTAATGCACATGAAACTAAAAATGCCACCTTCTGTCAGGGAAAGGTTAGAAATCAAACAATGCAGCTACAGTAAAGCAAGACATTTCAGTCATGAGAAAGTATTTCTTCTCTGTGCAAGTATGTGGTGATATCAAGGGTCCATGCTGACAATAACTCTTCATGAATTTAATCACCAGGTTAACCTAAAAAATTGAGTAGTCCTCATAGTAAGAGCATGCCCTCATTATCTGTATTCCTACAGGCAGCCCTTACACCTACTCGTTCTATTTTTATTTTCCTTACATAGCAAAGTTGGCAAGGAAAATGCCTCAAGATCTCCCCCTGGAAAGCTTTTGAATTTGGCCTGTGCTCATGAGACTGTTAAACACTTCTGAGAGTCCCACCATCTTCAAATGTAACACTGTGGTACAGGGAAGTAATTCTTTCTCTAGAGTACAAAGACCCTGGTACTAGCAGAAATTAAGTATATCTATAGAAGTATACATAAGCTATTCCAGACACTGTGTGAAGCCTATCCAGCTCTGAAGAGTCATTAATAATTAAACTGCAAGAGTATGCTAAATGTGGGCCACTGATGTGCTTTATGATCAGATTGCAGATCAGATTGTATATTGTGCCCTTTTTAGCACAAATGAAATTATGTTCTAAGGCTTTGGAGACCTCAAAGTCAAAATACAGATTTTGATGGGCTATAAGGAAATGCAAATAAGCCACTAGTTACCTTGTTTGTAGTAAGGAGAAACATTCTTTTTAAAAATAAAACTCAAGCAATGCATGAAATCCTAAGTCAATACCCACCCAATATTCAAAACCATCAAGTTTTTGTCCCTGAACTTCCAATGACCCAATGAGACAGGCTGGTTAAATTTATTGGGGTTTGCTTTTTTGAGGATTGCTTTCTTGCGGTTTTTTGTGAGTTTAGTTTACTTCTTTTTTTTTTTTTTTTTAAATTTGGTTTCCCCTCAACCCCTTTCTTCTGCTATTCCAGCATTAAAAAGTTGAAATGGCTAATACAACATACCTACTTAGGTCCTGGAGTTCTAAGAAACACTCACAATGTAAGATGTTCATCAAAAGTTATTACATTTTCCAAAACCAGGAATGAATTTTTGAGAAAGGGAATCAACTGGATGTCAAAGGAGAGCTTTCTTCCTAACAATTAAACTTTCTTCAGGTTCTGATTATCCAAGTACTACCTCTTTCATCAAGACAGGCTCTTTACATTGCCATTAAATTTTATAGGCCATCATTCACATTAATTCTTAACTGAACAAAATATTTATTAACATCTTTTAGATATATAGATCAAAACATTACAACTAACAAGACTATTGGAGGACAAGTATTTAAGAGTACTATTTTTCCATGTGTAGTGTCAGTATGGGACAACCACCTAACTTGGATGCCCAGTTAAGTCTCTAACTCCTGCTACTTTCTTCTTATTAGACTGAGGCGTCTAATTATAGTACCCAACAACAATATACATACTACCCTGTCCACCTGCACTAACTATACAGGGGGCTCCCTATTGCTACAGAAGGGCAATTTCAGTCTTGGCCTCATAAAATAACTTAGAAGAGAGGACAGTACAAAACAGCCTGTCTCCAAGTTATATTCCCAAAGAATGATCCCAGGAGAGCTTTATTCTGTTATCCTTACAGTAAATTACTTTTCTTGATTCAGAGCTATAAGATTTTATTGCTTCTTAAGTTAGCTTCTTAAGATTTAATCACAGATTTGTGAGGTTTAGCCCCTCAGCACAGGCTTTTCCAGAACCTTCAGAGCTCCAGCAGGAGGTCACAGTAGAAGTTCCCAACTACAAATAGTACTGGAAAAATTTTGGATTTGCCATGGATTTCCTCCCAGTAATAATTCACAGCTTGAATTTAGCAATCAAAAAAAATCTATCATCGTGTCCCCAATGCCATCTGGGAGATCAGGCTTTTGGCAAACTAAAATGGAGCAGCAATTGCCTAGCAGCACAGGAAATCAATGACTTCCCTGCTCAGAGCTGAGCAACAGGCTGCTCCTGCTGAGCACGGAGTCATTCATTTCCCTTCCAGCCAGCAAAGCTGCTCTGTACATGGAGAAAGCAAAGTCTCTGTTACACCTGCAGGATACACACACCCCGCTTCCTCTAAACTCTGACCTTACCAGGAGGGTTAGACAGCGAGCTACACCAATTCCATGTGTATATCAAAAGGGGAAGGAGTGTGGAGATTACAGTCTCTTGGGAGAACTTCTGGACACAAGAGTTTCACATTACAAGGTAGGTAAGAAAAATACCACTGATTTAAACTCAAGTCATACCTCATGAGTCGACAAAGATTCAACTGAACTATGCCAACATAAGGGCCAAGAAAATCTGGTCATCCCTTTTGCCCCAGTAGTAGGCTAATACTAGACAATTTCAGGAATTACAGCTCCAAAACAGGTGTAAAGGGTTTTTTGTTGGGTTTTTTTTTGTTTGTTTGTTTGTTCTAAACACAATCATTAAAGGGGAGACAAAAGATAAAAGTGAACACATTATCCAGGATGCAACACTGGCATCCCTCCAGGCTGCACTTCTTCAGATCTAAATCATGAGTTTATTTACATATAAAATACAAAGCACATATATTCCTTTTCCATTCCTTTTTTTACTGAGAGGGTTTGCAGGAGCTGGAATTATCACTAAAGGTCTTCTGTCAATGTCATAGCAGAGATCACCACTGACCTCTGCAGCTTTAAAATCTCAACTCCTTGCCCAAATTTACTAGTGTTAGTGTTCCCTAGAGCATGAGACAAGGTAAGGGAAAACAGGAACTGAGAGTTTCCTCCAACACACACTTCACCTTTGCTGCACACAAAAAGAATTTTACATCCATATTTTCCTCCAGGACAAAGTTCCCAAAAAAGTCACAGTAAGGAGATCATTGCAGGCATGTACACAGTCGCCAAGAACAGTACTACTGTGGGTAACTGGTGTCAGAGGTTACTGATACAAAAAAACAGATGGAGGGGACTTCTGGTCAAGCCAGACTTGGCCCTGATTTGAACCAATGCTCTGAATAAGCAGCTTGTCCTTTAAACAGCCCTCTCTGAGATCAGAGAGCACTGCTGTAGCTGTTTCCAGAGCTATGCCTGCACAACAGCCCCAGTAACTGCAGATGTGTTAGGACATCACCAGATCATGCAGAGCATTTATTTACTGTATCAGGCAGACTTGGCAGCATCTCACAACAGCAACACTGTTTGCTGCATATCTGTGAATCATTGAACCTATAGCTGTGTTTTTACAGATTCTATTACAGCAAAATTACTGTGGTCTCTAGCAGCTTCTAGCTTCTCAGGGAGACTTCTTCATTTTAATAAGTTACATCTGTAAATGCAAATATCTGCCTTATTTCTCTAGAGTCACCATTGCCCTAAATCAATTCAGGTCATGCTGAAATTAGCCTTGCCCTTCAGCAGGTTAAGAGCTTCTCCCATTTTATTATAATTAATACACGTCCATAGAAAAATTACAAATAAAGTGAAAGACAAAATCGAAGTAGGATTATTCTGTAATTTTGGGGTTTTTTTGTGTCCCTCTATCCCCAAGCTCAATAAGAAGCTACTCAAAAATCTCACTCTGCTGGAATTCAATAAATCAGCAAAAATGAGACACTGCCTGAAGGTATTTCACAGAAGAAATAACATGTAACCTACAAGAGACTCCTCAATAAATGTGAGCACCACACGTAATCCTACCTGTATTCCCGCAATAGGGAAACAAGCTCGTTCATTTTCTAAGCTTGCACCTTCTTCATTGTCCATTTTAGGTGCAATAAGATTCATCATTTAGTCACTCTGGAGAGCAGTAGGTCTGCATTTATCATGGTGAAATGCATCCTCACTGTTTGTTGTTACAGTTTACGGAAAGCCAAGTACAATGACTCATAAAACTGCTGCAAGAAAAAGCTGAAACAAGTTAACAAAATGAGCTTCTCTTAAGTGACATTCTTCATCCTACATTTCCGGTATGCAGAGCCAAAACCACATCACACTTTCAACTAAACAGATTTAGAGCGATTATTTATCATAAATGGCATGACCATCACCAAGGCCAAGTAATGCTTCATGGTGTTCCTGAGCTGCTCACAGATCTTAGGTACACCACAAGCAGTAGAAGATTTGGCTGTACGTTCTAGAGCACATGGGACTATTTTCTTGTAACGTACTATTCTTTTCCTTTTGGAAAATAGTATTTTCTTCACGCTGAGAATGGTCATCATGAAAATGCTTACCTGCTTTCCATCTAGTGTGTACAAGCGTTTAACCACCCCTGAATCCAGCTTGATGGCATCGGTTATATCAGTAAGAACCTGTTCAAATGAATGTGCTGTCTTCTTGTTGAGCAGAATCCGGACTGCTTTCCGTGGCTTCACTCCGCTCCTGATGATAGTGACCAGTTTAGGCCTAATGAAATCCTTATTCTCTTTTGTATCTGGAGTACCTCCTTTAGCAGTGGCAAGAGATGGCACCGAACGAGAAGTAGAAGTCGTCTTAACATTCACTGACCAGTTTGGGTTTACATTCTTGGTGTACTCCAGTTTCTTGAAGGGTTCTATGGAACCACACACATAACTCTCCCCTGTGAAAAAAGCAAAAGTCCAGCAAGTCAAATTGGAGAGGGAAGGAAAAAAGAAAAATGCAGAAAAATACAAAATCAAATCCTTCTCAAATTATTAAATATTATTATCATTCTTGATCTAAAGTGCATAAATACTGATCTCTTCCTTTCTTACATGCTACTGACTACAAAATGAGTGATCTTCTAAAGATCGCTCTTCAGCTAACTGTTTAGTAAATACTGTTACAAAATCCTTGAAAGCAGCAGTTTTCTTATCAGAAAACACTATTTGCAGTGGGGATCACTGCTGTTAGTAAACACAGTAAACAGTGTTTGGATTTCACCAGCTGCCCAGCCCCAGCACATTATCACAGTACTCCCCCAGCCTTCATGCTTAAGTCACTCACTCTGAAAAAAACAGCAGGCCCCAAATACTTCAGAGGAAGTACTATGGAATATGACCAAAAAATACAGGCTATATAACTTTTTATAAAAAGGTGGATGAAAGTGTCATGGAAATTTGTTAGCATTTGATTTTTTCCAAGCTTTAGGCATCATAAACCCAGGATATGTATAGACAAGAAACCTCCCTGTATTATTTACTGACTAAATATATAATATGTGGGGAAATGAAGATAAAGATTAATAATTACAGACTTCTCATCACAATAAATTTACCATACTTAGAAGAAAAATAGTGGCTATTAGTTTGTCTTTCTGTTGGAGCATTATCTACAGTAAAATAGTTTTGCAAATACCACACCCCCACAACTTCTGGGGAACTAGAAATCAGCCAGAAAACTCAGCACCCTGTAGATTAGCACCTGAATCCAGTCCAGCTGGAGGCTGCTGTGTAAGGTGCACCTGCTTGCGGACTCCCAAACTCTCCCTTGAGCTTGAATCTGTGGCTGTGCTGGTAGCAGCACTGGATGAGTTGAATCAGCTCAGTGAATATACCAAAGACACTACTAATTTTGCAACATCAAGCTGATCCAGTTCATCCTCTGTCTGGGCAAAAACAAACAAACAAGCAAACAAGCCAAACAAAAAATAAAAATCTGCAAAGAATCCAACACTGGATCCAGCAGGACTGTGCCTTTTGGCAGCCTGCAGTTAAATCACAAATAATGCAAGATCCTGTCCTGAACAATACCACAGGGACATCCGAGATGTTTTAGTTTCTTCTGGGATCAAGAGTTCACTGCATGCTAACAACACAGAGGCCTTCATGTCAGAAATTTAGCCCAGGGTAACACAACCAGAAGAAATTTCAGTGGTGCACCTCCTATGCCAAAAAACATGTAAGAGCCAAGGATTTTATAATGAGTCCTTCCCCTAAGGAAAGGGGCCTCACAGTTCAATCATTAAAAGAAAAGTAAGTATTACAAATTTACTTCTGGACAGAAATTTTAAGGTTTCAAGGCACCCAACCCAATTCCACATATATTAGAGCACACAAGTAATGCAGGCAAGATACAGAATCATCACATTTAGAAATGGAGGAAGGGAACACCGGGACTTGAGGCTTGGATAAAGGTAGGCTCTTCCTTTTAGCCATTGCATGTATATATATAAGGTAGATAGATGTGGATATGGAAACATCAGAATAGAAAGGCCCCCTACAGTAATGAGTGATTAAACAGTGCAAGTTCTCTTTTATCCATCTCCCTGTCCAATTGTTCTAGTATTAGCTACTCTGTCGCTGCCAGGTCAGAACACACCCACAGAACCACATCCACAAAATTAGTTTTTAAAACCAAAAAAGTTTCAAGGGAAAAAAAAATAAATCCTACTATGAGTAAGACTGCTCTCAATCCAATAAATACCTGCTCTATAAAATAATTTGCAGAAGTCTATTTTATAAATTTTTAAGCAAAATTTATTCTTGTCTACACTTTTGCTGTAAGACCCAAAATCCACCAAGTCTTCAAATTAAAACTCGCTTCTCAATGGGTAAGCTCATAAATAAGTGTCGATACACAGTGTACTCAGAAGATTTACATTTAATTTATTAAGTCTTTTGGTTCCCCTTCTTGAAAGGACAGCGTTCCACATGATTTTTGATATCAGCTACACTTAAAGGTCAGATGTATTCCTTGTAGCATTTAACTGCAAATCAGCTCTTCATTACAAAGCTAAATTTGTATGAATGATCATTAAAAAAGGACCAATAGAATCACTGAAGGTTCAGGATTGTTTGAACATAAGTATTTTTGCTCTTTCCTCATTTCCAATGGTACCATATTACATCATTACATTAAGATATTTTTTCCCTTCAAAAGGCTTATATTTAGCTACAGACCACCTTAGAGGTACAGCATCCAAGGCTACTAAGATGAAATATCTTTGGTAAGAACCATTTTATACAGGCTAACAGAAATACAGATACTTCTCACATAACGTTGTTTTTTAAAACTATTGTAGATGTTAGCCAGGGAACGCAATTTTCATGCATGCTGCTCCTAAGGGTCAGGCCTGTAAGAATAAAAATCTTTAGCACCTCTAGTGTTTGTATACAGAGGAAATCTCAAAGAAAAGGACAAAAGATCTTCATCTAGATTTTCATTATCTTTTTTTGTCCACCAGTACCTTCAGGAGAGAACACTGCAAAGAAGTTTCACAAGGGGCATGACTTAAAACTCCAATAAATCCATCTCCTGCTTTAGATATTGCTTCCTCATCATCAGCTTTAATTGGCAGCTGGAAGAGGAAAGTAACAATCTCCAGACACTAGATTCCTAACAGAACAAGTGTTGAGAAGGATTCTTTGAAGAAACTGGATTAAGCAAAGGGCACAAACAACACAGCCCATTTAAAAGTGTAGATTTGATTGCAGCTCCTCAGGAGAGGGGAACAAGTGTTTCACATGTCACTAATGGAATTTTGACTCTTGATTACAGTATCAATATCCATTAGGAAAATAAAAGGGGAACACCCAGCTGCTTTGGGAGGTCTGGCATCTACAAAAAAAAGTGATAACTACACCTTAGAAAGTACCCCTTTCCTGAAAGCTTCCTCACAGCAATAGTGCAAATGAAACACACAACACTGGAACCCTTCAAAAAAGATGCACAGCACTTGTTGGTCAATAACCCTACAATTTATTTTGTATAAACGCTCAGTGCTTCAGAAAATACCACGTGGAAAAATGAAATAAATCTTAGCACTGAGAAATTAATCAGAAAACAAATCACATAGAGTGGCAGATCCCAAAATATTGTTTTATGCTTAAAAACAACACAAAACAAAAATAAAAAATAAAAAAGAGAGAAAAATACCTACTACCTACAGTTACACATCTGTCAAAATTCAATGCATGTGACTTATTAGAGACATGCAACATTGGACGATAGTTCTTACAGGTCATGACAGACCTTCAAGACATGCTTCACTTATTAAACATTTTTTTAAATAATATCTGTGTGTACAAAGTGGTTGCTAAGGAGACATTGAATCACTTCACATAAGTATTGGAGCTTTCTTGATGCAAGTGTCTCCCTGTTTTCCACATTGGTATTAGCAGTTAGTTTTCCTTCTTCAGCTTGCTGATATTCTCCTTATAAGAATAACCAAGGCATCATCTCTTAAAAGCAATTTTTTGTGATGCTTTCTTGTGCTTAAGGTGACTTGGCCTAAAACAGCTTCATGAGGAAGCCAGTTAATCTTAGTTGGAAACCCTGGAGAGGGAAGAGAAAACCTGTCTGAATCACACAAGCAAAGAGAGAATATAAACCATTCTTTGTGGCAGTCAGGACTTGCCAATTTATGGAAAATAGCGTTGATTCCTTAGAGTACAGCATGTAGTAGGAATGTAAAGTTAATAAATTAATAAGCAGTGATTTATTGGGGTCCAATTCCCCAACAGATAGTCCAAAAAATACCTTAAGAGGATGGGGGAGGGACCAGAACCCTCAGCAATCCATGCCTAGGCATACCTGCCTTTTTTCACTTCTACCCATTGGTTTTATACATACAAAAGGAAGAATCTCAGTCTCTCAGGAAAAAGGACAAAAATTCTGACTGTGCCTCACCACACAGAGCAGATTGCAAAAGAAAGATGACCTGAATCAAATAAATTACTGATACTTGATAGCTCCCAAATGTGTTAGTTAATAGAACAATAACCTACTTTAACTACATTGCTGCTGCCTTGTCTTTCTGCAGGGTGTGAAAAAATACAACAGTCCAAAAGGGATGGAGCAGCTACAGGAAATAAATCTGACCCACACATGTTCACCTAGCAATCAGATCTCCTTTGACCTTACGAAGAACTTCTTTCACAAGCTTTCTTTCTACTCAGTTTAGACTAAAAAGTTCTTTTCGTCCTGATCAAAAGCCAAATAAAATACTTCCTCTGCCCCCTTAAATTTCTGAAATCCTGTTACAAGTAAGATAGACACTGTACACATATAAAAAACCACCACACCAAAAATAATGTAAAGCACCTAGAACAAGAAACTACAGGGACTTCCAATAAGCTGTTAAGCAAGACACAAAGAAAATCAACTGGCTAATGGATGAACAAAATAATCAATAAACAGTGCCAGAACAACCCTCTACTATTTTATGCAACAGGATCATTCAGCTGTTTGTTTATTAAACAATATAAGGATTGCAGCCATTCCTGCCACAGGATTCAGTCCAAGTTTCCCTAAATTTGATAGCCCTGGATCAAGTCCATGGTAAATACCCAGTGTAAATTTAATCCTACAAACAAATGTCCACATAGATTCAGCTCTACAAACATTTAAACAGATACTTTACTATTATTATTTTGAGAGCACATTACACATGCATATGAATCCTTCCAGCCCATCAATTCCCAGTTGCTGAGGTAGGCACGATCTAGAAGAAAAAAGCCATTAGCTCTAGAGAGCATCAGAGGCCACGTCAACCAACTCCTACAGTCTGGCCTGGATGGGCTTCTCACCAGCAACACCTGAGTTGTTGGCAGGGGCAGGCAGCAGGAATACTGGGAAGGAGAGGGACAAACTGAGATACGAGAAATGAGGTGACAGTAGGAGTGAATAGCAAGACCCATATACAAAACAAGTCAGGAACACCCGCAGCCCATCACTTCAGCAAGGAGATGCTGCCTTTGGAACCCTCCGCTGGCAGGCAGCTTCTCTGCTGTTCTGAGAACAAACTGCCTGCCTCCATCACGAGAGCCTTCCACAGTCCTCATGTGACCCAGCATTCTCTGCCCTGCAGCGAGGTTCACATCTCCCAAGAGTTATTAGCTGGTTACAGCTATTACTGGGTTCTAAAGCTGGTATATCTGCATCCTTTCAAACTGCTCCTTCAACAAGATTTCCAGCTCTGAGATGATCCCTCAGAGGCATTCATTTTTCTTTTTCAGAGTATTCTTTAAAACTGTTTTTGCCGTTATGCCTACATATAACATGCACACACAGATAGAAGTCTTTAGAATTGTTTGGCAGTGCACCCAATATTGACATGTGACTAAACTGTTTCCCAGTATGCTCTCAGCCTTGTGGTCTGGGGTTTTTGGTTGGTCTGACTGCCAGCTCTCGGCTGCAGGGTTAACTTTGTGGTAGGTATTGTAGTAACCTGAAACAATCAATTCTGATTCATATCCAAGACTCTGAGGCAATATTATGATAAAAATTAATGAGAAAGGGATGCAGTTCTGGCTATGGACGGATTCTGTGGTCTTTGCTCCACATAGCAGGACCCCAGGCATAAAAAATGTTCTTTTAAATATTCTTTGTTTCAGAGCTACCTTGCAATGTTCATGAGTTATTTTAGGGACAAGACCCCACTACATTCAGCTTTAAGGCTGAGACTTTTTTGGAGAAGCAAAGTCCTTTCCTGAAACTTGCTTTACAACTAAAAAATTTAGCCTTCAAGAGCAACTTCATCTTTATTGTTTCTACACGCTTTGATTGCGTGCCATGCCTAGGGAATAAAGTCATGTCACATTCAGAATCCACTCTTTAAACATAAGAGGGTCCTAACATCAGAGCTGACAAAGAGAAGGAACCTGAATCTATTGCATTACTTCCTTCATGTAGGGTGACAGAAGTTACAGACCATGTGAAGCTTTTTACAACAGTACATACCCCTTGTTATCAAATTCCAACAAATCTCACATGCATAAGTCTTAAGAAAAACAATAAACAACCAAACAAAAAGATGGGGGGGGGGGGGGGGGGGAGAAAAACAACCAAAATCAATTAAACTACAGAACACACAAAACTGCCATACCCAAGGATGTCATTACTTTCAAATCAAGAGAAAACATGTCCATGCACCTCAAAATAATCTACAATGCCAGCATACAGCCAATGCCAGCTCTGAACAGTATGCAGAATGAAACTAAATACAACTGAAAGAAAACAGCTCTTTTACAACCTTTCTCCTTTGGGACTGTCTTTCATGCAGTTCTGTGTATTTAGCTCTGGGATGAAAGACAGTAGCTGCTATCTCCTTTCCCCTAAGAGCCTCTCTGCCTTTATGTATTGCATGAGAAGGTAAGAGTACAGGAATTTCCTCACAGGCATAAAGGCAAAAACCAACTCTAAATCAAGGCTTTATACTTTTGCTTTACATTGCAATCACCAAATCAATGCCCTCCCCCCCCCCCCCCCAGTCATGTAAATTCGTAACAGTCTCAATAAACTAATTACTGAATTCACACAGGAAGGGAATAGTCTCACCATGAAGAAAGCAATGCTTCATATTTCAGTAGTTAGAGCTCTTGTCATTTGGCAAGAGGCAAAAATCAAGTGATTTTCCAGCTATTTAAACACAAAACACAGCTTCAAGCTAATTAATGCTGTACAAGACAAGCCAAACTCTAATAATTTCATATAGTAAGGATTGGAAGGGCCTTATGTAAAAAAAACATCATTGAGCAAGTAACATATGAACCCATGTTCCACTGTGAAGTTCTGTGAGTGAAACGACCCACCCTGCAGTTTTATAGGAATAAACAGAAGCCCCTTTTCAGATAGACTGAGGATATAGCTCTCCCTCACAAAGACTGACTTCTGTAAATCCCACAGTCTTAATGGGACAAGAAAACAAGACTGTTCTCCTTGAACTGTACCAGGAAGGGAAGATGTATTCATTGAAAGGGCAAGGGATTAAGTCCCACAGGATGAAAAGAAATTCCAAATGCCTTCTTTAAAACGAACCTAGGCTCTCGCGCTGTCATTCATTTTGACTGACTGTTTAATAACTGGTATTATTCTTCACTAGGATGCCAAAATATACCAATCTTACAGGTTGCTGGATTTATTTCTGAATTCACTTCTTTATTTTCAAAACTGGTTCTGACTGGCTGCAAAAGGACTGTGTTAATCAACATTAACATCAATGAAACTTGTTTCTTGTTGAGCATACCAATCAAATATGCAAATGCACAAAGATCACTTTTAACCAGATGTTGATTAATATTGGACTTTCCTCCAGGGAATGGATTTTCTCTAGCAATTAAATACTGTCCTGGCAAATGCAGTTTTAAGTGTGCCCCAAAACTGATATCATTGCTCCAAAGACCAGTTTCCATTTCACTACACCTCTGGTCCTAACCCCAAAACCTGTTACTTAGGCAGACAATCCCATCTCTTCAATTTTCTTTCTGAAGCATCTCCATGTTGTCCCCTATTTTCCTTTTACACAAGGAAGATTATCAAGAATATCAAGCTCTCAATAATTAAAAAGCTTTCCTGTGCTATGACACAAAAAGGAGACAACCCAGTGGTGGCTGAACACTTGCTATGCAAAGCTGTACTCCTCTCTCAGGAGCTACACTTGGTATTAAACTTTTATTCTTCTCTCTCCCTATTAGCCTTCTTCTGATCCTCTCATTACATCCTGATATTGCAAGTTCCCTCACCTGGTGCTAAAAATGAAAGTCATATAGAAATTACAATCTCTGTTGCAACTCTAAATTGGCTGTCTGGTAGCTATCTATGCTTTCTTTACTGGTTTGTCCATGACACACTGGGGCCAGGGGTAGGATGGAAGCACAAATGAACAAATTGTTCCACCTTTATTTTCTTGGAACAAAACCAAGCACCTGCATTTAAACTTCACAGGTAAGAAACACTCATTTATGGCCATGTGATAGTCAATGACTTCATACTCTGTACATTCTGATGTTTTACACTAGAAACCCACTGCAGTCCAGAAGCACTTCATGTTGGAAAAGCTACTTTTAGCTATTCATAAAACTTGTGAAAATTATTATTAATTTTTTAAGTTTAATATTCAAATTGATTAATGCTGACAGCTTCTTTTGGCAATAGAACTATCACTGAAGGAGTGATAAATTAGTTCTCAGTGGGCAAATTAATGACTGGCATGTCTGACATTTCACAATGGCCAAGAATTGTCAGTTCTGACCAAATGACTGGTGATGGTTTATATTGCAGGTACATGAGCCTTATGAGAAAACGTTAAGATCTCTACAACCACCCAAAAGGAGGTTGTAGCAAGGTAGGTGCTGGTCCTCTCCTCACAAGTAACAAGACAAGAGGAAAGGCCTCAAGTACTGCCAGAGCGGGATAAGATTGAGTATCAGGAAAAAAAAAATTCATGGAAACAGCTGTCAAGCACTGGAACAGGCCATCCCTGTAGTTTTTTAAGATGTGCAGATGTGGCACTTAGGGACATGATTTAGGGGTGGCCTTAGCAGTTCTGGGTTAATGGTTGGACTCAATGTAAGATGTCTTTTTCAACCGTACCAATTTTATGACTGGGGAAAAGGGATACGCTGCAGAGGAAAAAAGCTTACAGTCGAACCCAGCTGAATCACAGTTACTTTTAACAGGCTGTGGACATTTATGCCACTAAATGAGAGGCTAGTATTTTACTTAAGGCATATTTATCTGTAGAGAAGAGATAGAGCTCTTCACCAAGCTTCACAGACTTAAAAAATAAAAAGTCTGAACTGAATTTCACATAAGTTTCATTAGCACCACAGACCTTTTGAGGTTTAACACACTAAACTCTCATTGGTACTTGACCTTGCATCTTTATGAAAGGAAGGATTAGATGCAATCTTCAGGATCTAGGGCTATGAACACTGTGTTCAAAGGAAAAGGTTAGACATGTTCAACAAGAAGGAAATAAGTAGCAAGGCAGCAATATTTCAAGGCATTATTTAAGATATTCACAATTCTATTCAGATCACCGAAAACCCTTCCTTTATCAATAAGAATACCACTATCTCTTTTTGAAAGACTTAACAGATTACACAAAGGCTGAC
Source organism: Cinclus cinclus (assembly GCF_963662255.1). Lineage (NCBI taxonomy): Eukaryota > Metazoa > Chordata > Aves > Passeriformes > Cinclidae > Cinclus > Cinclus cinclus. The sequence goes on from NC_085047.1 coordinate 52,452,806, forward strand.
TCAACTTTACAACTCCAGATCTTACTGCTCACCTTCTACAAGCTGGTCCAAGGAAGAAATCTTCTTGGAGCCATCGATTGTGTAGATTGTTCTCACTCCCTGGGGCAGGTTCACATTGTCGGATAGAGTTCGGGTCAGGTCAGCCAGGAGAGCTTCAAAGGACCTAAACCGGTCAGGGGAGATGGCATATACAATCCCTTTGAAATACCGGTCTCCATTACGATAGAAACGAACTTTCTTGGCTTTCTTCTCAGAGCTCAGGGTCTGTAGAGTACGGGTTCGGTAAAAGCTGCAGTGGGCACTGTGAGTAGGGCTGGGTAAACCATTCACCCGGGACCCTCTACTATACCGCTGCGCTTTATCACGCTCGTCAAAATGCTCCAGCTCCATATCTCTCCCCAGGGACATCTTGAAGTTGAGCCTAAAGAATGCACAAGAGGCGAGAAAACACTTAAGAAACATAGAAGTTTCAAGGGAGCTCTATTTATAACTTCCTGTTTTATATGTTGTTCTTACAGAGGACTACCTTCTAGGTCGAGAAAAATGTTTGAATAAAACCACGCTACATTCACATAGTCACTTTACACATAAGTATCTTGCCATGCCTTAAGAACCACATTTAACTTAGACATTGTAATGACATCACTCATGAACCCAAATGCTAGTGATATGCAAACACTGAGAAGTGTTTTATTCAAGTTCAGTATCTTGGAAAATGAGGTGACAAAGGTGACCTAATGGAAAAAAGCAACAAATGCATCAGCTTTCTACTTTTTCTCATGTTATATTCAGGTGCTATTTGAGTCTGATCTGCCTCTTAGACTGCTTGCCCCCACTAAACTCCAGGTTCCAACTGTGATCTCAAGAGGGGTTGTTTCAGAAGGGCTGCCAGGTGCCAACAAATAAGCAATTAAGAAATTTTCAGAGGAATAGATCTGGCAGGCTGATAATTAGAATCAGGATTATCACACATAGTGGGTCAATCCCAATGTTGAAAACTACCTGCATACTCCAACCACTGGTTTCCTCACAGCCTAAACTTTGTAATAAATTACTTCTGTTGTCCTTGCACAAATGCTTTACATACTCTGAACCAACAGAAGGGCTCAAATGGCATGAAATTAACGGAAAAATAGATTAGAGGGAGACAATGAGCAAGCTACTTCAGTTCTCTCTGTCTTGCATAATGTATTATTAATATCCTAAGCCTAATATTCTAATTTATTAAGGCAAACAGTTTCTTTTGCCATCACCAAAGGAGTGATAAAATCAGTGTCACTGAGCAAATCAGCAATTGGTATCTCCCATGTCTGACAGTGAGAATCACCCATCAGCCTTGACCAAAACAATCCCAGTTGTTCAATACAATTTACATAAACAGAAGTTCATATGTTCTGAAATAAAATCAAGGAGGCAAATACTTCTGTTCCTTTTTAACAACCAATACAAAACTAAATAATACAAAGTGCACATTAATCTTCACAAACAGAAGACACAAGAAACCAAAAAAAAAAATCAAAAGATCATGAGGTTCAAAACATATTCATTTTCATTTAGGAGCCACCTAGATTTGCAGTTGTCTGCAGAATCGTAAAGCACTCTAAGTTTATTTATAGCACAAATACATAGACCTAATTTAGAAGTGGCCTCTCTCATTGATTTCCAATAAAAAGAGAAAAACCAGCAAGCACTAGCTTTGTTTCAACCACTCATAATGATGTGACCATTAAGAAAAAAGCTGTATGCAAACCAGCTGTAGAACAGTGGGAGGAAATAGAGAGAAACTTACAGATGCTCTTTGGCTTGCAGAAGTTTGTATGAAACCAGCAATCATACAGCTGGACCCTGATGCTGCAGAGCTGTAGATGATGTGCTCAGCAACTTAGAGCAGTCCATGTGCTGGACAAGCACCTAAGGCAAATGTGGGGCCCTAGTGGAAATTATTTACCCTACTTTGGTTACAGCTCACAACTGACTTTGTTACACTGATACAGTATCATATGCTTATAAATGCAAGATTTTACTTGTAAATACTTTAGAAGTACCTACACATGGCACAGTGCAGGTGTGTGTGGTTTCTTATACATATAAGAAAGAGACTAATGTCAGCTTTTCATATGCACACTACATCCCACTTCAGTGAAATAAACATTTGCTGTGGCATTTCACTGATGCTTCTCTATAGGTTAAATGCAAAATATAGCTTAGTGGCCACATCTTGGGATTGAGAACACACCACCACCGCTTCCATGCTAAAAAAAATTTTGTCAGTTATTTTAATTCACGTCCAGTCCCAGTGAGAACCTGTTATTCAGATTTAAACCGTTCCAGAATGCACAATTCAGAAACTGTATCTCTGAAGAAATTCCCGTGCCAAGAAAAATGGATTTTTCTTAGGTCTGCTGTTTTCTTTGCTCAAATCATCTCAAATAAACACCCTCCAACCAAAAAAAGAAAAAAAAAAAAAAAAAACAACGACCAAAAAACTTTAGACTAAGATACACTCTTTCAGCTGTGTTAATTTTGGATGAGAGGAGGAAGTGCGAGTCACTGTCCTTTCTTCCACACGTTTATGCTTTTATCAATAATGTCTGTAATTCCCAACTATGTCCTTAAAACCGAAATAGAGCTCCCCTTTAGTTCCACAGTCCTGGTGTGTAGAGAAAAGCGTGTTTGAACCACAAGGTCAGAGCAGACAAAGAAATCCTAAACAATTTGATCTGATGTTTCCGTTTGTGTGTATTAATATACAGTCTCATACAGGCAGATACGGAAAAACGAACAGACACGCCCCTGAAAAACCACCATGCCAACACTTCACACCCCAACATCTGTTAAAGAATTATTTATAATACAGGTGTGGGTGAGCATTTCCGTGGAAAAAAACACACTAGCTGATTAAAATTAAAAAAAAAAAAAAAACACACCACGCCGCGATGTGACTGGGACCCAGCGCAGATCACACTAAGCAGCAAGGATGACCACTAGAGTCACGGGGGGAGGGCGGCGGGTTTGGTGGGGGAACACGGATGCATGCGGCAGCGGGTTCACGAAAAGATGGGGTTTATTCTGCTGGGGTAGGGGAACCTTGTGTGAAACACCCCCGTTAGCACCAGGCACCTCAGCTCCCCGCGGGCTGTGCCGTGCGACCCGCAGGGTGCCCGAGCCGCCCGGGGCAGGGCAGGGCAAAGCAGGCAGGGCAAAGCAGGCAGGGCAAAGCAGGCAGGGCAAAGCAGGCAGGGCAAAGCAGGCAGGGCAAAGCAGGCAGGGCAGCGCCCGCTCCCCGGGGCCGGACCGCGCTCCCGCAGCCCGGCACCTCCCGCAGAATCCGGCAGAAGCCGCCGCCCCACACAATGGGCACAGGTGCATCGCTCCGCTCCGAGCCGAGCCGAGCCGAGCCGAGCCCGGCGACCGCGCCCCAGCTCCCTGCACGCCGCAGCCCCGCGCAGGACGGGACGGGGCAGAGCAGCCCCAGCCCCAGCCCCAGCCCCAGCCCTTACCTGCTCTCCGCAGCCTGGCGGGCACCTCCTTACTCAGACCTGCCGGCCGGGCGCGGAGGGAAGGCGGTGGCTCGGAATGGGAAGCGGCCAAAGAGCGGCGGCTCCCGCCCTCCCCCCGCGACCACCCGGCTGTAGCGCAGGAGCTGCCGCAGAAAGCGGCTCTGCTGCCTTTGTTACGCCTCCCCTGGCTGTAGAGCGCTGCTGGGGAGCCCGGGCTGCAGCTGCTTCGCCTTTCTTCTGCTGCTGCGGGTTGCAGTGATTTGCATTAGCCCGGCCCTCATTGAAATGCGGCTCTTCACACCAGCCTCTCCCAGGCGCTCTCCAGAGGGCGGCGCCGCCGCCGCTGTCTCCCCCTCTCTCCCTCCCGTTGCGGACCCGCTCTTCCATCGGCGCTGCGGGAATGCCGCCGCCGGAGCCGGGTGCCAGCGGACCCCGGCCGGGATCATCGAGCGCCATCCCGGCGGGCGCTCCCCGGGGCACATCCCGGCCTCCCCGCTTCCCTCCGGCCGGCGAGACGTGCCCGATCCGGAGCTGCCTCTGCCCGGGGCAGAGCTGTGCGCGGCCAGGGGAGCAGCTGGCCGAGTCGGGAAAACGTCTTGGGAAGTAATTGTAGCAAATGTGTATGTTGCTAAATGTTCCTGTATGCTCCAGGAGGTTCGCCTGGGCGCGAGGTACTGAATATCCACCGACTCCCCAAAGCCCCATGACACAGTTTGGGTGCGGAAGGTGGGATTGATGTGGAATTTAGGTATTAAAAGCAGTGGAGCCATGCTTATTCACACCACTCTCTTAGTTACAGCTGGTCTTGGAGGTGGCTAACATCCATAGATGCCAGTTTTTAGGCTGACATTTCTCAGAACATGTATTCGGCCAAAGGTATTTCGGGCTCCCTCTGACTGAGTCACTCAGGCCTTGGGGCATCACCTGAGCCCATCAGGAGCATGTTTGCTAAGTCAACCTTCAGACAAAAATTCAGCCGTACTTGATGCATTCTCCTCATAGGCTTGTTATTCTTTAATTTAATGTAAAAGAAATCAGTGGTGATATCCTCCTCGATGTGAAGGATCTGGTTTGCTCTCCTTTGTGCAACAAAGGCTTCAGCCCTCTTCTGCTTGTCAGGTAAACAGCCGATGGTCCAAGGGGACATGGAAGGAAGAAAACACAGTCTATCCCTTCTGCTGGAGCTGCTCCACTCTGAAAGAATTAAAAATGCATTAGATCAGAGAGAGGGAATTAGTCCGTAACCTCGTGGCTATGGCACTCATTTGAGAAGGACAAAAGATGGCTTTGTGTGTCGGTATTACAGACAATTTATGTGTTTTATATCCATAAATCCAGAGACAATCAGTGGAGCAGGGACTTAAGCTCAGGACACCCTTCTCCCTTTGACAGACCTTTAATCAGAATTGAGGCTCCTGTTTAATGTGTCTGAAGGCAAACCAAGCCTTCCATCTACAAAATATGTTAAGACTCAAAAGAAGAAGGGGATGGAGCACTCCCTTTTTTTTCCCCTAGAGAAGTTCACATGTAGGTTCTCAGGAGACGGCAGATTCCCTAAAGGAGAAAAAGGAATTGTTGCCCTGTCTTCAACATCCTGGAGGAGTTTTTTAATCACCGAAGAACAGAGCAAACAGTAGTCTTCTGGCTACACATTTTTTTCCTAAGTTTTTGAAAGAGAAATGAGCACCTAAAACCTTCAAAATAATCTCTGCACAAAAGAGTAATAGTATTAAAATACCTGAACATCAAAAAGAGTGAGAATTCAATGTACAAGTGTGTCCTCAGCTCTCACCACCTAGCTTTGTTTTGGTGGATCTTGTTCTAAGGCACTTAAAGCATCCCCTATGGACAATGAGGTGCAGAGTCACTTTACTATAAAGACTATTGCTTTTCAGGTGCAAGTTCCTAAAAAATGAGCATGTCCATGTTGAGTATTTAGCCATCTTTTTAGTCTGTTGGGTTTGAAAATGTATTGGTCTATGGTTAGACAAAACATACCAGTGATACTGGTAACTTTGGTATACTTAGAGGGAGAATGGAAACTAATATTAAAAGAATTCTGGTAGTCTTATAACAAAATTTTATTCTTTAAACCACTTCTTCTGTAGGTCAACAATCAAATAAAATATTCATTACAGTCTTAAATGATAAGAAAAAACAAGCAATCACAAAGATTAGAGATGGAAAGTACCATTACGGTCCTAAAAAAAGGAGTGTTCTTTAACATTCTTCAGTGCTATTTTGTTTGGTTCCTTTTAAATATCTCACTTAAATGTCTTGGGGCTTCTGCTCCCCAGAGGAAACATCCCTTTAAAGTTGAATTCCTCCAATGATAGGAATTTTTTTTTCTGATGATCAGGTTAATGGAAGTTTCTTATGTTTCAGCTCATTACTTTAGCTATAGTGCCCTGTATTCACGTACATAATTTATTTCTCCCATTGGTGTTTACATCTCTCTGACATATATTATTTACATCTAGCCTAAGTGTTCAAAATATCTCACAGATGTTCAAGAAAGACCTTCGATCTGACTATATAAAAAAAGGTAAAAAGAAAAGAATACTGTATAAATCAAGGCAAAACTATAAACCCAGTAGGAAAGTATCTTTTAAAAAGTGCTGTTTTGTTCATTTGAAGTTTTGTGTCTAACATGAAGACACAACACAGTAGTGTAGTCTGATTTCAAGCATTCTTACCATGCTTTTGTTTTTAAAGCACTTTAAAATACCTTTACCTTTTTTTTTCTTGTGTTTGTTCTCCATTTGAATTAAAGCAGTGTGATTCCAAATGGAAACAAAGCCAGAACAAAACATCTCAAAAGTTATAGAATCATCCTTTTAACAAAGCATATCATTTTCCTAATAGCCAATTGTCTTTCCTCGTTGGATAGACTTCGAAATATTTTGTACTTCTGAGACCTCTGTAAATGCATCTTTATAAACCACAGTACAGTCATTTCACTTTGGATAAAATAACTAACTTTGACTTCTCATCTCTATTAATGTTGATCAAGTTTTTCAGATATAAGAGTCTTCTAACAGTTTGAGCTTTTCAGAACATTTGTAGTTTTTAAGCACCTTTGTCAAAGTAGAATTGGATACAGCTATGTCACCACCCAACACTCCTGTATCTGAAGGGTGTTCCAAATGCCTTGGAACATTCTTCTGGGAGCTTCTCTTTAGTTGGCTAACCACTGTGACCCCTAAATCCTTTTCAGAGTCACCACTTTCCAGGACACAGTCTCCAGTCTTCTAAACGTGACCTACATTCTTTGTTCCTGCTGAATGACCTTGCATTCAGCTGTCTCAAAAAGCACGTTCAAATGATCCTGGCTCACTAAAGGATGTCAATTTCCCTACAGAAAAACTGTTTTTCCTTTGCATTATTTAGCACTTCATGCGTTTCACGTCATCTGAAAATTTTACCATTAATGTGGTTAAATATTTCTTCAGGTCACTCATAAATTTATGCAGTAGCAGAGGACAGCATTTTCTGAAATGGGGGGCTCAATCCCCCATGGCAGCAGTGTCGAGGGCGCGTTTACGGCTCACTCCACTTCCCATCAGAGAGGCACTCAGCTCTCAGGATGCCACGCCAGGCCAAGAGAACTGGTGTTTGCCCAGCTCAGCAAACAGCCTGTGCCAGCTCCCAGCAGGGATCTGAGCAACTGGAGCGGCACCAGCCAGCTGGGCACTGCGGAGCCGTGCGCCATCCTGGGCTGGGCTGCGCTGGGAGTCCTGGCACCAGCCATGCAGCAGGAAAAACTCACTCGTGAGAAACAGCAGAACTCCACAAATTCCTCAGGAATTACCCAAGGGATGGTGGTTAGCTGTTTATACTTACATTTGCAGATTGGCCGTTTAGGCATTTCACAATTAATTATTACATGTTGCACTGATTTTGTGCAATGTTAGTCACTTAATTAGGTTGATATACTGCTGTGTGTCTGTCGCTTTACAGAGGCGCATGTCAATGCAGCCATCTTTATCAATCATATCCAACAATTTCACCCTCAAAGCTGCTCAGCTTGACATGCTCATTGTCACTAATTACACAATCACTTTTGGTATTGACTACATCACGTATCAGGACTCCATTTGTTTTACCTGCTAGTGATTCCATCATATATAGAATTATAAATTGGTATTTTTTGTGTTGTCTAAATGTAACCCTGGCTTCATCCATGTTTTTATTACAGCCTTAACATCCTAGAATTTATTGAATAGCAATATTAATTGGTCGGGCAGACCAATAATAATTTCTTTTTAAACTACTCATGTACTGAAAATTATTTCCATATTATTTTAGGCAAAAACATGGCATTCATGACTCGGATGGGACCATATTATGAAGAAATATTAGTTGAATATTTCTGTCTGTTCTGTGTTGTTGCTGAGGATTTCACCTGTTTCCTTCTAATAACAGCCCTATGATTTTGCTAGGATTAATTTTTGTCGAAGTATTTTATTTTTTAAAATTCCTCTTGCTCCTTAGTGTTTCTGGTTGTAAAATTTCTCACTGATAATTTCTCATTGTCATTGTCAGTTTGTCATTGCTACTTCACTCGTCACAGACTTACAATAATGGACAAAAGTTTTTGCTAGATTATCTGTCCTGTATTTCTCTACATTGAGGCTGTGTTTAAAAAGAAAAGACAATATTCTCTCTTACTGCACAACTGGATTTTTGAATCTAGTAGAATCATTCACTGTTACAGACTTTTTTCCTCATTTATTTTCTTAGAAGTGGCTTCCCCAAAAAGTTCGTATTTTTAAACTGCAGACCAAGAGTTAATTCTCTTTACATAGAGCAGATATAATTACACACTGGTCACTGGATAAAACATTATTAAAGTTATTTCTATGTCTTTGTCCACTAGAAAGGGGTCTCATTGTAAAGGAAACACATTCAGTATTGGAAGGTTCTCTCGTTTCATTTTCTGATATTCCATGAATGCTTTAACTATGTCAAACAAAGAACTTCAGCATGACGTGTCAGACTTATGTCTCTTATTTTTCTTTCAGATATTATTATTTCAGGTATGAATTTAAAGACCTGTTTTGCTGATTTGATTTGCCCATATTGGTTACCAAATTAAACCTAAAGCCCTATCTTTTGGGTTTATAAATTATAAATGAACCATCCGTGTAGCAGGTCAAATCCTACCTGTGAAACAATTCTATCCATCTTTTAATATTCTCCATCATGATGTAGTATAGAAAGATACATATTTGGGTAAACTCTTCCTATGATTTTTCTCCTTTTCAGGTTGCCAAGAAGTTAATTTAAATAATTCTGAAATGTAGGGTCAGAATTTTTGTTGATCTTAGGTTTAAACTATTTAAATGGAATTTATATTCTTTTCTGACTGATAACCTTTAGCAGAGGCAATTTAAATAATTTAGAATATGTATGTTAACAATAACCCCAACTCAATCTCAGTGGTATTCATATGCTCTAGGGTGAAGATTTCAGGACTGTCTTTTTCATTTGGAGAGACAGCTGGAATGTTGTATGAATGTAAATGCACAAACTGTTGTTTTTTTTAATGACCTAAGAACAGCATATGTGGTGGGTTTTTTTTATCAGCATTTTAAAAATAAGTTAAAGGGGCTAGGGTTGGGATACAATTTTTATAAACATTACTTTTAAAAAGGAGCTGCTTCTCAAAAGAATTTAGAGTGTGAAATTCTTCAACTATTGGCACTTTTGAAGTAAAGCCCCAGATAACATATTTCTGCGAGTGGGTCTTGTCAATCAGAAGAGGGCTGGAATATTGCAGTAGCTCAGGCAGGATTTTATGAGGAGAGGGAGGGATAGATGTAAGCTCCTCCTCAGGCAGGTAATCAGCCATGTGTGTCCCAAGTTCCTAAGGGATGTGTGAGGGGCATAAACAGGAGACACCAGGGAAAACCTCAGGTCATTCAAAGAGGAGAAATGAAGTGGGAAGACTTTAGTGATGCAGGAAGTGTCTCAAATTTTCACCGCATAGGAATTGTTTCTTCACCTTCTAGATACTATTCTTTGTGAAGCACTGGCCGTACAAGGTTGTCAAGCAGTGTCTGATGGGTTACACAGCTCCTGTTACAACTCAAATCAGATCCTTTGGGCATTTTCCTGAGTCAGGATATGGATGCCATCCTCTCACACAGTCCAATCCCAGGTTAGGGGTGTAAGGCAAAGCTGTTGCTGTAACAACTGCTGCTCCTTACATTGTCTACATTGATGGTCCTTCCACTCAACCACCAGGTAAAAGAACTGCAGCAGGTAGAACTAATTGTGTTCAATTAAAGATTTATCTACATTATTGCTGAAAGTAAAATTATTATTAATTTAGAGGAGATTCAACCTTCAATCTATCATGGTAATCTAAGAGATTTCAGCCTAACTGTTTAATACCATCAGTGCATGCATAAATAGTATTATTTTAAGATGCTGAGCAGGAAATAATTTTATTTCTGAATCACTTAAAACATAAGATCTAGAGAAATTCTCTTTAATAATATCTCTGGTGACATTAATTTGGCTATTCTTAGCTACCATAAGGTTGGGTACTGCTGTAGTTTTCATCAGGTAAAAGACAAACAAAATGATCGCAGATATCAATCCTAAATATTGCTTAAAAAACCTTAGGTAATATGCAGGCAGTAAAATTTTTGTGTCTGATGGAGCAGATTGTTTTAATTAGCAGTGTTTTAATGGAGTAATTGTGACTCTTGTGGTAACATGGTTTAAGGTAAAATCAGATCAAAATGTAATATTCCACAGTCATCACAGATTGTGTCAGGGATGCACAGACAATTAAATCAGCGCGCACAAAGGAAAGTGAATGAAATTTGGAGACTCTGAGAAAAACTAAACAGCCAGTAAATGGAGAAGGTACCTAAATGTAGCTGACAGTCTTCCCATCTTCCCCCAGAGAAAGAACTTAAATGCCTAAAACTGGACTCAGATACTTCAGAAACTTTAGAAACTTCAATACAAAACTGAAATCAGCCCAACATATTACTCTTCTGTACAGTTCCAGGCACCTTCAGTTCTACTGCACCAAACCAGAATTAGCCCAAAATTTGTCAAAAACTTGACCTTGAAAAGTCTTCAGCCAGTCTAAAAGACAATGATCTGGCATGATTTAAAATTAAATATCTTTAAGAGTTGCTATTTCAGAATTACTTGTTAAAAATGTAAGGCAAAAGCTCTGGGCTGGTATGGATTGATGTTTTCTGTAATTTTAAATCTCTCTGGATTGTCATCTCAGTACTTTGATAATAAATAGAGCCATTGTAATCTATAGGGTAATCATGTTTATGGGGGGAAATTAAGGAGGTCTGGAAGAGAACAGGGTAGCTGGCCAATAGCTCTTTTTCTGCTTGTCCATGTAGGTAGTTACATTTTGAAGGTTTAGGTGCAGTCAATGTGAAATAAATTCACATATAACTTTACAGACAAATTTTGATATAAACATGCTGTTACCATTAATAGTCATAAAGAAGTCAAAGAGAAATCTTAAGATTTCATTGAAATCATTGTTGATAGAAAGGAAATTGATATTAGGAAAGTTAATCCACATGCTCTTAGAGAGTAACAAAGCCAAACCTAATTTGCCATGAAAGTGAAATTCAGAGTCCTCTGTTCTGAAGACTAATTATTTTTGCTTTAGTACACAGAAGTTTAGTGTAAGATATCCCTTGAAAATTTATAAGAAAGACTGCTTTACATAAACAGAATTACACCTCATTAAAACTTTAAAAACTGTAAATCATGCATAGTTTAAGTTTGTGAAGCTTCAATAAACGAAGTTATTGTGGAAATATAGCATTTCTTTAGGGTTAACAATTTAATTGATGATATTGAAGTAGATAGTGGCATTAAAACTTGGCTTTTCTTTCTTCCTTTTTGGGTGGTGTAGGCCTAGGGGAAACTGTCCCCAAACAATTATTCTTGTTTTCTTCCCTCAGTTTAATTTTACCAGGGTTATTACATTAAGAATTATCAAAACATCAGAAAACCAATTTCTAAGTTTTAAAAAAGGGCTGCTTTTTTGCTTTGTTTTGTTTTGCTGGCTTTTTTATGCTCTAGAGTGCCATTGTGGAAGGAACCAGACATTAAGAAGATACATGAAGATTCCATGGAACCAGAAGTTGTCACACAAACTAGTTCCAACCATTTTTCAATCTTGTTAATTCCACAATTATCAGAGAAGAGGAAAATCTTCTTTTTCATTTGTCAGCCTTTTTTTAAAGTATTTTGAATTCTTTAATTAAATTTCCTTTGTTAGAGATCTCTCACAGTGATGACAAAATTTCCATGATAAATCAAGGTTTCCCTGTAAAGCCAGGAGACAAACACTTGTTTCTCAGTCTGTAACATAACACTGCTCTCTGGTGTGGTGGTAACATCTCACTTTTCTAAGTGGCAAGTTATTTTGAGAGTTGAAGAGTAGCTAATGTCAAGGTTGCAGAGAAAAAATCAGCTAAGCTTTTTTTTATTTGGTCACTCTGAGTCTGCCTTTATTTGTCCTCTGTGGAATCTCGCAGTCCTCCTATCCCTCAAGCAGCCTTGGAGCTGAAGCACTCTATCATCCATGACTTACCCAAAAGGACTGGGTGAATTTGAGTCAGTAACCTGTGAAGTGTCACACAGTGAAATGGGTCTTGCCTCTCCTCTTTATCTCTGCCTGTCCCTCATGCATTTGTGCGGTGTAGCCACTCTCCTTTCCTAGTCTATCACGCTTCCCAGAGGATATCTTAACTCTGGAGTTCCTTTCTTCCCTCCCTCCCTCCCTCTGCTCAATCACATGCTGTAAGGTGCCAGACACATCCCACACCATACCCCCATCTGTACTGCTCTCTCATGCACAGCAGAAAACACTTAAGGAATGTACAAAGATGTGAATCCTTCTTAAAAACAAAATATTATTTATTTTGCAGGAGGAATAAAGCTCTTAGAAACATTTTTTTTAAACAATCTAAAGATTTGTTTACATTACTTAAGACATAAAATTTTGCGATAGTCATCCATGAAGCCTCAGCTTTATCCAAATATATCAAGAAATGTTAACTTTGTCTCAGTTTTGTCTTTGCAAACTTGTTTTTGCCTCTGGCTTACAGGGTCCATATTTGCTCTGCTATCATTCTTTCAGCCTGTGTTCCCAGGCTATGACTCTTCTGGTCTTGTTTTTTTAGCAAGAGTCTTCAGGACCTATGGCTGTGGTCAGTGACCCTTAACAACTTATATGTCTGTAAGAGTAGCTATTCTGATTTTCTTTTCTGCCTGTTTCCTCAGGCACAGTGCTGCCAGATGTCTGAATATAGCAAGCATCCCATTAACCAAGAAAAACACATAATTTCTCTCAGAACAGCACTAAATTTAACATGGTCATTAAAAAAATGCTGCTAGGGATTCATTTCATAGACCTGCTACTACTCTGCAGCCTACAAAATAAAAGACTAGCATGCCATCTTAATTACACCAAATAATTATGAGTTGCAATCAGAGACTCTTAAGATACATTTAGTCCAGAAACTGAGGGGAGCATATGAAAAGGGGAGGGAATTAAAATGAAGTTGATAATAAAGCTGAGATTTTCCTTACTATGCATGTTACCATGTCAACCTGAGTTATGCAGCATCACATTTGAGATCTATTCAAGACTCCTTCAAAAGCTTAGCAACTAACCAGAATATTATAGATGGATTTTCAGCTGATTTTGACATCTTTTGCATGATAAATGCTACTTAACCACATTCTTTTTCTGGTTTAATATCAAATACAACTGAGCAAATGTTTAATTATATCCATACAGATGGTTTATTATGTAAGAGATAATTACTTGTCCCACTTTTAAAGTACTAAACCATGCAGAAAACATGAGGCACAATCATTTTAAGACAGCAAGTAACTTAATATAAAGTATTATTTCTTGCACATAGCAGAGAAAAACATGAAACCTCAATATCCTGTATAAGTCTCAGATGGTTTAACAAGGATTCTTTATGTTACTGTGTGAATATTTCTCCTGTTCTAGCTGCCTTCTTAATATCAGCATAGCTTTCCCCTGCTGTCTAAAGCCTTTCATTGAAAATTGAAGCAATGTAAAGTTTGACAGCTAATCTTTCAGAAAATGCACCTTTCTTTATTTTTAAGTACTTAAATATATATCATGTTCTTTTTAATTTAAAATACCTTACATATGTTATGAGAAGTATTAGTTACAGTTTCAGCATAGATTTGAGCATTATATAAGCTGGTACACAACAAAAGTTGGTAGACAGATGGTATTAAAAAATTACATTTTTACCTGTTTCTCATGTTAGTTGGGCTACTTAAATGTTTTGAGGAACAAAAGATGCAAAAAAATATTACTTAAAAGCAAAATAAAAGTATCAGCCTGAAATTGTTTAAATTTTCACTCTTAGTAAAGAACCTGGACTTATTTTAGTAAAACAGTGTACTAAACCTGAAAAAGGGAGTAATTCCAGAAGTGATAAATCCATTGCGCAATATTATGATAATCACTTAGCTTGATGAAAGTCACCAGTAATGCAAAAGTGATTAAACACAATTTGCCATCAGATGCAGAAAGTTCCCTCACTCTTAAGACAGATGCTGAAACAACTGTTCTCAGAGCAGCAGAGCAAATGGAGTTTAGACAGCTGCACGTCTTGCCTGTATTTTTTCTTGGATGTCCAGTGGTGAGAGAGTTTCTTAATCTTTTCCTCAGCACAGACACAAATACCCTTTCTCTTTTCATCAGGTGTTTTATTTCATAACATTTGCAGGAATTCAAAATAGTTTAGTTCTCTCCCCCAATTTGATTACAGTTTCCAGTTCCTGCAGATAATCAGGAAGCAGTTGATGGATAGGACTTGCTCAACAAGGGCAGCGAGCTGGCAGTGATCCTCCAGAAGTGGGAAGAGTCTCTGTGGGAGAATGGATGGTTCACACCTTATCACTGCCAAAGACATGCTGAAAGTTCAGGTAGGTTCTCAGTTTGACAGTGTTTGCTCCTTACTTTAGTGGAAAAAAATTTTAATTAAGGATCACTGAATTTTATGCATTTCATATCTTTAGCTAAACCAATACAGAAAATCTCTGTCTCAGCAAATGTCTTCCAGACAGATCCTTATATGCAATCCTTGCATGTTCCTTGGGCAGCTCATCATATTCCCCAAACATCCATAATCTCAGTAAGAAAATTGTCTTCCTATACTGCTTCATATTCCAGAATGAAACTAGGACTACAGAATAATCAACACTCCCCTCTGGCTCATTTATATTACATTTGCACACAGAAAACATGCAGGAGCATAACCATACTGCCTACTTACTCAAACATGTAATTCCTGGGCTGTTGTTTCCAGGGATCCCATCTTTTATCTCATCCCTGATGATGCTGGATACAGAAATAGTCCAGCAAAAAGTGAGTATCTGAACCCAGGATTACTTAAGTTGCTTTCTTTTTTCTCCCTTTCCATTAGCAAACAAAATAAGGGAGCAAGAGGGAGAAAAAAGCAAAGGGCAAAGGTGGATTAGAAAGAAAAAAAAGAAAAAAAAATCAGAATAATAATTTTCAGTTGAGTGAATAGTTTTGGAAAATGTACCTATAGCAAAAGCTGTGCATTTGTCAGGCTTATGAGACAAAAAAAATAATATTGTTAGAAGTAGATAGCTTTATTTTGTAAGAGAACTGAAGCGACCCTATACAAACTAAGGCTGAACTCCATATTAAGATGAATTCTTGAATATCTGGTTTGAAAAATGCTTTTTCCTCCTTTCTCATTAAACAGGGATTGCTTTGTTGTTGCTGGGTATACACAGTGGGTCCTTCAGTTTCCCCATGGCCACATACTGTATAGTGTAACGCTGGAAGAATTGCCCTAGATTCTACACCTTTTCTGCCATTCTGTCTGTGTAAGAAGCCATGAAAACTGCAGAAAGAAATATTGTAATAGCGATTTTCCTGAACTCCCTGCAGAGTTTTTGGTATTCATACTTTATCATTCTCCAGCTGGAGAGGAAACACAAAGCTTCAGGTTGAGAAAGGATAAAACAAGCACAAAGCTGGATGAAGAAAGAAGAGGAAACAAAGTAAAGATAGGCTTTAAAATGGATGCTGCATGCTTCAGTATTATAACTGTGTGTGATGATAATATGCCTGTAAAAAAGCCACTGGCCTAATCAGTAGGAATGTGTGCTCTTATGTTATCAAATATCATACGCTCTCAGAGACGCAAGTTAAAATGAAAATTTTGAGTATAGGTTTTAAAGAGCACTAATTTCTGCCCATGCTGGGCCAGCCCAATCTATATTTCACAATATGCCAACTTAAAACAAAGAGGTGACGTGTGTCTCCCAAACTTAAGTAAAGTAATTTTATTAGATGATACTCTGAATAAATAATGTACATGATTGGTTTTGTTACAAGATGCTGTAGATAAAAATAGTCTCCCTTAGGTACATAAGGAGTCCTGGCATGTTTTCCCACAAAGAGGATCTAGCAGACAAAAGCAGAACAGGTATATTCCTGAATTTATGAAAATTTAGATATGTGGTTTTCTGAGAACTGAGGGACTGCATATCTATATAGCAAAGAGAGGGTGATTGCCATATGGGGGCTGGGAGGAAGAAACAGGCTTCTGTGTTAAAAACTGAGGAGGAGAGTGGTTATATAAAGATGAAACACAAGGTACTGCCTACAAGCCTGATATAAGAAGATATACTTTGGGAAGAATCAGTGATAATGAGACATAAACAGGAAGAGGAAAGGATATATGTCTACGCCCCTGTACATGCACCAGACACAATGAAAAATAAGACAAGAAAGGTTAACTGTTTAGTATTTGTACAGACACTCTTATGCTGTACATCCTAGCCTGTCCATCCTTTTTATTGTAAGCTTCTTATATGTGTATTTTTTCTCTTGGATACCGGTATGAGCTAAAATTCAAAGGAAAGCAAATTGCCTTGTTTGGGTGTTTTGTTTTTTAAATGAAATACAATACAACAGACTTAAAAGGAATTTAGTTTATCCCAAGCAACAACAAATCTACCCCTCTCAGAGCCAGGGTCAAACCTATAACATGTATAATGTATGTGACATATCTGCTGTTTGAGAGGTACAGCCCATTGGTTTCTCAGCCTTTCATTTGAAAGTGTTTGCCACAGTGTGATTTATGCACTACCCACAAGCATATGTTTCCTATTCTAACAGAAAAAGAAAATACTGAAGAAAGAAAAATAATGCTAAAGAAAAGAATGCCATTTATTTTATGATTCAGCATATTGTAGTGGGGACCCTTTTGCATGTGACTGTAATACAAATGGCACATAAATAACCCCTAAAAGCAGAGTGGGGTTGTAATGGGCCACTGGTATAAAATATTCTTTTACACTCTTAGTCCCAGTTTATGTTGTATTCAGGAAGTACTTATTCTCACAAGTATTAGGTTATGTGTCCAGTATTAAGGTATTTATAAAATTAACAGTTCTATTATACCAACAATAGGAAAGTGGCATCAGTTGTTAATCAGACCAGCAGCCTGTGGAAATGAGAACTGTGTGATAATGGGAGAAGGGTCTATATGTGCACATTGATCTCTGCCTCTCCTTCCTGAACACTCTGGAAAGCTTATTGCCACAGAATGCCCAGGCTCTAGCAGAGGGAACATGGCTGTGTCTTGCCATGACAAACAGAAGGCAAACCCCTTACCCTTCTGGCCACACAGTTCTGAGCTGAAGGACTCAGTACAGAATGACAGTACCAGGTCTGCCTCAAGTAATGATAGACAGCATCTTCTCAGCTTAGTTTCTACCCTAGATCCTCCTAAAGCTTTAATCCTAAATCTTGTCCTTCACCCTGGTGTGCCTCTGTGGTCATCAGATACTGTCTAATTGTCTCTTTTGCTTCTATTATCTTGGCAGAATATATTCATGAAGCATGTATCCTTGTATCCTATGTATCCTTGATGGCAGGCTCAGAGTCTCTGCTGCATTCTTTGCAGACACAAATTTGCAATAAAATACAAAAAAAATGAAGAACTGTGATGACAGCCTCTGAAGATTGTCTTACTTTCCCCAGAGGGACAAATGAAAACAAAATAGGAAATGAAAGTTTCCACTCCCCTCTAAGGGTTGTTCTTACAGTCTTCAGTTATGAAATTTCAAGGGCTGGAGGTGTGTGTCTGCAATTGCATTACAGATTTCTATAAAGTGTCTTCAGAAGATCTTTGTTGAATGTTTTCTTTCTGAGATTGGATTTGAAAAAGAGGTGAGGAGATACATTTTATGTTTATGTTTCATGTTTTATTTTGACTTCAGGAGCAAAAAGCCACCATCAGTCTGAAGATATTTGGAAAGCAATATTTCTGCTGATCATATTAATTGTAAAATACAATCAAGTAAATTATCCTTAGATTTGAAGCATCTTCCTCAGTAATTACAGATACTGAACTTCGATGTTGAGCAAGAGATAGAAAGACTGCTTAGGTGGGGAATCTGTAAAACAAAAAGGTTTGTTTTCTAGAAAGAAAAAAACCAGTTTCTAAATAATGAAAAAGACAAATAGAGAACAAATATTAGAGGGATAAGATGAAGAAGACATCTAAAAGTAGAGCAGCACATGGGTGAGATAGTGTCCTGTCTAATACAGGACAGATAATGCAATTACTAAAAAACAAACCAGAATTATGACTCAGCAGACATTTACCTATGTGCTGATTGAAGTATATACTTAAGCCTGCTAGAAATCAGTAAACCTAATTACTTACTTAAATCTTTGCCTTTAATTAAACCGTACACAGAATTTAACTTTGTTTAGAAATAACATAATATAACTTGTATGCCTAGTAGCTTTAAGAAAGTGATAGGGATTGAAGAAAAAAGAGTAATTATATAAGGAAAGATTATATGTGCTGCTCAAAACTGTGAGAACATCTCTGATGAATGAACTCATCTTCTCTAAAGCATAGCCAAGTTTGCAGAGCTGAAAAGCTGTGTCGAGCTGTTCATCTTCAGTTTGCACATTTATATTAAAGAAAATCCCACCCTGATTCAGCACATTGCTAACAACAGCAAAATTCTTAATAAAATTTCAAAGGTTGCAGGAGCAGTATACCTTTGCTATATGAATGAAAGCTGGGGATGGATATAACAAAATACAGTTTAACTGTACACTGTTTCCCCAGATCCAAAAAGCATCCATTTTTTTATTGTTAAGTATTATGAACCCAGAGGACTTTGAAGTCACTGGACTGCAGACGTTTTTATTTAGAGGTCATGGTGGAACGAACCTATACCACTTTTACTCTGAAAGTTTGGGACCCAGTGCAGAAAACACCTGAGTACACAACTAATCACTGAGGCCCAGTGGAGGCGTATGCATTAGTAAAGCAATATTATTGCAGAAGTGTATGCCAAAGACAAATACTTTCTCTGGAATGATACCCAATAAAGCTTGTGGATACCTCATCAAGGTAAAAAACCTATGAAACACACTCTGTGGGACCAAAGCACATGTCTTTTCTGCAGTAGGGTGGAGCGGTGGAGGGGAAATTCTTCTGTTGGTAGTTTGATGCCAACAACACAATGGTGGGTTTGCCGTCAGCTGCCTGAAAAACTGATAAAGCCTAGTACCTGCATTGCTAAATGCATTTCCTACAGGGAAATAGCCCTGCACCACCAGATGCAGGGTGGCTCCGGTCCACACTGGGACTTCCCCTGCCTGAACAAGGCTGGTTGCATCCAAAGTAGCCCTGGGCTTCCTCCTCAGGGACCTACGTGGTGTCCTGGCTGCTGAGAAACATAATTGGTTTTTAATAGGTTGCGTATTCTAGTAGAAATTGAAAAGAAAAATAAAAGTTCCAGCCTATCAAGATCTATATTTTTATAACATGAAACAGAATGTATTACCACTTTTGGGGAGAGATGTTGGGCTGCTTGAGGCTGCAAAGCCTTCTGAGAGTGGTTTGCAAGAATGTAATGCAGGAGTTAATAGCTTGTGTAGGGTCATATCATCTTTGGAGAGCATTTTCCAGACTGAATTATCCCCAGAACTGCACCTAGATTTTATTTTGTGGGGAGCTAAATGTTTCAGTCCAAAGGAGTGTTTACCTTGAACCAGTGTACATGATACAGATGGTCAGGGAGCCAAAACCCAGAAGACAACTGGAGGACTAAGATATTTGGTAGTTCTGAGTACCCCTTGAGAAAAGGTTATGAATACACAATTCCCCATTAACTGTTCAGAGAGCCTAATAGCTCTCTGAAAAAAACAGAAACAAGTCACCTGTGAAAAATGACAAAATGAATCTTATTGCTTTTTCTCATTCAACTGCTGCCATATGAAATGTTTTTTGTTTGACAATCTCTCTCGTATGGTATCCCTCTAGTATTAAAAACAAATGCATTTTAAAATTATTTTGCCGTCTCCTTTTATTACAGGCTCAGACTGACTTTTAACAAGAAATAGGATTTCAAAAAAATATAACTCATTGGCTTTCTCTAAATTAATTATAGTTGTTTGCAACTTTCCTTTTGCACCGCTCATGTCACTGGAACCAACTGCTAATTGACACATGGGTTACAGGTTTCAGCTTCACCAATTCTGTAATTATGAAAGGCAGTGTTTTATCTCCTGTTTTGAGAAGTAAAAAAATGTAATTAATTATACGAGTATGTATGAGGAGCACAGAAACCTGTGAGCTGGGTACTAAGTGATCCACCCTAGACTAAATTCAAAGCTGTTGGAAGAAGAACAGTCATAAGAAGGTGAAGTTTAAAAATGTTGTTTGTACTCCAGGCATCTGAACCCTTTCACATGGGCCTGTGCTTCCCATGAAACACACACGGGGAGCGAGGAATACCAAAACAGGCTGCAAAGCTGGGTGAAACGAATGTTGTCCCACATTTCTAGATCTCAGCAGGTTTTAGTGGTAAGCACTGCAGAGTGTTTCACCTATGAAGACTGACTCTCCTGGACATGCAATGACACAGGGTATTATATGCACAGAAAGCACTGAATGCCAAAAATAAAGGATATCAGTCAAGTTCAGGTGCCTCAGTCCATAGTAGGGAGCTGTATAGGGAGTTGCTGACGTAAGACTTTCTTGCTGTCCTCCATATACTCAATGAGACGAGAAAATTGACTAAAAAGTCATTGTTATCTGTGAGAAAATGAGCAGCAGATTGCAGCAGAATACAGAAGATTTCAATCTACCAGGCACACTACAAAATAAAACGCATTAAGATGCCTTTAACTGCATAACGCAGGTGCAGAAACACTGTATTCTTTGATAATCTATTTGACCATTATATAAAAAATGAAATTAACAAGTCTTCAGGCTCAGGAAAACTTAAATATTAATATTTCCTGTAGAACTGTAATCTTATTAAAAGTACATCTTTTACAAATTAGGTTTTGTGAATGAAGAGCAAATCAATTCACTTATTTCAGTTACTTAAAATTTATTTCTTAATGGAAGCTGTTATTATAAAATTGGCTTTTTTAGCAAAGCAATAATTTGTTTTATAAAGGCAAGTTCTACTACAGCTACTCCAGAAATCATCAAAAACTAGTAGAGTACCATATAAAATTATCATATTTAGAAACTAAAATGTATGGCATTAGAAAGCTAGATGGTGCTGGAAAAAGTTTCAAGAGGTAATTGATTTGTTTCAGTAGAGCTCTAAAATAAGTTCCATTAGATCAAGCAATATTTATAGAAAACAACATCAACAGAAATGGCAAAAACCATTACATATTACACAGCACCTTGGGAACCTCCACGCTGTTAAGCACTGTTTGAAAATTTTGCTTTCCATCAATTAAGTCTCAGATAAATGAAGTTGTTCTTGAGCAACTTTGAAAATAATTTAAAGAGTTGGTTGTTTATGTCAGATCACCATAGGAAAAAAATATTCTTTACTGGGTTATGCAGCATATTCAGGGGCTTTTGCAGTCCCAAAATCAAGAATGGGTCAGGAACGAAATGGAGTAATAAGGAGTTACATGGTATATGATGGTGTTCAACCTCCAACCTTGTGACCAGGTGTGACACCGGCAAAATACCTGTATTCCAGATGAATCTGGAATTGCAAAGGCAGAGTAAGTTAGATGGCTCAAGGTACTTCTCAGGT
Source organism: Cinclus cinclus (assembly GCF_963662255.1). NCBI lineage: Eukaryota > Metazoa > Chordata > Aves > Passeriformes > Cinclidae > Cinclus > Cinclus cinclus. The sequence goes on from NC_085047.1 coordinate 52,474,441, forward strand.
GGCTGAGAAGGCTTGGATAACAGATAAAACTGTACTTCAGATTAGCAGAACCCCTGCATTTCTCGTGTTTCTCCACCACAATGTTCCTTAGCGAGAGATCAACTTTGTTCTCAGAACTCTGAACTGTGATGGTGTAACCCTCATAGAAGAAAGAACAATTTCAACTTTGTAAAGGAAGACCTGTAAACAATGGGTAGCATAGCACTGTTGCATGATCTTTGTATTACACAGAAAAAGATTACTGAAACATACACAACAATCTGGCTGAGATTCACCAGCCTGAATTTGGCCCATTGCTTTTGTCTAATACCCTGTACATGTTGGGCTCTGCACATTGATGTTCACAGTGTAATGGGCACAGAAAAATATCTGGACAACTAATTAATATTTAGAGAGCATTTGTGCATTCCAAATTCCAACAATTTAAAGTTCATGTTTAGTGCAACAGGTTAATTGTCTGAACTGCCCATAAATTACAAAAAATCTTAATGTTTTAATAATTATTTCAGCACAACGGTGATTGTATGTCTCATTTACTTCACACAGATCTTTAGAAAAAGTATGAGAAATGCCTTATTTATATATAAAAAAGTGTGCATCCAACCAGGCTCATAAATTAATTAAACTGATTTTAAAGGACAGATAATGCTCAGTTTAGTCTTCCAACCTGCATTCCAGATGGAATCTAGATTGACTTCTGTGCTTTTCTGATGTACATGATGATTCCCACAGGATTCCATAGTGACAACACTGTGTGTATTTGTAGACTATCTTCAGATTCCATTTTGGTCGCTTCTAGAAGAATCTGCCTCTAAATGTGCATGAATCTGCCAATTACACCAGCACTGACAGTCCACAGTCAGTCTAGTGAGCTGAATTAAATAGGAAATGTTTGGGTTTTTTTAAAAATTCTTCATTTGTCTACTAAGTAATTTTGGATGCTCTTAGGCATGTCACAATATTCTCAGACAAAGCAGACAAGGTTTTCAGCACTGTGAGATGAAATCTGACCTCTTATTTATGAGTTAAAACTTCTATGTGATTATTTGCTTCACTCAATACACTTATTTATAAGTTAATTTTGTTAGTGTCTTTATTACATACACTTCCCATTTTGGCAGTGCCCAAGATCTACATGAAATCATTCCAAATTAATATTGGGCTTGGTGTGTCAAACAGATTAGTGGTTGTTACTACAATTTTTTATTCCAGCACTTTGAGCTCAATTGTTTTCCAGTACATTGCATGTATTATTTTATAGCAAAGCTTCAAGGACTTTTTTGCTGCTGAAAGCCTCTTGCAGATTCATTCTGTTTTGACTGGACGACAGGATATCAGCAGGGGATGACTAAAAACCAGGAATAAGAGAAGAAAGTTTCCCTCTAGGAGACTCAGACTCAGCTGGAATGCAGAGTTCCCTTTGGATGGGGAAGAATTTTTAATTATGTAGAAAGAATGACTGACAAAAAAAAAAGAAAATGTAGATAATTAATGACTAGCTTCACCTAACAACAGCAAGCATTCTTCTGATTATTTTCAAACAGCAAGTAATTATAACAATATTCAGAGTATCAGCAATAAACTGCTTCTTCAGGTACTCTCTTCTCTTCCCCAGAATAAAACACCCCAATGTGACTGTGCCACTTAAACTTTTGTAAAGGGAAGAAAATCTTCTGAGTCTTCTTATGCATATTCTGATCATCTCACAGAAATGTCAGAATCTTCACACAAGTAACTGGTGTGTGAAAATCTTCAGCATTCAAAGGAAAAGGGAAGAAAAAAGCCTGGATAGTCTGCCTGCACTGTAATCACACGGGCTTGTAATCAAATGATACTATCCCACTACTAATTTGAGGGACTTCCCTCTTGGAACTGAGGGACATAGTTTAGTGGTAGTCTTGGCAGTCCTGGGTTAACAAAGATCTTATCCAGCCTAAAAAGTTGCATCATTCTATGATTCTATGGTTCTTGGAAGCATTACAAACCTGCAAGGCTGCATTCTGCTAACTGCTGAGTGATGTCTGAATGCAACTGGTGATCCTAACAAATAACCCTTGGCTAGAGAATTATTTTCAAGAAACAGAAGGTTAGTAACTCACACAATACTTTGGTTCATCTTCAGACCCACCATTTTGCTTTGACAGAGCAGCAGTGTAAAGATTTCACTTTAGGAGGAAATGTAGGGCTGAACGAATCTTCTCAATATGTTTTTCAAGCTTCAGGCTTCTTAAATCAAAAAATTTTCATACTGAAAGCAGACATTCTTACTTATGAGCTTGATATCTCTTCCTTATGAAACAGCTTTACTTACAGCCTGTAGGCATGGGCAGCTACAACCATTTCAGGGAAAAAAAGTTACTGGTATCTTTATCATGATTATGCAGGTATTACTGGTAACATATTTTGCTTTTAGGTTGTTCATGGACCATAATTGATGGCAATCTAAACAGCCTTTAATCTTCTTATTGGCAAGAATTATACTTCTCTGGAAACTGACAGTGTTCTGCCTGGAATAAAAAAAAAAAAAAAAGAAATTATCTTATTACTGTTATTATTACTTGCAGCACAGTTTCTCCTGCTGGTGGCAAGGGTAATCAAGGTGATGGGAACCCACACACTTGATTGACACTCAGTACATTAAAAGATGTAAAAAGGCAAGTCCTGAGCTCCTTAAATTAGACACACTTCAACTGAAAAAAATAAGGCACCTGAATAGTAATTTACACTTAAGAATAAATTAGACACATAGCAGCCATTTTTTAATCTGGGTCTCAGTTTATATTTATGTTGCTTATAATTATATTGGTCAAAAAGAAACTGAGTTAAAAAAGAAAAAAAATTTAAAATCACATTTTTCCCTGACCAGATAACCAGACATTTAACATAACATATTTATATGACGTGATAGAAATTTCATGTCATGAAGTTCAAAATTTGCTTTACCCTGACAAACTCTCTATATACAGATGCATATTTCAAACTGTTCTGCAGTGCTTCCAAAGAGTAACTGGGAAAATAGAAAGGTTTATTTTAAGGTATCTTTATATATATATTTATATCTCTCTATATTTATTTTTAAAGGTTAGTGATAGATAAATTCCCTGAGGAGAACAAAGGCATAAGGAAGGTCCTTGAAAGACACTGCTGAGGCATTTTCAAATTACAAGAACTATTGGTAGCACCAGAACAAGCAGAAATAAATGATCTTGTAACCTTTTATTAATGCTTACATGTTTGTGCCTAAATCAAGCCTCAGGGCAGAGACTGCATGCTTTGGTTAGGTTTTGTTTGTTATTTCACTTTTACTGATTTCCTGTTGTTAAGTAATCCAGAGCAAACTATACACACTATGCTAGAAATAATGTCTGTGATCCATTCTGTGCACACCACAGCAAGAAAGGAACTCTGGTGTAGATGGTCTAACCTATACAGAACATCATCCCTGATCATCATCCTCTCCTAAGACCCCTGAAGTCCAGTCCTGGGGCTGTTCTGACTGTGGACATCTGGGCTGTGGTTGATCGATGGAAGCTGGATCTAATGGACGATTGCCTTTCCATTCCAGTTAGCTACATGGCCTTTACTTTCCCTGAGTCATTCACCTTCCATATATTTTCTCATTCCACCTATCCTTACACACATTCATGACTCTTAATTTCAGGCACTCAGCTGGGTTTTCTCAAAGGTGAGAGGGAAATGTCAGTGAAAATGCACTTGCCTCAAAATGGCATCATTTTCTAGGAGAAATTCTCTTGCTATCTTGCTCTTGAGAGGGGATCTTAAGAACATTTTCCCAACTTAAGGAGGGGTCATAACTCCTACAGGCTTATAATTGGATAATGAGAAAAAAACCCCCAACACTAAATCTCCCCCCCCCAACAGATTGTCTAAGTCTTTCTAAGACTTCTGGAGCTCACTGAAGTAATACTAAGAACATGATTTCATGTAACAGCGTTAAAAAAAAAAAAAAAGTCTTGACCAGTCAGATTTTGTCATCCCTGACAACTGTATCCTCCTGCATGCATGAAGTGCTTTCACTCATGAAAACCTGTCTTAGCAAAGCTCAACTTGCAAATATGGAGAAATGACAAGGTTATGCTTGGTACTTCTGTGTGTTTTAAAAACTGTCTGCAAGACAGTGGTGAGGGCTCAAGTTAAGACAGTCATTAAGGAAAGTGAGATGCTGGCATGAAAAACTTGCGCAACCTGCACTCACCCACCATCACAGAAAAGAGTAACTTTTTTAACTGCAACTGCTTTACTCCTTTTTCTGTGTCTCCATGGAGCTCAGCTGTAGACTGGCTGGCTGACCTGACAGGAAGGGAAAGATGGGCAACTGTATAAAAAAAAAAAATACAGTCACATACTGCCTGTAAACCAGGCCAGCCAAGCTCTTCAGCAAGATCCTCGGGACAACTGGAAGCCAAACCCATGCTCAAAGCATCTTTAAATTTTAGTTTTTGTTTGTGAATGGAAATCTAAAGGTCACTTAAGTCAAATCTGGTTTGAGATTGGTGAAGTAGCAGTGCAAACTATCAGTCTTTCTTTGACAAGGGTACTGCTAGAGGCTTGCTGCAGTCTTGCATTGACTCTCTTGTTGGCACAAAGCTCCTTTGGCAGCTGTGAGGGGTGAAAATTCTCCCTCAGTGGCTGTTGTGTGGCCATTTCTACTGAGTTTCTGAGCACTGTATTCTGGTGTGTTTTCCATCTCATTAGAGAAGGTGACATATAATCCTGGGACAGAAGTCTGGACCTGGTTGCTGGAGACCAAAGCACTGCACAACATAAATATAAAACTGTCAGAGCTTCTTGTGGGAATGCTTCCAGGTAGCTCAGAGCAGGGTGCCAAGGGACTTGGTCTCAGGCACCATTTATGACAGATCTACATACACTTGGTGCCACTGTGATGACACGTAAAGCCACAAAAACAGCACTCAGAAGAACAATGCCCCAGGCTATTATAAGATTAAGAAAAACTACAACTGATGAGGGACAGGTTATACACTTGCCATGGTCAAGGAATCATTGAATCCTAGAATGGCTTGGGTAGAAGGGACCTTAAAGATCATCTTGCTCCAATGCCCCTGCGATGGACAGGGACAACTCCTCTGGACCAGACTGATCAAAGCCCCATCCAACCTGGGCTTGAACACCTCCAGGGATGGGGCACCCACAGCTTCTATGTGCAACCAGTGCCAGTGTCTCACCACCCTTGCAGCAAAAAACTTGCTCCTAATGTCTAAACCTAGTCTCTGACAGTCTAAAACTATTACCTCTTCTATCACTACATCCACTTGTGAAAGGTCCCTCTCCTGCTCTCTTGCAGGTGCCCTTTATGTTCTGGAAGGTTGCTATAAGATCCTCTTCTTGTCTAGGCTGAAGAACCTCAACTCTCTCTCTTAGACTGTCTTCTTATATAAATATGATTATTATATATGTATATATGAATATAAAGGGAAATACTTTTAGGCAGGGTCTACAATACTGTAAAATATCTAGAATGAGTTCTGAGTGCCTGAAAAATTCTATTTTGGATATACTTTGTATAACCAGATGATACTTAGAGAATTACTAAAATATCATTTCCCCCCCACCCACCCACCCCTTATTTGCTTCAGGAGATCAAAGTAATGACTTCATAGTAATATCTCCAGTTGATCATAGTTGGAATACTAATAACTTTATTTTCTAGTTAAAATAATCAGAAGAGTTTATATTCTTCTGGAAAGCAAGCTTTGTTGCAGTAGCTGCTTAATGAATTAACAGCACTCACCATCTTGGCTTCTTCTGGCAGGGAGAAAGCAGCTCAAGTTCTTCCCAAGGAAAATAATCTCATTTCACAACATGTGTCGTTGTTTTGTACCAGAGTGGAGGACTTCAGAGGCAAAACTGCTGCATTCCTTGAAAATTAATGTTCATAAAGTTGTATGTTACATCTCAGCATGATCCAGTTAATTTTTTTTTCAGTTAAGTCAACCTAAATATATTGCTTAGTCTTCTATGTCCTTTACAGATGCTCATATGTAGTGTTTGCTCTTTACTCTTTTCATTATTAAATTATGAGATTGTAAAAACAGATTCATAAACTTGGTAAAAGAACAGACAAATAAATGATGAGTTTGAAACGTTTTTGACCTTCACTTTAAGTGCTCCATATGGGAGTGACAAATCATAATCTGATAGTGGGAGACCTTTCACTGTGTTGTTTTTGGGGTTTTTCTTTCCTAGAAATCCTGCATATTGGAAGTGATTTAATTGCACTGCATCTTTTCCCTGCCAACATGTGGTGGTTTCAAACCAGTCAGTCTGATGTGCCTGGCAGTTCTGCAGGGAACTCTGCAGTGGCAGTCATGGTGTTTTGTTTCTGACAATAAACTCCTTCTAACTCATTACTGGAAATTTGAAAATGCCTTGAAAGAAGACAGGCCTGTGCTTTCATCCTTCCAAAAGATGGGAGAGAAAGAAAGTGTGCTATCATTACAGTCATGCAGTATTTATTTCCCATCTAGCTAAATGCCAACCTTTTAAAAATCCAGTTTAAAGGCTCATTACAACAGCATACATCAAAGGCAGATTGTCAGGTGAGCTGGATGTCGTGGAAAAGTAGATAACAAACAGTGATTTACAGACATGGAGAGTGTCCAGCTGTGAAATCAAATTTCTGTGTTAATCTTAAAGGGAGTTCAAGGAAAGTTGAGAGTTTTACATGCTCTTTGTTCTTCTGGGCTATTTTTGCTTTGGAATGGGAATAAAACTGGTTTCACCTTTCAGTTCTTATGCAATAGAACAAATTTATAAAAATGTTTACATTTTTCCCTGGAGGTTTTTGCTCTGATTGTGCCTATTACAGAAGTGTTGTAACAACAAGAGCTTATAAAAATGTTTCTTGGCCTTAGGTTGTGCAAATAGCAGCACTGTGTGTCCTCTGCCAGCACGACTCAGTGACTTTTAAGATGTATAAGAGGGCCTTTACAACTCGATTCTCCTTCCTTAATAACTACATTTTCCTAAACCTACCAATTTTATCTGATAAAAAAAATTTCAAAGATTAAAAAAAAAAGAAGAAGCAAAGAAATGGAGGAAAGCATGGACCACAGGCACGACTAGTTCAGTTTCCAGCTCTTTGAGGAAGGGAGCAGAAGACATAAAGCAGAACTTCGTCATATAATTTTTTGTTACTTCCTCTGCTTTTCAAAGCAGCTTGGCTATTTGATCTCTAGCAGAGAGGCATTGTAGCCCATTTTTACACCAGAGGCTTGTCTTCACATACCCCTTTTAGAACTCTATTTCACAGTGAATGGCAAGGGAAAGCACCGACTGATCTTCAAAACCACTTGCAAGCAAAATGGCAAGCCTATCACACCATTGTTCTCTTAATTCTTTCTGAGGCTCAGTTTAACTTATTTTTTCTTTTTTTCTTTCTTTCTTTCTTTTTTTTTTTTGGATTATGCTGTCCCAATAAATGAGGTACTACTTGACCTTTAAATGTCAAAATCACTTTGAATGGCATTACTGTGAATTCTGGAGCCTTACACCACATGTGAATGGCTAATAAATGTAGGAATCAATATATATATTTCATGATGCACAGCCGGGCTTATGAATTCATTTTATTATTCCTCTCACCTCCCCACCCCCATGAAAACAAATTTTCAACTAGCTACTGCTATTTTAAGAAGAGAGTAGGGAGAGAATATAGCAGGAATATATGGCAGGCTGATTGACATAAGTCAGCCAACTCTTCCAGCTAAAGGTCTGAGTCTGCAAGCTGTTTCTTGTGGGTGGATCTCTGAGCTTAGATTGAAAAGCCTGAAGAAATCAGAATGAAATCAGCTACAGCTAAGTTATAATCCATAAACTCACACTTTAAAAGTTATTGAAGTGAAGGAACAGAGTGAAGTCACTTTACATATTATTATTATTATTATTATTATCATTTTCCATTTGCTTCCAATCAGTTTTAACATACAGGTGATCTCATTTTTTGTGTATTTTTTCTCTCACTTTGGGTAGTAAGAAAAGGTTTCCATCTCTACATCTACCTGGATAAAATCCAAAATCTGAGCCAAATATCCTATCTCTTTACTTGAAAATGTTTGGAGAAAGTCAGAGCAGGGGAGCCAGAGATGAGAAGGGAACTGAAAATATTCCCAGAACAGTTGACAGTTTCATTCAGGCTCATGTCTCTAACCCAAGGGTGTTTGGCAATGATTCAGTCATAAGGGATGTTCTGTACCAATCTCAGACAAAATAGCAGATTTTGTCCAGTTCTCATGCCAGTAAAGAAAGGAAGACTAAAGGACTCTTTCCTCCATCAGTTTCTGAAGGAGAACATGACAGATTTTGAAATCATAAATTCAAAGTAATGCCCATGGCACTCTGCAGAAGAGGCTATGGATTTCTAATGGTGGCTGTCCTTTTGCCTGCAAATTTGGACTGCTCTGTTTTACCCTTTGGAGGATCCTTGTCCCTGCAGAGATGACATTTAGCCTTCAGGAAGGGAGGATGAAAAACATTATTAACTTGCCATGATTTCTCACACTTACTTGGTCTAGACTGGTGGAAGTGGCTGTCACAAAGAATCAGATCAGGGCTCTGCTGTGCTGCAGAAGCAGTCCATGGCCTGAGCAGCCTGCAGGAAACTAGGCACTGCAGAAACCTGGGTATTACATCTTTCTGGGTGGCTTGCCAATAAACCCAAATAATACACCCATTTTTTGGTGTATGATAAATATAAGCAGGCACAGTTTCCACCATTCATTCAATTTTCTTGTTTCATTTTTCTGAGTTAGAGGACTGTTGCAGGATTTAACTGGTAACACTTGTCATGTTGAGCTGGAAACACCTCTAGAACATGACAGAATTATAGTGCTTACAACGCCCACAGGAAACAGTTGTTATCCCACAGACAAGTGAGAAATTGAGTCACTGTATCATCATCATCTCCTACAGCCCAGCTGAGTGTCCTAATTATAACATCATTCCATATTCAGAACTGTCTAAATAAAATGAAGCCTTAAAGGTAAGTACATCCACATACTTCATTGTCTTGCTGTCTCACATTTGAATTACAGACACCTAGGCTGGATCAGGACCTGCAGGGTCACCTTAGGGGGTGGTGTAGACCAAAGTAAGGGCTGTTCAATATTCACCTAATGAGATAATAATTCACCTAATATTCACCTAATTATCCTGAAGAGAACAGGTCATGGCCATCACTGGGAATTTTCCACTCAGCCATGCAAAGCTCCCTCCTGTGTTCTCGCTAGTACACACGCTGACCCAGCACTATCTTGGTTTACTGAGCTTTCCTCCCCATCAAAGGACCTAATTTGATTACTTAATGGCCCTTAGAAAACAAATTTAGAAGTAATCATCTATTCTTAGTTCTACCACTTCTCATTTTAAAAATCTTTTCCCAAGAGCCCAGCCCAGATGAATGGGACATCACCCACGGAGCTGTGCAGCTTGCCTGCAATTTCTATCCACCAGCCTGAAGAAGGTATCAAATAGTTAAAGGTACAACACAGAAACAAGAATGAAACCCCTCCTTTCATGAACCCAAGAAAATTAGGTAACTGTCACCTAGGTATTGCAGATTTTTGTGGTTAGCCATACTACTAGCTTCAAGTTTTCTCATGGAATGCACATCTCCTCCAAGGGGGCAGACAGGCTGTACATTCACTCCCAACCAAGCATGATTCCACTGGTAATAGTGATGGCAATAGATAATCCCAGAAAGCAAAACTTGGATTCCTCCACACCAAAACCACTGCTTTCAGCAGCTGAAATTGTGCCTTCTACCTGAAAATTCAAAGACAAAACCAAGACTCATAAATATGAGCCATTAAAAGTCATTAAAAACCATTGGTATGAAGTACTTTCCAAAGATGTGTCCATTTTTTTAGTAGAAAATAAATTACATATGTTAGAAAAATATGCATTAACATTTAGTAGTATAATTTTTTAATATTTTTCCTGATATTAAATAATGTCTTTACTCCAGAAAATCTGCATGCATGTTATACAGACTGACTTCAATTTTCTATCTTTTCTACCAGAAAAATCAAGCAGTTTTTCATTAGAACTATTTACATTTGTCTGGTTTGTGTTTCCACCACCCAATAGTCAGATGCCACAAAATAACTTTAGATATTGTCACCTTTAACACTTCTAGCACAGCCTTGGTTTAAAAATGCAGGACAAGATGTATACAAATAGTAAATGCTTATTTGATAACAGTGTCATACCTGGAGAGAAAATCTTCTGGCATTTCTACACACACTGAAAAAGCCTCAACTTATCAAGGGTCATCAGCCTGACTAATCAGCTCATAGACAAAAGACTTTTGATATTACTGCTTTGTTAAAATTGTCAAAATCAAAACTTCAGGCTCTTAAACATCAGTTGTATTTAAGGTCAGTGAAGAAATAGGAGACTGACCCATTATATTTTAAATGATTCTTGGGAAACAACAAAGTGAAATAACTAAACTGGTAAGAGCATTGCTCCCAGAGATGTGCCTAATCAAAATGTTGATTTGCCTGTTGATTTGAGTGGGTGAAAAGGTTACACAAAATCTCTTCAGCACTCCGTAATAAGGAAACTTTTTTCTTTCCCTTGATTAAGATTACTCTCAGTGTTTTTATACACATACATTTCAAAATGTGAAATGGTACTAAAAAAAATTAAAGCAACTAATAACCTAATTTATTTAACCATTTCAGCAGAGCATTTTCTGTTTGCCAAGCACCAGAGAATTCTGAATGACTGTGAAAAGCATGTATGTTGCAATGTACATGCAATTACATCAGACATCCATTTGTTTCTGCTCTGTAAAAAACTCCAGTAACAAGAAACCCTCTAAAGGCTCTAAAAAACTGTTCCAAGGACATTTTAGTGTTCTGAAACTGATCACAGTGCAGAATTTTCTGGTTAAACTGCATTTCATCATTAAGTGGCCAATAATTGAAAAGGAAGCTCTCCCCACTTGGGTTGGATAAGATAAAGCAGAGTTGACAGGAGTTCTTCACCATTCCCAGTCATCATCCTGGACTACTGGCTGGTTGGCTTAGGCTTCCCCCCATTCAGCATCTGCATACTGCAAATCTCATCCTACAATTTTTAATTTTTCCCATGGAACATACAGAGTGTCAGCAGCACGTTCCCTCTGGAAAATAACTTGTCAGTCCTATATAATTCAGGCCCTCTTTGATTCTACTCTCTAAAGTCCTTTGAAAATCTGGCTCTTAACATAAAATACATTCTATATTATCTGGATCATTTTTTTTCAGGGGTCCAGGGAGCATCCTACTAGATGCTCTTAGGCCATCCACACATTGTTATATGGGGCAAGTAACTCAGCTATGCTTACATTCCACAGCTCAAAAGAATGCCAAAAGCATGCAGAAGTACTTTAGAATATATCTTTTCTCTTTATATAGGAATATTACCAGTCCATTAAACTTGTTAAACTTTATCTGTACAAGTAAAGAAATTATGACCTCAGAAAATTTCTTTTGTTCTGTAGCAGAAGTATCTTCCTTGCCTCTGAGATATTTTAGATTTAAAATAATTCCTCGAAGGTATTTTAAGTATATCTTTGGCTTTTATAGGGCGATCTTCCTCCTCTTCCCTGCTTTGTATCAATATTTATTTAAATTTGAAGTTTATATGAATTTTGATACTACAATTTTTTGTACAGTCATGCTGAACTTTTCCTCAAAACAACTTAAAACTTGTATGGACCAGTTCTATCTTTCACTGTATAAACCTGTTATTTAGATTTTAGGGGGGTTATTTTGGGTTGGGGATTTTTTTTGTGTTGGTAGGTTTCTTTTGTTGTTGCATCTCATCAGAGCACTAGCTGAGAAAGCTGCAGGGTGCTTTGTTCTTCTGTAGGGTTAGCATGTTCTTTTTTTCCATTTTCTGTATCTTTGGGCACAGATCATTCATCTTTCCTACTTAGAAATAACATAGGCACTGCTCCTAAGTGATAGTTGCCCATACAGCCATCCTAAGCAGCACAACTCAAGTAATTTCCAGTGAAAGTTTTGATGGTGAGAGGAGACAGGAAAGACAGTTCAGAGAGGACATAGCAGGCACTGCTGTGGCTGGTGCTGGCATGAGGAAACAGATGGTTACCAGGCCATAAAATAATAAATGAACTCTTCTATGGCCCAGGCTGCAGGAGACCAATTTCAGTAAGACAAGTTGAAGCTCTAAGTCTGCAGCCCTATGAAATGCTGCAGTGAGAAAAGATGTGCTGCAGATATCAGAAAAGAGAACCAGCAGTTTAAGTAATTAAGTAGGCAGGGGAGATTACCAGGAGGAGGGAGACAGCTATTTTTGCCAAGAGTTTTGGAATATGTGCCCTAAAAACTATTATAACTTCCCCCACTGACTGCCAGCCCGGGGGAACAGTGTGAAATGGCAGATGTCTGCAGAGCCTTTAGCACAAGCTCCATCTTTGCATCCTTCTTATCCTTCTCAGGAAAGGCTAATCACAATGATATCTACATAGTGACAAAATGAGTCAATGGAGGAGAATGTGCTGCTATCCTGAACCATGAGATACTGTCAGATGCTGATATCTACCATTAAAAGCCTTCATGCTGATTTAATAGTTGATTTTTTTTCTGACTGTCACATGTCTAAAACGTGTGGCTTCCATTTACATGAGAGACCTTAGCATGAAGCAGGGTCATGGAGAGGACAGAGCAAGTGCATGAACCCACCACCCCTGTAAGGTAACTCTTACACACGTGCCATGTGCTAACACAGTAAACCCCGGACTGCCAGGAACAATCTGGGGCATGATAATCCCATAACGAGCAACAGCAGGTGCTAAAGTGCTTAAAGTAAATCACTCCCGCAGTCAGCGAATTGTTATTTATGTCAGCACCACCCAAGACTGCAAATCTGACAGGATGGGTGGCAGCTAGTGACCCCTGAAACTGGGAGACTGGGAGCTGCTGGGGATCCCTGGGCAGGACAGGACAGGGCAGGGCAGGGACCATCTCACTGTCCTCATCAGAAGAGGTACAAACTGGGGACAGAGCACCAGAGCCATCTCCCTGGGGACAGGGACAGCCAAGGCTGGGGCAGAACACCTGCCTGCAAGTGGAGCTGGGGATCAGGCCCTGCGAGGGGAACCAGGGTCAGCCCAGGATGGCTGAAGCATCGACACAGAGCCAAGAAACTGTGTGGTTTTATAATATCAAGTTTGTTGTTTTCTAATTTTGATTAGGTTGGAATGAGAGATTTCCTCTATCTCTTCAAGCTTTTTGTTGATTTGGATTGTGAGAAATTCCTATTACTTTTCCAGCTCAGCATGTCTGTGGGTACAGCCAGAAATTCCAGCAACTGGAGGTATTGATACATTATTGGCCAAGGCAGCAATGAACACAGAACACAGTATGTTTCCAAAATTGGTGCTTTGCTCCAGGTGTCTGGAGTAAAAAGATCAGCACAGATGTATGATCCTCTCCTCTCCTCTCCTCTCCTCTCCTCTCCTCTCCTCTCCTCTCCTCTCCTCTCCTCTCCTCTCCTCTCCTCTCCTCTCCTCTCCTCTCCTCTCCTCTCCTCTCCTCTCCTCTCCTCTCCTCTCCTCTCCTCTCCTCTCCTCTCCTCTCCTCTCCTCTCCTCTCCGTGAAGGACATGGGGCTCTCACAGCTCTCTGAGCCATGGCACAGGAGCAGTATCCATCCTCACTGCACAGGTGTCAATGAGACTCAAGGTCTGGCCTGATAAGTGCTTTCTGATGGGCAGCCTAAGGCAAGGTAGCTGATTTCATCCAAATATTTAAAGTGCATTTGGACAAATTATTCTTGCCCTAGGAACATATACTAATGAAATTATACTGTCAGCCATTGCAGGCCTGGCAGGAATCTGAAACAATTTTAATCCTCCCAGAACATATTTGCCTAGGTAATAATTTGACTTGTCATCAGTAAGTTCTTAGCTCAGCTTTTTAAGAGACAGGAACCCACAAAAAGGGATTGATCTCTGGGTTATTGATTCCTATCACAATTGCATCAATTTTTTCTTCTAAAGTCTGTAGCAAATTGATCTATGGAATGTATTTTCCCACCTGTATATTGGAGGTCTACAGGCTTTAGGGAGGGCTTTTTAACATAATGCAGCAGTTTGTTGGTTTGATTTCAAAAGAACATGGAACTTGCCAAATGTACTCAAAGGGGAGAAAAAAAAAGAAAGGTAATTTGTCCTTGTAAGTACTGATGCAACATGAGAATAGATCTGTGGGCCTTGTAAATTCAATGCCTAAAGAACAGGTCCTCTGTTGAGTGCTGGGCTGCTGCGAGAGAAAAAGATCAGCCCAAAGGAGAGTCAAATTGCAGCTCAGTATCACTTCTTGACTGAGACCCTCTACTGGTCTTGGGTGTCAATGTCCCTAGCCAGAGCAAGAAAAATAAAGAAATTTACAAGAACAGGGTTCAGCTTACCTTTCTACATGCTGGACAGGTTATCCTGAATTTGTCATCCTATATTCTCTTTCTAGTCAGGGGAAAGAAATCCAGTGGATGTGTCATCTGATCCATTTTAAGCATCTCTGCTAGAATGAGAAGAGCTGAACTCTGAAGGTGTCTGGTTTTGTTTCTTTTTTTCCCATTGACTACTCACTGAGTACACAGTGATTAGTTCAGACTTAGGTGTATGACTTCTAAGCTGCAGACTGGGACAGATGATTCCCAGGCTAATTTTTTCTTTTAATCTTTTTTTTTTTTTTTGATTTCTCAGTATCCTGTTCCTAATCAGCACAGGACGACTCAAGAGTGAACAGCCTTGCTGGTTCATCCTTTCCCCAAAATAACCCTTCAGCTGTGCCTAATTTTTCTGGTCCCCAGTCTTCACTGCTCTGTTATACCACATCATTCCTGAGCAGATTCCCCACAGGACACTTGTTGTGTGGAGGGACCAGACAGATGCAGAGGGAAGCACCTGTTGTAGGGTGGTGTGGGAGTGAGGCCTGTCCTGGATATCACGTGGGGTCCGTCTCTTTTCAGTGCTGACATTTTCCCCTGTGACAAGACATGCACAGCAACTGGTGTCACTGCTGTGTCATACTGGGTTGTGTTCATCAGGAAATACCCTGACATCAGTCTTTACTGGTAAATCTCTTCAGTAAGGTGCAGCAGTCACAGCTGTTTCTGCACCAACAGAGCACCAATATTATCCATCTTCATTTTAAGACCAGAGAAAACCCATTTGATTTAGGTCAGACTTACTCAGATTCATTGTGGTTTTACCAGCTGGCTTCTCTCCAGCACTGGAGTATTTATCTTTGTGTCACTTCTCAGCACCAGAAACACTGTTCTCCCCAAATTACAGCTGGGTTCCAGAAGCAGAATTCATCTTCTCCCAGGAAACGAAGCGAGGGGTGAGAAGTTACATGGGAACCAGAGCAGAGGAACTTTACCAGCCTAGAAATGGAGCCTGTGAGAGGCCTTTCCATGGGGTTATGCACTGAGTTGCTCCCAGAACCACAGGCAAAGCCTGTAGACATGAGATATTCATTTGATCTTTACATGTTTCTTAGTTGGTAGTTTATGACACAGATTAGTGAAGTGCAGGAAAACTGGATTCTAAGATGTAACCTTTAAAGAACTAAATCCAACGTTTGTATTTTTGGAAGAGAGGGTTAGACTGATCTGCCAAGTAAATAAGGTACTGCCACCTTAGAAATGCCTCATTATCCAGTCTGGAGCTGTCTGCCATTAGTGTGACACCTGTGTGTAAAGAGATAAAACTGTGGCAACTAGCTATAATTTTAGTCCGTGCACATTATATCAGCTTCCAACTAGAGTTAGTTCAAAGTACAGTTTGTTTGACACCAGCTTGGCAAATTACAGCAGAAGCTTAATAACAAAGAGGTTCACTTGCTTATTTATTAATTTATTTATTTGCTTGTTACTGTGTCTGCATCACATTTGTAAAAAGGGCTGCATAGCATCCTCCTCTTCTGGAAATGTATTAAGACTAAATTATGTGCTTCATCTTTACCCGTGGAGAGGGAATATCATAGGAATCAGGGAAACTGTCAGCTGTACCACCTAGTCAGTTTAAATACAGAGAACCCATTAAAGTATTTAAGCAATAAAATGTCTTCCTTAGGATGAATGACATCCTGAACATGAGGAAGCTCATCACCCCTGTACTCTGCAGCCTGTGGTTATGCTACATAGTTACATAATAATCAGCCACACAGTCAATGCCTGTCCAATAAACATTTTAATTTTATTGCATCATAGAAGAGTATAGTGATGCTAAAGTGATTAATTAAAAACAAATATAAAGACTCAATACCATCTTTAATCATGAGACTTTAAAGTAAAAAAGAAAGGGGTGGGGTTTTTTGGAAATAAGAAATGTGTGCTTACCAGCATTTTAGATTTTAAATTTATATTTTCCAGAACTATGGGTAAATACTTAAAATGCCTTAGTTACCTCAAAATCATGAATCATCTGAAATTAGTGGAATTATATGAGTAATCATGTAAAGGAAGCATATTCTCAAGTGCTGAATTAGGATCTCAAATTTCCCAGTCCATCAACTAAAGCCACTTACACACTACAATCAGTATATCTGGAATCCCAGGTACATTCTACACTGAAGGAAGAAGTTTGGCCAGACTCAAACCTTCACCTCTGATCTTGTCTTCCTCTGATGTTTAGCTCCATTCATTCACTGACCACAACTATCAGCAATTCAGTTTCCCATTTTTGGTTTCACATTATTTCAGGGTCATTTATGATTAAGAGAGACTTAAGAGAAGGCAGGCTTCATTTTGAAATGGTTGGCAGCTTTACAAAAGATCATCCTGTTGTGAAATCAGGGGAAAACCAGACATCACTACACTCTCATATCCCCTTTAAATAAACCTAGTTCAATTCTGTCTTCTAGGACTAAAATAATACTGCATACTATGCTTTGAAGGATTAATTAATCCTAAATGTGCTGAAATATTAATAGAAAAGATATTGTATAATGCCATCTAACTGTTTATTGCCACAAATGTCAACAAACTGCATTTCACAGGACAACACAAAGAAAAGCCCACACAAGATAAATCCAGGGATTTTAAAACACTCATTCACCCAAACCCACCAAATCAAACAAAATAATTCCTACATGTTTTGGGAAAGCTGAAAGTGTGAAAGTTTTATTTAGATCCAAAGAGACAGTACACTTTTGAAACCAAAACCTCTCTTTTTGCTGTTGCAAAGAAATTGGAGTAATCAAATATAATTATAAGGTTTGTTCTTATTTTCAGAAAACCAGGAAGAAAATGAAATGCCAAGTCATTCAGAGAGTATGAGTACAGAACTATAGTCATTTTGCACAACAAAGATTACAGCTAGATATATGATTAGAATGGTCAAATACCCCACGTTTTAGCAATTAATTATCATACTGCTGCACTTCGAATCCCGAATCAAGTCAAATTTGCCCTGGCAAGGTGAAATAGGGACTAAATAGGACATAATCTGCTCTTCTCCCAGGTCATTCCTGTACCAATAAACGTCTCTTTTAAGGCTTCAAAAAAAGTCTCTTTTCAAGTCCTCGGTGAGGACTATCCTTGAGGGAAGCATCCAAGTCTCCTGTTGTGAAAAAATGTTGTCGTATCTGTGCCATGTTTCCAGTAATTCTGAGGTGCTACACACACCAGACTTCAGTGCACTAACATTTGATTAAGAGACAGCAGTAGGAAATGTTTGCTGCATGAAGCCAGGAACTGGATCTTCTTGACTACTGCAGATGTCCCTTGTCTTTTATACCAAGAGAACCATTCTGATGATTTTTCCCCTATCCTTCACCCCATTGACAAATGCCAGCACAATGAACATTTGGAAATTTTTTCATGTGAAAAACACAAGCAGAAGAGTGCTAACCTAACCAGGTTAGCTATGCTATGCTGTGAGGAAAAAACTGGCCATGCAGACCACCTTGCTTATGAAAGAATGATACCACATGCGTCATGGTAATATGACAAGCATCTTCAATGAATTTCATACTATGTAAGAGGGAAAAAAAAGGGATTTCCATACTGAATATGCTGTACAATGCTGCAGGTCTTTTCTTTCTGCGTTTTAGAATGACACCACTGGTTTGTCTTCTACTGTGAGTTTAATTACAGTGTCACTTTAATGCTGCCAGTAATAAGGAACTGTTAGTACTGCTCTTAAAGAGGCAAAACACTTTATTGCAAAGAGTTAGGAAGGCTCTTAAAATAATAAAGGGCAGTCAAGCAACCACATTTGCTTGCTAAGAGCTTTTAAGATGTAACCCAGAGGACTGAAGCTTCATTACCAAAACATTTTTATCATTGCCACTTGAAAAAATTTTCTCGAATTTAATGACTAAAATGTAGACAATAAAACTGCAACAATATGCTTAAGAATGAAAAGACAAAGTAGTTCTACTTTCACTGAAGAGATGACTTTTAGGACTGGCACTATTTTGGACCCTAATAGTACAAGGATCGATGCCACTGAAGAAGACAGAGATTTTTATGAACCCAAGACCATGGATACAAGGGTTCATCTAACAGTTTAAATTCCAAAGAGAAATGAACTAATACCAGGATACGTGTTTCTTTACAGCACATATATAGCGTTCAAAATAAACAACCATTCCACAAGACAGGCTCTGAAGATTCCTTAATAAAAAGTGCTCAATTTCTCTGTCATTTCTATCCATTACTAGTTCCTAAAGCAGCTGGAAATGGTGCTGTGTTTCTAAACCATACAGACAGAAAGTAGTAGTCAACACAGGATCTGTGGCAAGCCAGTTTTTTTAAAAAAATGTTATATTTAGACAATACTTCAGATATGCCTTTTTCTTCTTGGTTGAGAGGTCAAAAATACTAGAGGCTTGTTTGTTTTCCATGACTGCATAGTTCAAGGGTCTACACAGCATATAAAGACACTAAATATTCTCTAAGTCTTCCAACACTCTCACACTCATAATCACTGATGTGAAGCAGAATGGAAAGGGTCAGAGATCACCAGAGCAAAGATGGCAACTAGAAGAGCAATTCCATTAGGCAGAGGAACACTTAGACTAAGGCAGCCAAGAAGACATTCCAGTCTGGGTCTGGCATTGCAATAAGACACAAATACTTTCATTTTTAATTTGGAAACTTTCAGTCAAATTAAATTTTTTTAAAAGTGACTGGAAGTTCTTGGCATTCATATTAAATCAGTGCTTAAATTGTGGAAGCTGGTTCACTCCTACAGTCATGAATTGATCATTTTTGAGGGTTAACCATCTTCAGGTTTCCTGGAACACTGTGTCTTCCTCTGAAATATAATGGGTGAAGTTAGTCAGCAAATGTCACATTGCCTGTAAGTTTCAACTGCTAAAAATGTGCATGCTTTCTATATTTGCATATCTGATTACTACTGTGAATTAATAAACCTGAGAAAGGAAAAAAAAACAAGTATATTTCTAGGTTTGCAACTTATCAGAGCATCTAATTATTCTGCAAACTCAATCTTCATCTCATGATTCCTGTTACCTAAGTGATGTCAT
This sequence comes from Cinclus cinclus, assembly GCF_963662255.1. Taxonomy (NCBI): domain Eukaryota; kingdom Metazoa; phylum Chordata; class Aves; order Passeriformes; family Cinclidae; genus Cinclus; species Cinclus cinclus. The sequence goes on from NC_085047.1 coordinate 52,493,996, forward strand.
TTGAAGAACATGAACAGCATACTAAATATTGGAACTAGGAGAATGATAACTGGCTACAGAGACATTTTCATCAGTTAAAGAATTCCCATCAGAAAAGGGGAAAACACTTCATGTAGATATAATTACAACTCTCTGCAGGTATTCTACTCTGGAGAGCCAGGCTCTTGAGCCCATGATCACCAGAAATGCCTGCAGGAGATATTGCCAGCAGATTTTTGAAGTGGTACTCATCATGGATACATACACCATCTACATGAAACCAGCTAGAGCTTCATCTTGATCTTCTAAGAAATCAGTGGGAATGTAACAAAAATCTCCAGGGAACAAATGGTGCTTTCCCAAGCTAGGAGGGTCATTCTCTCTGCTCCCATGCAATGTCCTTTTGTTTCTCTTCCTGTTCATTACTGCAGAGTAAAGATAGCACTTTAAATACTCTAACAACAATATGCAGAGCTTCACTGCCTTTCTCAAGCAAAGGCATTTTGAAGGAAAATATATCACAAGATCACACCATTATATTTGTCATGATACCCAGATATGTGATAGAGACTATGATGGTGGTATCTGTGCAAGTTTCAAATTTGTGGGGAAAGAGTCAATGAAGTCAAACCTAGTGTTTACTAGTGTTGGGATTGACACATCCTTTGTTCCAGCTCTTACAAGCAGTCCTGATCTTGAAGGGAGAACAGTGCCCATACAGATACAGAGCTACTTCTACTCAGAGTTGGTAGATCACAATCCAAGGGTCCAGTGTGCTCGATAATCAATTATTCAAATACAAATCAGATGATTACTCAAAATCAATTGCTTCAACTGTAGATCACTGTACAGCTGGACAAAGCAGAGAGGAAATGCCTGTGTGGAATTCTTCAGGCAGCAAAACCTCTTCCACTCAAAAGCAGCTGGACTTACAGACTTAGAAGCCAGGTAATTGCAGCAGTGCAGTGTTGAAACTGAGCTAATAAGCCCCCCACCGTAAGCCTCAGTGTAACAGCAAGGGTCAGAAGGACAATAAATTGGCTACTCAAATTGCATCAGAGACATGAGCCATCAAGACATCCATGTTCTTCCCAACTATAAGCTAGCCTATCTTCTTGTCCTGTAATAACCACAAAAAGGACTTCTGTTGTACTTGCTTCTGTTTTGGATGGCCAGGAAACTGAATGCATCAACAATTAGTATTCACAACTACTACCCAAAAATATTTTCAGTGTTGGTATAATACACAGGTTGGGCTTTCTGTACCTGTTCCTATATTAAAATAAGCATTAAGCAGTTTGTTAGTATGGTTTGAATTCCAATGCAGGTATCTTGTAAAAGGGCAACAAAGGTGAGATAAGAACTCTAGACAAAAAAATTTCAAATTATTCTCAAGAACATGTGTGTCTTCTCTTATTTTAATGCAATTATTTCTCATTAATATCAGCTTGAACAAACTTCCCCCAGGCTATAAATCAAAATATAATTAAAAAGGAATAATGTAACAATGGCTGTAGTTACCTTGTGATGTTCATGAGGTGCATACATATATTCTAGGATTTTCTTAAAATACAAACTATGCCAAATCCCCATTCTTACATCCATGTTGCCAGCAAAGATCACAGTTTGTCCTGAAAGTTCTAAGTCTCTGATTATAAAAGTCAATAATTTGAAAAATAAGTCCTTTTATACTAAGGACAATTTAAATGATGAAAAAGTACATTCATGTGTTTAAAGAACACTGGAAAGTTAAAAAATCCTCAGGGGAAATGGACTGAAAGGGGGTGTTTTTTTATACCACATATCTTCTGAGACCAGCAGTTACAGGACACTTTATTTTCTTTTACATTTTATTTTCTTTTGTTTGATATTAAAAAAAATTACAGAAACACACTGTCATATAATTTCAGGGTAAGTAATGGTCTACTAAAATAGCTTGCAAAAAACCCCCACCATAATCACAGATCAGTGCTAACCCTCAGCAAACCTCAGTATCTGGCTGATGATATTTAATCTCACTGCAGAGGGAGTGAATCCTCCTGGTTCTAGCTTTCTGACCTTCTCCATATGAACCATGTTAAATATCACTGGGGCCAGAAGTGATACAGTGGCATATGGGGCACTTCAAACCCACACAGTGCTTTTTATATATTGAGAGACTTCAGTTATAGAACTGAATGCATATTGTACTGCATTAATTCATATTCTACTAATATCCTCTCCTGGAACATGAAGATCCGCTGTTCCAGTTTATGAAATCCTGTGATTCTGTGCTTACACAGAATGAAAGGAAAATGCTGATATGTCTACACAATACCACCAATTTATATTTCTAGCCCATAAACAGAAGTCTGTTAAAAAATGATTTAAATACATGCATTTTCATTAAAACACATTTTCATTAAAAACATTTGCATTAAACTGATTGAAAAGCAATCAGTATCAAAAATTATGTTGAGTAATACTTTGTCAGTGGGATTATGCTGTGATATTTATCATGAACAGAAAGTTGCTATGTTTAAAATATGGCACATATTAAAAAATGATAAACCAGAAAACAGGGAATATAAAGGAAATTTACCTCAGTATCTGTTTTTCTCCCTTGCCAGTCAGAGCATCTGTTTTTTGCCTTTCAACAATTTTAGGTTCAGCTGAGGTCTGCAATAGCCAAATTTTTACAAAACAAGTTCAATTCTAACCACAACCACACTTACAGAAGTAAATAGGATTTGTGCAGATTTATTTTACTGAAGGCAAGAAATGTTTGTACTTGAGGAACTCCAGTACTAAAGATGGTGGCTAGTATAATTTATCATCTTATCGTATCTGAAGAGATGTGATTCTGTGACATGTGAGGCAAGAGCAATGCCATGGTTGCCTTCACAGTTTTTGTAATTTATATGAATACAGAGTGCCATTATATATGATTATTATCCATAGCACTGTTTTTGTTGGTACAGTTTACTCCAGGCATATCCCAACTAAAATTAGCCATTGTTGTACAAGCAGCTTTCCAGCTGTAGCAATCTATAACTGTGGGTCTTTTCTGCAATGAAATCCCTGTCACAAATCTGATTCTACTATGCTAGCAATAGTTTGTGTCAAAAATCTGGCCTGAAAGAATGGCCTTTTAAAAGAACTGCTATAGTTCTTTTTTGTTTAGCTTTCAAACTGATTTCTGAACACCACCAGAGAGTGACTTTAAGATCTGTGGACTCCAAATCCCAAACCAATACTTTGCCAGATTGAAAACAAAACAAAAAAAGCAAACAAAAATAAACCAGAAACCATTTCTGCCTCTAGCATGAGTTCTCAAGATTGTGAATTTTTAAATTTATTTTAAAGCTATCATTTAAAACTGACTACACCCTTATGGACCAGGCAAGACAAACATCAAAAGCACACAGAAGTTAAATATATTTTGTAATTATAAGAAAGCAGAAAAGCACTCAGTAATAAAGAGGTAAATAAAAGAAATGGCTGCTCAGAAGCATCTTTGTCTTCTGCTTCTGCCACAGGCTTCAGGAGGGATCCAAAACAAAGCAGGAAAAACCTAAAACACCTGGTATTTTTTAGTACCTACTAGTAAAAAACTTCCATTTTATGATTTTTTTTTTTTACTGCCAGCTATGAAAAAATTACAAACATAATGAGAGAAAACAAAGGCTTAAAAGAACACTCTATTCATCTTCTGTAAATAAGACAGTGTCACTAGGATACACTGTTGTCACAAGATAGCAATACCCTCTGGTATTTTTACTGTGCAAGGTATAGAAATTGTTAGCCTCTGGGCAAATTGTTCTAACTTAACAGCAGCCAATATCAATGTGCAGAACACTGATATTTTAATACAGATGAAAGAGTCTGTACTGAATGTACCTCTATTTCTGCCTCTATTGTTAAAGTGACCTGTTAAAAGCGAATGCATACATATGCAGATTCTAAAATAATATAAAAGTCAAATCAAAGTCATGGCAGAAGAAGACCTGAGGGGAACAGATAAAACACTGATCCTTTTGAAATCAACAGTAAACCACAGAATGATAGCATATCTCAAGCTGGGAGGGACCCATAAGGATCATCAATTCCAACTTCCTGCTCCTTGCAGGACTAGCTAAAATTAAAGAGTGTCATCCTGTTGCTCCTTGAAGTCTGATAGGTTTGGTTGCTATGACCAACTTCCTGGGGATCATGACCCTGTGATTTCCCATCCTTTCAATGAAGACCCTTTTCCTAATGTTCAATCTGCACTGTTCCTGGTGCAGCTTCATTCCCTTTCCTCATGTCCTGTTGCTGGTCACCACGGAGAGGAGATCAGCACCTTCCCCCTCCTCTGCCCCCCTGGAGGAAGGTGTAGTGTGGAGTGAGATCACTGCTCAGCTATATGGTCACCCCTCAGACTTCTATCATCCCAGCTGAACCAACCAAATGACCTCAGCTGCCCCTCATAAATCTTACCATTGAGGGCAGACCACACTGGTCCACCCACCCTGGGACACACTCAAGTAGCTTGATGCCCTTAGACTGAGGTGCTCAAAACTGCACACAGTAGCTGAGATGTGGGGGTGACTGCTCTGCTCAGATCAGCAATGTACAAGGTAGATGCTTAATCTAAACTACTCACTTAGGCTCTGATTAGAGCTCAGGAGGAGGGACAGAAAAGTCCCTGGGGAAATTTATTTCATCTTGACCTAAAACAGATGTGATACTTTGCACCTTAGACACAATTCTTTCTTCACAGATTACAGACGATTGCACTACAACTGCTTTAGAATAGCTATTTGACATTTAGAGAACTAGAGATGGGAATATTAATCTGAAGATGATGATTTTGCTCTCATATGATACTGAAATAAGGAGAGTAAATAATAAATTCCTGAAAATATAATGCACTAACTACCTTGAGTATTGATGGCAAAATCCTAGACCTCAGTGCTTCACTATGCAAGATGCCAGTGCATATACCCCAGTTCAAATGGTGTTTAATGCATATTTAAGTGTTTTTATAGGGAGCTGAACATAGGCACTCCTCTTGCTAGCATGTTCAGCAATAAAATCTGCTTTTATTTCCTTTCTTCCTCCAGAAGTTCTCAGTTTCACTGCTAATGTGAAGATATTAACAGTTATCAAGAGCATTTCCCTGGCGTCTTCTTGTTTTCATGCTGGAAAGTTCATTTTAGCAATTCTCTTAGATTTCCCAAAGTAGCAATGAACCATATAAGGGAATCAGTTGCCCACTGTGCAAACACATTGAAACACTGCTAATTACTGGCTTTTACCCCAGTTAGCTATGAAAGGGACTCAGTGGCAGCAATTCTTGAATATCACACTTATTACTAATAGTAATGTATTATTTTTACATTATTTAGGAATTTAGAGATTTTCTAGAATAAGAAGTACTATAAATCTTCACAGATTCCTTTACAGGCTCCTCCAGTTTGTACTATAAAATTTCAAGTATTACATAATTTGCAGCAATAAAATTTAACCTGCGATTTCACCAAAACAAGGTGTCTTTTCCATGTTTTATAAAGTTAACAGAAATATGTGTTATATTTCATTCCAAAATGGTCAGATAGTTTGTCTTTAAAAGAAAAAAGGATAAACATGAAAAGAAGGAATTGCTACTTAACACGGGTGTCACTACTGCTGCTAATTCGCTTCTGTTCTATTCAACTGCATAGCAGTCTTGTGACTAATGGATGGCCAAGTATCAGAAAATTGCTTCAGTTTTCTCAGTTATGGGCCCTTTACTATGCTAGGGAACACTGAAACCCCAATCAATACAAAAGCAAAAAAAAGTATTTAAAATAAATAAACTGTACAATTTTTCAATTTATGGCTCTTAAGATTTTTAAAAAGCAGCTTTTGTAAGATATTTGGTAAACAAACGAAGTGATTAAAAAACCCTGATCTAATGGCATTAACAGATGCTGTTGTTATATTAAGAAAGCATTAAAAGTTACTGAGTCACACCTTTCTTACCTGCAAGATCTCTGAGAGGTACATGCGCCGCTCATCATTAACTTTGTGGTAAGCCTACAGTTAAAACGAGATATAGGTACCATTAGGCACAAATTTTAAAAGCTGAATCATAAAAAAGATTCAGATATACAGCAGAGCCATTTTCCAGGGACACATTTGGTGGAATTATTCTATTGTGTGTTCCACACACAGTGTCTGTTTGTCACACAACATAACAGCTTTTACAGTCTAGAGGGATAGAGTGATTACAAACCTTTGCTTCTTGTTCCAGCCTAAGTTCATAGTCCTTTAGCTGATTCTGGAGACTTTTCTTCTCTTCTTCCAGCTGTTTAAGAGCCCTCTTTAAAGAACCCTGCAGTTATGGTAAATAAAACAGTGTTTTACAACTATTTCCATTCTCTATAAAGATGTCATCACCATAGTCCTTATTCTTCAAGCATTATGATGTTTGTCATTCTCTTTGGTTCCTGTGCATTTTTTTTTCATGGTTCTGGCTGGTGCAATGCAGAGACAAAACAATTAACTATATGCTACAGTTATCAGCTATGCATTACACATTTCCATTGCACTAAAATGATGGAGGTATACAGTTTTCCACACTGCTGCTCCTTGGCATTTTAGCAAAGTCACCTTGTGGTGACCAGTCAGAATTGCTCCTTTGTTCTAACCAAAATTCCCCCTGATGGCTCTTTTCAGTAGGAAGATTTCACATCTTACCAGCACATCCATTTTCAAACCACTTGCTGAGAGAGCTGTTGGGGTGATTGAAGAGCCACATGGGACATCAAAGATAACTCATACTAATTTGGCTAGAAAGCAGTTCTTTGTGGGGTGACTGTCTTAGGTGTGCAGCCATCTATCTTGTCTACAGTTGGAATGAGTAACAGCAGTAACCATTTTGGTTACTGGCACTGGCTAAATCTTTGCTTGCTGTGTAATGGAAGTAAAACACACACACAAGCAGGTGCTCCTCTACTTCTAACACAGGAAATTGCTTTTCATAATCCCGTTCATAATTTGTTCCGTTCTATCCAGTAGAGACATTATTATACAAGTCTCCAACATATGGTTTCACCCTTCAAGTTCAGGAACACTGCATTGCAACAAAGAGGAATTTGGACAAACATGCCAGGAGGCCTGTGTGGAGGAACAAGTAGCTCCCAAACAAATTCAAACACAAGAAGGAAGCCTAGACAGGGTAAGAGAGGGTAGAAACATAGACTGGTAGCCTGGGAGGAATACAGGGATTGTTTGAACAATCAGTTCAGGGATCAGTTTAGGAAAGCTACAGCCCTGACAGAATTAAACACGGCCAGGGATGTCGGGGGCAACAAGAAAAGCTTCTATAGGTATGTTAGTGATAATAGGAAGTCTAGGGAGAATGTATCTCCTTTCCAGAGAACGGATTGAGAGGGCTCTTTAGAAGGAGGATTTGGGGATGTTGGTAGATGAAAACCTTGGCATGATCTGGCAATATGGCTTGGAGTCCAGAAAGCCAACTGTATCTTGCATCATAAGAAGTGTGGCCAACAGGTCGAGGGAGGTGATTGCCCTCCTCTGTTCAGCTCTCTTGAGACTCCATACGGAGTACTGCATCCAACTCTGGGGCTCCCAAGATAAGGATATGGACCTATTGCAGCAGAAGAAGGACCAGAGAAGGACCACAAAAATCACAGGGCTGGAGCACCTCTCCTCTGAAGACAAGCTGAGACAGTTGGGATTGTTCAGACAAGAGAAGGTTCTGCAGAGACCTTTTAGCACCCTCCAGTACCTGAAGAGGGCCTACAAGAGAGCCGGAGAGGGACTTTTTACAAAGGAGTAATGGCTTTAAACTGAAAGAGGACAACTTTAGATTATATATTAGGAAAATATTTTTTTACTGTGAGGGTGGTGAAGCACAGGCACAGGCACAGGTTGCCTAGAGAAGTTGCATATGCCCCATCCCTGGAAGTCTTCAAGGTTGGATGGCCTCTGAGCAAAACAATCTAGTGTAAGGTGTCTTGTCCATGGCAGGGGGGTCGGAAATAAAGGGTCTTCAAGGTCCCTTCCAACCCAGACCATTTTATTATTCTATGATTAATCAAGGTCAGTTTACAACTGTTTGTTCTTGTACTTAAATGTATTTTAAGATAATTCTTCTTCTTCCTCCCCACTGTTTGTCCCCAGCATGTATAAACTGAACATATGAGCATCTTTTTTCCATGTTCATTTTACTAGGATGATTAAGCAGAACTTGGAAAAATTATCTTTCACACAGCAGGCTGTCCTTTCATCTAATCATCCTAGTAACCTTTTCATACACCAGGCTGGAGCTCAACCTTCTTATGGCTGGAGAACAGAACTGACCTACAGTATGCAGTACACCAAAAGCCATCTCACTGCCTTGAACAATGTCAGTGATTCTACTTCTCTACCTATATAAATTTTAGGATTGCATTTTCCTTTTGCACAGTTGCATAATAACGGCTCACAGTCAACATGGCTTCAGCTAGAACACCCAGATGCTCCTTTGCAGTTGTATCAGTTCTCAGTTAATAACATAATTTCTTCATTATTTTCTAAATCCTTTGGTATACACTATTAAATTTTACTCACATTTTTGATAATCTAGTCTTCACTGTCTTTCTAAATCACATCCAGATCCCAATTATATTATATAATTGGTTTCAGGAGAGCGATATCACAATCTAATTCTACTTTGTGTATCAAGGTCATGCATTAAATATTAAGACTCATCCTAAACCTGGTCCTGGAAAATCTCTGCTTGTACTCTCCCAGTAGACTCCTTCACTAATCACTGCTATCATGTTCCATTTGCCAGCTCTTTATTCATTTAACAAATCCACTCATTTTCATTTTCTCAAAATTAATCAGTTACTTCCCATGTGACATGATATCTTTATCAGAGGTCACAGTGAACAAGATTACTGTATTTCTTGTGACAACAAATCTATTGTTTTATTACAGAATGTCAACAGGTTTGCCCACCATGAGCTTCTTTAATATATCCATATTTCAATTTCATTTTGCAACAACTATTCCTGTCTTCATCTTAAAACTGGTAAAAAAGGTGCTTTTCTGCAGTGCACACAATGTGCACGTTTATTAGAACCACTTGCTATCAGATCAGTGATGTGACAAGCCAGTTCTTTCAGAATCCTAAGATATGGATTACACATTTTCCTCATTTTAAGGATATCCAGCTCCTTGAGTTTTCCTTAGGATTTGGTTGTCATTTCTTCTTCCAAGTACTTGCTGACATTAGCTATTTTTTCCTTTGTCCTGCATTTTATTGTTTGTGCCTTTACTTAAACCGCAGGCAATATATACATGTTTAATTTAAAGCGAATAAATTCATGATCACTTGATCTGACAGGTTTTTTGACTGGGTTTTCTGCAATGAACTTGTACATTTTAAAAATATAAAATAGTATTGTGTCCCTCTTATCTATTATTTTCTGATAAAATGTGTTAATTTTCCATTGAGTTTTGTGCCTCATCATTATTAGCACTTGGGTTTTAGTCTTTATTTACAAGTCTAACATACAATACCATTTCTGTCAGTAGTCTAATAATATTATATCCAAATTCATCCATCCAAATATTATATTTATATGTATATTTGACTGGATGGAATTCAGTCTGAAGTGAGGGTATTGACATTTGAGTGTCCAAAAGTGAACTGAACTACCAAGAGTCACAGTGAAGACGATCAATGATATGTAGTGATTCATTCAGCTAAGCAGCTAAAGAGCTCAACTCAGTTCCATCTGAGTTGCTCTAAGGAGTCCAAGCCATTCACATGCAGCAGATATGACACATGGGTTACACAAGATACATCCTTCTGGAGCAGTAACTGTGCACTGAAACATCTTCAAGACTCTTTGCTTACACAATTATTCCATTGAAGATGTCAACCAAAAAAATCTAGATACAAACCTCTGTACTCAGCTGACTGTATTAATAAGACCTGTAACTGCCTATACTAGGAATTTAAAGACCTAGAAAAGAGGTAAACAGATATATATAGAAAAGTAAATATTTGTGTCCTAATATTTAAGAGAGTCATATTGTTTCAATGTACATTTCAATATTATTTCCCAGTATTATTGTGACTAAATTTTGTTTTCCAGTCCATCCTCAAGATGAATTCATCCAAACAGCTGATGAAGAAAGAAACAACATTACCAAAGTCTCTCACATCTGCTACATACCACATCTACCTCTGTTTTGTTTCTTTCCTGACAAATGTGTACCTTTAATACTTGTTATCCCTTCATGTTTTTGCTATCCATGCTATTACATTTCTGGTCAGACAGATTCTTCCATTTGTTTGCTCAGGTCCCCTGTGTAAGATAAGTATCTGTTCCAGAATTTTTTTCTTTCTATTTCTAATACAAGCACCTTCTTAGTCAAAATAGATGAATCCTTTCCTTTCTATACTGATTACTTGGCCATTCCCTTAATAATCAATTTCTTCTCATGACCTTCATGCTTTGCTAGGCCATTGTTTACCAGACTTTCCTGGTAAACACTGAAACAAGATAACAATTCTCCAAACATTTTCCATGGGAATTTTTAAAAAAAATTTCCCTATTTATCACGCTAGTCTCAGATCCAGAAGGCCAATATCCATATATGGTTTATTTCTCAGAGAGTTTATAAATGCTTGCTGCTGGTAAAAAAAATGATATCTGCCTGTTTTAAGTCTCCAATCTTTTCTAGCAGCTGCAGATTATTGCAACTTTTATGCTTTTGCATAATTTTCTGCATAATATGTTGGCTCCAAATTTTATTTTTAATTTAAAAAATTGTGGGTTTCAAGAAGTCATCCCTAGGAATAATTTTTGTTAAAATCAAGATTTTGCAGGAGCATGGCAAAAGGCGCAGAACTTTTAAAACATGTTGCAAGAGAGAATAACCCCTCCCACTGTTGAAAAAGAAAGAAAAAAGAGATACAGAAGAGCTGTATCTTTGAAGAGTATTTTGCCCCTGATTGAACTGTTATTAACTTTAATCTGTTACAACTGGCATACTGGAGACAGGAAAAGAATTGACGGGTAGCTGCAGGTTTCTTTCCTAATTAAAGCAGTACCTTGGATGCAGATGAAATCTTTGTCCAAATACAGAAGGCTCCTACAGTCAATTCAGGCAATGTTGGCCAATTCAAGGAGAAAAAGTAAGCTGAAGATTAAAGAGAAGATCTGGCTTAATTCCACTAGGGTCATGTGCTATTTCATTTCAACATCAGTGTCTCAAGAGAATTAAAGAAGACAGAGAGGACCTCAGCACTGTTGAAATAGGAAACTAAATTTTTTTGCCTCCTTGACCTCACTGCGCATTAAAGATTATAACCATGTGACAGCATATTTTGTACATCTTTTTTATCACCTACTACATATTTTGTATCACCACTGTAAGCTCAAATACAGTAAATACAAAATTCATACTGCTCTCCAGATTTGTTCTGTGTAAATCCACAACACACTATTTATTTCTTTACTAGCTTGTCCATCACTGTTATCTAAGACAGCAAGACTTGTTGCTGCAGCTGTTACTTACAACAGAGCAATTTGGTATCTCCTCAGTGATGGTACTCATCTAATTTCTTTGAGTTCTTTCACTTACAAAGTAAACTACTTTTAGATCTTTTTCTTTCATTAGTCCTTTCAGAAGCACTGTCTATTTTTTGCTGCCAATGCAGCTGGTCCACTGCAGATGCCTGGGCATTTATTCAGCTCTGGAGCAAGGATGTTATCCAAATGCAAGCAAACAAACCATGCACTACACTGCTTTTGATGAGCAAGCAGGCAGAAATAGGTTGATAATGTGTCTAAAAGTACACAGTTACCTCATAAATTGTAATAAACATACCTCATAAATTGTAATAAAGCCATTATTACAAATCTCTTATGAAATAAGAAAGCTACAAAATACTCAAAAATTTACAGATTAGGAAGTGAAGCCCAAAATCTAAGTAGAACTGGAGTTGCAATTGTACTTCAGGCAGAATTTAGCATCTTAGTGCTAATAAAGCAGTCTATACAATGTCTTACATTCTTCACAACTGCTTTTGTCAAGTAACAGGGAGGCATCTGAGCTGTTGCTGTTGTGATTGCCCATAAAACCAAGCTGAATGGAGCTGCCTGGTTTGCTGCTTAAAGCCTTCACATAGTCTCAACACAAACCTTCCCGGTGGTCATCCCTCTAGCAGGGCACAACATGGCAAGAATGCTCTAGACATATTACTTGGGCAAGAAAGCCTCTTCTATCCAACAGCCTAAAATTTAACCCAGAAATAAACTACTGGAGTTAAATTTTAGTCCTCTGCTTCCTCAAGAGCTTGCATTCTCATATCTAATAGCCTGAGAACGCCCTTGCCATCATCATACTTAACCCATGCTGAGACAATTTTTGAAGCCTGGCTGTGAATGAGTCAGAAATACAAATATTTGCATGGAGGGAGACGGAAAAACTGAGAAAGGCTGAAAGGTCACATCTGTTTCTGGAGTGAAGGCAGGATTTCAGGCTCACTTCTTGGGTTTTTCTTACCAACTTGCTATATGTTTTCCATCTCTAATATGCAATCTGTTTGAATTCCAATCTAGCTGCCTTTCTCGCAGCTAATACTTAGGAAACTTACTCCGCTAACCCAGCCTGAGAACTTCTATTCCTGCATCCATGAACCTAACTGATGACACAGAGCCCAGTATGGCAGTACTGAAGTTCTTGTGGAAATCTTGTGACACAGATGTTCCTACTCAACTAAAAGACCTTTCCAAGTCACCAAACACTACAGAATTCAAAACCAGACACTAAGAAACTTTAAAGGAAAAAAACTTCAGAGAGGTTCTAGAGGTCTATTTCAGCCAGGACTGGTTGTAAGTTATCCCCCACTCCTACCTTCAAGGCAGTTATTGGGGAACTAGCAGAGTCCTTGCATATCTCAAGGTTCTAGCTGCTGTACATCAATACAAATCATGAAGTGAGAAACAACAGCATATCAACTCAGCCAGATCACTAGGAGCTGGATTTGCCTTTCCTGAATTCTGTGGGAAGCATCCAGAAAGAAATCTCCTCAAAACAGATTCAATTCTCTATGATCATGGTTGTATAATCAGCTTAGTGCTTTATACTGTAAAACAACATAAAAGCTCACAGAAAACAGAACTTAGAGCATACAGTAACACTGACTTGTAGCAGAGTTCTTACATCACAAAAAAGCCTGAAAACAAAGCAAGGACCAGTGAGAGCTCAAGAGAACCAGAAAGAGCTTCCCAGCTACACAGATTTCCCCAGAACAAAAAATTGTCAAAAAAACTCCAGGATGAACCACTATGATAAGTTCTGGAAAAGCTTTTTAGAAGTAGTTTAACTGAATCCTGAAATATTTTTTTAAGATAGACTCATTGCAGGTTCTTCTACTAAGCCATGAATAGAAGGACATTGTATGCCTGAAAAGAAGACATAAGCTGACTAAGGCATTTAACCTGAATTTAAGACCCTTAGTTTTCAATACATCATCCATGTCAAACCACTCTGAGCAAGCTGGAAAAAAGCTATAAGACACACTGAGATTTTAAATGAATACTTCCTTTATATAAAAGAATTTTGCGGTGCATAGCATGACTCACTCTCAGAGGAAAGACACATTAATCTCATGTCCAGCAATGACAAACCCCAGAGTTTCACAAAGGGAACACCAATTCTCCAATTCTTTTTCTGTCGATTTTTTTTTTTTTTTCACTTGACTGAAGTTACACATTTGGCTTAATATTGCAGGAAAAATGAAAATATGGAAAGATACTGCAAGTGAATTTTAAGGCCACCCACACAAGTTGCTCTCATTCTGGATTTTTCCTTGCCCTGCTCTCAGTGGCAACAGAGCAGAGGTAAAAATTTCTAACAATCATTTCACAACAGACAAGGTGACAAATCCATGGCATCATCAAGAAGTTCAAACTTGTTTTCATCAGAGTCCTGCTCATGTAGGCTAATGATCCTTATGGCAATCTGCTGCCTCTTGAATTTTTTCTCCATGATTTACAACAGAAGCAATATATCTGTCAGCTATGCTGAAAAAAAAAAAAAGCAACACAAGAAGCCTTTTGCTACCCATTCTACTTGACATTTTTCATTAAATTAAGTTTTGTTTAGAAAATAAGCTCCCTTTCCTCTAACATGAGGAGTTGACATTCATCAGGTGACTTAACTGGACCCTTTAATGTACCATTTCAAACACATTAGTAGCAAATCCAAATAATACATCTTTAGTTTTACTGAAATGGAAATTGGTTTTAGATTGGTATCAATAAGTTCACGAGTCATATATTGCATAAAGAATAATACTTAAAAATTATTTAGCATAGCCTATTTCTCCATGCAACGTACACTTGGATCCTGTAAAAGCATCAGGGCAGGCTAGGAAAGGCTCCCTGCACTTGCCTAAATGCCAAGTGCCCCCTTGTGGTCAGCACCATCCTTAGCTTCCAATCCAGACCCGGAGTGGAACTGCTCTAGTGCACTGTAATAGGGGTGGGATGTTCACTCCCTAAATCCTTATCTCAGTGGTCTCCACACAGTGCTCACAGGGGTCATGGGCTGACTTGGGCAGGGGAAATTAAAAGGGAAACCTCCAGCGCTGTGGTTCAGACTGACAGAACAAGGCATTGCTGATTCAGAAATGTCTCACTTAGTATCTTCTCCTAGTAGGCCTGAAAAAGGCTGGATTCCTTACACATTTTCTCTGGAAGACATCCCAGAATCCCCATCAATTGCTAAGGATTTCTTGAGGACAGATAGGAATGTCACTTGATTGCAAGATTTTTCTCTGGCTGTTTTCTTTGAAACACAAAGTGTACTCTGCCTCTGGGCACACCACAGAGTGATTTGAGTTCAACAGTCTCCTGGTTTGAGCAAGGCCACCAGGAGGAACAACTAATGCCAATTTGACAAGGAAAAGAAAAAAGGTCTCTTGGAGGTATTCAAAGTATTTATTTGAGGTCAGATGAAAGGAGTAGGAAGGGGAAGTCTGTGAGGAGGCAAGATAACAGCTTACAGCAGTCAGACCAGAAAACTTTGGAGAACTTTCTCTGAAATACTTCCAAGTGTCATGGATACCAGATTTCTTCTTTCCATAGACGGCTTAACCCAGGAAGAGCAACAAGTTTCATTTCAGAGTCACTTGCTAAGAGAATTGTAACCATTTCCTACACGATTATAAGTGCTGATGTTCCCTACAGGCAGTTATCAACGCCTACTGAAATACAAAGTCTTCACTGCATATTTTCACAAACGCAAGATTCCCTTCCTGTCATATTGCAAACACGTATGTCTCCAGTGAGACACTGCCACACATTCTGCTTATAGTTTAAAACTGACAGCAAAAACCCTGACACGGTTGTGTGAGGCTATTAGTTCTGCGGTCACTGTCCTTATTGAAAGGCAGCTTTGCAAAGCAAGTGTCTGGCCCTTAATGTCAGAATTTTCTCTTCTGTGGAGCTGGACATAATAAAAAAATTGTGATTTATAACAGAAGCCCTGGTTCCCGGGCTAATCTTAACTAGAGCGTTGCTAAGGCAATGCTATCAGGACTGTGCTCTTCTGAACTGATTTTGCAGTATGCTTTTCAGTATTTGCATACTAAAGCTGCTATCTAGGGATTTGTTCTTGCAGAAATGGTGAGAGAGAAAGAAATGGTTTCCTTCCTGCATATATGGGAAATTATGCTTAGCGGAGAACATATATTTTACCAAAACTCATTTTATGGAAAAAAATGCAAACAAATGAAAGCAGCATGTTTAAAAGAAGCAAGTAAAATTCACATCTTGTTACACTTTAGAGAGAATGCATTCCTTCTGTAATTATTTCTGAAGTACTGTATTACATTTGTACTATTCATTGGGACATAAAGAAAACTACTGACTAAACAGTTTTCACTGTTGGAACTCTCTTGTGCTTGTCACTGTTATTTTTAACCTGCCCTCAGTACACAAAAATTATTTTCTAAACCTGCAGTAAGAATTTTTTGTTCAAGGTGTTGGTTCTGCATTTATTGCTGTGTTACATCTACATGATTTTTCTGAATAAAAAAATATTAACTCATATCATTATAAGGACTGCAGAAAGATAACTATATATTTAAATGGTGTACGGGTGTTTTTAATAGAAAAAAATCATTCATCAGTACAATTCTAATTCTAAAGCAAAAATAGTGCTAGCCATCTGCAACAATTACTGCAATTTTTCAACACAGAAAATCCTCTCTGCTTCCTTGTTCATCACTCCAGAATTTGCATTTGTATTCTTCTCTTTCATTCAGGTTTTTATAGCTTGCTAACTGCCAAGGTCCCTGATGACTAATCTCTTTTTTTTTAAATTTTCCCCGTAGTGCTTGATATCAAGAAAATATTTTATGCTACCTATGTCTAAATAGGTTGAATTACTCTACAGACATTTTTTTCTTCCCTCTTTTCACTATAGGACCTTAAATGACTAGCTTGAGAGTGCTAAATCTCTTTAGTATCTTTGAGATAACTGAAAATTGTTTAGTAAATTAAGAATTGTTAAAGGTCCTTCTAATAATCCTAATTATAATTCTAAATTTATTGAGAGTGCAGGTAATAAATACTTGAAAATAATATTTAATTTTCTAAATACGCTGCTCAAAACAAAATCTACTGTCTACTGCTGCCACGTTCTAGAAATTGGATCATCTTGCTGAAAGAACTACTTTTCAGTCCTTCCACAGAGCTTCACACAGTCACAGAATCAACCATTTTGGTATCACCAAGTCCAACCATTAACCCAGCAGTGCCAAGTCCACCACTAATCCATGCTGCCAAATGCCACAATATGTGTCTTTTAAATACCTGCAGGGATGGTGACTCATCCACTTCCCTGGGCAGCCTGTTCCAGTGCTGGACAAGCCTTTCAGAGAAGAAATATTTTCTATGCAACACACTTAGGAAGTATATTTTCATATAGGAATATATTTCCTATTCATATGCAACTGCAAATTGAAAGTTAAATATCAGAGTGTACTTTTGATTTTATAAACACACACGCAATGCTTTACACCCCCATTCTCAGCATTTTTACTTTAAGCAAATGTATACTGATAACTGGTTGAAAACTCTTTGTTTTTCTATCACTCACATCTGCTCTTTATTCTCATCTGTGAAGAAGCTAAATATTCTCCCCTAATCCCTAACAACTCTCAAAAACTCCAAAAGAATTTTAACAAACCTAAATGCTTGAACACCATAAAAATTTTCTGTGTATTTTTACCAATGTTTTCTCTTTTAAAATTATATCTATAAAAAGCAAAGCAGCTCTTCGTTCTCCATGAGTATCTGTAAATAAACACTGACTTTTCTGGTGGCTTCAGTCAAAAAAACAAAACAAGACAAAATCAAAAAACAGCAGAGCCCTCATAATACCTCAGTATTTTTGTACTCTTTATATCTCCCAAAAATCAAAACAAGGGAAAAATGAAACAGTTCATTAAATCCTTAAAGCACTTTCCTTTTTGGTTAGCAAACAGGGTGATTTATTAAACTTAAGGTGGAAGAATGAAGGAAGGACTTGAAACTGCACATCATAGCACATGCTATGTGGTCCCAGATTTTCCCAGGCTTCACTAAGTGAGCCTAGGACTCTTGAAGCTCTCTTCTAGATTCCTTCTGGCAGTATGAACCTTTCAGTTGGGCTGGCATTCTTCCCTTCATGGGAACAGTAATCAAACCCCTCAGAACCACGGCTCATTGATGAGGATGCAATGCAATATTTAGCAGGGATTAGAAATGTACTGGATTGGAAAGGAGAAAGGAGATTATTTTGCTGGTAATGCCTCCTGGAGTGTCTGGCAAGGTGTAATTGGATTGGTTAGGAGAGTACTGGCAATTGGAGGTAAACAAATACTTGTGATACTGTAACTATGCACACCAGTCTGTGCTTTACAGGCTGACTGGAATAACATCGTCCAAAGCAGACTCTGCTGTAAATTTTCTAGATCAGTGCTCTGTCTTCAAGACTTTTCTTTGAACATAATCCCAGTTGTATTTTCAGATGAACTCGGTGAAACAGGAAAGTGGGATGGGGAAGATTTTGTTCTCTATTTAATTGGCTGTTAAAGAAAATAATCTTGCCTACCTACAAAACACCAGGGTCTCTAGGACAACACTAAAACTGTCAAAAATGTCAACTGTTTGAAAGCCATGGATCAGAACAGAAAAAGCAGTTAATTAATCACACCCTGATTACAGTAGATAATAATCCTTCCCACTAAAAGAGCATGCAGCCTTCTCTAGGGTCACTAAACTCCCATTAATCTTTAGAATCTGAAGCACCAAAAAAGTCACATGGTTACACTTCTGTAAGTATAAGCAAAAGAGTAAAAATCAAAACAGCCCTGCTTCATAATCTTCATTATCCCTGCTTGTGTTATAAGGCATTATCATATCTTTATCTATCTCCCCTACTTCTAAAAGTGGATAAGAAGCAGAAAAGTTGTTTTTTACTTCATTTACTACCTTAGAAGACAAAATGGCCATAATATTTGCTGGTGCTTTTTCCCTGGCATTTTCTCCTCAAGAGTGCAGAAAAAATATTTTATGCTGTGTTGAAATAAAGGACATGAAGTATGAGTGCATTAAGGAATAAAATTTTTAAAATTAAAACAAATACTTCCTTCAGTGATGCAAAAATTTACTGTAAAATGAGTTTTCCTGTGGCTATATTATGCAAAATGTTCCTGCAATTATTCATCCATTTTATCAGTTGATACAAAACTGGGATTATGGACTGATACAGCAGAGGATTGTGTTGCCATGCAGGGGGGGCCTCAAGAAGCTGCAGAAACAGGCAGCGAGGAATCATGTGGAGTAGAAATGGAGTCCTGCCCTTGGGGGAGAAATATCCCAGGTATCAGTATATCCTGGGACTGACTGGTTGGGAAACAGCCTGGGAGACAGTGACTTTGGGGTCCTGGTGAGCAAGGTGACCCCAAGAAATCAATGCACTCTTGCTGCAAGGGTGGCCTGTGGCTGCCTGGACTGCATTAGGAAGATGCCACCAGCAGGTCAAGCGAGGTAATCCAACCCTTATCCTTAGCATTTGGTGAGATGTATCTGCAGTACCAGGTCCAGTCCTTGGCTCTTCAGTACAAGAATGATACAAACTTCCTGGTGCAAGTCCAACACGGGGCTATGAAGATGACTAAGAGACCAGAGCACCTGACAGATGAGGAAAGGCTGAGAGATGTGCAACTGTTCAGCCTGGGGAAGAGAAGGCCCAGGGGTTCTTATCAATGTGTATAAATATGTGATGGGAAGGAAGGAAGAAAGAAGAAGGAGCCAGGCTCTTCTCAACAGTGCCCAGTGACAGGACAAGAAGATTGAAACAGCTGGAATTCCATCTGGTCACAACTGAAGACTTTTTAACTGTCAGAGTGGTCAAAGTAAATGATTCCATGAGGTTTAATGTTTTCCCATTTCTTCATAGATCAAGTCCAGCTATTCCATCTCACATGCCTTACTGCAGATTCAATGATAAAAACCTTCACATAGGAAAAAATTTCACTACATAACTCTTCCCAACATTCAGGTTTTATGTACTTCTTACTTAAGGATTTTACTCTATATTTTATAAGCAATTGCATACATGAAAAAATAAAAACATAAGCAGAACTGATTGTTTTGGCTTCTAGATCAGGCTGCTGATATTTTTTCTCATGAAAAACCAGAGACTATATGAGTTTTTCAACTAGACTGTGATTTGTTGTTAAGCCAACTAAATGTCACACTACTTACCACAGGCATTTTATCAAAAGTGCGAACAGTGGACAGTTTATCTACAAATAATCAGAAAGTTGTTACCTGTTGATGTAATTTCAACGTATCTAACCATCACTAACTCCACCAAAAAAATTATGAATATCCATTTCTACCTGATGGATTTCCACGAATAAGCTCCACCTTATCTTGAAGAATATTAATTTGCCTTTCCAGCTGTTTGTTCAATTCTACTTGTGTCTCATATCTGGTTTTCCATTCATTATCTCAAAAAAATACAGAATTATTATATTTCCCAGATTAGTTCATGTCATTTTAAGCAAAAGCATTTTTAAAAACGGTTCCTTTTAACTAACAGAGAAAGTCTTCACTTAGTAATCCTCATAATAAGCATCTTAGCATATAAAAGAGCTTGAAAATATAAATCAAGGAAGAATTTCACTAGGCTTACTGTGGTCAGAATATTAACCAACTCTGTCAATTCATATTATTAGTAGTTTCATAAATAATTAATAAAATTAAATAATTTATTAATTAATAATTAATGAAACAAGAAAACTAGCATGAACACATGCAGTATTTCTTAATTTCACATGTGAAGCACCACAGTTACAATAGTCACATTTGAATAGTAAAAGGTTAAATTTCTAAATAAAAATTTGAACCCCCTGTAAGTCCTTCCCCAAAGAACTATTTGTCTGCGTTTCCAAATCAATTAGCCAGACCGTTGCAATTCACTTACCTTCATTTTGAACTGTGTTAAGACTTTTTTCCAATTCTGTTACAGTGTTTCTCAGTTCAAATATTGAGCTTTCAAGCATCCCCCTGTGGTAGTAAAAGAAGTCAATAAATTGCTACAATAGCCAATAAATGGCTCTTGTACTACAGCTTTATTCATTTTTTTTTTTTTAAATAGATCAAGTATATTTTCAGAAGTATCTATTGGTCATTCCTGTGTATTTACATTATCTTGTCCATTCTGAAATGTATTTTTCTCTATGGTTAATACAGTGCCTTTAAAACAATGAAGCATTTCTACTTTGTGAATAAAATTACTTCCACAAAATCCCAAGATAGATATTTCCTGAAATATAATAATTTTCTAGCCAATCATCAGAATTTAAAAAATGTAGAGAGGACATTGACCCTAATTTTTCATCTAAAAGAAGATGCCCAATGAGTACATTTTTTAAAACAAGAATATGCCTGAGAGATGTGCTATTTGAAATTCTGAATTAATTCTTCATTTTGATTTACTGTTCAATTATTAATAGTAATTTTCTAAATTGCACCCATATCAAATCCTATCAAAACAAATGATGTTTTATGACTACCAGAAATGATAGCAAGTAATTAAAGTAAGATCAGTGTTTAAAAAAAAAAAAAGACAGGAGCTGAAGCCACCATTTTTATGAAAATATACTTTTGCGCATTGATTAATTCTGTATACTGGTCAGCCAGAAAGCTGAAAGGTACCATGAAAACCAGGCTCTTTCTGCCTTGGAAGGTCTGACCAGAAGCAGAAGGTAGCAGGGGACTTCGACGAGAGCACAACCCACCTGGCATGCATCAGACAAGGTGCCAGATGACTCTCATCCTTCAAAGTGGCCAGATGGTAGTTTAGTGTCATACAATGAACCTTATGTTCTTGATCACATCAGGAGGACATTACTGATAATTTATTGACCATATTCATGCTAACAGCCTGGCTCTTTTAGATGTCTATGAAGAAATGCTCCTGCCTGTGAGGTCTCCAGTAAAACAGACCACACCAGGATAGGTGCATGGAACACAATGCACCAAAATGCAGAGGTAATTTGTGTTTTTGTCCTTTCAAGTTAAGTTTGGAAGGCCAACATTTCAAAAAAAACAGTCAATGGTTCTTGGACACCTCAATTTTTCAGAGCCTAAATTGAGATATTTCAGAAGAACTGAGAACACAAACTCTACAAAGAAGGCCCTTTGGGAAATGCTTTACAATACCAACATGACAACTAGTGTTTTTTGAAACCTTAGCCTAGTTTATTAAAACATGCAAGAGAGAAAATTATTAGCCTGTAATTATTTGGGAAGGGGGAAGAGGAGGGATGTTTAAAGGAGACTTTTAATTGTCAACATGGATACTTTCTGAACATGACCATGAGAAATGCTCTTCAAGAGGTAATTATCTAACCTCTGAGAAATCAAAGCTCTGATGACAGAGATTAATTACTGAGAAATTGCATCACCTCTTGCCTTCTGTGTTCACATTCAGTTGGTGACACTTCTTTTACACAGCTTGAAACAACACATTTCAACTGCAAGCTGCAGAAGCAAGCTAACTGCTCATAGGGAGTTGAATAGGTAAGTTTGGAATAAGGAGGGCTGAAGAGCTGAAATCGCAAAGAAATATAAAAATGTGTAATTAAGGTAAGCCAAGTTTGTTTTCAGTGAAAGAGACACACTGGAGAACAGTAGGACAGACATCTTGAATGGCAAGGAAGAGGTGGGGCTTCCAAGCTCTCCTTGCTCCATTGCTCTTTTTGTCTTTACCAACATTAAATTAGACAGGGGGCACATTGGTAAAAAAATAAGGACAGTACTGGTAACTTGCAAGAGACATAAAGAACAAACCCAGCCAAAGATAGCCTTGAAATATGACTCAAAAAGCCTTAGATGCAGGAAAACCAAAGGAAATACGATTGCTGTTGCCTGGTTTCTCCCACTCCAAAGAAAAGAGGCAGATGGCTAGGAAGAAGAAAGACAAAAACTTACTACATTGCTGCTATCATTTCAACACAAATAGATAAGGTTTCTGCAAAGCAGATTTCTATCAACTTCTCACAGCTTGGAAAAGAGGAAATTATGATGACAGTGAGTGCTTAAAATGGGATTTTTTTGAAAGGAAATAACACTGAAAATCAGAAATGGTCAAAGATGCAACCAGAGCTGAGCTGTATCAAAATAAAGTTGTTTTCATTTTCAAAGAAATCTTAACCAAGTGCTCAGATGCAGGAAGAATGACTTCTTTAAATCTAGTGTTTCCAGTTTTCAATTTCTGTTACCATTCCAATACTATATACAAAATTTCTTTTCTTAAATTTTATTATTCTTTCTGAACCATTAACAAAACTGAAAGCCAAATTCCAATTATATTTTGTTCTGATGAATGTATGTACAGAAATGGTAAACTGTCAGGGGTCACACTGTAATTGCTACACTGACAGAAAATCTTTTTTCCATGTTGCAACAGAAACCAGGTTTTTTTAAAAAAATATAATTTTTATTTAACATTTTATATTCCAGTAGCACCTAGAATGCATCCAGGGTGAAACTGCTCTATTTTAGGCAGTGTATATTCAGCAAATGCAATCTCTGCCCTGACAGAGAAGGGATGTAGAAATAAACCACTTGGAGAGACTTGGTAAGTATTTTGGGGGTTTAATGTATCGAAGTATTTTGCATTTCTGGAGTTATTTCTAATTGTGATAGGAAATGGGGGTCATGCTATTTATCTGTTAGTGTGAATTTAATGCAGCTGTGTACAGCTGCCCACCTGCCCAGAGACCTGGTCTGTTTTACAGGGACTGCACTGGACTCTTTACCTGCAACTCCCATGTGTTAAACATAATTAGACTATTCAAGGCCTCTAAATCTTCTCCATGTCAATGGACAATTTACAGTCATCACAGAAGAAAGCCTGTAAATCCTGAAACGTCACATGTAAGTAATCATTAGAACCTAACCACATCCTTACATACTAAGTATAACAAAGAAGCTCTTGTGAAGAAAATGAGAAAAAAAAAATGAGCAGTTCACATAAGAAGGCTCTGATTGAAACTACAAAAAAGAAAAAAAAATTGCTAGATTTCTTTATAAGGCTGTCTATGGGTGTTATTTTACTTGACAATGGCAGCCACTTAGGATGAAAACCATTTTCCTGCAGGTTTTGCTACCCAGGTCTAGATATCTGGAAGATTATCGGGCAAAAGGCTGCCTGAAGCGATTTTCTATAGTGAAGAGAGAAACTCAGGAAAAGCTCAGGGCAAGTCATCAGCTCTAGGGCATCAGCTCTGTAATATGGTAGATCTTTACTGAGTCCTGTAGAAGATAAAATGCACAGATTCCTTCAGAATCTATGAACAAAGCAGAAACAATATTGCACAGTGCAGGGGCACCACATGGAAGAGCACACACAGTATTGAAAGCTATGGACTCCTGACATTTGCAGTCAGCAGAGTGCTGGGAAAATGCTGCAGCTTTCCTGGCAAGGAAAGCCACAGGAAATGAAATCTCACAAGCTGAAGTAACATACAATACCATCAACATTACTAAGTATCTGACATGCATAAATATATGTCTTTAAGATCTCTTTGTCTAATAAGAAGTACACTGCAGTATTATATGCCTTTTCTCTCTCCCTCCCAGAAACATTTGCCATGACATTTCCTGATGAAAACGTGTGCTGAATCTTGATCACAACAACACAGAATCAGATTTGAGCTGACTATCATTACAGTTGGGAAAAAAAACTGAAAGATTTCACAGTACTACATCCACAATTATCGAGGATCAGTAGGTACATGAGGAACAGACTCCTTATGGACATGGATGATTCAATTTACTCCGTGAAGTAAAAATCTCTTCTTCATGACTGCTAAGTGAGTGGTAGGTGGGCTGTTAGCAAACTGCCTAATTGGCACAATAATCAGATATGCCAACAAAAAGATGACAAGGGTGAGATGGCAGTGAAGAAATGCAGACATCTATCTGCAAGCCACTCATCCTCAGCTTGCTTTCTACCTAAGGGAGACAAACTGGCACCTCCTAGGGTGTGAGTCATCTCATGCTAGAACAGCCAGGCAAAGTAGGTCAGATGAATCACACCTTCAAAAAGCTTTTTAGTATTCATTGACTGTACATGCCACTGGTTTAGATGGAGATGTCAAGCCTGGTCATTGGCAATTAAGCTGAATAAGCAACTCCTGGGAAATAGACAATAATAATACTGTCTATTTGCACACAGAGAGAATAGTTATAAAACCCACCTGGAGCTGAAAGTCTTTCACTGTCATGCCACCACCATAAAGGTTTTTATTAAATATATACTTTGCTTTTATCCATAAGTATATCACCATAACTTAACTTTTTACCTGAACACCATCAAAATCAGGATCGTGTGTCAGGTAAAGAAAAAAAAACCTGTTGCATGCAGAGGATAACCAATCTACTTATCCTGAGACACTACTAAGTCAGGAGATTTATTAAAGGTCATTTGCTTACATGTTGGTGCAAGTATGTCCAAGCTACCTTTTGTGCCATTTTGAATACATAAGGCACCATTTTGACTGTGTTAGTGTTGTGTTTTCCCTTTCCATTTATGAATGAACATTTTATAAAATCCACAACTGCAGGACTAGTTTGAAGAGATCTGCAGCTCAGACACTGAAAGAAACATTGTTCAGGCAAAAAAAAAAAAAAAAAAAAAAAGTATTAATAGACTGCTTGAAGATGGTATATAAATGTAAATATTAAGGGTCTGAATTAAGGCAGCACAGGAGATTCTGACATTTCCTGTTTTCATTTATTAGCACTCAAAAGGTAATCATGTTGTTTAACCCAGGGAAAAATGTGTAGCTTCCTAAGCAAACTGGGGAAAAAACCAATCCCACCAGGCACGAGCATCAAGAATTATGCCAGCACTGAAACAATTGCTGCTTTAGCAAGGGGACTGACTGCTAACAAGAACAAGTCCTCATCCCTGCAAACTGCATGCAGAGATGCCATGCCTTACCTAGAAGTCTCAGAGATATTTACTGACACTAGAGATGGGTGACATCCACCTTTCCACTTTCACTCAACATTGTGGAAAGGAGCGTGCATGAAGAGTGCCTCATTGTCCATTTATTCATCTTGCCCCAGCGAGGCATGCACCCATTTAAAAGTCTTCTCTGTTTTTCCCCCAAAGAGGGTTCCCAGCCCAGTGCTGTGCTTGCCTTGGACACATTTAATTCTCTCCATAGTAGGTGGTATGGGACTGCGTTTCAGATTTTTGATGAAAACTGTGTTGATAGCGCAGAAATGTTCTGGTGACTGTCGAGCATTGTTTGCACTGGGTCAAGGCCTTTTCTGCTCCTCACCCCACGAGCGAGAGGGCTGGGGGTGCACAAGGAGCTGGGAGGGGACACAACCGGGGCAGCTGATCCCACTGCCCAAAGGGATATCCCATACCGTACCACGTCATATTCAGAAATAAACACTAGGGTGTTGGGGCTTGCTGGGGCTGCTTTGCCTCGGGAAAGGAAGGCATTGTCCCGCTGGTGGTGTGTACCTGGAGGCTCTTGCATCAGTTGCTTTTCTTGGGTTTGTTCCCTTTCTGTTGTTGTTTCTTTTTAGTTACTAAACTCCCTTTGTCTCAGCCACCCAGATTTTCTCTTTCACCTTTCCTTCTCTCCCCCATCCCACTGGGAGGAGAGGGAGCAAGCGGCTGTGCGGTGTTGAGCCGCCTGCTGCGGTTCAGCACGGCAGCCGGCCCTATCTTCCTTTTCGGCTGACACCGTTTATCCCGCTTCCTCGGGCTCCTCGTGCCACTCGCATCCCTTGCGCCCTTCCCGGCTCCCAGCAGAGCCAGCGGGGCTCCCAGCACAGTCTCCGGGCAGACCGCGGGCCCGGCCCGCTCCCCTCGCCCGCGGTGCCAGCCGCCATTTTGCCGCAGGGAGCGGCGGGAGCGCCCCTCGGGCGGTGCTGCGGGGCCGCTCCCGGAGCCGCCGCCGTGCCCGGCCTCGCCGCGTCCCCCGCCGGACTCACTGCTTCCGCCTCTCCCGCCCCAGCTCCAGCACCAAGCGCTCCGGCTCTGCGGCCCGCCGGCCGCCGCCTTCCCCCATTGCCGTCGCCGCCGCCGCCGCCCGTCCCGCTCGCATCCCCCGCGTCGCCGGCGTTGCGCGGGGTGACGGCTGCGAGCGGCCGGCGCAGCCCGAGGGCGCGGCGCACTGAGGCCACCCCACCCCCGGCTCGGACACCCTTTTCTCCGCAGTGCCCGCGGCTGTCCCGCTGCGCAGGGAAAGCCGAGAAGGGAGATGAGGCCGGGCGCCACCGACAGCCGCTATCGCCGGCACCT
Source organism: Cinclus cinclus (assembly GCF_963662255.1). Taxonomy (NCBI): domain Eukaryota; kingdom Metazoa; phylum Chordata; class Aves; order Passeriformes; family Cinclidae; genus Cinclus; species Cinclus cinclus. Next base: position 52,520,849 of record NC_085047.1, read on the forward strand.
GCCCCGGCCCCGACGGCGCCGCCCCGTCCCGCCCGCCCGCGTTTGCAGCGGCGCTCGCCCGCCGCAGGTGCGACGGCCCGCGCTTGACGGGCTGTTCTGTCCTGTCCAGAAAAATGCCCAGCATGTGGCTCGGGCAGCAGCAGGAACGGATGGGAGAAGCAGGATACAGCTTTGGCCCGGTTCAGTTTTGACCGTGTAGGTTGAAGTGTGTGCTGAGCTTTTCATGACCTAGGGAAACAGATGTGTGTAGATTCTTTTAAACATTTCTTCTGGATGAGAAGTAGCACGATTTTAAGTAGATGCAGTGACCCGCATGTGAAGGCAGGCACAGTACGGTGGAACCTGGTCTACCGTGTGCCCAGCCCATCTTTCAGCACGCTCGGGAATTGTGATCTGTGCTATTCATAAATCAGTAAGACCCTAACTTGAGACAGAAGAGTTTAAAATAATCGGCTTTTAATCATCATCACTGATCAAGTCAGTGGTGTTAGTGAATATATACTGGAAAATACTTTAATATCTTACATCGGTCTCAATTGATGCTTAAAGATGTTTCATGTTGCACTTTTCAAACAAGGAATTTCAGATCAGTTCATGGATTTCTCAAGCTAAATCTTTATGGGGTGAGTTAATCAGATTATCGCTGCAAGAGTGGTATCACCTTTGCAAGGTTCTCCCTGTTATCTTCTCTGGCTGCTTCGTGCCAGCTCTTGGTATTTGTGTAACTCTTCAATGAGCCAGTACAGCTCCTGAAAAATTGAAAACTTACATAAGGGAAAATGTTTAATGTTCACCATTTTGACTGGTTGGTGATCTGAAGTGGTTTACCAGCTGAAAGCACCAGACTTGATGCAAGGGACAGGGTGAAACTGGGAGTAATTACTGCACTCTTAAATCAACTCACCATTTCACAAGACTTAATGCTCACTGGAGGAACTATCTGTTCACTTTCCCAGGAAGGGAGGGGGTGGACTTCAATTTTGCTTTACTGATAAATTATGAAAAAGGGTATGGCTTTCTCAGTTCAAGTAATTCTGTTCTATGAGTCGCAAGCCAAATGCCATAGCCCCACCACTTGCTGGGTAACAGAGACACTGCTTTAGAAGTTTAAAAAATGGGTTATGTATTACCATTATTTTAACACAGCATAAACCAGTATTGCCATCCACAAGTGAGTTGTGAAATGTTGTGAATTGTAATCCTAAAGGGGTAGTGTGTCATTTTGGAATTGCTCAATCTAATGCCTCACCGATACCGCAACAGCTGGGCATTATGCTGGGCATAATTCAGCAGGATTTAACAACTGGGAGTAGAACAGCAGGATGGAGAGTGGGAAGCTTGATTCTAAGAAGAAAAAAGTAATTTTAATTTCACTTGTCTGACATATATTAGAGCAGGAGAATATTTTTAAGTCTCAAGTTGTAACTGATGTTATCAGCTAATCAGTGAATTATCTTTGGTGTGGGTTGAATTCAGAATTTTCTGATAAAATTAATCAAGAAATAAATTTAGAAGAGTGCTGCACTGTAACTGCATTTAAAATTAGCTGCTCATTTTGCCTTCATCTTTTACTGAATGCTACCTTTTAAAGATTCATATTGAAAACACATTTCATAACAAACCAGTAATTTAAGTAATGACTTGGACTTAGGTTAGCATTAATAACTCACCGAGTGTACTGAATATTAATAGCAAACGTTTTAATTAGTACCCATTTTCTTGTTACCAGTTTATGTGAACAACTGCTTCAAGATTCATGTAACAAGCCTGATGAATTGTTCTCAATGGGTGGGCACATTCAGAAAGCTCAGATGGAGCCCTGGAATCACAAGCAGTCTGAGAACAGAGGGCACAGGGCAACTGAGGGCTGTATCCCCGCCCACAGCATGCTCTTTCTGCCCCAGAAGACTTTTAATTTTGACCTTCTCTCCCGGATACTTTCAGGTCCCACCATCACCCAGGGATTACTAGGTGTCTTAACCAGGTAAACTCTCAGGAACCAGGTCACTGTGCACATAAGGATGAGCCCAGACTGCACTGGCTGGGTTGGCACAGCACAACAGGTCTAACTGGGGGCTTCACCTGATAGTTTGGGAATTGGAGTGAGAGGAAAGCCAAAGTGTCTTGTGGCCTGAGGTCTTGTTTGAGTGTGTAAAACTCCAAACCATCAGTATTTTTAACAATCACAGTAGTAACATAGTGACACTTGGAACACATAAGAATTTTCCTCCATTTCTTTATTCCAAATAAATTGTTAAAATTAGGTCTATGGATACCACTAAAGGCATTATCACTTAAGGCTTTTAATGAGTTGAGATTAAAAAAATTAATAAGAACAGTTAGGAAACTTGGTCACAACACAATGTGTTTTGAAAACAGAATTTTATACTTATGTATTTATGATATGTGAAGGCATTAAACACCTAGTTACTTAAAAGCAAGGCAGACCAGCTGCTGAAGGTATAAATTAATTTTTACAAAGAAGTTATTTCTGCAGCACCAGTAACTACGGTACAATGTGTGGGCAAGGGGAGACCTGGGGCTGCTGTATATTTTCACTTTACCAAGGACTTTGATGTGCAGTCTCCCACAGCACTTTTATACCTGAATTGGTGAGTTCTAGATCAGATAACTAGGTCATAAGGCCACTGGAAAATTGGCTGGGCCATCAGGCTTGAAGTGTGGTGATCACAGTATGACTGCTTGACTCTGGGATCAGTACCTGAGCCAATACCCTTAATTCCTGATTGACGACCTGGAAGACTGAGCACTGGCTTAGCAAATTTGATGACGATGAGTTGAGGGGAGCAGTTAGTATGCAGGAGGAAGAGGGTGACCATTCACAGGTGTGTGTACAGCCTGGAGAAACCTAATGAAATTCAACAAAAATCAAGTGCAAAGCCCCAGTATCTGGCACTGGTAAAGCCCATGGGTGAATACAGGCAGTGTCTAGAATGCAATGTTGTAGAAGACACAGGCTTCCTGGTGAAGAAGCTGCCATAAGCCAGCAACAGCTTGCAGCAAACAAGACTGAAGGGCTCCTGGGCTGCAACAGCATGGGCATGGCCGGGAGCCTGAGACAGTTCTTGCACTCTGTTCACCACATGCTGAAGTGCTTAGCTTTTGACTCCCAAACAAGTCCCAAGGGCTGCATTAGGTCAGGAACTTGCTTTTGTTCAGGCTAGAGAAGAAAAGGCATAAGGAGAGCTTAGTGCTGCAATCAGCTATGTAATATGAAAGTCTAAAGATGGAGAAACTGAAGTTTCCTCTAGTGTGCATGATGGAAGGATATGCAATAAAATGCACCTATATATATAAATGTTTGGCTTAGTAGAAGGGGAAATATTGAGCAGAGTCAAGTTGGGCAAAGGTTGCCCAGAAGGGCTGTGAAGTCTCCATCCTTGGAGATAATCACAATGTGAGTAGAACTGGGGAAGAGTACTGTACTCTAGGCTGGATCTGTTTTGAGTAGGAAGTGGATTTCAGACTGGGGGCTCCCTTCCAACCCGCACCACCCTATCGCAAGCTGGTCAGCATGCTTTTTGTAGTGGAAGGTAGGTTTACCAATTCTTTTTAAAGGATTATGGATTTATCAGGGGACATTAAAAATAGGCTATTCAAAGCTGGCTTTAAATCAGCATTAAACAAACCAATCAAATGACCCTTGGAATGTAGAGGAATACATTCAAATACAGGGGTTTAGTTTTGAGATAAAAACCATGGTTTGTATCTACACAATGATGAAAATTCCAGAGATGGCAGTAGCTTAGAATGACTTAGAGATCATTGAAAGTAATCCTCTCAAGACAAGATCTGAGACCAATATTGTAGCAGAAAAGACTGAATAAATTTGGAAATAAGAATGTCTTAGCAAATGAGGTAGTAGTTCATGCACTACACAGCTTAGTAAAACTTCTGGGACTGCCATGTATCAAAAGATCTTCAGTGTTCAAAGAAACAAAACCAAGCTGTGAACAGAAAGCCAACCTAAGACAGGAGGTTTGGGGAACTTAATGTATCAATAAGGCAGTAAATGTGAGAAGCTTGTTGTATGTGGTAGAAGAAGGGAGGAGAAGCCTACAGAGCTGGTATCCTGGGCCCAAGAAGTGGCAGGTGAAGCAAGGTAAGTTCAACAGCATCATACTATCAGCTGGGAAAATTAACTGAACTTTGGAACAGTGTAAAAGGGAATAACATGGATGTATCACATTACAAACTGTAAAATGGGGTAGGCATCGTTCAAAAAAGTTTTAATCCATTTGGAGAGACTGGATACACATGAAGAGAACAACAGCAGGTTAAGCAGGACACCACGACTTGCCTGATACTGCTGGCATTTAAATGTTTTTCTTCAGTGTGTTCCAATGTGGTCTCTTGAAGACTGTAACACCTTGATCTTAACTGTTGTTTTAACACAACTTTTTGTTTTGATGGTTTATAGATTAAACTAAAGGGTATGAGCTATATGCAAAACCTCAAAATAGGAGGGAGAAAGACACAAATACGTATATCCGTATTGTAAATACAGCTCATAGCAACAAAAAATGTTTTTGCTAGTGTGTAGTCTTTATCAGTCTTTAACTGGTTACACAAGCTGGCAATTGGCAGACTGTAGTAACAGAAATTGTTGCAGTGTACTTTGGATGGAACTTTTTAGTTTGAAATATTTAAGCTCTAGTTGATGAGCTTGTTTATACTGTAGATATACTTTTATTATTTCTGAAGAAGTCCTAATTTTTCCACTTATGGATCCATATAGTAGCTTCATACCATAAAAAGATTTGAGCACAGATTTTATCTTTATTTCCATAAACCAAAGTTACACTTCAAGTGGTTAGATCCTTTCTTTCACATTTCTCACCCTAAGCACACATCTGCAGTAGCTACCACAAAATATGCACCTATTTCCATTCTAACAGACTGTAGCTGTTACTGCATTTTTTCATTCTTCTACAAATATCACTTGCCAACAACAGTTCATAATTATTTTCTCCATCTATATGAAATGGAGATAAGTTGTAAGTTGCTGGCATTCTGTCTGTTGCAGGTCCAGCCAATATCAGAATGTGCAGCAGCTTTAAAACTCAATAGTAAAGTGTTAAATAAGTAGCAGTATCAAAGCATCTCAAGGATTTAATATTTTGAGTTACTTTACACTGTGCTACAAACAGGATGACAAATCTACACAGTATTATCTATTCTACACAACTCTTCATTAAAAGAGTTTTTATTCATAGTCTTTTTAAACACTTCACATCCTTGTGCAACCTACGAATTTAATGGAATAAAGATGATGACCATTAGAACTATTTGTTGAAACATTAGGAGTCTTCCATTAGGAGGTCATGATATATAACCTGAATATTTCTGGATCAGCTGAAAAGTACAGAATGCATAGAATTTCCAAGTGCCATCTAATATTTTCACAGAAAAATAATTTATGCAAAACCATGCTTAACCTCTCTAAATAAAAGCCTAAATTTCAAAGAATCTTTGTATATTCCTTATGAAGTCAACTGAAAAATGCATTTTTTCTAGACCTGTAAATACCCTCTTTTAGAAGAAATGCTTGGTATCTTTGGTTTACTTGTATGCTGGATGAGAAAAGAAAAAAAAGACTGAAAGGGAATGACTACCTAATTACCTGAGGTTCATCTTTCATTTCCCCTAACATGAACTTCGGATAAGATCAGCTGTTTTGTAGGTGAAAAGAGAAATTCTCTACAAAATAATGAAGCACAGTGCTTATTTTAGAAGTGCATATTAAATAAGACAAGGCTTGCTTAGTAAAACTAATTCTTAGCGATGGTTATAAAGCCAAAACTGGTAATTTTACTTGTTCCAGAAGTAGTAATCCTACTCTTTCTCTATCACCACCTTCTTTATAAAGTGTTACAAAAATATTCACAATAATATTTCTATATTAATCTATTATTCCATATATTATTTTGAAAAAGTGCTTAAAGAGGCAAGTATATGAACTGCAAACTCATATTTTTCTCGTTGCCCAAAATCCCGATCCAGTTGTTTAAACCCCTTGTTCAGTACAGAACAAGGAGGTGACAACTTTCATTTTTCCTCCTACAAATGCTCTTCCTACTTTTACATTTTCCTGTCAAATTAAGTAACAGTTGCTTGGAAAGTACAGTGTGACTTATCAGTGTCAGATGAGCAATGTGGTTACTTCTAAATAAGAAGTTTCATCTCTAATGTAAGACTTCGAGAAGTATTTAATTGCTTTCATTTTTTACCCTTCTTCTCATTATCTAATACTTTATATTCATCTAGCACAGCATGGCCGGTTTCCTTTGCAGTTCTCTTTACAACAGATTTGATACCAATATTTTCAATGTTAAATGCTGTCACACCAACATTGATTGCAGAATTCATAGCATTGTCTGTAGCATGGCCAGCATCCTCTCCATACCTAAGGAAAGAGAGCAGTTTTGTAGATTTGTATACATAGTATTTTTAATCTTCACTGGAATTCTTCTGAGAGAAAAATTCAGGCATTACCAAGAAAAAAAATAATAAAGCACAGTGCCCAAATGTCTAAAGAATAAAATCAGAATTTATGAAGCCATTTGAGTAAAGGCTGCTCCTCTATCAGATAACTGTTCTTTGAAAATATCAATATGCTTCTACTCTTTTTCTTCAATAATGCTTCCAGTCTTTCTCCCTTTTTCCCCTCTAATTTTGAAGAGTAAGAAATGTATCTACAGAATGATAAGAAGGGAGGAAAGTTTTGTGCAATAACTAAAGGTTCTTTTTCACATTAGTTCCTAGGTAAAATTCCTATCTCTATATAGAAAGCCAACTGTATCCTAGACTGCATCCAAAGCAGCATGGCCAGCAGGGTGAGGAGGGGATTCTGCCCCTCTACTCTTCTCTTGTGAGACCCCCACCTGGAGTGCTGCATCATAAAAAAAACTCCAAAAGGCTCAACAAAACTATCTTGAGGATGCAAGGAAGATTATGAAGAGATAAAAACCTTTGGTCTCTCCCATGGGCTGTGAGTCCAGCTTCTTTGTGCTTTAGTGGAAAGTTAGCAGTCTCAGACTAATGACTCAACTGTTCACAGAGAGCACAATGAAGGAGGACAAGGGTACAGTGAGGGCAGTAACTCCAATTGTTCTGGGTAGTCAGACATTTCTCCAGAGAGCACTGCAGCCAGACAAACCATGGCAAAGGGAAGTATTCCTGACAGCATCAGAATCCCAGTAGTCAGCAGAGTTACTTTTTCCCTGTGCTTGTTATGACCTGAGATTCTTTGAGGACCTCAAGATAAGGTTAGGGAGAAGCAAAGAATATCAAAGAATCCAAAAATCTATAATATATCAGTACAGCAGCCAGAGCGTGTGGCTGGAACCAAGAATGAGACCAAATAAAAAAGAATTAGTGGGTTTTTTGTTTTGCCTTTAATTCTCTGATAGAGCAACAGCCTTGAATCATCAACATCAGATTTGCAGGTCAGAGAATAAATCTCACAGCAAAAGTGTTTGTCAGTTTGATTAGTCTGTCAATTTGATTACTTTCACCTCAGGAACATAATTTAAAGTAGGATTGTAGCTTATCCAGTACAGTAAGACTAACAACTTCTTAATGTCTGCTAACTAATGTTTTAGTTTGCCTGCCTGAATTGCATAATTTTTAACTCTTTTTTTTTTAATTGTGCAGATATATATACTGCATCTATTTAAATAGTTTTTAAAAAGGGTAGTAGCGTGGAACATTGTCAGACATATCACTTCTGAAGCTATGTTTTCCCCCCATTCCAATCAACATGAATATGATGAGCATCTCTTTAAAATTCCATCCACAAGGGTGCTGCATGTTAAGTTTTAGCCCTTTTTTTTATTTAGAGACACTGATGGTGCTCATTTTGCTTTGTTTCCATTAAGTGGAATTTAGCTCGTTCATTAGTATTTTGAGTGGCAGACAGCTTTGCCAGTGAAATAAAAATCAGCTTACGAAAGGGAGAATATGTAAAATTTTAATATAAGGATAGATTTTAAAGATTACATATCAGATATTTTCAATCATATTGCAGTTAGCTGCAACAGGTAGTTACTTATTGTTTTTCACTCTTAGTGTCTGTTGTCTGCTGATCTCCGTATTTCCTATATTTGTATCTAAAACAAAAACATTAATGTCAGTTTATGTGAAATGACTACCAGTACAATTTCTCCTGACATTCCTACTGCAAACAAACATTGGCAATAAACCACAACCGACTACAACTTTGCTATTTGGCCTCCTATTTGAAATGCATCACAACACAACCCTGAATGCCAAACTGCTTAATACTGTATGCTGATGTTTATCTTGTTACCACTGGCTCGTGGCCCGTATGCACTTTCAGCAATCCTTTTAACATCTCTTTTGCTACACTTATCACTGATTCCATTTAGACTGCTTGCTTCTGCTTACTCTTCACTTTCTATTAAATCTACTGCCCTTTTTGTGAGGGGTGCATTTTACGTTTCAGTTATTTCAATATATTCCTTTATTCTCCACAGCATATTCCAGTACATGCATACAGCTTTCATCTTTCCATCAACCTAGTAACATCATCTTAATCCCACATGTTATTGTCCTCTTCCCCCAGTATCTTTTTCTAAGAACATCTGTATTCGGCAAGTCGAGGCTGTTCTATTATTGCTATATATGCCTTAGATTTCCTTACAAAAATTTCTTTTTTTGTTCTGCCTTGCTTTAGCCAAACCTGCTGATATATGAGGTTCTTTCATTTTTCATAAATTTAGCTAAGTTTGCATAAATTCAGGATTAGAGCCAAGAAGTTTAAACCAGTAATTTTTTTCATAATGAAATACCATAGAGGAAAGAGATAAATCTGAACATTATCTTTAACACAGCCTGAAGCTGTAATGCTTCTACAAAGAACTAAAAAAATACTTACTACAATCATCTACCTGTTGCAGATTTTCTCATACAGGAGATGCTCATTACTCTGCACTTACCACCTCATCACGTGCTACATAATTACAGCAAAGGAGGCATTTCAGTTAGCTTCCCTGCACCGTCATAAGCTTTTTGCCAGTATTCAGAGACAGTAACAGTGTGCTGTAGAAGATGAAAACAATAAAAACATAACTTACTTGTATTTCACCGTTTTTACAGTCTCAGTTGAAACACTTTTAGCAATGCACTTCGCTGCACTTTCTAAACCTTGCCACACTGTTGAAAACCCTGTAGAAACAGTCAGCTTGAGTTCATGCCATTAAAAATATGCCATTAAAAAAAGTGTAAGGAATTTCTATTACCTTGAACTCCACTTGCTGCTACAACCAGAGCACCATCAAAAGTAGATTTGCCATCTTTATCTTTCTTTAGCGATTCTGGAACTAATTTGCTGCCATGCTTCTTCACGTGTGGAGCCAGCTCCTTTCCAACACAGCTCGCTATAGAACACACTCCTTCAACTACCATAAAACAACAGCATGCAGATTATTTAGTGAGAACACAAAACATCCTGCTTTAAAAATCTTTACTCATAATTAAGAGGAAGCTTCACTGAAGTCTTAAGTGATACTTCTATTTAAACACACTTACATGAAAGACAGAGACTAATCTACATGTAAGTGCCCAACTGATACAGAGCAACCTCCTTTTTCAGGTCCTACACTGCTCCAAATCATAAAAAAAAACAAGTAAGGTTGGCCTTGTGACTAAAAAGTGCCTTAAAAACATACATACACATCTCACAGTCAAATTTCAAGAAACTGTTTCCATTGCTTTGTTACCTCTAACTTGTAGATAGAGAACAAGCTACTGCTTTCCTGACTTGTCTTCTGTAGAAGCATTCCAGCTCTTCAAAGTAGTTTTTATAAGATCAGCACAATTTACTTTTAAACTTGGGTGAGTCACTAGACAGTAAATATAAACATTATATGCAAATAAATAACAACATGAAGTTACTGAGAGCTGTTAGGGTTGCCAGACACCTCTGGATACCAGGCTGTTTCTATTTTGGTATTTATACCTAGTCCAATAGACTGTTTCAGGTGTGCGTGCTTAAAAATATGCACACACACATTCTCTTGTGGTACTGTATGTTAGCAACCAGAGAGAGTACAGCTTTTAAAAAACATGGTTATCAACTTTAAAAAAAAGAGACACCATTTTGAATTAACTGTCTAAAACTTTGGAAAGCATGTAAAACTTATTATTTTAGGAAAGAAAAGGATGTCTCAAGGCCAAGTAACATAATCTTAAAGCACATCTCTTACAGGAGATAACTAGACACAAACTACTGATCTCTGTAGTTTATCAGGTCAGTACCTCCTCTAGTTTACTGGCTAGAGAAACCAGCTTCCATTTTACAAAGTTTTTATTATTTAAGGCAAAAATATTATATTCTGTTTGAGATGGAAATTTTTACCTAAGAACTGGCTGACTTTCACAGCTCCTCCAGTAGCCTGTTTCGCCACGTGAAGTCCCTTTGCTACAGTTGGGTTGACTTCCACAGGCTTTTCTTCTGGTTGAATGTGCTCTCGCAGTTTAGAAGCTCCTTTGTGAATAGCTTTACCTGTGTATTCTGCTCCTTTCATTAGGCCCCAGCTTACCCAAGATGCACCTTTCAAGGCAAAAAATTGGTTTTGTAAGGACATACAATTTTATGGACTGTGATTCCTTCAGCTATCCCTCCTCTGCAAAACAGGAATGTTTAGAAACATTCCTGATTACAGTCTGCAATTATCTTCTCCCCTTAATGGGCCAGCACAGAAGTCCTGCAGTAATTTCCACACCTATACCACCACTTTTTACATTCATTTTATTTAAGTTTAATACAGCCAGCCCACATCCAAATGTCAGCCTAATACAGATACCCAGTTTTTTAATGGATATGCAAGCAACAGCTGAGTCAGAAGTGATAACTGCCCATCTCAATCCTATTAATCCTATTAATACTAGGGCAAGCCTCTAGCCCTCCTTACAGATTCATATTTATTACAACCAGCTGGTGGTCATTAGTATATTCTCAGAGGAAAGAACCCACGTTTATCTGCAGAAATCACAACAGATGCCTGCTGTAATATGTGTTCATAGAGAGGTAACATTGTTCTGTCACAGTGGTTTGAGTCCCAGCAGGTGATACTGTAACAGAGTCAAATGAGGAGCCAAACTCATTTGCAAGGAACAAAGTGCTGGCAATGGATTTATATTCTGCATGGTTTTTATAAAGCTCATCAAGGCATCCTTTAGAGGATCAAGACTAGAACTAGTGAACAACTACTTCTGATCACTCAGCTTCTATCAGCATACATGTATTTAGGTGAAAATACTATTTACATGTCACTCACATTGGTTTCTATTCAACTAGAGTAGTCCCCTTGTTACCTGACAAGATTCCATGAGCAACTTTCTCACTCCATTCTGGTAACTCTTTCTGATCTTCTGCTTCTTCAGGTTGTGGCTGGATATGTACAGTCTGAGGCAAGTGAACTGCATCACTGGAGGCTTCAGAAGGCTGACAAGTGAAAGCAAGCACTTGAGCATCTACTTTGCAACATATCATTAGTACTTCTGATTTAGATCATACACATCCATTATCAAATAATACTAAAGTTGTGTTGGGTAAGTGTACAGAAACTCAAGCTAAATTTAACTGAGTTAAATTTAACTCCATTACTTTTTCCACAGAAATCCTAGACATCCAAAAAAGCTTATCAGACAGGTCAGCTTTTTTGTACACATTTTTCATCTAGCTACAATTAAAAGATTTGCTTGCCCATGAAGCCATATGGCCAAATAGCTAAGCAGGGAAAATTTACACTAATAGTTCACCAGCAAAACAGATTAAGAGACTGTCCATCTCTCATTGTTATCTTCTTCGACAGAAGTCAACTCTGTTGTTATTCAGCATGGGAACTGCAGTCTTTGGTTAGAGAATCCAGCTGTACTAAAGGAATGCAGCTGTTGAGGTTGTTTGTTCATCATCCTTTCCTCCCAAATTCAAAAATAAAGGAGATTATTCATGCTGTGTGCTGTTGCTGCTTTTTCAGACTGGCACAGCCACGGAAAACATCAAATTGTGCACAATACTGGCCCCTATTTAAGGCTGGGTGGACAGGTTCTGTGTTACTTCATGTCAAACTCTACAGTTTCTGGAGTAGCTATTAATCATTCAAGCACAGCAACCACTACCACAGGCTGCTTAGCACTCCTAAAATGTGCAACATCACTTTACACAGTTCACAGACAATGTATAATTAAACTTTCATTACAGAAACATTAAAAATTTGTAATAGGTTTAAATTTTTGTTAAGAGAACTTTTCCAATGTAAAAGTAAATAAACCCCCTGAACATTTCAAAGATTGAAACACTACTAGTCAACGACAGAAAGAAAAAACATTTTTTTTTTAGTTTAAAAGAGTCTAAATTTGAGCTTTTATAGATTAAACCCATAGGCAGATCAGAATACACAATACGGAACAGTATTTGCTATTACAGGGAATTCTTAAATTCCCCTGAAATATTTACTGGATATAAAGCCAGGGTATTGTACACAGCTGAATGTTGTAGTAAAACCAACATGAACAGGACAGAATAGATTAAACCTTAGGAGGCTGCTACCCAGAGGGTTAACAATGTATTGCTGATATATACTACATCATTATTTAGTGCTGCAGAGCAATGTGAAATCTGGAGCTCTTCAGCATGTGACCAAAACACTCTGAGGGCTGGGCAGGAGAAATTACCTCAATAAAAAGCTACAGGTAAAAACACAAACAAAAAGAGCTATTAAAAAACCCAAACTATGTTCCAGATGTTACTTAGTTAGGCCACAGGTTGGGGCACTATATAGAAAACCAGTCAACAAGACCTCTACACTAAGGAGCAAAAATGGATTCTTTTATAAGAGAGGGGACTTGGTACTGTAATTATATTAAATATAATTAGTCAATTAGATCCTCATGATTACTATGTAAAACAGACACATTAAATGGCCATCAGACTAGGATTTAGAATACTTGAGCTATATCAGAGTTTCTAAAACTTCAGAAATATGCTGATTTGAAAAATGTGGCAGTCTGCAGTAACTGAATTGGTGTTTGACAAGAAACCAAACAACAACAATACAAAAAAAAAAAAAAAAAAACCACCCAACAAAAAAAATAACCACAGGACACAGCATACACAGCTGCTGTCAATCAAATCAGCAGTTCTAACATGCAATTCTGTGACAACTCTTTTTTTCCAACTATAGGATTTTGGAATGTCCTGGGATTTACCTGGACTTTGTGGCCAGACCTCTGTTTAATTTTATCTTCAAAATGTGCGCTTTTAGTTGCTGGGAGCTCTGAAGGTAACCCTACTCTCTCATGGGATCCTGGCACCTGCGACATCATATCAGGGAACATTAACAAAAACACAAAGTTTTAGGGAAATAAGGAACTAAGAAGATACCCAATTTGAACTATTTCTATGTAGGAGAAAAGACAGAATTTTATCCGCTGAGTCAATATCACATAATTCTGTAGTACTTTCCCTGCTGAAGTAAAAATTAGTGGCCTCTTGTGCCAGTGAAATTCCCTGCTGAACTCACCAGGATTTCCACTTTAACAGAACTCTGCCATCATGGGATGCTCCAAACTTGATCATCCCTGCATTCACATTTTGGTGATTCAAAAAAAATCTTGCATGAAAAGATTTAGTCATGCTAAAAATTTTAAGTAGTTATTGATTACCACTCTTACTGAAATGATGTTCCAGGGCTCTTAGAGTAGTATTTTCCACTTTGCTACCATGAATTTTATTGCACATTTGTTAGACTATGGGGTTCTTTTTGTTTTCTCTACCTGTCAGCATCTTAATATCTGGTGCAATAAGGCACCAGATTCATCTACTTTGAGATCCCACTGGAAGGCAGGTTTTTGAGGTACGTACTATTTTCACAGATCTTCTCTGAGGCAGCTTAAGATTTTTGAACTGTAAACACATTTGGGCATGATATCCCAAGAAAGGTATCACCAAAATGACACAAAGAGTTATGTGCATGCACACCTAAGAAAAGGCATTCTTTCTCCTGAACACAATTTCATTTTGGGCCCTATGTTCTTTTTTTTGGAAAAATAGAGAAAACATAAAAACTGGTCTCAAATTCCAGTCTGCTTAAAATTTGGTATTTTAAAATTTCTGTCGTCTCATCTCATAGGACCTACAGTTTCATTACAAAGCTGCTTTATCATGGCTACTTTATCTATTTCTCATGGATGAGCTTATCAACCAAGACAAAAATCTGGTTTTTTATACACTATGTAAATGTGAGAATATATCGATGATTTACACCTTTCCTTATTGGCTTGTACCAGACTGCCCAGAAATTTACCTGGATACGTAGGTCAGACATTTGTTTCAAGAGATCCTCAAACAGCTCTCTGTCAGCTGCTGGAAGTTCTGAAGACAGCACGACTCCCACGTAGGACCCTGGTATCTGGGACATTGTATCAGGGAACATGTAGACCCCAGTACTGCAGCACAGAACAGGAGACTGGGTACACATCAGAGGATATAACCAGTCACAAACCTAGGGAAAACAAGTACATAGAATCAAAGGATGCTTTTAAAAAGAATGATAGGCAGAACATACTGATACACATCATAAACTTGATCTTCCATAAAGTTTCTAGTGGAACCTTCTAGTGAAAGGTTCCCTGCTGATGGCAGCAGGGGTGGAATTAAATTAGCTTTATGGTCCTTTTCAACTCACTTTTATGATTCTGTGATGAAATATAAAAAGCCTTATACCATCTTAAAGAAAAAAGAAAAACAATCCCCACATCATTCTTGAACTATCACTCTTGATTAGCTCTGACAGTCTAATATAGAGAAAATACTAATTTTCACAAGACTAGAATTCAGGCTGGTATTCTCTTAACAGGTCTTGTCTTGAGGCCCAGATGCAAAGAACTGCCAAAGAAGTCAGGATTCACAGTGCCTGTCCTCTCTGGAGATCTTGGGACAGGTTTATATGACAGGCCAAACAGAAATGCATGGCTGTCACTGGCCTACTGTTGAAGACTGCTAACATGAGTGGAGTTGAACCAGCAGACCCCAAACCAGGATCCAGCAGACTCCAAACTAGCCAATCCTAGCAGAAACAAGGAGATCCAAACTCAGAATCCAGACCAGCAACACAATGTTCATTACTGAACATGCCCACATGAAGCAAGAAAGGACTGAAAAAGTACAATTAATGCATCTTTTTGTATTTGTAGTTCTAAGTTTGGATTAACGCGAACCCTCAAATTGAAAATCATCCATTGTTATAACTGCAATACTTTATCACTAACTGAAATGAAGTGGGTAGCATCCAACCCCATTTTATCCTGATTTTTTACAACAGGTGAATCAAAATGTCTTCTCTATGTCACTAAAGAAGTCAATTTTATGAAATAGTGTTAAGTCAAGTCCTTTACATACTGGAATTCACCAGAACAGTGAGCACTTGAAAATCCTGGGAAGACACAGAGGTGCTTTTCAAAGAAAGAGCTGTAAAAGTGTGTACTTGCAGAAAACCATTTCTGCAACACCTGTAACATCCCTTGTATTATCACAGGGATATTTAGGCTCAGAAGAGCAAGCAACCTAATAAGATTGCCTGTTACAGCTTTATATAGTTCTTGAAATTTTAATTAAAGAAGAAAACTATTTTCCTGTTACCTGAAGAAATGCTGGTGGACGATTCTGAGCAGCTTCACTATCTGTATCCAAGAACTTCACAATGCGCAGATATCCAGGATATGAAGGAGCACTAACCTGCCCATCGGGAGTCACAAAAAATATCTGTACTCCTTGGGGAATTAAGATCAGCTCGTCTGCATCCACTCCCAGGTTTTCCAGGGGAGGTGGCTGAGTACATTTGTTGTTGTAGTAGTCCTCACTGACAGAAGAAAACTCCCCGGAGTCTGTGCCATAGGATACAGTAAAGTGGCCATTGGTAGCTTGAGGAGTATAGGCAGGAGGTGCTTCATTTGGCAAACGAAGAGGTTTTGCAGATGATGGACTCATAGCTGGAATTTGCCCCTGACTCACAGCAGCTACACTTCCACCAGCTGCAGGTGGCTGACTTGGTACAAACAGAGAATTAGGGGGAGGGGGTCTTTCTGGCTTTTCTTTGGAAGGAATGGAGGGGTACAACTTGGGCACCCCAGGAGGGGTCTCCATCATAGCAGGAGATGCTTGTACCGTTGGGGTGTTTTGCTCTAGGCTGCCAAGTCGAGCACGAACATTGTGCAGGGTCTCCCTCATCTTCTGTTGCATTTGCCTGGCAGAATCCCACTGGGACCCTACACACGCAGGACCCTCTGATGGAATGCTAACTCCTCGGAGCAAGTGGTCAAGCCCTTGCTCATAGTAACTTCTTGCCTCTTCCTTCTGCCCCAGTTCATCTGTATTCAGTCCTTTATTGATAAAAATAAAGCATTTCCTGTACTCTTCACTAATGGCTTTAATATTTGCATCTTCTTGCATAACCGGATCCCGCAGTTGGTCCATTACTGCAAATTAGAATAAAATCAATCAGAAGATACAGAGAGGAAGCCAAACAATGTTTACCTTAGAATAAAATGTCTTCTTAATGATGATCCTATTACATGTATCAGCAGAAATCTATCCAGTTGCTTGGAACAGCGTCTGATATGTTATGGTTATCTCCTAATAAAATTCAGATTCAGCTGACATGATTCCAAGATAGCAAGGAATCTATACCCATCAAATCTAGGTCCATCACAGATATTTATTTCTTAAAATTAAACATCAGAAGAACAAGAACATGCCTGATACCAAATTTTTCATTTTGAAGATCAGTAGTAAACAAGATGAATAAACAACTTTAAAAATCTAACTTTTCCAAAAACATCTCTAAAGTATTAAAAAATTCAGTTACCATTTTGTATATTTAAATAAAGGCTGAACTTACAAACAGTACATTTCCATTTGAATAATTTAAGAGAAAACACCCAACAGATTTTTAGATCTTGATCAACTAACATCAACACACAGAACTGTAAAATACTTTGAACAATTAAAGCTGTGTTTTACAAAATAAAAACCATGGAATTACTTATTTCCTTTACAGTGTTTACAAAGTGAGAAAAGGCAATTGTTTACACTCCTTGCTCCCCTGGTGACAAAAATTGGAAGTACCGATAAGTACAAAAGTTTGCAGGTTATACGTCTGTTTTGGAACATATTTCTCAAACTGCCTCATGTATTTCAAGAGAAGAGCAGAAGAGAATCCAGTAGGTTTGTTTGAATTCTAAAACATGCTAATTCATTGTTTTAACTGCATGCAGATTGTCGGTCTTGGCCGAACACAGAAAATACAAATAATTCATTCCAATGAATTTGCTGGGTTTTTTGTTTGTTTGTTTGGTTGGTTGGTTTTCTGCTGGCAGCCTTGAGAGGCATTGTTAATTCAGGAAAATCAGGAAATTACACTAGAAGAGAATCATGATCATGGACAACAAAAATGGGATCCTATATTAAATTAAAGAGCAGATATTTTCAAGCAAAACCATGATTGTCTGCTGTAAGGCAGGTGAAAGAAAGGAGGCGTCTGTCAGTCACAATGACTGACTTCTTAATAAGCCACAGAAAACATGGGGGTAAGTAAAATCCAAAGTGCAAAAATAAAAATACTTCCATTACATGGGCATAAGCATTAACACCACTGTGCAGGGCATTGGTGAGAATTCACACACTGAGCCACACTCGAGGAAGCTGTGCCAGAAGAGGAAGAGGTGGGCAGGTTACTGATTTTTTCCTGATCAATCAATCACTCTTCCCTAGAAAGGTGTAAGTTTGGCTTACCAAGGCAATACAACAAAAGCTAAGAGACTGGATTAGTCTCTACAAATATAATGGATGAAAAGAAGACAGTAAATCAGTAAAGAAAAAATTACAGGGAAAGAAAAGAGAATTAAATCCAAGCTTGTAATAAAATCCTGAAATGGTACCTACATTTCAGTTTACTTAATGTCTCTTCCTGTTTTAGACTATCAACAAATTTAAAAAATAATCTGGAAAATATCCTTCCTCTACTCCAACAAAACCAGAGAAACTTACAAAGAGCAGGACATGAAAAGAGGGAAAGAATGCAGTGTTCTACTCCCATGCTCTTTATAATCAAAATGCAGACAGCATTTAGGTGACTGCTGCATCTGTAGTCACACAACAGAAGTGCAATGTAATCTGGGGGGCATCTGCTCTTAGGATGCTACAGAATCCAATTTTGTGTGAAAGTCAAGATGTGTGGTTTCAATACAGTAACACACACAGCTCAGAATATAACGGGTGGTTTGACAAGGCAGCCCAGTGGAGTGGATCACAGCAACTCAAGCCACCAGGTTCACTGCCCATCATGTAGCAAATTTTGGGCTGGAGATTGACTGCAGTCACTTGTTGCCAAGAGGCTCAACATCTTTAAGCTAAAGAACAACACTGGCATAAGTGTATATTTACTTATCATCAAGGACATCACTTTAGAAGTTAAAAGTATGCTCCTGACCAGCACAACAGCAAGCAATTAGAGTAAAAACAATTGGAAAGAACTCCTTGCAAGGCTGTGAATACAGCTGGATCCTTACAGCAAAAAATCCTGGTGACAGGCAAACCACATCACTGTATGTTAACGCTTCTATTTACTTTTGAAAAATCCACTTTTCCTTTTAAGTAGGATATGAAGATGAAAACCAGTGTAACAGTAAATACCTCTGATTTGAGAATTGTAGGTTCAGAAAAATTTCTAGATTTTTTTCAGAAAATTTTCAGAAGACTGAGAAGGCCAGAGAAACTTAATCTATCATCACTATTTACTTTTCTATTGAGAAAAATGTACTGGTATGAGGTTTTTAGTGCCTGTATCCCTAAGCCCATATAAAGTCCTTTCTCAAGGCTTGAAGTAAATTATTTATTTGTGAGAACAAAACTGCAATACAATAGTCCCCTTTGCCCCATGTTTATTGACTTGTTTTTTTTCTGGATGAGTCTAATGCAAAGATAACTTACAGATTTCAGACAATAATTTTGTTAGTGACTGTTAGCATGTAACAAGAAGAGACATCAAGTAAATTCCTAACTATTCAACTTCATATTTAATTGATCTATCCCTCACTGTATAGTTCTCATATTGACAGCAGCACTGCTCTTGCTAAAGCTCAGTCTTTACTGACACTAGAAAAGGTCTGTAAGGAAATGGAGATGTCAGCACCATCAGTGTGCACACAGCACTGGTGCACAGCAGAGCTACAAAAGCTGGGTCAGGAACTCTGATTGTCTGAAACATCCCAAGTTTGCAGTGTATGTGCAGCGTGGTTACCTCCAAATAATGTGTTTGGTTGGCAGAGCACTTGGAAATGGAGGAAGGACTTCACAGTAGATTTCAAGCTAAACATGTGATAACTGAAAGCCCAAAGAACTGAATTTCACTCATTCTTAGTAATTAATTAAAACTAATCCAAAAGAATGGATGGAATTAAATAAGCTTATCTAATTGCTCCCTCACAACACAAGAATATTCTCTGAAAAAGAACATTTAAATAGCAATCTAATCATACCCAAGGAATATCCTTGTTCACTATTATTTTCAGTATACGATCTTCATATAGCATTTAAGTGTCCTGCATGTTTTAATATTTATCTGTAATCCACTTCTGTACAATGCTAAACCTTATTTCCTCTGTTTTAAAGCAGTAAGGAAGAGAAAATGTGTATTATTTAATATTGAGAGCACTGCAAGCCAATCTTTGGCCCTATGGCTGTTCAGATCAGCCCAGATCTGTACCATTTAGTGCTAATTAAGATTCAGAGGAGCTTGTCTCAGAGAAAGCCAGTCCAAAATTGAGGTAAGAGCTAAAGGGCACTGTAGATAATCACTGATCAATCCAGCACTTGAGCCCTTTTTCTTTTATTAGTCCAGATACTCTGTGGTTTTAAGTGACTTGACCAAGGGAGGCTACAGTGCAACAATGAAACTTGAGATTAATTTGATAATGTAAGCTAACATCTCAACCATCCCTCCTCTGAAGCAGCAAAGCTCACTTCATTGAAAAGTAATGTATATTAACAAAAATACAGGTCAATGGTGGATCACACTGCTAAACTGTAAACATGAAGTCTAAGGCTTATTAAGAGGATTAAATAGCCTGACTGACAGAGGCAGGATACACTTGACAACTCACTCTTTTTGAAGGAGAGAAGGGGATGAAAAGCAAAACAAATTTTTACAAAACACAAACTATAACAACCTTAATCCAAGAATTCTTGTCAACTGTTTTTCTCTCAGCCACCAATTAAGAAACACCATGCAAACACAATTGTTGAAACCTTATTTCTGTATGAAAAGAGCAAGTAAGAAAGTATTAGTGACTTTCAAGAATTTAAAGAATTCAATGGTATCTAGAATATAAACTAATATAAGCCAGGTACTAGCTAATAAATTTACTTTTTTATGCTTTTAACTTATTTAAATTAATCTGCTTAAAGAAGCCTTTAAATTTTTCATTAAGTGGTGGCATACTCCTAGTTTTTAAGCAAAGAAAAAAATTGTCAGGCTAGATAATGTCACAGATATTATCACTGGACAACAGAAAGAGTTAGGGATAATAAAGTAATTCTTTCTCTCAAAATTACCAAATACTTAGTACACTGCCACCCTCTGACATTTCAACTTACACCATCTTCTCAGGCTGGTATCCTAGCACCTACATTCACTCAGCCAGCACGTCTAATTTTCCTCATCTACTGCTGTTTTAAGATCATTTCTGTCCAAATAAAAGAGCTTCCTTCTATGACACCTTGGTCTGCGCCTCCATCACACGCTGTCACCACAGAGATTTTAGGCCCCGGGTGCCTCCTTGTCACTCCTCTAAAAGAGAAAGCAGAAAACCAGCAGGGCACATAGACAATGCCCTTCATCTCGCAGCTGTGCAGCCCAGCACCGACGTACAAAGACTTCGTACTACCATTCCAGAACACTGCAAGATCGTCATGGAAATTTCAGCCTTATGTAAGACTGCTATTTAATACTATTTCATTTGCTGAGCGTGCCTTCCGGTTTCTCATCATTACCAACGTTTCACCAGATTCAAGCAACTCAAAACTGTCTCAGAACACGAATCCTTTAAAAACAAAACAAGTTTCCCGCCGTATTCTGACAAACAGCCTCCCAAGACACTCAATTTACCACCGGGGTTACTTCAACCCGCCCAGATCACGGCCCTGCCCGCCGCTCCCTCCCACCACCCGCCCGCGGGGGCTCCCGGCTCGCCGGGCCCCGGCCCCGGCCCCGGCCCCGGCCCCGGCCCCGGCCCCGGCCCGCTGCGGTGCCTTCCGCGGCCTCCCCCTGCCCGCCCCGCTACAACGAGCACCCCCTGCTCCGCAAGAACCCCCGACAGCCCGGCAGGGCCCGACCCCACGGCCGCCTCACCGAGCCGGGCGCTCCGCCGCGCTCAGCCCAGCCCAGCCCAGGCCCGCCCGGGTCGCGGCTCCGGCGTCACCCGGCGAGGGGCGGCCTGAGCCCGGGGCGGGGCCTGCTAGTTATTAATTGATAAATGGCGCTGAACTATGCTGCTTGTCCTGGGTTTTGATGTTAATTTTTTTGGTTTCTCGCTTGTCTGCTTTTATTTTGGATGGTTGTTTTTTTTTTCTTTTTCTTTTCGTTTTTTTTTCTTTGAGGGGAGGGTTGGAAGGCTACACAGAAGATTAAAAATGGAAAATGTTATGTTAGAAAGCAGCTCGTCTCACACAGTATCCCTAATTAAACTTTTCTCTTTTTTTTCCCTTTTTTCTTTTTAAATGCTTTTGATGTTTGGGAGGAACAGAGGGCTGCGTGTAGGTTTCACGTCACTAGAAATTAATTTCGCTGGGAACATGGAAGATCGCTTCTCTTTTGTCTTGTGGTTTCTGTGGCTTCACACCACCGTCATGTCAAACTGAAACATAATGTATGGCCCCAGTGATACCACGGCGGGGTTTTTTCCTACTGTTGTTCAGTAGCTGAGTGGCTTTGCTATTTGTAAGGAATTGAGTTAGTAATTTAAATCCATATATCTCTTCATCCTTTAATAAGAATCTGTAACTCTAATTAGCTGTATATGTGTGTACAAAAGCACATGTACCCAAATCCTTGTTATGGAGTTGGTATGAATATCCAAAAAATGGAAAAATAAGGCCTATCATTCTGAAGTTCCCTCTTTCATGTCATGTTTTCACATTTCATTTTTACTTTAATTGTGCCAAAGAGGCAGGCTGCACTGATCAAGGTTGTATTTGCAAAGGTGTCTTTCTCCAGGTCAGACTTATTTATCAGCCTGGGCAAGCTGGAGCTGGTTGCTGCCCTAAGTGCTGGGCTGTGGGAGGGGGGAACTGCATTTGTGCACTGGTGCTGTGAAAAAAACAAAAGAAAAATTATCTCACTAAACATCCAGCACTTGCCTTAAACACTCATGTTCTCAGTCAAACTTCCAACTTCTCAGTGAAGCAGCTGCTCAAATTACTGGATATAATCTGGCAGTTATTTTACGATATTACTGATCTGCAGCTTTGATAATCAGTGCTAAAAACCTTCTGCAGCTTGGCTTCCAAGTGAAAAAATTCTAGCCTGGTGAAATCTAGCAAAGGTGCATTCCACAGTGCCATGACTCTTTACCTGTGCTAGCTCTTCCAGAACTTGCTGGGTTCCAGCCCCGTTAGAGCTCACTAACTTGCTTTCTCAGGTACTGTGTGTATATACTGACCGTGAATCAACCTTTAACACACTCTGGACCACAGACCATAAGAAATTCATAGTAAATATGGACTTTAGGTAGTGGCACCCCTGCCCAGCACTGCCTTTGGCAGATGGGTTTACATCTTAGCTTCATTTAGGTCCAAAGTATCTCTGGATATTTGTCACACATTACGTTTTGTAGCATAACATTTTTCTGGGAATCCTCTGTTCCAAACTTTTCACGTGTCCACTCTTCAGTCCTTTTCCTACTGACAAGAAACAGAGAGCAACCTGAAAGCAAGAAAGTTGTTCACAAATCAAGAAGAGTTCCTCTTTCTTAACAGCAGTGATGATGAGAGACAAGCTGTCCACAAATCAGGGAAGGTAGGTTCCTCTTTCCAAGCAGCAGTGAGGACGATATTTGTATGTGAAGCAGCGTATAGACAGATGAGGGCTTGGACTGGTGGAGAGAGCCCTATACATTTTTTTAAACAGATGGTAGGTTGCACTTGGGTAACTAGATGCCCCTAGATTATGTTATGCGTGTATATGCAAAGCTTACAAGGAAATATAAAAAAAAACATTTTTGTAACAAAAAGTGTCACTCTCTTGTGAAGCAAGGCTGCAAGGCAACAGCAATACTTCTAAATTTTTTTTATCCATGCTGAGGGTACCTTTGCCAACATTACTTTGTGGGAGCAGACCTTTTGAGGTCCAGAAGTGGATGAGCAGTGTCAGAAGTGAGGGAGGGATGAACTGGACAGGTGAGCACCCAGGCTGTTCTCTGAGCTGTTGTAGGAACACATGGACACATGTGCCCTGGCAGTGTTTCCTTCCACCAGACACTGTTCTGCTGCATCACCCCCCACCTCACAGGGCAGGCTGTATCTGCTGTGAGTTTATATAAGCCCTAGTACTTTCGCTTTAAGTAAGACTCAGACTGAGGGGTGAATCGCTATAGTGACATGTTCTCTCCTACAGCTATGGAAATAAACTGCTTTTGCCTCACCTGAATTTGCAAATTTTAGACTGCTTGTTTTTTCTGCAAGTCTTCAACCTCATTTGTAAATGCTAATTCTGTTTATGGTAAGCTGTATCCTTTGTGATTTCAATCTTAACATCCACTGTGGGCTTAATTTTTTCTGCACCTTCATAAAAATAATTTCCCCCAAATATCTCTTTTTTATGCTTTAATAACATAAAGTTCTATGCAAGCCAGGCAATATCTGTGAATATATCTTTATTAAGGTATATAGGCATATATATATATATATATCCAAGCTATTGAAATGTCCAAACAGCAAAATCATAGGGGGATCTCAAACTGATCTGTAAATGCTAACAAACCTTGCAGAACGAGGCTGTGAGTAAAAATAATGTGAGAATTCTCCCAAACCACTTACTGTATGCAGATAAATTTCATTGACTCACACCAAATGCCAGTACAGCTGTAACCTGGTTACACATCCAAAGGGAATCAGGCTGCATAGACAGAGTGCTGTTAGGCAGCAGCCCCTGCATCACTGATGGAAGCACGATAAATCACTGTTGTGTGGGTACAACTGAATATGTAATTATTCCACAGCTTCTAACAATAGTAAAAACTTTTATGGTAGATGAAGAGATGATCTCACTCTGATTATTACGTTTTTCCTGACTTCAAACTCCATAATCATCTGTGGAAAAACTATCCTGAGGCCATCTGAGGAAGCAGCAATAACAGCTGTCTGGCAAAGGTAATATTGCACCTTTTATTAATTATGCCAGCCACTGACCTCAGACTGAACTGGCACTTTATTAAGGTGCAAGAACACATCTTCAGCATCTCTGTGCAGTGTTGACAGCCTTGAGCTACAAGCAGGGATTATGCACTTAGAGCAGACAAGTATGAAACATCTGGAAAAGCACCTGCAGCCTGAGATGATTCTATCTGGGATGGCCAGTCCCAAAGGGTGGTCAAATAACCTGGCTGTTACCAGTATGGTCCTGAGAAGGAGGCTCTGATTCAAAGAAACAGACCTGGGTCCAGACAGTATCTGTGCACTGCATTTAGCCATGTGCAAGACTGCTGCCATCTTGTGCAAGGTTTTTCCATGCCTTTTGCTGGGAGCAGTTATTTGCATGCATGTAATCACTAAATGCTGTCTCCCCAGCGTGCTGTATTCTTGTGTTGTACCTACAGAGCAAGCACAAAAAAACCAAGACCATTTTATGGGACCCCAGATTTAATATTTCTGACTGTCGGAGATACTACAAACATGGTCCTCAAATTAAGCCTAAGGAAAACATTTCTGGAAAGAGATCAAAGTCCTCTTGGAGGGTCTGCTAATGGGGATAGCAATGTAAGAACAAGAGAGACAGATGATGGACCAACTTAAGTTGGCTGGGAGTTCAGTTTGTTTATTCAGCAATACATAAACTGAGTTGACAAAAATGGTCAGAAGAAGAAATAGCAGGGAAACATCTGGCTCTGTAAAGACTAGTGATAACAAAGCTCTTTTCTTGGATGGTTTATAGGTACTGGGATAGACCCCAGCAAAGCGGGGCACCACAAAATTCAAGTTATTCACACATGTTGTTACAATACTGAGATGCTGATTGTTCAGTTCAGAGGAAGAATAAATTCAAATGCTGGTGGAGTAACTATTCCATTATGCCCCCTTTGTGGCACTTGGATACTTTATTAAATAAAGTACTAAAAGTGGATTATTATATAAAGTATTTTATACTGGATTATTATTATAAAGTATTAATAAAGTGGATACTTTATTAGATAGCAGCTACATGCTTTCTGGAATGATTTGACATACTGTCAGACTGCAGAAAGCAGCAGAGGTGTTGGAATATATTTCTTTCAGCACCAAAGTTGGAAAGGTATGCTGCTGTCGAAAAAGAGAGACTCTTGAGGGGCACTTTGCACTTTTTAAGTGCAGGAGTGAAATTGTATACAGCTAATAAATAATACAGAATTATGATATTTATCCTGGGTTTCTTGTTTGTTGTTTTACGGGTTTTTTTGAAGGCGGTGAAAGGCTACACAGAAGATTAAAAATGCAAGATTGAAAGTGCAAGTTAGAAAGCAGTGCATCTCACACTTAATCCATAATTAAATATATTTTTTAATACTCTTAATGTTTAGGAGAAGCAGAGGTCTGCATATTGATAGCACTTCACTATAAATTATTTTCTCTGAGAACATGAAAGTTAACTTCTCTTCTGTCTTCTGTGGCTCACACCACCATCTAGGATCAACATGTCAAACTGAAAAATAATGTATAGCACCAGTAAAATCAAATGTTGTTTTTTCCATGTTGTTCCATGTCCAAGTGGCTCTGCCTTTGTGATAAACTGAGTCAGTAGTTTGATTGCATGTAGTCTCATTGTCTTTCAATAAGAAGTTGTAATTCTAATTAGCTGTATGTGTGTGTGTGCGCACAAAAGCACAAAACCCCAAACTTTACAGTGTGCTATTCCACAATTGTATCAGCAGAATTAGGGCCTTGTGATATGCTGTATGTAAAAATAAATTTCATCAAGGTTTTGCTACAGATGATGTGGGGGGACATCTGTTTTCCTAATGATTTAGATGAGGCAATCAGCGACCCTGCCCATGGAAGTTCTGGGTCATCTTGTAGCCTCAGCTCTTCACAATTTGGAATTCAGACCAATCTCCTGTTGCTTAAATTAGAATGGGTCTGAAGACTGTTATTTTGTAAACAACAGCATGTTTTCTTGCATCTTCCTTTGATGAACCTGGTATTGGTCAGTTTTTAGACTAGAGAATTCTATGAACTGATCCTCTGCAGGGATATTTGTCATTTTTTGTGTCTTTTTGGCAGGGTTTTATGAAATACTAGATTTAAAACATCTGCTTATGTATATTTCCTCTCCTCTTATGTTTAAAGTATGTCTGTCCTTGGATGAATTTCAAAGTCTATTTGGAGTTCCACTATGTGTGTGCTAGATGAAGTAGATTTCTTTTCCTCAGGTGGATAGCTTTCCCAACAGCTTTGTACTTAGCAACTGTGTGTTTAACTAGGTGGCATATCTGTCCTGTAATTACATCCGTTTTCCCCACCTAGGAAAAATAATTGAAGGAGTCGTATATCTCTATTTGTTTTGAAATACAAGCTCCTCAAATTGTTGGGCAGGAGTTCAACCAGAGTGATTTTAATTATTCCCTGAGTAAACTCAATTAGCAGTCTGGCTCTGCCCAGATCTGTACATACTGCTCTGGATGAGATGTGAAAATCAATTCTCCTAGTTCCCAAGTCTAGGTGCTGAGACCACCCATGGCCTTCTCAGTATCAGGACGAGTCCTGTGCATGTGTCTTCTGTCTCTTGGTCCTTTGGTTACCCAAAGAGGTGTTCAGTGGGATGTTTGCTGGATCAACATCTTGAGCATGCAATGATTTTCATCCCAAAGTGCCTCCATATGCCCACAGCAGAACTCAAACAGTACTATGAGAATACTGAAGGTTCAGCTGATACTACATAAACACTTCCAAACAGTTTATGGATCAAACATAACAAAATGGATATTTCTTAAAGAGAGTGTTTTGTAGAAACACTGATCTTTGGTAAATAAACCTTGAACTGGAAAATGATCTAGACTTTGGTTTACATATGTGTGGTTTTAACTTTATTAAACTATATTAAGTCCATTTATCTTAAGGCATGTATAAATCTTTGGCAAATAAAATCCTGCATTTTTAAAATATGTTATTCACAAGGCCTGTTCAACATCAGATGCAATAATTTTAACCTTGATGTTCTTATCCTTTCAGTTTGCTGTCAGAATAGTATTTTCTAATACTATAAGTTTTTTAACAATGAATGCTGCAGTCAGCTTTTTAATTGACAAGTGCGATTGGGATTTTTCTATCTCTATTCTACTCTATTCCAAACTGAAACTGAAAAGGTTTGTGTCTAGCAGGACTAGACTAGAGATATGCTGATACTGTATAGCTAGATGGCAGCATTCACATTGCTTTGAGAAAAACTATAGTTATTTTTATGATTTGTTTGCTCTGTTACAATTAAATGGCATGGTCCTATTCTGAAATATGCTGTCTGAGAATGTCTGAATAACTAACACATCTGAAAATCTGACAGTTTCATTTATATACCTAAATTGGAGGTTTATACTTTGGCCCTACAGATAATGAGTACAAAATGTAGTACCCATTTATCAGAAAGGATAAAAATATGATTATGTGCATACCACTTTTAAAACAGGCTAATATTTAGCTTGTTTAGTCTGAAATCAGGCTTTGCTTTATCTTATACAGGATTCCATTTATGTGAGAATTTTGTATCATGGAACAACCTCCAAGCTTGTTTGGATGATACACAATATTACTTCCCTTCTGTTACAGAACAAAATACTTATTCAACAAAGTCTTTCTGCATGTCCAACAAGCTCCTCCCATCATCTATCCCAAGCCTTATCAACCTCCTCAAGTATAACCCCAGCACATCTTTCCTTGCCCTGTAAAGGGACAAGGACACCTTTCAGAATGTTAGCCCTTTTTTCTCCCTACTTATTGAAGATGTTTATTTGTCTAGTCCAAGCTACTCCACACACAAGCATCCTGTCCCTAACATGTCAGCCCATGTGAAGGTGAGCTTTGGAAGACCCAGGACAGGAAGCTTGGGCCCCACTGGCTCACACAGTCTGAGACATACACAGAACACTCTACTGGCTCTCTTCACCTTGTCCTTTCAGTTTTCTGCAGGATGACCTGAGCCCTGAGGCTCATTTGCCAAAAGCCTGCTTTGCAATTATTACATGCAGGTTTGGATGCCCAATGCACTATGAGAAGTAGATTTCGATTGCACTCAGCTGAAGACCAGAGTGAGTTGCAAAGGGTTGAGTAGACAAAAAACATAGAGAAGTGAGAGCAGGGAGATGAGTATTATGGGTGGTAGGAAGGAGACAGGTATGGGCAATGGTTCTGTGCAGCACAGACAGTACTTTGTAAATCAAAGTAAAGGCTTTGACACCATTTCCTACAGCATTCTCCTGGAGAAACTGGCTGCTCATGGTTTGGACAGGTGCACTCTTCACTGGGTAAAAAACTGGCCAGCTGTTTGGGCCCAGAAAGTGGTGGTGAGCAGAGCTACATCCAGCTGGCAGCTGGTCACTAATGGTGTTCCTCAGGGCTCAGTACTTTATCAGTGATCTGGACTAGGGGATCCAGTGCCCCCTCAGTCAGTTTGCAGATTACACACAAGCAGGCAGGGGTGGGGATCTGCTGGAGGGCAGGAAGGCTCTGCAGAGGGATCTGGACAGACTGGATCAAAGGTCAGTTGTGTAAGGTTCAACAAGGCAAAGTGCTGGGTGCTGCACTTGGATTGCAACAATACCAAGCTGTAAGAAGGAACCTTTAATATTATGCTGACCTGATCTGGAGGAAAAAGGAGATCCTGGCATTGTCTTTTCTGGTATGCTTTTGCTGTGGCCTCAGCAATCAAAACGAAACTGAGTTTATCTCTGTTACCACAGTTCAATTATTTATGTATTTCAGCCAACTGTCCTTGGAGAAGTTGTTGAAAGATTGGAAGAACTTTTTCTGATGATCTCCATACATTTTTATCTCTTGTTTGTGGACTAAACTGCAGGAAAAAAAGTGGGATAGCTATGTAATATACAGAGGTGTGAGCCTAAGATGAAGTAATACTGCAGTGAAAAATCAGGTTTTGTTCAGCATCTGTACTGCAGACTATAGGATAGCAGAGAGATGTTTACACATATTTGCAATATTTCTGCATAACACTGAAGGTTGTACTGTGGGCATATCTACTTGAAGTCATAATGTAAAATATAAGCATGATTTTATTAGCTAGAATGCACCATTAGGTTTCAATTCAGTAATTCTTGATTTACAGGTTTGGTTTGACTGCATTATTTGCTAACCCATAGACTAAAAACTTCCTGGATTTTCTTGATTTCTGTAAATCCAATGTCTGTGCTTTTTGTTTATGAGAAAGTTTTTGTATTTACCAGTTTGATAGACAAAAACGACCAGAAACTGACATAAAACTCCAAAGTTTCTTCAGATGGGTATTACCAAGTAAAGGTCAGTAAATCTCATAATAAAAAGCTGTATAATATGGAACAAAGTTCATTATGTCTAATCTTCGGAAGCTGTAAAAGTTGAATGAAAAATCACCTGAAAGTTCACAGCTCTGTTATTAATGCTTAGATAGGAAATTCAGTGGGAAACCTTGACCTTGGATATACAGGTAAACATGCTAGGTAATACATTAGTTTGGAGTATGATTGAGTTTGTTTTTAAATTTGCCAAAACATAGAGAAAAATGAGACCACAATTACACAGACACCTAAGTACTTTTAAAATGTAATGGACTGACCTGCTGTAAATGGACCTACCTCTGTAGGATTTTGTTTAAGTGTCTAGAGAATTTGTGACCTGTTAAGCTCTCTGTTTATGCTAATTCCTCTTTCCTAGGTTAGGAGGCTGCATCCTTTACACAGATACATCTCATGGTTATTCCAGCTTGGATATTACAATATTTAAGTACTTGAAGTAAATATAACAGTTGAACTTGAAACAGAAGCTTTGTTATTGTCTTTGTGTACTTCCTTAGGTAAGCTGCCTAGTACAAGTGTGCCAATTTGTTCCACTGTATAAATATACAGTAAAATTACTTTTTTCATCATTCAGTCTTCTTGAATGAAGGAGAAATATGTATTACATTTAGTGGAAATGAAACTTTCCTGAAGTGAAATCGGTATTTTTTAACTTTCTTAAATTTGTATTAAACTTCATAATTATTGTAATTGAAATATTTAATATCCATCTTTTTATAAAGAGATTTCAATAAAAACCCTTCTGGGACTAATTTGAAACAAAGAAGTCCCAATAACTATCACTGAGAACTCTAACCTACAAGACAAAGTATATGCATGATATTGAAATGCAAGTAACAAGGTAATATCTCAATAATTACATTTTAATGAGTTTCATGCTCTATTCCCTCAGTGCCTGAGACATTATCATATTTCAGAATGATTATTTTATTTCCTCAAATATGATTTGTTTAATAAAAAAATTAAGAAAACATAATAGGCAGCTTAATTAAAACTAACAGGTTTTTAATGTGCATCATCTCAATATATGTTTTTAAGGAATTAACCTGGCTTGAAGTCTGTACCTGTAGGACCAAAACATCCTTTCACTTTCCCTCTTGCAGACCAAATGAACTAATAGTCACTTCACCCTTTGAATTCTCAGGAATTCATGCTGTTTGCATACAGTGAAATGCAGAAAGGCCAAGGGCATAATGACCTTAACAGTCAAACCATCCTGGTTTAAAAACCAACCAAAAAAGACAGCATATGAAGAACTGTTTCTTTTTCCTTTGATTTGACAGATGTTTTAATGCCTTTTTTGCCATTGAAGGTAGGTTTCTGTCATCTGCAGACCTGATGGGATGATGAACTGCAGGATGGAGAAACTTGTTGAAATAGCCTTGCTGCCAGAGAAAATGCAGCACCACCAGCATCCTAAGGATCTAAAATATACCTTTGTCTGTTTCTGTGGTGTTCAGTAGTTGGTTCATTTCTTTTGTTTGCATAAGCTAACAAGAAGCAATAGGACATGGATTGCTCTGCAGAACTAAGGGTCTGTGAGAAAGGCACACCTCTGTGCACAAGGATACCCCTGCATTTGGGGATGGTGGCTTGCATCATCCAGGAAAACAACACTTCTGCATAGTACCAGTACAGCACCCCACAAGGAAATGTAAATTAGCTTTCCTTACAACATGCCATCTTCTTCTTGCATTGTTCAAATGCTTACTTTGTTCTATGTCAAAGAAAATGTGGTTTTGACTATACTCATTCTCCATGACTTGTTTTTACTTCTAAAGTGCTTAAAATTCAATATATATTTACTCAAGTGGAACTTGTTCCACTGTTCTTGTCAACTACATATATTTTGTAAGTATTTTCAAGAGCTGCCTGAGTAAAAAAATATATTCAAGAGCAGAACATTGTTCTCTGTTGTCCTGACTTTAAGGATGGGTAGTTATTTATAGAGTTTTCTTGTTTTGTTGGAAGCCTTTACCAAAAAAAAGAAGTTCCTGCATACTTTTTTTTGTCTGGTAGGCATGAAAAAGTCAGTATATTAAACTTTTGGAATGAAATTAAGGAGCCAATTGAAACCTAAATTTGAGTTAATGCTTATTGAACTGAATTCTATTTTGACAGGGCTATACACATTAGAGGTGAGACAGCTTCTAGTTCTTTGTCTAGTTTGAAATACTTAAAGAGGACTTATAGCCCCTCTGAAACATAGCACTCTCATTTTCTTGTATTAGATCTTTCTGTCTCAGCTTTTGCACTTACAGTAAAAGTAGCATTTTCTACAAATCAGCTGCTGCCCTGCTGTTAATTTTCCCTTCTGGAAGAGATTATAGACAAAAAGATCTCAGAAATTAAAAATTAGTAATAACAAAAAGAAACCTCATGTAAAGCAACAAGTATGGCAGATACCACATTTCCCTATATACATACATGCACTGCTCCCTCCTAAAGATCATACTTGCCTCTTGTAACCTTACTTAAATAATTCTATTCATTTGTTAGCCAGCAGTGACTATGCTACCCTGTTTAGTAGCACCTAGTGTTAAGATCAGTGCATAATCCCAGGTGTTAGTCTACGTTAAATGCACTCAAGTAGATATATAACAAGACTCTGACACTACCATAAAGTCTTGAACCAATTTTTAAAGAGACTGATGGAACAAGAGAAGTTAACATGATCCTGCTATCAGGCTGATATCATATAAAGGGAAGAAACAAAAGAAAATGTATGACTGAAGAAATACCATATAAGTATGGAAAACTAAAGTTTACAGTTCAGTGGTAATCAGGACATTGCACTACCTGTGCTAATGTAAGGGCTCTGGAAGGGAGAAGAACCCACTCCAGCCCATGCTTACCTATTCTTTCTGACTGTAAAGCAGAAAAATTTGATGAGGTAATGGGGAGGTTTATATAATTAAGAGCAATGGGCCAATTGTCAACCTGGGTCAATCTAAAGCACCTCAGGCAGCCACGTGGTATTGTTAAATCAAACTTGGCAATTGTGCTCAAAATACATCAAACCAAAGTTGATTCAGAAATTCCTTGAACAAATTCTGTCATTAACTGCAGCAAAGCCTAGCTAATTATCTTGCAACGTAACACTGTTTAAACCTGAACCCATAATTGATAGATTTACTTTTTGGACACATTCTTGAAACAAATATTCTGCTTTGCAAATACAGAGTAAATGACATAGAACTTTATGAATAAAATATTTGTTAGCAAAATAATTGGATACAGTCCTCAGAATCAGCAGAATAATCCCATCCCCTTCCCACTCTTACAGGCATTTATTGCTGTAAAGGCTGTTGCCATGTGTGTTCTTGGAGCACAAAGCACAGTGCAGGGCTTACTGCTGGCAGCGCCAGCCAGAGCAAATGATCCACTTTGTGCAGTACCCCCTTTCTGAGGAGCAGCAGTGGTGGCTGCAGCTGGTGAGGGCTGGGAGCTCTGAAGCTGGAAGCAGAATAGGACATATGTCCAAGGCCTTGTTCATGTCTTGTGATTCACTTTCTACAGAGCCCAGGAAGTGTCTCCCTGTGAGACACGTACAGTACACTGGTTTTGAAAACAGAAGTGTTTTCAGTCTCCAGACAGAAAGAAGAAGTTGTGCAGGACCACCAAGCTGTATTGTCACACTGACTCCTGAGAAACTCCAGGAAGAGTGGAGAGGTTCAGGCAAGCACTCCAGTGCTGGTCTCTCTTTGCTCTCTCAAAGCAGCTGCATTTCTTGCACAAGCGACAATCAGGGACAATAATTTGGAAGACTGCAGGAAGGTGTGTCTGCTGTAACAGTTGTAAATCTGCAGGAATGAGGCCCAGGTGATGTGGGGTGACAGCTGTGCTGTGAGCTGCTGTCAGGCAGTGGTAGCAGCTGTGAGAGTGCTGGGTGGCACTGGGGGAGCCCCAGATGGGCTGACAGGGACAGGGACAGGGACAGGGACAGGGACAGGGACAGGGACAGGGACAGGCGGGGTCCAGCCCAGCTTGGTGTGTAAGGGCACACGAGGCTGTGTCTGAGATCTGGGGCAGGTATGTGCTGTGGGAGCTCCTGCAGCAGCAGTTGCTTGAAAACTGATGAACTGCACCTTGCTTCACCCCTGCCAAGACCTGAAGAGCTAAAAAGTTCTTGTAGTTCCCAGTCTCTCCCCATGGTACATCCCACTGCCCTGGGGGGCAGCTGCCTACACTGACCCTGAAGCTTTGATGTAAGCAACTAGTCCTCTGTATCAGCTGGAGAGGCATATTTTCACAGCTCATCCTTTATCTTTAGAATCACTTGAGCTCTTCCTCAGAAATGGCTCAGTTTCTGTGATTCCTTTGTCTGCTGTATGAAGTTAATTAAAATCTCTGGGTGCAAAATTTTTGAATGAAGTGTCCTAAATAAGTATATTATTATCATTGCCAAAATGATTTTGAAACCCTGCTTATCTCCATATTCTTTTTCCTAGTTTGCTTCCTTTGGAAAAAGGCATAAAAATGATTAATAATGAGGTGATACCATCTTTTCTATTGCTTTAGTCTTCTAGATGTGTCAGTGTTATCTGTTTCAGCAGTCATCATTGCAGAGTAGACATAAACTTCTATTAGGGGACTGCATTACAGTTTAAATTACACTTAGCCATCACCTTGAATTTGTTTGTCTGTCCTTCAAGCAAATTCTAAGCCAGAAAATCATTAGTAATACCTTAGTACTCCTGGTGTACATCACCTTTACAAACAACTCAAGTGTTAATAAATTAAATTTATAGTAAGAAATAATGTCCTGTGTTCTCAGAAATGAAACAAATCCTATCACTTCACCATTTTCTAGTTTAGGCTGGAAAAACACTCGGTTTCGTACTTGGAGACAGCAAGTAAAGAAACAATATGCATCACTCATTGACTCTTTTCTTCTCAGACTGGTATAAGCTGGAAGTTGCATATAAATATTCTATGTTGATCAATACACAAATGTCAATAGGAGGAGGCAGCTTTTAGAGTCATTTATGAAAGACTTTTTAGAGAAGCTGTTACCAGTAGAAAAAAGTGACCTCCTGTGTATTTGGTTTTGGTAAGAGTTTCTAGAAGTTGCAGACTAGTTGATGTGTACACTAGTCCTAATTAGCAGGATTTCACATCAGCTGGAAGCATTATCAGCAGCTAACATCAGCTGTGCTACAACTTGCTGTGGAACTGAAGAAAAGTGGCTGTCACTGCTGTACTCTGGTACTAAAACACACTGCAGTCTAGAAGACCAGCTATTTTGGATCTTAAAGCAGTAGTGCTAAAATCTACGCAGACATTCAGGTGCAGTAACAATTTTTAAAATAGACTGAGAAAACCCATTATTTTTTAGTAATAACTAAAAAAAAGCTATAGATATATTTTTTTTTTTTTAAATCTAGATACAGAGTGAGCACCAGAGAAGATATCTGGTAAATGCTAAAGCAAAGACCAAAAGGCACTGGAGACAAACATCCATATCATCTTTTTGCTACTTTCCTCTCATATTATCTTCATCCACTAGGCCCAGAAGGGGTGGTGTGCATGGGGGATCTCACAAGCTTTGCCTTCTAGCAGTGCTTTGCAGCAGCCAGCTCTTTGTTTTTCTTTTTAGTTACATTTCTCAGCTTTTCTTTGAGTCTCTAAGTCCTGTGGTTTATCTTTTTTTGCTCACCAGAGGAAGATAACAAGAATAAACCTCTTTGTTCCAACAGTGATAAAAGCAAAAGAGGGAAAGATGGCATCCTTCATCTTCCTTCAAATTAGCAAAAGGTGGTCTAAGAGAATGCCATATGTGAGTATGTGAATTAAGGAGGTGTATTGAGCCAACACGAGGCCAGGGTGGTTTGCTTCATCCTCCTGACAATCCAGCAGTGAATGATTTTGCAGGAGAAAAATACTGTCTGCAACAATCCTATACATGTCTATCCAAAACATCTATCTCCTAGTGGGAAGAAAAGCAGTAACAAATTGTTCAAAAACATGGGTAGCCAAAAGATCCTGGACTCAGCAAGCTGCATATCAGAATCTCCTGTAGGCTTTGGGGCCAATTTGTAACAGCTCTCCCAGCATCCTAGCACTTCATTTTGAGGGTAACATTACAATGGGCAAGTTAGCGATGGCAGTCTTAGCAGGACATGGTGGTTTGCTTTTTCCCAATGTGGAAAATTCAAATAATCTCCTTAGCACTCTTGGCCCCATGGGGGCCTGAAAACTGCTCTAGGCCATTGAGACAATGCAGATCAAGAATTAAAAGGGTGACCACTCCTTTCTCCATACAGAAATCAAAATGAGCCCTTGGTGGCCCAGGTCATTAAAGTTCCTTCTCCTGCTTATTACTTCAGCATTGTCACCACTAGCACTAACAATTTTATGAACTTAAGCTGTTGTTTCCCACATTTCTCAATGGTCTTAAAACAAATCCTCAGGAAAAAACAAATTCCTTTGTTACACAACAAAATAAATGAAACCCTCTGGAAATACTTGTTTTGTCCTTTATGTCTTAGTATCCCTTCTTGGCTTTTTGGTGGATTTTTTTGGTTAAGCCAGAAAAGAAGAAAGGATAACTACAATCTTGATCTAAACTACCAGGCAGCAGATTCAAACCTTGGGTGTTTATCAGTGTGAGTGGAGGAATTAATCTCACTGGTAGCCCTGCTCCAGTTTGCAAGGCTGTGACGGTTTGGCAATGCATTCAGTGGAATGCCAGGCATTATCAGTTAATAAGGATCCTGCTACAAATCCTGATTTCTTTATGCTGAAAAAGTCTTGCATGTTCCTAACTAAGAAGCTATGCACACTCTTTTCAAAACCATTGTCAAAAGCAGAAACAAAATGGGTTTTTTCTTAAATGTAGCGTATCTTATTTTTCTTACATTCTTACTTTGTGGTGGGTTTGTACAGATAATGCTGTACACAGTACAATATATGTTGGCAGTATTATTGAAAAGTCAAGCACAATGGAAAAAAAATGAAGTTTATCTCATCATCTTTAGGAGTCTCCAGATAAAATTACAAATGGGTGTGTTTTCATAAAGCATTTCAGTTCTCACCATCCAGTTCTAATTAAAGTTTTGTGTAAATTCACACATCTTGTAATAAGCACAGCGAAAGTATGGAGAAATTAAAAATTCAAGACATTCATGCAATCTTTTAATTTTGCATGTTTTACTATCTTTGTCTTGAACTTTTGCAGG
Source organism: Cinclus cinclus (assembly GCF_963662255.1). NCBI lineage: Eukaryota > Metazoa > Chordata > Aves > Passeriformes > Cinclidae > Cinclus > Cinclus cinclus. The sequence goes on from NC_085047.1 coordinate 52,557,883, forward strand.
GGAAGTTAATGCTCTCCCTTAAGAGAGCTCTTTTATATGTGTATGTTTTACCCATAGTAGCAGTACCTGTGTGTGGAACACAAAATTCACATGGGAAGCTGTGCTAATACAGATACAAAGAGGCATCCACCCTCTTCCCAAGAACCTTGCAATATAATTTAAAGTGAGCTGCAAGCAAAAGGAATAATCATTGGGAAGAATGTGGGGAAAAGACAGGATATCTCAGATAGCACCAAGATACAGAAATCACTGTAGATTTAGCTGTAAGTCCTTTTTTAATTTCCTGTGTGGTGAGCATTTGGCTGGGTGGGTATTTCTGGCTGCCTCTAAAATCAAAGAAAAGCCTGCTCTGCTGGGAGGTGCATAGACATATTTGTTCAGTGGGACATTTCTCCCCTCTCAAGGCCACATCATATTTCCAGAGTCCCCCTATAAAAGCTTGCGTTCCTGAGAGCCAGGTTGCCTTTTTAACTCAGGGCAGTGCCGGGGTGTTGCTGTTTCCTCATTATTTGAGGTCTCTTGCTCCTGTCAGTCAGCATTGCCCCAAGACAGGGAGCTGATGTGCTTTGCACAGCAAAACCTTGTGAGAGGCAAGGTGATGTTCTCATTAAAGAACACAGTGATGTTCTAATAACTGTGAATCCCTCAGGAACATGCTGATCTTCAGGAAACTCAATTTGTTGTTTGAGCTGTTTTCTTCAGAGAGGACACTGGAGAACATGGAGGAAAGGTCTGATGTACAGCACACGCACTGGCACATCAGGCAGAATCACAGGAATATGTCATTGATGAATCATTCTGTATTAACTCACCTGTAGCTCTACAGAGAATACAACTTGTAAAAAAGTCATAAAATGTTACCTGAGGTACTGCATAGCAAATCAATTAATAATTAGTAAGCCACTAAAAACAACAACAACAACAACAATTTCTAACATTTAAAAGAGTTTTGTGATATGAAGTTGTTTCAGATGGTTGTGGGGACTACTGATTTTAGTGACTATAGATTTTATATCTGTATGCATGTGTTTGATTTTTTACTGCCTTGGATTTTCTATATCCATATGCATATGGAAAAAATGCTGCAAAGATCCGTCAAGTCAGACAGACAGAAACGTAGTTTGGACATTTGCAGATGACAGGATGGGTGGAGAATCACATCTTCTATGAAGCCAGGGGTGAAAGACCAGGCTCCAACATCTAATTTGGACAGTGAGAGACAGGAATGTCTTTAGAAATTAATTAAGTAAAAGTGCATTTATCCTACATAGTACTTGTTATAGTGGCTTCTGAGTATGTTGTTTTAGCAGTCTTTTTTAGCAAGCCTCAACAGATCATGCAAAAAAACTGAATTGTGTCTTGGCAGTCACAACATTAGTTTGCTACACATTTAAACAGACTCTGGAAAGAGAATTTTTTAACAGCTGAAGTACAGGCACCTGGCAAACAGAATTTTTTGCAAGGAGATTGGTTTATTTCACTTGACAGTTTTATTAAACTTTAATCACCTTTTCAATGAGTGTGTTGTTTAGTACCCACTGTTCCTATGGCTTAATTCAGGGACTTTTAAGAAGATGAATACTTATTTTTCTGATTCTCAAGCACAGTGCAGTTCTGCTGCTTTTCATTATTAACTGTAAACCAGAGATAGAAATTGTATAGATAAAAGAAGGCAATAAAACAAAATTAAAGTGCTGTCAACACTAGCTTTGTCAGAAACATAATGAGTTTTGCCATAATGGGTGCTGATTATAGGTAATATTTCACAATGCCAGTCATCACTCAACAAAATAATATACTTTTAGGAGACAGCTGTAACTGTGCTCTGCAATGATGGAAGTACTTATAGATGAGATTGATGTGTGCTGTGAGCAGGTGCCATGCTCCAATTAAAAGCTATGTGGATTATATGATGTTGAAGTTGTCTCTTACCCAGTATTTGCTTCACAAAAAGCCTAAATAACAGTATAAAAAAGCCAAATAACAGTAACTGAACACTCAGCTCAGCTGGAACCATCTGCTGCTAGCCATTCTTATGGTGGTATGCTGATCTGATGTTTGCCCCATTTTCCTCTGATCTCTACATCTTCTTCATGCTGCAGCAATGCCTGTGGCATGTGGAGGAGAAGCTTATTATGAGCCAGTAGCCAAAGGTGTATGATTAGGCTACTGCCCTGTCTGGAGACTGTGAATCCCCTATGACCAAACACCCATTAGCAGCTGGGCTCATAGGAACAGTCTTTATGGCAAGCACTACCCAGTGTTAAAATTTCTGGCATTTTAATTGTTCCATCACTGCCCCTGGTACCTAGGAACCTTGCTTCTAGTTATTTTCTAGGGATGCGAAAAACCCAAAGAGTTCACTGATGGATTTACAGGCAGATTTTCCAGCTAGGTCAGATCTTTCATTTGCCTTCAATGCTTTTTTTCACAGCTATAAATCTAGTTGTTTCCACTGATTACTTTCCACTTGTGTGGATGAGAAAATTAGGTCAGTTACATCTGCTGGGTGTCATCCTCTCTACTCATTTGCACTGGTGTAACCAGGTAGTTGCTATACCTGTAAAAACAAGAGAGGGACGAGTGGCTCTCAGCACAATGACTTGCACCTCGTGGGTGTGCACACGTAATCTCAGAAGCATTTTTCATGCTGGGGAATCTGCTTGGAAACTGATCTTGTGTGTCCACAAAGAGACTTCAACATGGACACAGGTACTCAGACAACCAAAAGCAGGAAATAATTTCAATTCCAGATTCACCTTTATGTTACTTGTTACTTTGGCTGACATCACACAAAAAGTCCTAGCTGGATTTCTTAATAGCAGATTTTGAGAAGACTACATCAAAGCTAATCAAAAGGCAGTTTTAGAGGAATGCTATGGTATGTCACTCCAAGTCCTTAAAATCCTTGTTGATCCTTGTTGATCCTGGTAATCTTACTCACACAACCACCTCCTCATTATTAGACCCCTCTTTATCTGAAGGAGTACCAAAGAATCTAAAACCTGGTCACATATTACCTGGAGCTGGCTCTAAGGTTCAACACAATAATGTTTCTGAAGCTAAGAAAGAAATTGTTTATATGCACTAAGATTTTAATTGGTGCCCCAATCAACAGTATTCAGTATTTTTTCAAATATTTAGCCACTTCTTTATTTTAACTGCCTTTTGTCACTGATCCATCTGATATCAAGACATCAGGACATTGAGAATGTAGGACTGAGACTATGGATGGTAATGTGAGGCTATGGCAGATGTTCTGGGTAATCTAATGTGTGTGGGGAAGAAAAAAAGCAAACCCATATTTAGCTGACCATTATCAATGTCTCTCAGCATACAGTGCACCTAGGACTGGACTCAACATTGACACTGAGTTACTTAACACTGAGTGGTCCAGAGTAAGCCAGGCAAGGTCTAAATCTGATGCATTTTCTGGTATCCTTCTAAATGTCAGCCAAGGCATAGATAGCAAAGTTTTGCCTTTTTGACGCATGCCCTATCACTTTTGGATTGAGATTTGTGAAAGTGATTTTCTTTCCTTTTTTTTCAGCACACTGAAAGATGCTGAGAATGTTGTGAAAAAGGCCCACTAGGTCTTTAATGAAGTCGCGACTCAATAAATAACTCAGTAAGTAAAATAGAAAATATAAAATAACTGGAAAACCTCATTTTTTTTTCTCCAGGTATGGTTAGATGATGAGACAGATCTCCTGAGATTCATTGCAAAATCCAAAATGGTGCAGCCTAGTTCAACACCTGGTAGCCTGAAAGTTGACTCAGATCAAAAGCTGAGGAGTTTTTAGACCATTGTTTCCCTTCGGATATTCATAGCGTGTAGACATGTTCAGTTTGGTGTTTCTCTTATTTCACAGGGATGAGATCAAGCTCAGTGCCCAACACTGCCCATACAGCACAGCACACCTTAAATCCAGTACCTGCATCACCCTGACCTCCTCGGGACTGCAGGAGAACTAGATTCCTTGGTAACTCCCTGTTCTCAGACCACAGTTATTCAGGGTGTCATGTCATTTGTTTCAGCCTGTTTTTATTGACTGGGTAAATAACTCCCTTGATTACAGCAGTTGGAGTTTTCCCTGGGGTTGCATTTGGCAACAACCTGCTCACCCTTCTTTAACTGTACTGTTAATTAGGAGGCCTGTGTTTCCCTTCTTGTCAAAAGCAACTAAGCTCCTTCCCACTGGAATTCTTTCTTCTCCCTTCTCCTAGGGTGAGAGAACAGTGATTGTTTGCTTGGTTACGCTTCAAGTCTTTTGTATGCTTTTAATAAAATCTGTAATTAATGCTTTGAGAGAGTGTTTTTTCTCTTCTGTCTGAGCACATCTTGAGCACAACTTTTCAATGGCAATAAACAAAAAGAAAGAATAGTTAATTGCACTCCCAGCATGACTCTGATATTACTTGGAGTGTTGCAATAACCTTGGATGGCTACATGTGAATGTCTAAAGGAAGTCAGTGTGGTATTTGTAACAAGCAACCTGGTTCCATTAACATGTTAGAGGGAGAAGTTTGGCCAAACACTGTGAAATCTTCTTTGGCACTGTCAAATGTTTTACAGTGTTAAAAGCCAGGAACACTGGACTTTCTGGGTATGCAGGGCAAGCTATTAGTGCCCTTTTTATATTTTAGAAGAAAGCAGAAATTGTCTTTGACATGTTAAAAAGTATAAAGAGCATGAAAAGCTTGCATGGGCCCCACCTGAAGCCAGAGACAAAATTAGACACATTCAACATAAGCAGAAATAACATTCCCACATGGGAAAATAATAACAGTATAATTTCTAAATACTGAATTCATATTACTTATTGCCATCAGATATCAGTCTGAGAGTTTAGTTTTAGACTTTGAAAAAATTAGACATTCATATGCTTCTAGATACAAAATAATCACAAGAGATTGTATTCAGCTCACATAACCTGTTGAGAGACTGTAGCCAAAGGAGGGAGAAAGGCTCTTCCTGAGGGTGACTCAGGTTTTCAATCTTTAGGCTCTGAGTTCAAAACTAGATGTTCCCTTCACTTGCAAGGGAAGAGAAGATAACTTGTCATTAAGAGAAGATAGTTTTTCAAGTAAGACATACTATACTTTTCATATCTGGACTACAAGAGCATTTTCTCTGATTTATATGCCACTGATCACTATCATGACCAGATATCTGGAATATGATAAGGATGCAGCAACTTCTGTAGTGACACAATGGGAACTTGAAAGAAACTTCATATTTTTCTGAGGTATTGGTCCTTGCCTGAGGTAAACTGTTTTACTAAATGAACCACTGATCTGCTAGGAAGACTGTCATGTACTTATTAATATCTTCTTATTCTTACCTATTTTCATATTATTGTGAGAGCTTTATATTACATTTTAAAACCTTGACCTGACTTTCTGAAGAAAAGTTGTATTTATGCAGACACTGAATGAAAAATATATTGGTTCTCAAGAATCATTACTATTCCCTACTGTGAAGTTCCCTGCTCAATGCTTACTAACCCTTTAGAACTTTGTACTGTAGCATTTTTATATAGTTTGATTTGAAGGCACCCAGCTGGTTCTGAGAATCATTTCAGTACCCAAAAACTAAATAGGTAAGTTTACTACAATGCCTTAGGATAGCAATCACAGTTGTATTTAAAAACATGAGCCTGGGAGAAGGTGTTCTCATGTGCCATATCCATGCAGCCTTCAGGATTGATTGTGGAGATGTAAGAAATGGCAACCCTATCACATGCAAAGTGTGTGTCAGATAAAGTGAGAAGGAGGTGGGTTGAAAACTGGCTGAAATGGCAGGCTGAAAGGACTGTAGTCACTGTCTCAAAGTCCAGATGGAGGCAAATCACTACCAGAGGTCAGTACTGAGACCAACCCTGTTTAACATCCTTATTAATAACCTGGATGATGGGAAGAATACACCCTTAGCAAGTTTGCAAAATACAAAATAGGGAGGAGTGACTGATACAGAGAACTGGTGTGATGCCCTTCAGAAGGACCTCAGCAGGATGAAGAAATGTGCTGACAAAAGCCTCATAAAGTTCAGTACAGGGATATGTCAAATCCTGCATGTGGAGGGGAACAAGTATGTGCTGGGATCTAACTAACTGGGAAGCAGCTTGACAGGGAACAATACTGGGGTCCTGATAGACAGCAAGGTTACCCTAAGGAAGCCATGTGCTCTTGCTGCCAGGGTGGCCAGTGGCTGCCTGGGCTGCACCAGATAGAACATTGCCAGCAGGTTGTGGGAAATGATCTGTCCTCTTCACCCAGCATCGGTGATGCTACATTTGGACCAGTTCTGGGATCCTCAGTACAAGGTACAGATTTCTGGAGCGAGTCCAGCACAGGGCTACAAAGGTGATTAAGAGCATCTGACAGATGAAGAAAGGCTGAGAGAGCTGTGACTGTTCAGCCTTAGGAAGAGAAACCTTGGGGGAGTCTTATCTCTGAGTATATAAATGTGATGGGAGAGAATAAACAAGAGGGAACCAGGCTCTTCTCCATGCTATCCAATAACAGAACCAGAGGCAGAAGGCATAAACTGAAACACAGGAAATTCCACCTGATCACAAGAAAGGACTTTTTTGTTTTACTTTGAAAGTGATCAAACATGGCAACATATTGCTAAGAGAAGCTGAGGAGTGTCATTCACAGCTAGATAATTCAACAGAGACAATTCAAACCCAGCTGGGCAGAAGGTAAGCAACCTATTGTAGCTGACTGTGTTTGAGCAAGGAGGATGAACTAGACAAGCTCAAGAGCTTCCTCCCAACCAAAGTGATTTTGTGACTTTGTGATTAATAACCCTTTAAAGATCTGGCATTGCTAATAGCTTATTGTAACCACAGTTCCCTTCAAATGCAGACTGAATGGCTGTTTGCTCTGTCTTTATATAAAGTTTCCAGAAACTTAGTTAAAACTAGCACAAACACATTTGTTGGGTCTGTTCTCCATCATAAAATCATATTATTTCAATGAAAAATCCTAGCATGGTTCTTCATTTATTTAATTTTGTAATATTTTCATTTCAGAAAACTTTGAAACTCCTTCCTATTTTTCTTTATGCATTTTTATTTATTATTTTTAAGTGTTTCATAACAGATAAGAAATAAGTAGTACTGAAAATGGAAGGAACACTTAATTTTTAGAATCAGTAAATAAGTTAATACATTTTAGTGATTGAAATAGCTTTGTAAATAGTATATCTCAGGTTGATTAACTTCAGTGCACAGAGAATCTAGGAATGGTATTCTGTACAACCACAAAGTAGCAACCCATCTTCATGGTTCTAGAGTAAAAATGGCATCCAGGACTGTGTCCAAACGGTCTCTCATGGAAGAACATATTCAGGGATTGCTGAATATCCATACTGGCACCAGGTGCTGGGGAGGAACCCTGAAGAGGTACGTCCACACAGTGCTTGAGCATCACAGCTGTGCAAAGGAGCTGTCCCTGCTGCTGGGGCTGACCTGCCGTGACAAACACTGGGCCATTCACAATTACCATGCTCCAAAAGGAATACTGACATTAAATTAACAAGGAGGAGACACTACTCACAGGAGAAGAGGAAAACAGTGACATTTATGACTTGTTTCGGTGCATCTAGCTCTAAAGGCTTCCTTAATCACCCTAAAACAGTGGGATTCCATGTCTCCTTCACCTTGGTGCTGAGATCATTGCAAGAATCAGGTATAAAGCTCTCTGCAGTGCACCAAATACATGCTGAAAGAGGCCACTCTGCATTGCTGTCAGAAAATAAGATCTGAAATCCTGAAAAGCTGGTGAAATAAAAAAAGCTCTCTATTCTCTTGGCACTAAGCTTGTATAAAAAATTTAAAAAGCAATCTGAATACTAGACACTAAAAGGAAACCTAAATTCAGGAAATGAAAGAAAGCTCTGTAAGTACTGTTTCTGATAGTACATTCTTTTTCAAGAAAGGCATTTATTTCTCACTATCTTATCAGTATCCCAGTGGTAGTCTGTGAGCTAGAGATAAACGGAAATTATTGTTTTTTTTCTGGCTAACAAATGAATCCTTACAGGATTCTAAAATGGCTACAGTTTGCTCACCTCTCAAATGTCTATCTCTTTTCAGGAAGGTATCAGAGGTAAAGTTTTCCCAGGCATTAGAGATAACCAATGGATGCCTATTAACTACTTGAGAACAGGAGACGGGTCGGCTGGGGTAGAAAGTAGGGAAGGATGAAAACAGGGAGATGGCATCAACTGGAGGACAGAACAGACACCAAGATCTTGATTGTCCAGAGTAAGTTTTCTCAGGAAAGAGCTGCTTCCAGCATAAGAAATTAGGTAAGGAAAAACATGCAGGTGAAAACTGGTGGGATCATTCAGTCAATGATACTATATAGCCCAAACACAGCTCTGCAGGAACTGATTTTCAGAGAAGACTTGTTTTGGTGTTAAAGGCCAAAGGTCTGTCAGATCATCTCACTGAGCTTCCTATTAGCATACCAAAATCTCTTTTTTCTCCACTTACTCCAGTATACAGTCCGGTAGCAGGAATGTTTTTGGATAACGTACATCTTAAGTGAAGGCATACTGCAAACCTTGAAAGACATCCTGCTTTCCCCTGGGGGATTGCTGTAATAGGTCACGTTACAAACGTTTGCTTTATGTCTAATTGGAATCTGACTGTTTTCAGGTACCTGTCATTGAATCTTATTATCTCAGTGTCTGCTAGAAAAAATGGGCTTTGCAGGCTCAGTATCTTCTTCCCAGGGGAATCCTAATGCAATCCTGTCATCTTCCTGTCTTCTGCTTAGTAAGATGTTAAGATATTTAAATCTCTTCCTATAAGGCCCTTTTAAATTTTTTATAGAAAAACCTCCACATTTTTTTCCTAGCATTTGTCCTGTTCTACCTGCCTTGCTATATTTTTAACCCCTTTTTAACATGCAGGCACAGTTTTTTCCCTATTAAAATCACTGTGTTTTCTACATTATGGAGTTGTTATCCACTGGATTGAATTTGGAAATTCAAACTCTGTGATCTCAGAGCTTCTCAGTTTTTCAAGATGTAGCCAAGATTAATGTTACCAAGCCAAAGAGCAAAGATGACTACCTGAGTAGGCTTTTTTAATTTTAAACAATGTAAAATAGATTTGCTGAATTTTCCAGTCCTCTACTTTTCCCTACTAATTACCCATCTCCACTGTTTATATACAGATTTTCTCTATATTTAGTAATTGGATTATCCTATTGTTTGGATTTCCTTATTCACACTACTTTTAATATCTCTCCTTCCTACAAGGTAAATTTTTGCGGCTCTGCACTGCATTTTCAGGAAAGAAAATACACTTGCAATTACAGGTGCTCTAGAAGTCATCATCACTATGAATCACAGACATAAATAAACAAGGCTGATGAAAGACCTTTTATTGCTATTAGTTATAACATGAAATGGGTTACACAGACAAGTTGTGACCTGTGAGATCAGATTTGTATCTAGAGTTTTAATCTCTGTTCTTGCTGTGGTAGAGAAAAATGGCTATCATTTATCACTAGCAAAGCATACAGCAAGCAGTAAGAATGTGGGAGCTCAGCTACATTAAATAGTAGCTGCTGTGTATGTATATAAGCAGTACTGTGCCATATGTCTATTACAAACAGTATGCTGTAATTATGAACACAGACACATAATAGGGGACCTGAAACAGCAAAATTCAGATAATTGCAATGGCAGTGAGCAAGCGTCATTAATTAATTTACTCAGATAATCAAGAGCGAACTAAAATTTCTCCACTACACTGTGGAGAAACCACAAGGTATTTCAATCAAACCAAAGAAAAAAGGCAGGGGAACTCTCCAGGTAAAGGAAGAGTTTGGCTTCTTCTGTTTCCTCTTTCAACACAATGTCCTGGCCATAGGGCTAATAATGCTGGTATATAGTTTGTGACAAAGTGCACTGTTCTTTTTCTATAGTTTGTAAAGAGCAAGACTGCAATGCTCCAGGTATGATCAGTACAGTACAGCCTATTTGCTTCACAGGTTATAGAATCCACATGGATGGTCTGATGTCTCATGTTGGAACTCATGTAACAGTTTTAATGAGTCTAATCACTGACTTCTAGGGGAAGCAGGGGAAAGAGTGCCAGGAATATGAATCCACCTGGCAATGGCTCTGTTAAGCTATCCTCTGTCTTATCTCTCCTTTCACCCATGCATGGTGGCATGTACTTAACACATAAGGCATAGAGTTCAGAGGACAACCACTCTTCCAGATTAGTTAAAACATGGCCAGATTCTAGCAATGCTACATCTTACATGCAAAGCAACAGTTACTAATCATGATTCGCTCTGATAAAGAGTTATAATTTTGATCATTTCCTCCAAAACCAAAACATGCATTGTTTTTTGTTCCAAGATTTTGTTGTGCTGAGCTGAAGCCTTTATGAATAGCCTTTGCCTTCACAGTACTATAGAAGTTGATCATTGCACCTACTTTTCCAAACAACCAATATAAAAAAATATTTTCCAATATTATTGTTGCTATTACTATAAATTTTGTTTTATTACTAAAAATTTTTGTTGCAGTTTGCTATCTTCAATTAGTCTGCACACAAAACTCATATGCTTTATATATATATATACACCACTGCATTTGAATTACTAACACAAACAAGTAGAACGGATAGCAACAAATTAATTGTTCTTTTAATCTTAGAGCCATTTGGGTTGGAGGGGGATCTTGAAGATCATCCAGTTCCAATCCCCCTGCCATGGGCAGGAATACCTTCCACCAGATCAGCCTGCCCAATCCAACCTAGGCTTGAACACCTCTGGGGATGGGACATTTACAACTTCTTTGGGAAAATTATGCCTGTGTCTCACCACCCTCACAGTAAAGAATTTTTTTCCTAATATCTAATCTAAACCTACTCTCTTTCAGTTTGAACCCATTCCTTTCTCCTGTCACTACATGCTCTCATAAATAATGTCTCTCCATCTTTCCTGTAAGTCCCCTTCAGGTACTGGGAGGTCGCAATTAGATCACACCTTCTCTTTTCCAGGCTGAACAATTCCAATTCCCTCAGCCTTTCTTCATAGGAGAGGTATTTCATCCCTCTGATGAACTTGTTGGCCTCTTCTGACTTGCACCAGTAGATCCATGTCCTTCGTGTGCCTGGGACCCCAGAGCTAGATGCAGCACTGCAGGTGGGGTCTCACCAGAGCAGAGCAGAGCAGAGTAGAGCAGAGCAGAGCAGAGCAGAGCAGAGCAGAGCAGAGCAGAGAAGAGGAGCAGTGTTCCTCCCTCACCCTACTGGCCACCCTGACTTGGATGCAGCCTAGGATACAGTTGGCTCTGTGTCCAGATGCTGCACTCTGAGAACTTGTTTGTGATTTGTAATCCAAGAAACAGTCCTCAAGAGTCAGCTTTCCTAGGATCACCAAGTCAGAACACAAGTTTCTTTTGAAACTTTTCAACTGTCAGCTCCTAAGTAGAAATGAGCACTACCTGTCAATAACAGCTGAGTAACAGATACCGTAAGTATAGGCACCATAAATTAGGGACTTGACTGAGAAAAGACCTATTATACAGCAAGGACATTTCAGCATTCACTTCAGCAATACCTGGCAGAAGAACCTGGCAGTGGAGCTAGATGGCTATTAAAAAGAGTGATTTGAAGAATTCAGAAATGTCTGTTTCTGAATTATGCAGTACCGTTTCAAGGTTCTGTCAAAGTTATGGGTGTTTTCCTGTGAAGTTCTGAAATGAAAAGCAGAGTTGAGATATTAATGTTCTGTGAAGGACATTAATTTAAAACATGCACAGTGCTAAAGTTTGCTATCAGCTGCTTTGCAATACAGAGAAGCTTATAAAGGAATAAAATATGGTTAGCAGAAAAGTTTCATTTTAAGTTTGATGTTTTCATTTGCAGCACTAAAGGGTATAGTTTATGTTTTATTATTGTTTTGATACTGAAAAAGCTCATTTTCTTGTACTTCTTATTGAAATGGGAGTAACTGCAGTGGTGCTGGGCATCCCACATAGTCACAAAGCTAGTGGGAGCAGACTGTGTGGAGAAGAAACCCCAAGGCTAGACCTCTTTGGAACTTTATTTGTCACCTTTTACATCGCTTGATTCAGAAACATCTTTGGGGCCAACTTTGGGCTATTCTGCTGCTAACCTGTAGAACAAGGCACTGAGGCTACCCCAGTGTACCTTATGATCCACTAAGAAAGGCACTCAGACTCCATACTGCTCAAAACACCATTTTCTGGAGCTAACACAAGAAACAGAAAGAATATATGTAATTTTACATCCCTTCAGATGCTGGGAGTCCTGAGCCATGCAGCATCTCACAGACTTCTACTCAGGGCATATGGTATAGGTCCCATCCTGTAGAAAGGTTCCCTAACATTTTGGTTTTGAAACCTCTTACAGAATTTTCTTAGACGTATCTGTTGTCAAACAACGGTATGTTCACATGAGAACTTGATGCTCTTTTTTAAGATAATGCCATGGCCACACAGGTGGTGTAATTGGAAACACAGAGTGGGAGCTGCCTGTGGGCTGCTCTGTTGCCATCACTCTACTGAGTTTACCCTGAAGAACAAGATGTACATGCAGCACAAGGAAGCACAGCCTGCTCGGATTGACACTCCTCGTGGATTACTAACTCCTGATACACAATAGTCTTCTGGTTAGGATTGTTACAACCCCAAAGGGAAAAATCTTGCATCTGTTCAAGGCTTTAGGCTTTGGTTCCCCGCAGCGGGCATCAGCTGGTGCTCTGTGACACTCTGGTAAGGTTCCACTGCTCCCTGAAGTGAGCTCTGCCTATTATCACACATGAGACAGAGTGGCAAAGGACTGTTTCTGAGGGGTTCCTGTTCTTCACTGTTTTGCTATTTTAAGACAATACAACAAGGTCCTGATGGGACCTTGCAGGTCACCGAGTCCAGGCACTGCTCTCAATGTCAAGGAGACTTCATAATTCTTTTTAGAAACTTTCTGACTCTAAGACTGCTCCCACAGTACATTTTCCAGAGTGTTATGCAGTTGTGCATCAAATTTGCTGTTCAGAGGGATTTCCATTGTTGCTCTGCCATAAAGCTGACCTCAGAAGAGTCTATGGCACACATGGACCTGCTCTGTGATTGCTCAATGCATTGGTCTGGAAAGACTTGTCAAAAATTGAATGTCATTGCAACTGTGTCTAACCTGCATGAATGGGTTTTCCTATATAAGTATCATATTGTAATTCAATGTGAGACTTAGAAGAGCAAGGCTGGGAAGTTGCAACAGTCTTCCATGAACTGCTTCTCATCTTATACTTCCACTTAATTGTAAGACTATAGCTGTTTTATTGTCACGGAAGATGCTGCTCCCAAGCTGCAGGCCAAATAATTATTTAGGCCAAACTGAAAGCCAAGGGATTAAAGCATGATAGGGACCCAAAAATACTTCAAAGGGTGAAGAGAGAAGGGGACAGCTGACAGTGGTTTAATTTGTGGGCAGAGGGATCCATGCCCCCAGATTGTGAACTGAAGCCTATACAGAGCTTGCTGTGTAAAAACTGGGAATTAACAGTGATTCTCAGAGAAAAAGCAGGAATCAATGCCTGTTCCCACAGCACAGAATAAGACCCTCTAGCCGAAAAAAGCACCAAAGCTGGACAACATTTGAAGCGAAGATTGCAAAAAGGAGAAAGAACTAAGGAACTAGGAAAGACTGACGAGAGAAGAGTGCTTTAACACTATCTTTTCCAGAGTCACAGAGGAAGGAAGCATCCTTGCCAAGTCAGGAATTCCTCTGACTTCTCTATCTTCCGAGAAATCATCAGTAAGACAGTGATTACTGTGAGAAGCCCTAAGAGTCCACTCAGGAAGGCTTCAGCTTCCTCTCAAGCACACAGGGAAGCTCAGAAGTAAATGACTAATGGCCCAAAGCTTTATTTGATTTGCTGCTACAATTAAGTAGTGGCTGGCAAAACTCAAAGGCCTCCCTCCGGTACTAATCCATACTGGGCTATTTCAAAGAGTTCCTGAGAAAGTAGAGCTTAGATAACCTCATTAAAAGCATTTGAGAGGCGTTTTGGTTACATTAATGCACTATATGACTAGTGAGGATAGCCATATGCTGCTCATACATAAAAATATTAATAAGTCATAGCTGAGGTTCCTAAGTTATGCCTAAATGCAATAAAGATATGATGGGTACTTGGATATAAAGAATGTTCACTGACTGAAAGTTAATTTAGTAATCCCATCAAAACAAAAGGGTAAGGAGTGTTTAAAGTTCCACTTAGACTAATATTTGATTTCCAAGGCTGGCAACTAGACTAATTTTTTTTCAGAAATTAAAACGTTGCATGGAAATATTTAAATAACTTCCTCCAAGAGAAGTGTTCCTTGTGCAGATATGGGGGTTAGAAATTAAAGAAAGAGAACATAGATATACAGACTAATCTTCTGTTCCCCTGACTTGCCTTTGCCCACATCTGTAGTTGTGACAGATCCACTGTAGTAATCACCTGCTTACAACCTTGTTGCTGCAAGGACATGGAGCCCCTCCCATCCGAAAGGAAAAATAGTGTGACCAATGGTAACATTTTTCACCTTCAGATATACCACTTGACCCTAATGGTAAATTCCTTTTTGGAGATTCAGAAGGAGTCAGTTAAAAAATAAATTCACAGAAAGTGTGAAGAAAAAATACAGCTCGTTATTGCAAATTGGATCACAAGAACGGCAAAAACCAATTCTGGTGTAAGATCCTGCTTGATATATCCAAATTTTGGGTCATAGCTTCTACATTTCAGTCCCTGGAGAGCATCTCAAGAAGTATCATCACTGCCAAGGCACAGACAGTTTTGACAAAATTTTCTTTACTTTGGTCTTAAAAATCTGCAACAAGGGAAATTCTTAAATTTCCACGCTGTCTCTTCTGGGGCATTGTAATTCTGGTATGTAACCTAAATCTCATGCTGAGGTTTTGGCTCCTGTAGTTCTTGCTCTTTTGTCTTCACTATGGACTTTCAGAGGGCTCATGTGCTACCACAGACTATACTCCTGTTTGTTCCTGCTCGGACAGCCATGACCCTGGTGAATCATGCTCAGGCTGAGGTTCACTGTAACCTCCCGATTCTTCTTCACGAAGCTGCTGCTACCTACCTGGCTGTTCCACCGGCTCTAGCTTTGCACTTGTGCTTCAGGAGTATCCCAATTTCCAGTTTGCCAAGACCTTTTCAGAAATCTAATGGTACTCCCCAGCGTGGCCACAGCTTTCCCACAAACTGAGCACGCGTGCTGCCTGTATGGCTATCCACATCACTGGTGACAAACTTTGAATGAACCGCTGCGTTTCCCGCGTTGGCTGCTTAGCCGTGCAGCAGCACAGCCAGGTCGGCAACCAGCTGTCCCTTGCCTCGCACTAATCGCGGGAGTCAAACCCACCCTTAAACGAGCTAAAAACTCGCTTTATCAGAGAGAGACGTCCGAGCCCAGCCGCTCCCGCAGAGCGGCTGCTGTCGCTTGCACATCCCCTGCGCCCCGCGCGTTCGGAGCGCGGCCGCACGGCTCCCGGCCGGGTGAGCTGGCCGTGGCCGGGCCGGGCCGGGCCCTGCCGGGGTCACCATGGCGACCCGCGGGGCTGGCGGGGCCGGCGGGGCGGGGGTTGAGCCGCCGGGCTCCCAACCGGCCGCGGCCAACAGCCACCGCCTCCAGCGGCCGCGCCTACATAGGGGCGGCGGGCGGCGCAGGGGGGCGGATCCATCCGTGGGCTGGCGGCGAGCGGAGCCGGGCGGCGCGGTGGGCCACCCTCCATCCTGCGGGGCGGGCGAGACGCATGGATGTGTTACCCGGGGCGCATTTGTGGTCGTTCACGAGGCTTTTCTTTATTTAATTTTATTTTTTTTTGCCCTGCGCACCTCCACCTTCTCACCCACGACTTGATTTTATTTCTGTGGGTTTTTTCGCTCCTCCGAAAGGTACTAACGTCGGGGCGATGCATCGCACCGGAGAGAAGATCCGTGCGGGGCGGCGGGAGTCGTGCCCCGCTGTCCCCCGCGGCAGCGGCGGCCGGGCCGTGCTGGGGGTGCTGACGGAGAACGGGCAGCAGCCGCGGCCCGGCGGCCAGGTGAGCCCCGCTGCCCGCGGCACGGCCGCCCCCGGCCCGCAGAGCCCCGGCCGAGCCCCCCGGCCCTGCGGGGCCTGGCAGCAGCGGGGCACGCCCCTGCCTCGAGGCTGCCGGCAAGGGGCTGCAGGCGCGGCGGGGTGAGAAGGTGACTCGGGCTCCAGTTCTTAAGCGTGAGTTTCCCGAGAAACCCTGCTAGTAACCGCTCAGTCCTAACCTGCCGGTGTTTCCCCGTGGAAGCACCCTGTGTAAATAATTCGTCCTACTCGACCGCTTAACCTCCACAGTGTAAGGGGTGGTTTAAGAAAGGGCTGTCCGCTGATCCGAAGCTCTCATTGCTGCGTGGCTAGCCGTACTCGGTTCAGGGTGCCAGAGCCTTCAAGAAGTTCAAGTTAATGGCATGTCTTTTTTCTGCCTTTCTGTCCCTCAAGCCCTCCTGAAGTCTGCTGGTGGGACAGGGACAATGTTACTGTCCTGACCTAAAACGGCAGCTGGTATATGTAGGCAAACTCTTCTTGGCTTTGGCTGTGTAAACCCCTTAACTGTGGTCATGGCTTACTGGCAGTAGATGGTGTGAAGGATTGCAGCCTGGTCACGTGTAGTCCTAGGGTTTGCAATGCTTAAGCTCAAAAATTCAAACTTCAGTTTTAACTCTGCTTGAAGTGTCCTTTTGGTGATGCAGTCCTTCCTAAGCCTGTGGCAGTGCTTGAGCACTTTTGTTAACTTGCTGCACTGGCAGCTGCTCCTTGACAGAACTGAATGTGGAGCAGCCTACACTTCCCAGCCCCATTAGAACTGAGCAGCACCCTCATTCTCCTTGGTGGGAGGCGCTGAATTATGATGCTGCTCTCCTGATTTCCCGACTTTTACTACTCTTCATTCTTTTTGTGAGGAGTCTGCCACAGCAAGACAGCAACAACTGGCACCAACTTCAGAAGCACCAAATGTAGTTGGTGGCTTTTTCTATGAACTTTTGTTATTAGTGTCTCTTATACAAGGAAAGTATTTTCTTTTTGAAAACAAGTGACACTTTCTGTTTTCCTCCTGAGTTGCCCTCCCACAGCGTTAATGTGTGCTCTGCTTCAGGGTGCTGCTGTTATCAAGCGCTTCTCTGGCTTTGCAAACACCATCCCTTTATCTAGAAAAGATGAAGTGCCCAACTTCATGGTCAGTGCTGCATCAAAGCAAGGTTTTGCTATCTACGTAGATGACCCAGAAGATAAAGAAAACTACAGCTGCCAAGTGTCTGAGGAGCTGGAATTAAGTCACTGTGAACTGGATACCAGTGCAATGACATCCAGTATTCACCGGCTGCTGGATCTGAGTTCAGGTAACTCCTGTTACTACTCAGATGGTGTCCATAGCACAACCACCTGTAGGGTGGTTATGAGTTGTGAATTGTAAGCTAGTGAGCAGCTTATGTCACAATAAATAACACTGTAAGCTAACTTGGATTGTGTCTACATGAAGGGCAACACTTCTGAGCTAAAATTAGCAAGAGAAGGTAAAGAGATTAATTATACAAATGTCTTGCTGCTTCCTATTACCTGTTAGGCTCTCCTATGGTAGTGGACACATCCTTCCAATCCCAGCCAGAGGATCACATGGAAGATGTTGTAACTCTGGCTGTGGGAGAGTATGCAGAAGACATTCATCAGTACCTCCGAGAGGCTGAAGTAAGTTGCTGTGAGAAGCTTATAGGTATTTGTGGTAGGCTGCAATATTGCAGAGATCCAAGGCTGCCACTGAACTACAAAGAAGATAAAGTAAACAGCAAAAATAATTTCTTAAGGCAGCATATAGTCAGTGGTAAATTCTTTCAGGATTAATGCATCCATGTTATTTCCCATCATGGGAGCATCTCTTGACTGCTTGGTATGAAGAATTCTTGCAAATGGGAGTAGAATGCCAAAAAAATGCTGAAGCAGTTTGGTGTGATCTCACTGATAGCTTTCTGGCTATAACAGTAGTTTTTCCTACCTTCTTGTGTGAGAGCAATGAAGTACAGTCTCCTGATAGGAAGAAGGGGGGGAATCTGATTGGTTCATTTTCAGGTCCGAGTGGTTCAATTATTTGATGGCAAAGGCTGCCCGTAGTCCAGGAAGTGTTTTACTATTCTGCTAACACCATAGCATCAATCTGTCTCTTCAGTGTAGAAATACTACTTTCTAGAGATGCCACTAGTTGGGAATAATTACCACTGGCACAATAATTGTAGTTAATACTTAGTAAGAGTGGGACAACCCCTGCTTCCTTAGTGTAAGTGTAAAGAATATTCATCAGCTCAGCCATGCATTGTTCTCTTCAAAGTGATGATCCTGATTCTTCAACTCTTTCCAAACAGATAAGGTTTAGGCCCAAGCCCTACTATATGAAGAAGCAGCCTGATATCACAACAGGAATGCGTGCTATCCTGGTAGACTGGCTGGTGGAAGTAGGGGAAGAGTATAAACTTCGGACAGAGACTTTGTACTTGGCAGTGAACTTCCTTGACAGGTTTCTTTCCTGCATGTCTGTTCTCAGAGGGAAGCTACAGCTTGTAGGAACAGCAGCAATTCTTCTGGCGGCGTGAGTGTTTCATCTTCTGAAATCTTGGTGATCTGAAGCCTATTTTTGGGCTTAGTCATATAGTGTAATTTGAAGGTAGGAAGCTTGTGTTAGTAGGTAGCTTTTCATGACGTCTCGATATTACCAACTCCTTTGGTACTATTAAAATTTAACATTTAATGTTGAATGTGAAGAACTGTAGTAGGGAGAGCTTGTAACCATAAACACAGTAGCAGAAGCAGTACAGTATTTAACTGCTAGCCTTAAGGCTGTAATAGACTCAGTTGCAATCTACAGTTAGCCTTTACTGCTCTAACTAGACAGGGTAAGCAGCACATCTTAGGAGTGTATGGGTGTTTGTCTAGAGTGTGCTGTGTTACTGAGACTTCCCCACTGAAAGCTTGCTGTTAAGAGCTAGAAATGTGAGTGTCTGTCTGTCTAGACTGATGACTTGGTGTTCCTCTAAGCATATTTGCCAAAGTTTGAAACTAAGTTGTTAGCTAGCCTGGAGGAACAAGTAAAATTAGAGCTGTCCACAAGTTTTAGTAATGTCATGTTCTCATCCTGATGCAAGTCCAGCACAAAGATTTCTTTTATTGTAACTTCAAAGGTGTAAAATGTGGCTTCTATATCCCTTTTTCAGGAAGTATGAAGAGATCTACCCACCAGATGTGGATGAATTTGTCTATATAACAGATGATACCTACACAAAGAAGCAGCTGCTAAGAATGGAACACTTGCTTCTCAAAGTGCTGGGTTTTGACCTAACAGCCCCAACCATCAACCAGTTCCTCCTGCAGTATATTCAGAGGTGTGGAATCTGTATGAGGACAGAGCACTTTGCAAGGGTATGGAGTATCTGCATTTTAGGACTGAGGGGCAAGATATGATCCTTAAAGGAGAACTACTTGCATTTCATGAAACTGTCTCTTCAACAGGCCTAAAACTGCATGCTTTATAGCAGTGGCTTGTGTACTGAGACAGATGGCTCATGGTTTGATCAGGGATAATTCACTGACTAGGCAATTAGGTGGTAAAAATCTGTTTTTTTTTTTTCAACAGTGCCTGTGTAGCAAATCTGTCCTGGGTTTGGTGCTACTGCATATTGCTCCACAATGACACAGACTGTATCTCTGTAGCTGCATAGGAGTTGTCTGAAATAGGCGACCATGCTTAGAAACAGCAGAATTACAGTGAAACATCTGACCACCTGCTTCTCTGCAAAGGGTGTGGGATTGTACAATGTGTACTCCAACAGAGCTGATGCTGTGCTGCTTAGAGCTGTCCATTTATCCCTGGTGTCCAAGTGAGGTCTACCTATATAAACAAGAGCCTTAGCAGATGGGAAGTGTGTCTAATTTTTATGAAACCTGACTTTTCTGTGTGTCTACCTGTAAAATCAATCTGATGATGGAACTAGAACTTCAGATTAGAGTAGATGGGTTAGGCTTTGGCAAAATGTGGTCTTTCTGTCCCCCCCGAAACATGATAAAGGGCCTTCTGTAAGATCTGTAAGGACTGGAATGGTAATTCTTCTCACTAAATATGTAGTTTATACTTTTGTGTATCATACTGAGACCATTGCTTAACTTTTAATACTTGCTGTATTGGACTGATTGTACCAGCTAGGTTGATGCTTTTTGAAAAACTTGGGTTTTCTTTTTCAGTATCTTGCAGAGCTGAGTCTCCTTCAAGCTGATCCTCTTCTGAAGTACCTTCCTTCACAAATTGCTGCAGCAGCTTACTGTTTAGCAAACTATACAGTGAACAGATCTTTCTGGGTAAGAGCAACAACTGTGTGTTAATAAATAGCTCAAGCTTTTTGTTATTGTTAGAACTGAGCTGAGAAGGAGGAGGGGTAGCTTTAAAGTATGTTGTTCTAAAGGCTGAAATCCTAGTTAATAAGACTACTAGATAAATGACGGTTAAGTAAACATGAAATATCATGCCCCTTCTCTGAAACAGAAGGGATTTTACTGTCTTTCTCACTTACATCAAGGCTGTACTAAAGGCCTCACAAATCTCCAAAACTACACCTGTGGATACGTTTCAGAGAATTTCTGGGAGAAAGGGGAGAACTGAATGTGTCTACTTGTGTGATTTCACTGCGTGGCTGCTTTACCACAAGCCTTGATGGACCTTCCAGCTGTGTGCTGGAGGAATAGCTTTAGTACAGAGTAAGATCCAGAAGAGATGTAATGGGTGCACATGCTTAGAGCAGAAGGAGCTTGTCAGATCTCACGGCACCAAGGAAGTCCTAGAGCGAAACTGATGGCATGATACAATTGAATCTTTTTCATACTTTAAGAATCTAGAGTGAGCTCTGATGTAGTGAGAAGAGTTTCTGCTTCTGTGGGAAGCCTATCTTCTAGATCACTGACTACAACAGAGTAACACTGTTTTTTCTCATCTGATCAGCCAGAAACACTTGCTGCATTTACTGGATATTCATTAAGTGAGATAGTGCCTTGCCTGACTGACCTGCACAAAGCATGCCTTGATGCTCCCCATTGCCAGCTGCAAGCTATTAAGCAGAAGTATAAGCACCCCAAGTAAGTAAACCAGTATGCCAGTATCTTGGATGGCTGTAAGCACAGGATGACACTGGTTTTCCATCTTGGGCTGTGACTGCTGTAACTTTCTCATAGCTGTCAGCTTCTAGTTCTGAAACAGAAGCCTCCATCCACCCCTTGAGGGGAAAACTTTTCTGACCAGAAAAGTGATTGATGCATAAGTATGTAGATGCATTGGATAACAACTTTGTCTGCAACGTTGCAGGATGATGCTTCTCTTCTCTAAGGTATTGCACAATCAGGTGGTAGTTCAGCTGACAAGTCTGAAGCCAGTATCTCAAGTCACTGCATTTCTATTCCAGGTACCTGCAGGTGTCTCTTTTGGAGCTCCCAGCAGTTCTTCCTCTACGTTAGACACTGTGGATCCTGGACCTGAAGATTACTGTGTCCCAATCAACAGAGCTGGTCTAACATTTCATAGAGCACTGCAGGTCATGTGTCTGTAACCATAGTGATCAGAATGATTTTTAAGCTAATATTGTTAATGAGATGCTTTTTAAAAATAGATATTAGACTATAGCTCTTAACTGTGACAGCACTTTTAATAAAAGTTTTATTGCACTCTACTTCTGTGAATGTTCTGATTCCAGTTAATACCTGCAGTAACCGTGAGTGGAATTAATTTTGCAGGTTTTGTTTTTTTTTTGTTTTGGGGGATGTTTTTGTAGTTTGTTTGTTTGGTGGGAATATTATTTTTACTAAATTGCTGTAAGCACTTATAAGTGGCTAGAGTGGATAAAGCAGAGCTTGAACTACCACAACCTGACATCCCTGTAGGCACAGGTGATTTTCTGTAGTCCTATTTGTTCTTTCTTCAATGAGAAAATTATGTAGGCATGAACAGAAGCTATTTTCTGTGACTTGTTTACCATATCAAGACCAAGAACATCCACATGCAATTGGTCTATGAACTCTGAACATGTTTGTAGAAGATCATCAATGTTGAGGTAAAAGTCAGATTTTCCTTTATGGAGGCTAAGTAGGGGATTGCTCTGCAGGGAGGTGGAGGAAGGGGAGATTGTGGCTGGTAGAGCTTCAGGAACATTTCATACACTGGTGAACAGAATGTATCAGAGAGCAATGCTAAAAGCTATGAGGTACTGGAACAGCAGAGTTGATCTAGATGGCTCCTGAATCATTCCTGTGGTGTGGAGTGGTGTTATAAAAAACCTGTTTGAGATGACCTCTCATGTCACTAGAGCCCTTGTGATCATGTGTGAAGAGAGGGTGATGGGACAGAACTATTAGCTATTTTAGCCTGAGCTGCTAAATGGTCATTTGTCCCATTGTCAGTTATTTGTCAGGTAGTGCTTTGAGGGGACAAAACAACCATCCAAACAAACCTTGTACTTTCAAACACAACCTGTATCCACAGTAGTTTAAAAATCAGTTGGTCATATTGGTCAACATGTAGGGAGCTATAATCCTGTCATCTGAGGTGTGCTTGTACTTCAAGAGTTTAAAATTTCCAGGGTTTACTGCTTCCTAAGAGAGCGATCTGTACTGTGCATTGTTTCCAAGCAAGAATAGGTTTAACGCTTGAGACCAGTATGCAGTTCAGCAGACATATTAAGTACCATGTAACAAGCCTCTTATTTTAATTTTAAAACCTGATGATACCAGTATGTGTGTCATGAGGCTCCTAGCTTTGGGCATTCCCTCAATGTATTTCCTTTCCCTGAATTCTTCCCTGTGCAACCTGATGGATCTTTGTAGTAATGCAAACTCTTGTATTTCTCTGAAGTGGAGGGTATTGGTCATGACTGCTTCACTTGTCTCAAAGTGACCATCCTTTAAGGGAGGGGAGTATTCGATTTCAGTCTAGTACAGTCTTGTGCTGTAGTTTCAGTCTAGTTCTTGGTCTCTTGCTTCAAACACTTTCTAATCAGTTAAGTGAATTTGTCTTGATATGTACTGATAATGACAGAAATGACCACTATCCCATGCTTATGTCCATGGCGTTCATTTTGTGGTGGGGTCCTCAATCCATGGATTTTGTCCATCCACTGAATTTCATGGCTGGCAGACATAACCTCTAAAGGTGGGCTATGAATTTCTCTCCTGCCTGCAGTGAGCTTCTTTAAAGAGATAGTCTCAGTGCAAAGCTGTACTGATAGTACCTACCTACAGGCAGCTTTTGGTTGCTTGTTTCACAAGGAAGTGGCAAGTGCCCCAACCAAGTGTTGCTAGGTCTTCCCAGCTTATGAGTACCAGCTTGTTTGGTGTTTCGGGCAGAATGTAAGATATTCTGAAACTCCACCTTAGTAACACCCTACTTGTAAATAATAGTGCTCACTGAACTGCAGCTAACTGCAGTGTTGGGTATTTTCAAAGCAGAAATGAATGTCTCAAGTGCAGGAACATTTTCCTGGTGTTACGGGAGATTAAAGATGTGTGGCCATGCTGCACTAGTAATGGGGAAGAGATGAGTTTTGTTCTTACAGACTATAACCACAGTCATGCCTCATGTTCCTGGGCCAATAGTTTTGGTGCATCTAACAAAGTAGGAGTCTGAATTTACTAAGAGTTTTAATATCTGGAGTCTTTCTAGAAGCCACACTTCTGTTTTATTTTCTTAGATTTAATTTATAACTGCAAGGCAATTGCAGCAGTTTTACTTCACATTCTCAGAACTTCAGTTCTTTGGTATACAAATGTACCTGGGGCTTTTTGGCTTTTTAAAGCTATAATACATGAAGGCTGTGCTTCATCTGTTTTCTTGTTTTGTAAATATTTTTGTAACTCAGCTTTTGACTTAAATATTGTTTCAGTCCAAGGGTGAAAGTGTAAAAGCAAATAAATGGTTAAGGCAAAGAATCACATAATGCTGCAGTATGAATGCTAATAATGAGTTTGGGAAAGATGGATTAAATTTTAATTTGTGAGACACAAGAAACTCATCTTGAAGTGGTCTCATCTGAGTTCTGTAATAATGTCATTTTGAATGCTCCTGCTCTATTCTCACTTCCTTTTTTTGGATTTGTCTTATTCAGAGCAAGGAAAAAAGACTTACTGCTGTTATAGGAGTGAGCCTTGACTCTTCCAAGGTGAAAACTGAGTGCAATCTCCTCTCTCCTTCAGTGTGAATCATCACACTTAACTCTGGCCTATCCCCCTGCAGGCTGTTCTCTGCAGATGATGCCTGAGATCAAGGGATAAAAGATGCTGCTGTTTGGCATAAAGTGGTAATGAAGGTGAAATAATGCTGGTGTAATAGATGAAGTGCTTGAATACAGATGCAAATACATGTAGGAATTGTACTGGAAATCAGATATACAGGAAGATGGATTTATAAAGAGGGAGATGAAAGCAACCCAAAAGGAAGCTTTAAGTTTCATTGATGTAGTGTCTATGCTATGTGGAATAACTAAGAGGTATGAGGCTCACATCCTTGTGTGATACACTTGAAACAGAACCAGATCTTTTGAAGACAGCCATATCCTGGAAAAGAAATAAAAGATAATCAGCGTTGAGGCCTGAACCAAGAGAATCTCATTTCTTGACCATCACCTTAAGTGGCTTTTAGACCATGGCCACAAATAAAACATTTTGTTGTTGAGTGTTTTTTTTGCTGTTTTTTTTTTTTTTTTTGCTTTTTTGTTTTGGGGTTGTTTGTTTGCTTTTGGTGTATTTTGGGGTTTTGTGGGTTTTTTGTTTGTTTTTTTGTGGTGTTGTTTTTTTTTTGTTTTATTTTGGGGTTGTTTTTGGGTTTGTTTTTTTTTTCCCCCCTCAGAGAATACTTCAACTGTGGCAGTTCTGGAACTGCCAAGGCTGATCATGCTCAGTTATCTCTGCTGTGAAGATCAGTCTGTTGAATGTCAGTATGTGTATTTCAAAGGCTGAATAGTAACTTCTATGCAGGTCACAGCATCTTCTCCCAGTAAAAATTTACTGGGACAAAACCTACTGGTGAAACAGCAGGCTGAGCATATCCAAGGAGTTTTGAGGGATCACTCAGTACTCCTAGTGGGTTAGGTTGAAATTGAGAGGTGTTGAGGATTTTATCTTTGACCCACAATGTTCAGCTCAAGAGGTCTTTAACATTGGTATTGGAACAAACATGAACATCCCTAATCTTAATCTAGGAATTTCCATATTAACATGCTGTGAGTTTCAAGAAACTTGGCTGTATGATTGTGGTTTTCTGTGTTGTAGTCAGCATTTTTAACCAATAATTTAACAATATTTTAGCCATCTCTGTTGTCCTGAGAAAGCTGTTCTTATAGCTGGAGATGTGTTGTGGATCCATTGTTCCCATAAGATTAAAAGGGATAAATGCAACTTGATACTTCAAGAAGGTAGTGATTTAAAAGCTAAGGTCTGCCTTTGTTTTCCTCTTCTCTGGGGTGAGTTAAGCATGTCTGAGAGGTAATTAGGTATTTAGAGAGAACACTTTAACTGTGTTCTGAACAGTTAAGCAACAGAAGATTGTCTGCTTTGCTGGGAAATCTGGCTGTGTGATTAGTCTGTGTGCATACCTGCTTGTTGTCAGTTCTGCAAATTACTCAAATTGGCCCTGATCGCTGGGGTGGGTACTTATTTTAGCCAGTGACCTTGAAGCAGCTTGTGGGGCTGCTCTTAAGCATGAGCAACAGGACAGCAATATCAGTGATTGCTTCCTGGGTTTCAGCTTTTTATCTTGCAATTTTCCTTGGCACCTGCTTTCCCAGAGCAGATCATCTTCCTATACTGAAGAGCTATGCAGACTGTCCTAAGCAGATGTGAACTGGAGTCAGTACAGACCCATCCCCTACTACTCAAATGTTTTAGAGGACTGTCAAGCTGACTGTTACAAAGTTTCTTGTGTCCTCTAGTGTTTATAGTGGATGTATGCATTTTTCCAATTGCATAAAACAAGAAACACGCTGATTACTTATTTTTAGCTTTATTTGTTTCAAAGTTCTCTTGTGTGGTAAGCTCTTGGATGCTCGTTTATATTGCATCTACTTAAGAGTAAAAAAGACAAAGCTTTCCATGATGGGATGCCCATAATGAACATCCCTGACAAGTTTATGGAGGATGTGCACTACAGAGATGTGGAGAAGCAGTGGTTTAGGCAGCCTGTATGATAAGTGTCTAATAGAGCCAGTCGGTCACAGCTTGTCTGTGCGCTCCTTGTGGTTTGTCACTGTAGATGGCAGCCCTGCTAGCATTGAAGAGAATTAGCACAGACAAACTTACAGGACAGCCTACAGACAGATACTGACCATATAATAGAGTCAATCTTAAAGTACATGCCTACCTGCATCAAATTAATTCTTGTCTCAGCCAAGAAAGACCAGGAAGTCCCAGCCCTAATCCCTCTGAAGATGCTGAAATTATGGCTGTGTCTTGGAGTTTTGTACAGGGCTTGCCTAGTTAGGCTGTGCTGGTACTGAAAAATAATTGTGGACTGAGCAATGACTAGTTCCTGGCCAAATATCTGACTCCCTTTGGCTTGTTTCCATTATGTTTAGGGCTGGCTAGTTTTTAAAGTAGATGTGTCTTGGAGAGAGCTTTTGGAGCAGGACAAAATACTCAGTGTGAGCTAACAGACTGTGCTGGCGTCTGCTCGGAGCTAGTGCTTGCAACCTGCCCCTCTTTTGTCTTAGCGATGTGTCTAGAATGACCAAGTGTCCCTGCCATTAATACCAGTAAATACCTAGTTAAACCATGAGGGAGTCCTCAGCCCTTGTTTTTCAGATCTTTATTTGAATACAGAAGAGCCTTACTGGAGCCAAGTGCTGAAAAACTAGGCTCATGATGAAGCATTGAGTTCTGGCAAGAAGTAGTCTCCTCCCTCCACCATCTGCAGCCAAGCTGCCTTTTCTGCTTGTTTACTGTTGTTTGTGTTTTGATGTGTAAATAACTTGAAAAAATAAGAGAGGGCGCTAGACCCTACAGCATTCAACTGATGATGTGAGCTCCTTACAGTAGAACAATGTGAACTCCATCCCTGTTTAGGCAGACACTGAAGTGACATGTGTCTCAAAACAGAATAATCCATTTGGGTATTTTTTTCCCGTCATAAAGAGGTCAGAAATATCAGAGCATTAACGAAATGGGTGGCAAAACAGGGTGCAGATGAGCAGCAACAGCGGTGCTGATGGATGTGGGTAGTGAGAATGGAATGAGGCATTGAGGTGTCAGAAGCAGGTTCACTCTGGAGCACATGCTTTCAGACAGCACATCTGTCCCAGTGCGTGTCACCTCTGAAAGGCGCAGCTGGGTTCAGACGGCGCAGGGAAAGACCTTGAGCCTTTTGTTTTGTTAAACAGAAAGACGCTCTATCCTGATGGTCTCCGAAGGACAGAACCAGAAGAGGGCACCAGCATCCTTGGTCTGGGGCTTGAGGGGAAAGCCAACCTCAGCATGCCCCAAAAGGGTCAACAGGGTGTGTGGTCTTGGGTTTCTTTTTACATGGTTTACAAGTAGACCAGCAGTATGCACGATCACTGAAAAAAACACAGCTTTGTTCAATTAATTTTTCATGAAATGCAACCAGGATTTAGCAAAATTGCAATGTAAGGTTGTCAGCTGTGCTGCCTAGCTGTCACATCTGGTGATCCAGGGATACTTAAAGAAAATAAATAATCCTTTCAGAACAGCTCTAGTCTTGTACATGAAGCTTGACTCTTTGCACTGGCCTGTCAAACAATTTCTGTAAGATTTTTTTTTTTCTCCCTGGCTATAAAAATCAGGGTAACTGATGTTGACTGAAAGCTTGATTTGGAAAGGATAAAAATATGATGGCAAGTGCTCTGCTAATATTCATGACATAGGTGTTCTGTGGAAGCAAGTCTGATGTGGGAGTACCTCCATACATTGCAGGTTGGGCAGATAAAGCATTTCTAAGATTACAGATCTGGTATGTTTTGTGCAGTAAAGAGGGGGGTGGAAATTAGCTGTAATTTCTAAGTTTAAATGTGTTTCTCTTGCTCATTAAAAATTTGAGTGCTGATCTTTTTTTTCAAGATAGTCTAGCTATATGGAAAGTTTTTATGTATGACAATTGTTGCCCAGTTTTCAGGTATTTCAGAGTCAATTTTTTATCTTGGTCATTTTGTCCTTGTCCTGTACCAACTTGAATTGAGTTTTGCTTTTACAAGCTGCTCACCCATTCAAATTTATACTTGTCTTTTTCTACAGCTGTTTCTAAAATGTTTGCTCTCATCTTTAACCTGTGAAGTAGAAGGCATAAGCTCCACTGTCAGAGTCAGTGGAAAATGTCTATCCAGCATAGTCATCTGAATGTTGCCGTTGCGTCTAACAGTTCAATAAAGAACTTGTCAGTAGAGCTTTTTAAGTCAAAGAGAAATGTCTTCTCCCTGGACAGTTTTGTTGCTGAGCTGCCACTTACTCTCTTTGAGCTTTTTTCAGGTTTTTGTACAGATTTATTTTAAGATAGTTGTTGAACTACACGTCATGCACAGAGAGGTGGGCTGCCTGAGGCGCTCCATGGACATTGGCTAGAGGCAAAAAAATGTTTTGTTCTGGCTAACAGTAGCAGCTTTCAGGAGGTGGTGTTGTCTCTGAATGAAAGAGGTACCAGGGAGAGCAGAGTGTGCTCCCATCATACAGGCATGTCTTCAGCAGGCACTTGATCACCCGTGAACAAATGCAATTTTCCACATATGCCTGTGCACTGGTAGCTGGACATTGCACTTCTTTCTCTCTCTCTTTTCTTGTCATTTGGTGACTGCTCACAACTTTCAAATGAAGTGGAAGAATGATGTGGTCCTGCAGAGGCTCCTTTGCTGGCAGGGTAACACTGTGCAGAGCTCTTGGTCCAGAGCCAGCAAGCAATAAATATCCCACGGGGCAGGACACAGCACACCCAGTTTTAAAAGTATCTCCCTGCATCTAGTCTTAAACATGAAGTTGGCTCTTAATCTTTTGTTGGCTACTTGACCTGTATCACCTGGTGGAAAGACAAGCCCATCAGGAAGTAAACAGGCTCCGATGGCCCTATTTTTTTCTGCAAGTAATCAGTGCAGAAAGCTCTGCTGCAGTTTGCCGGATTTTGCCTCACAAAACTTTCTGTAAACAGCTTCTTGTTTTAGTGCATGGACTTTAGGCCATCATGACACTCATAGCACAACCACTGCTTGTGCTCCCAGATCACTGAGCTGAGCAGTGAGTTAGTGATGTACGAGTGGGTTCTGCTGTTGAATATCATTCTCTGGTTACTATATAGGAAGTGCTGATCTCTGTAGCTCCCACTTGTGTTAAAGCAAATGCTGACTGCACTTAACTGGGGAAAAGTCCTTTATTGTATTTTCAAATGAAACCTCCAGAACTTTTCATAGCTGTATTGCAAAGAGAGAAGCAATTTTTTTTTTAAAGCTAAAGAAACAAACACAAAAAAGGAATAGAAACCCAGCACCCACCAAACTTATATTCATTAATCAAAGTACCATAAAGACTATGCTGTCAATATTGTATCAATACTGCACTGAATTATCTCTAGCACAACACAACATTGATCAAAATTTGCTATTTCCTCCATCTGGGGAAATTTGTGGGTGCTTTGGGATGGGAAAAGTTCCACAGGTTGGTTGGTAAGTGTCTGAAAAAATAATAGAACATTCGCTGGTTTTCTTAGTATGGTGTGACAGGAGTGATTGTTCTAAGCATGCTCAAGGAGATGGTGGGAATTTCTTTGTGCTAACTCATATTAAAGGAACTAAAAATTCAAGAGTGACATTAAGTGTAATGGTATAAGATTCAATGTAACATTAAAGCTAAAGAAAAAAGCTCATTACAGTATTGAATGTAATGAATCCATCTGGTCTTGAGCTATAAATGGGTAGAGATTAAAGGCTATCACTAGATTTTTTGTTTTCTAACCTTATTGATTGCCCCAATCTTTAGCTAGTGAAATCTTCGTGGAATCTCGCACAGTCATAAAATGGGGCCTGCATTTCATGATCAGAGTTTAGGATAGGAACATATTTTACAAGTATTTTTGCTATGCTCTGCATCTAGGGATGATGATAATTTCTGCCTAGAATCCTCCATTTTTGATAGAGTTTGGCTCCTATTTTTCCCTAAGGAAAGATCTATTGCCCCTGTGAAAAGCCAAGGAAACACATGAAGCCTCCACTGCTTATCAGTAAACACTTGGACTGAAATGAGTGGGTAGTCTTATTGTAGCTGATCCCATTGTGCAGGGGCTGAACAGGATCATGACTTCTTGTTCAGAGAACATGATTACTCTTTTGCTTAATTCATTGTCTCGTTTGTATTTGTTCTGTCTTTAATAAATGCTTTGTAGGATCCTGCTGAGCAGACTGTTTTTCATTTGTTTCACCAGTGAACCTTTTAGGCTACAGTGTATGAACAGACTTGAATTGTGCTTCAGCTGTAGAAGAAACCTATGTGTATAATTTGAAATAAGTGGTGTGTTAGGATAGTTGTGAGCAATGGTTAATTAGAAGGCTTGTTGCAGCTCAGGCTTTGGCAACAAAAAGTGATGGGGTTTTTTTGCTCAATATTGAGTCAAAGTGTACAGGGACCTTAGCTGATGTTGTCTGCATAGATGCATTGATTTTTGGGGTCAAAAACAATTTTCAGACTTTCTAATGCCTTTTAACCATGTTTGGGTGCTGCTAAATCCCTGTTGATACTAGAATCCTTCTATTTTTAACTTCTATATATCTGACTCTAATTTCAAGTCCTTTAGCTTTCCTTTCAGCAGCTAGGCTAAAGAGCCCTCCACTAACTGCATTTTCTTCTTATGTGAAAATTTAACCACAGTGATTAAGTTACCCTATGGTTTTTCCTCTTGTAAATAAAATAGACTGAGTTTTCTATGCTTGGGTTTGTTTGGGGTTCTTTTTATGGTAATAAATAACTTCTAGCTCTCTTGTGTTTGCAGCAGTCCTCCCCAGTTATAGAACATCCTCTAAAAACATGGGCATTGGGGGATGGATGGATGGAACCCTTACATTGGTTTCGTGAAGTCAGTAGGTGTAAGCTGCAGGTCTTCAAGGTCCACAGTCCCCAGGAAAGTAATTTCCTAATGAGTACTGAGAGTAGGTGCTGGCAGCATCACACAGCTGGAGATATGGCTCTAGCTGAAGCCTGCTTGTAATGAAAGCTGATTCACCAATTTTTTTCCCAGTGTATACAAATCAGAAGCAATCTCTCTGCCTTCTGGCAAACTACCCAAGCCATCAGTTAGGCAGGATTTAGCCGGATGTCTTCCATGCGGAAAAGCACTGCTAATGTATCCTAACTGTAATTAATATGCTAGTATTAAATATCACCTTCTGGTTTTTTATCTGAAATCAATGTTACTAAATGACTTCAAGCTCTTCCAGCATTTCTTTAAATTTCAGAGGTAATAGCATGGATTTAGATCCCTATTTTTTTTTTAGTAATGCTCACCTCAGCATTGCTTGAATGGTCAGACATGGCTTCAACTTCTTAACTCTCCTTTTTTTCAAAGTGTATCAGAAATAAATAATTAAGGTAAAGGAGGATAAACAGTTTATGAAGTTAAAACTCTGAAAGGAGCAGGCAACTTAGCGGTGAAGGACACAACAAAGCCTGGGGTGTGCAATGGTGCCTTTCTCCTAATCTTTCCTGGCAGCATCATGCTGATGCCTTCCATCTGCAGTGGGAGAGGATTGAGTTAGGGAACATCTAATTACATGGCTCTGCTGGGTGTCTGTGGTGAGGTGCTGGCAGCGGGGGGATGCCCCATGCAAGACACAAATGGTTCCATTTACCTCTGACCTATGCACCACAGGGCACAGCTGAGCCCTGCAGCCAACATATTGTTCCTCAGGGAAGGTGTATTTGAGAAAGGAGGAGAATACCTGACAGGAGGAAATATGAGGGAAGATGAGGCTGGAGGCAAAGAGTTCCTCTGCAGCCCTGGGAAAAAGTCCCACAGCAGAGCAGAGGGAAGTGAGAGGAAGGTGGAGTGTCACTGACACAGAGCCATTGCAGACTGACTGCATCCCTGTGTGCTGCAGTCTGGAGGGAGGCCAGGCCTTGGGAACAAGGGAAGGAAAGCTGCTTCAAAGTTTGCCTCTTCCTTTCCCACTAATCAAATCAGTAGTTAAATATTAATTGTAGTTGGCAATAAATTAAGTTCATTTTCCCCAACTCATCTGTTTTGCCCACGACTGAGGAAGCAGAGTTTGTTTAGCCTGGGAAAGGATGGCTAAGGAAAATTGCTTTCAATTGTTTAAAGAAGGTTGTTAGAAACGAGCATGGGGTTCCTCTGAGCACATAGCTGAGGCTGGGATGCAGCAGATGCAACAGCAGCGAAGAAAAGTCTCTGTCTGCACTTGATGGAAAAGTACTTCTTTAAGAGACTGGTCTTAAGCAGAAATATGGTGGAATCTCCTCCCTTGGAGATGTCTAGAAGTCATTGGAACAATCCTGGAACATCTATTGTGGCTGTGAATTAAATGGGGGCTTCCAGAGGAGAGTTGGAACCTGGATTTTTCTGTCATCCCACAGAATGCACAAATGGAATGGGCAAACTTTAGTGTAGAGAGGCTGTTTTTTCCCTGTGTTCAACAGCTGTGCTGAGCAGCTACAAGTCGATTAAAATGACATAAAATGACAAAGAAGGATGATGAACAACATTTTGTAAAAAGTGTGTAGTCTCCTGAGCTACTGCTCAAGAGAGTGTCTGCCTTTTAGTATGTTCTGTGTGAGTTTGGGGTTTTTATGTATATCTATACATACATAAATATATACGTACACAGTGAGGAAAAATGGTGAGGAGCTGTGCCTGACCCAAACATGTGATCTCAAAGGCTGAGAAAATGCTGACGGTTTTGGTCACCTCTTTCTGACACCTAGACAAAATTAGGAGCTTTTTGTCACTGAGTCCAGAACAGTAAGCAGTCTTCACGGTGTTGAACCTTGGGATGCATAAAACAGCTCGGGAGATATTCTGCAGAGCCCAGGCTGATACAGCAGTTGTGTTGCTGTAGCTTGGAATCACAGATACAGTGCTTTGCTGCCATACATGCCAGAATATAGTTTTCATAACTGTGAATCATATATGCCTGCAGTATTTTGGTTTCATCAATGCTTATCAAAGCCAGAAGAATTAAAAATAAAAAAAGAAAAAAGATAAGCTGACTCTTCAGAAAGCAGAAGGCAGCGATACTTCAACAACTTTGACTTATTTGATTTGAAGTCTGGTGCCTTCTCTAATTTGGTGGCTTGATCCTCAGAATTTCAAAGTAAGAGGTAGGAAATGCAATGGTAAAATTATCTACCACGTGTGTAGATATGGCGTGTAGAGGGGGGTTTTCTACCTTTGGTTGCTTTGTATGTACCTGTGCACACAGCCTCTGACAGGTTTGAACTTGTTCTTGGTCACCTGTGTGCCGACACAATTCATAAATTTTGAGATGCTGCACAGAGCTCCAATGTTTGATCACCTGTGGCCTCCTTTCTGTTACAGCTATCTCTGTCATAACTGATGACAAAAATGTCACCACAGCAGTTTTCAAAACTTTTTTCATGCCTGTTTGATCCTTTATGCCATCAGCTACCATGATGAACAGAAAAGTTTTTTGGTAGCTTTGATCTTTGTAACCTAGAAGATTAAATGTAACCAACCCAATCCATGGTATCCTGTAACTTTGTTAGAAACCAGCATGGGCTAAAGCTGAACTTGATGTTGGGTGTGACAGGTTCCATTTGATTGACCCAGGACCTGGAGAAAGTTTTCAGGAGTGCCTGAATGACTAAGTGTAGGACTTCTTCAATTTTAGAGAGTTTCCTGAATTATTTAGGAACTTAAAAACTGTCAGAATAAGTGGTAATGATTCTCCAAGGTTCCCTGAGCAGCTTGTTCTCATTTTGAAGTGCAGTAAGATGATAAACTAAGTCACTCATCTCTAATTTAACTGATTGCACTACTTATAGAGCAATGGGTTTTTGTAAACTGTAGCAATATTTCTTCGACATTATTTAGGAAAAAGCTTATTTGTATTTCAGGAATTGAAGTGCTATAAGGTACCAAGAGCAGAGATGTGGCTGTCTAGAACCTCAGTGAAGGCTTTGAATTTCCAAAGTTGTTCCAGGCTCCACCTCTAACATATAAGGGGACACATACTGCAATGTTTTTGGTTGTGTGACACTTTGCTAAAAGTTGTACCATTGATCTTGGTTATGGCAGTAACTTAAAATAGTTTTTGCATTTTGAAATGAATATGTAAACACATTTACTCAAACTCCCGTAGGAACCAATGCTGTAAAAATGTCTCAACTGTAATCCAATGAGAAGCATGTATTCTGTTCACTCCAGGGCTGGCAGTTCTGCATATTTACACATTGCCTCTGCATTAATAATTCTAGGCATAATTGATTTCCATTTTTGGAAAAGACTGCATATTGCATTAGATGTGTTGAGCAGATCAGCAGCTGCAGTGTTTATGCTCTTTTGCCCTTTCATGTATTTTATGGGAAATGGCTTAAAGTCCACATTGGTGTTACCTAAGTGCAGTAGCTTTATGCATTTTTTTCCCCTGGAGATTTTGCACAGTTGTTTTGCAAAATGCTGTGTTTATAACTTCCTAGAAACAGATGCAGTGTTTACTGACTAAAAGGAGCCTGGGAGTTAGGTTTTGAACTGCTTTGAGGCAGAAATGTGGGGTAGGGTTTTCAAAGGCACTCGGTGTTGAGCTAATCTATATTCCCATTGAAGTAGGTGGGAGTGTCAGAACTTCTAGGCCTGCTTGAAGGAATGATGTGAAACATCATTTTCTCAGTTTCTCTGCCTGCAAAAATGAAGGTAATAATAATCCCTCACAGCCATGTCAGTTGATGTCTAGTAAGAGGAACAAAAAAGCCTGTTAAAGTGTCACATAGCAGGAAAACTTGTTTATTTGTGACTCAGATTTTTCTGGTTTGGTGTTTGAACGATCTAAGTTTGCCTCCTTTCTTCTGCAAAAAACAGAAACGGGGAACAGGGTAAATGAGCAGGCATCTGGGACTGATGGCGTCTGTTCAGAGAAGAGATCTGGTCAAGAACATAAACAGCTAGTACATGCAATAGATGAGGTGCAGGGATAGGTTGTTGTTTGGAGCTTGCCAAGAATGAGGGATTACAAAGCTAGAAGGAGGGAACATGGGGAGGATGAGTCTGACTCTCATTAAATAATCTGTGTAATCTTCCCTTCTCCAGAGGCTTTTACTCATGTGAGTTAGAGCATTCAAAACTGCTTACACAATCAGGAGAAGAATAAAGCAGTGAGGGAGGGGGAGGAAAAAAGAAGGGGGAAAAAACAAAACAAAACAAAAAACAACAAACAAACCCAGAAATAAAGTAAAACCTTCTCAGTCTTTTGGGCTTGATGCCAGCCCTGCTAGGAGTAGGGCTCCTCTGGAGGAAAAGAGGTGGTTTAAAAGACTTTGCTTCCAGCCTGTTGTACAACGCTGCTTTGCCCTGGGGCATCTCTGGATAAAAACTGTGGGTCAGAGACACCTGTTTTGATGGTTTACATGCTCAGGAACTCCTGGACTAAATTGTGTTCGTACTAGGGCAGGTTAAGCCTCTTTTTCATGGTAATTGTGACAAATGGGAATCCTGGGGGCTCAGCTCTTTTCGTCTGAAAATCAAGGTTTCTATGTAGGTGGTTGATAAATGGAAGTCCTGAAGCTGAGAATGTTGCCTTCTGCTCTTCTGTGCCCTTTTTTTTTTCTTCACCTGTAAAGGTAAATCTATTTCAACATAGCTTTTTGAAGATATTCTGAGGCTTTTTACCTGAACAATTAGCAAGTGTAAAAATGTATATTGTATAAGCAAACAGTATGTTAGTTGTAAGAGTATGAACATGAGAATATTTCTATGGGTGCCCAAAAGAAAGGAAAACCAATTTAGCCACTTCTGGGTCTGAAAAGGCAGAAGTGTTAAATGTTTTCTCTACTTTAGCCTTCACCCTTTTGTGGTTATAGTTGGACTGTTAAACATTGTTAGTGACAACAAGATGAGAAGTAGAGCTATTATAGATATAAATTGGAAGAGTGAGTCATTATCAATCTCCTTCCAGAACTGGAGGGGGAAGTATGTTTAAGAAAACTGTAAAAAGAAAACTTAGGTTTGTGTGGGTGTTTTGTTTTAATATGTAATTTAAAAAATTTAATAAGACTGTGTATAATGACGCCTAAGTAAGGGAAATATGGGTATCTGTTGAGCAATACAGGTATGGATTTTGCTGCCTCAGAAATGGGAAGGGCTGACAAGTGCATGAGAAGATGCAATAGTATGAGTTTTATGAAACACTATAGAACTGGTAGGGCAGTACTCATATGGCATTGTTTTTTACACAGTTTCCCAGGATATGAGTAAAAATATGGCTCCTTACCTACCACTTCTGCCTAATCAGGA
Organism: Cinclus cinclus; assembly: GCF_963662255.1. Taxonomy (NCBI): domain Eukaryota; kingdom Metazoa; phylum Chordata; class Aves; order Passeriformes; family Cinclidae; genus Cinclus; species Cinclus cinclus. Next base: position 52,594,461 of record NC_085047.1, read on the forward strand.
TATAGCTGGAGGGCTTGCTGACTATCCCATCGATTGTTTTTGCTCATGCTAGTGCTCATTAAAACATGGTTTGGAAATGCTGCTGATGCAAGAGAACAGAATAAAAGCCAGCTCACGCTCTCATGGCTCTGTGGACTCAGCACTGTTCTGTGTATTCATACTGTCCTTGATGCAGCTGCAGATAGCCCTCAGCAACATAATAGCCATATAGCTAAAATGAATATTAGCCATAGAGACTTGTCCCAGTTGTAGTTGTACATCAAATGCTCCATATTAAATAAAATTATATTAATAATGAAATTGTGGTGAGTAAACATGGACATCTGACAAAGGTTATGCCTTAATGCTTATGGAGATCAGTATCAAGTGGAAATTAAAATGCTGATATGAAATCACTGTTTAAAAGGGCAGGTGGTTTGTCTTTGTACTTTTTCGGGGAAGAATGTTATCTGTCCTTCAATAAACCTGAGTGTGTACCACCTGGTGCCTTGCTTTTCTGCACTGGCAGCAGTGATAACATGTTCCCCAGGCTTTTAATACATGAAAGGTCCAAAGATGTCTAGGATGTGCTTTCTTGGAAGTATCAATAGAGCACAATATTTAGAATCACACATCCCCCTCACTTTTTCTCCTTTCAGTTTAACTCTGAGAAGCCTTTTCCAATTCAAATGTCAGAATAATTCCATGTCTCTAATTTGATTTGATTACTTTTTTTTTTTTTTAAAGAGGAAATGGCAGAAAAGGAGAAGGTAACTCCCTCTAGGACTTTTGACTTTCAAGACTACTCAGCTGAAGTCTTTCCCATGTGGAGAAAAAATGCAGAAAATGAATTCTGAAATTCCCTAGTTGAATAGAGATGACAGATTTCTCTGGTCCAAGCTGTAGCATGCAGTGGTCAGCCATAAGGGGCCAACAGTCTGCTCAGAACTGTTCTACCTGTCCTTGAAAACCTCTAAGGGCAGAAGTGCCACAATCTATCTGGGAAATCTCTTCCGCTGTTCACTTTCCTCACAGTGAAAAAGTTTATATAGCCAGCTACAGTGTCCTTTTTTTCAGCTGGTGATTGTATCTCATCCTCCCAACATGCAGCATTGTGAAGAGCCCCTCTCTGTTCTCTTTGATAAGCTCCTCATAGATATTGCACAGCCCTTTTTCCTCCCTTGCTTCTAGTAGTATTTTTTTTTTTCAGTTTTATCTCATATATTTGTCCTTGAGTGTAAGGAAATTATTAATATATCCATTTCCCCAAGTAGACAACAAATCCCAGCCAAGTAAACTCATTAGCTTAATTCTATGTTCTGTTGATCTGACAGTAAGCTCTAACTCATCTCCCCATAAGTTTAGATTTAGACCCCTAAGTTTAGGCATCCGAATTGTGCATGCTTTCACTCAAAGTGTGAAAGCTCCCATTGTACTCAGTGGAGCTGAAGTCAAAGCTTCACTCATTATAGTAAGGAAGCTTTTTGTCTCACGCCTCTGTTTAGCTGTTCTGGTTCTTGGGATTCTACTGGCTGTGGTGGCCCTGGCTCCCACACAGCCTCTTGTACTGCAGAGATCTGAATCCCATGTGGAGAAAATGCCTCAAATTGACAGAGGTAGTCAGCAGCAGAGCATCATTTGAACTCACATCTCAAGTGCATGCTGTATGTCCTACACACTGAAAGAGATGTTTTCTTTCTGGGGAGCTGTGTGACTCTGTTCTGTGAATATCAGAGAACAGGGAGGCACAGTTTGTTGGGAACAGCTCAGAGAAATGGTGAGCACATTTGTTTATGTTCAGAGCTTTGTTTGACAGTTCTGCAACACATTCTCTGTGGTTTCCAGTTCAGTGGCATTGGGTCTAAACACTGTGATTTATTATCTCAAGTAATTGAGATAACTTTGAGTAAGTTTGAATAACTTTGACAACCCGCTTTTGGACTGAGATGTGGAAATGACAGTGGATTCAATATTGAGTAAAATTAATGCCTGTTACAGAGGTGAGTTCAATGCACATGAAAGTAGAGTGACAGTTGTAATAATTTAACACTTCTAAGAAAAGAATAGTTGCTCTGATCATTAAAAGCCTTAGAAATTCTAATTCCTTTTGTGGTTACTGTGATGTGAGTGCACTATTAAACACATGAAATGAAAAAATACTGACAGAGGTACAAAATATTCTTGCTGTTCAGAGGATTTTGCTTTGTGGCATTTATCTTTACATTGATGTCTCCCTGTTCTCTAGCTCCTCAGGCTCTATTGCATTCTCCAGGACCTGTGTGACACTGATGTTTTGGGTAATGTCCCAAGCGGCCCCTGTGTTTCAGGATGAGAATTTTTGTTTAACCAGGCCAGGAAAATTTCATATAATCAACTGGACATGAACACAGGATGACACTGGCCTTTGGTAGTGGTCAATGTACTGATTACTCTTTGGAAAACCTCTGGTTTTGGAGTTCAGATGGTTCTAAATTACTTTTAAAAAGAAGCTATAAGGAATCAGTGAGTCTTCTATAACTGTGGGGAGAGAAGACAAAATTTTGTTTTACCTATTTAGTGTCCTGGGAAGACGAAGACAGCAGAATTATGAAAAATTAGAATATTTAAAACTCTAAGATTTTAATAATCATACCTAGTAATTCAATAATTTCTTCATTACTTCTGAAAGACCCATGCCTCCAATTTTGTTTCTATTTCCACTTCTTGTCATTTATGACAAATATTCTGAAAGGGAAAAGCCAAAAATATTGAAATCATAGTATGCATAAGGCTAGATATCTGCAATGTACTTAGTGCTGCAGTGATTTCATCTATATAAGTTCTGGTTGTTCTCATTCAACAATCTACTAGATTGAAATCCAGTGAGCAAGAAAGGCTTCGTAGGATGGCTGATCCTTTTTGATGAATCTATATTCCAAAAGGAAAGCAAACCCAACCTTCCTAGTTTATCCCAGACTGGTATTCTACTCTACAGATACAATGTTTATTCTTGCATTATTATCAGGAGGGAAATAATCTCTTCAAGTGTGTTCCCTTAAGAAGATGAAACTTAGTAAGTTTATTTTAGTTCTAGTAATTGACATGAAATTCTGAACCTGTCTTCCAGCAGGAAAAGACCTAAATTTATGGGGTGCATTTGTTAGTCATTCAACATATCCAATGACAGGAAGAGTGTATTAGGTGAAATATTTTGTATTTTATTCCATTTTAAAAAATTGTAACTCTCTTTTACCCTTTTTAACTCTGGAGGGCAATGATTTTCCCACCATTGCAGGTAAGCTCTTCTAAAGTGCAACAAGCCCTTGGATTTCTCTTTGGCTCAGGCAAAGACAGAGCTGGAGGGCTAGCAGTCAGCTCATGGATAGTAGATGAGAGTTGATGGACAATGAAGCATCTTGAAACCTTCAATTTTCTCTTTTTCCCCCCTCTTCATTAGTGCTAGCCACAGCCCATGTTGATGAATCACACTCATGGACCTGTGTGGAAGCCCAGAGGCACTCTGCTCAGAGAGAAGGAAATCCTTGCAGGATTTTCCATTAATATCAATAGGAGAGCAATTCCTAGGCCTTCCCACAGGGAAAAGCCTCCATTAACCCCTGCATTTGGGAAGGGCATAGACTCACATTTATTGTCTGCCTAAGAGTTAAAACAACAGTGTAGCCTGGGTTTGGAATTTTTCTCGGATCTTCTGGCTCTGAAACATAAAGCAGTGAACGTCTGAAGTTCTTCCATTGTTCCACTTCTACCTTTCAGGATCAATTGTTACCACGGGCTTGTGCAGCTGAGGAAGATGTGCTATTGAACTTCATTTTTGAGAAGCTTATGAGCCACTAAGATTTGTATAAAGTTGTGACATTTATAGCTCTCTTTTTCATAGGCTGAAGCTTGTTCTAGAATATTTTCCGAGTTTTTCTTCATTTTTAAACTATACTAAACCCAGTATTTTCTATTTACTGATTTCAACAAGCTCAGATTTTGACTGAGAAAAACAGAAATAAAGACAACTATCTTCTGCCCTTTCTTTAAACAAACTAATGTAAACAAACATATGTAGTTTAACTAGCCCAGGCATCAGGCACCTGAAACAGAATGTTTTTAGTGATGTCAGGTTAAGTCAAGAAATCAGCTTATTAATGAAAACTATGAGTAATGACCTATTCTGCTCTATATGTATATTGCTTTATATAGATTGCACTGGGAGAGCCGCTATCTTGTGGGTACCTCCTTTGGGATTGAAATAATGGTTGGATCATCTGATATTCTGAAAGAGGAGTGTGCTGCTCTTGTGATTTGTGTTTAATACAGATCTAGAAATAGATTGGGTTTGTTTTAACTGTAAGATTTTAATGCTATCTTTATATCTACTCCTGATTTCTTATGTATGTGTTTGAAAACTGAAGGTTTACAGCTCACAGTCCTTCTAAGGTCCTTTATTCTTCCCTTCTCCTCACTCTTATTTTGCATGAGCAAGTTTTCCTTATGAAATGATACGGATGATTCTATCTAGGTGAAAATTTCTGCAGTAGATAAATGCATTTTAAATTCATATATTTGTGTCTGAAATTCTGTTTTCTTTTATTTTGAAGTGGTAAGGATTTTACGGAGGTTAGAGGGGAAGTATTGTGTTTTCAAGCAAAAAGAAAACAAAATCCAAATCTACCCTGCTAAAACTCTTCCATCAGTCAGGATACTCAGTATGCATTTATATAACAAGATCCTTCAGAATTGTTTTGCATTTACTGCAGAATTTTTTCACAGATAAAAGAGCACCAACATGCTTTCTTTTTTAATAATCAAAACCTCTGTAATTTTTTTCACTTTCCCTTGGGCTACTTTGTCTATTTGTCCAAGTAATTCACCTTATATACACAGGCCAATGATTAATTTATTGACTTGGGGATTTTACAGAAAATATCTTCTTGGATTTTAATCCTACTTGACCAGACAAGAAATACGTTCTTATCTATGCTCCCAGGTGTAGTGCAGTAGCTAAGTCTCGTCCCTTGCCGTTTGATTACATTTAAACTCACTTGTTCTGCTTTAATTTATTTTTTAATCAAATTACTTGGAGGTTCCATACAAAAAAAAACAAATAAATTTTTGTGTTTATTATCTGCTAATATGAAAACCACAGAATTATCAATTTGTCTTATATTTCTTAGCCAGTAATATTATATTTTTTTGTCAAGAGGGGTGAGCAGTCCTTATGAGGACCAAATCTCAGAGTCGAGAGGCTTATTTGCAGTGTCTGTAGCTGCACAATCATGCAGGCTCAGTTTTACCCTCATGGTAAGCAGCAGCGAATTTTGGTCTTAGAAAATTCACTGGAGAAACAGATCCTCTGTGGCAAACCAGGTTTCTCTGAGAGGAAATGAATACAAGCAGCATTGTATGATAAGCCAAACCACGTCCCTGCAATAATATCCCACACATCACTGACCCCTTCAGCAAGGTCTTGACAAGCCAGTTTCCCAAGGGTAACTGGTAAATGCTTTTTTCAGCCATGTTCAATGATCTTTCTTCCTGGACCCTGCATTTTTTTCCCTGCTGTGTGTGTCAACAGGGCTTTGGCTTTACCCAAAGAACCTCCAAAATCTAAACATCCATACAAATAGGCCTCTAATGCACAATAAATCTGTATATAGGCACAGTATACAGGCCTTTTTACACATTTTTTTCTGTTAGTCAGTAAAACTTTTGCAGTATCAAGGGAGAATTCATTCAGTTGATCTAAAACTCAAATGTCCTGTCAAAACCAGCTGCCTGAGCTTGGACTCCCTGCAGTACATAGGGGAAACAATGGTACCTTCAGAAGGTGTTACCCCCTGTGCCTCACACACCTGCCTTAAGAGGAGATGAATTATTCCCTCAAGGCACCAATTTCTTTCTGTTGATGCTACGGGAAGGTAACCTTCCACGTCTAATTTTAAACATCCACAGTGACCCCAGAAACATTTTCCTTCACTTTCATCAGCGTTGATGATGTAGGTGGCGTTGATGATGCAATTTCTGCAGAGAAAATATCCAGAATAGGGAAATGAGAAAAGGGCATGGGAAAAAAACCCAAAAACAATGTGAAACCTTTTCTACGGAAAATAAAGAAAATAGCGAAGTGAAGCATGATACAAATAACAGTGGTCCTAAAAGGCATTAATTTTTTCTGCTGAATGGAGTGGCAAGGCACGGAATAAATAGCAATAATTAGTCATTATTTTAGGGGGCTTTCTATCCTTCATCTCTTCTCATGTGTTATGTTGATATGCTTAGGATGTCAAAGTGGTTTAGTCTCAAGACTTAAGAGCTCCATATTCTTAAGGATCTTTCCTCTTTGGTAACTTGGATGGCTCTTTTCTATCTTCCCTAGAATGATCTTGTATCTCCCTGCTGTCATCTCCAAAGACTGCATGTGATTCCCCAGTTTCTGTCTCTGTTTTCTCTTGTTTTTGTAACTGTGCCTACTGAAAATATTGAAAGCCACCTGCCACTATTAAAGTGACCCGTTTCTCTTTATTCTCATAGTCCATCCTTTCTCATAGTTTCTGAGAAGTTAAATGTAATTTTTCTGCTAAAAAGCAAGCCCCTGGAGTGCTCTAAAGAGCTCTGTGAGACATCAGGGTACCTCAGCTTCATACAACCACTTGTGATGGATCATCCAGTGCAATGCACCTGGGGAACTGACATAGTCTGACTCAAAATAGTCCTCCACGGAGCCAGGCTGCTCTGTTCGTGTCACAGAGGGGAGAGCATGTCCTTTACTGGCTGCTGTGCATCTCTGATGGAGGAGAGGGAATTTACTCAGTCTATTTCTAATGCCCAGCAGAGCTGAGGGGGACTTGGCATGTTAGAACCCAGATTCTCCTTAGTTTGGGAAATGATATTTGGACTAAAAAATTATACTTGAGCATGTTGTCCTGAGTCAGTGATGTTCTAAGGAGGAAAAAGCTTTTGTTCACAGCCTGTGTCAGTACTTCAGCCGTCTCCTGTGGTGTATAGTGGAGCTGTGCCCACACCTCCCACCACACTCATCAGCATTGCTGCCTGCCTTGGTGGAACCTGTGTTCTTCCTCCTACCTGCCCGAGACACTGATTTTTGCAGTTCTTCACACTTCAGAAAAACACTTGCTATCTCAAGCAAAGATTTAATTACAGGTTTGGGTTGTTTTTCTTTTTAATCTTTATATTTTTAGGATCATTAATACACTTTAGTACCTGAAGTCTTTGTTCTTTAGAACTGCAGGGCAGGCAGTGCAAGACTGCAGAAACAGTTTCTCTGCCTTCCTCATTTATGCAGAAAAGAAAGAAATGTCATCTTTTCTAGTGTGCCAGAGCAGCTTCCAGTAGATAACCTCTCCTCACCTGGCTTTGCAAGCTGACTTTCTGTGCCTACCTAGTCTCATAGGATGCTATTCACAGATCTTGAGTTGGTTACTGTTATGTTACCCGTGATGAGTTGCTCTTCCATCTGACTCTCTGCATCCAGGAGGGTTCATGGAAACTACAACTCATATCCAGAGTGTAAGCAGAAGACATCATTTATTGATACAAAAGAAGCAATTAAAGGATGTTAGCAAATTAATTATATGGTGTATTATGGCACTTCTGATGCTGAGAGACCCAAAGTGATGGCATTTTATAGAAGTTATTTTCTCCCATAAACATCTCTATGTTTGGATTTTTCTTCTGCAGATTTTCCCCTGCACCCTTTCAAATATTAGTCTTATTCAGAAGCTCAGAATAACCACAATTGCTAATCTAAAGGTAACTTGTTTTTTTTCATTTTTTACATTAGTTCTGACTCTAGATAATTTTTGGTGTGTATGTGAGGGAGGCAGAACAAAAGTCAGGCTCGCTGGTATTTTAATACTGTGACCATCCTGGGGGCACACACACATAGACATGCAGTCTATGGCTTCTCTGTGAGTGGAAGAGGAAGGACAGGCACTGATCTCTTCTCTGGGGTGCCCAGTGACAGGACCCAAGGGAATGGCCTGAGGCTGAGTCAGGATGTTCGGGTTGGATATCGGGGAAAGGTTCTTCACTCACAGGCGGGTCAGGCACTGGAACAGCAACAGCCCGACAGAGTTCAAGAAGTGCTTGAACAATGCTTTTGGGCACATGGCGTGACTCTTGGGGTTGTTCTGTGCAGGGACAGGAGTAGGATTTGATGGTGCTTGAGTTTCCCTTCCAACTCAGGATATTCTATGGTTCTGTGACCTTGGAACTGCCTTGGCTGTGTTTCTATATTTTGTAACATGTAAGGCTTTAAAATTTAAACCTTCATGTTCAAGAAAATTATCTCTAGGTAAAAAATGGATTAGAATTAAGAAGTAAGATTCCTTGAAATTGCATGTTATGCCGAGATAACACAGACCTCAAAGGTGGTTCGTGAACCAATTGTCAGTGACCTGAGAGAAGTGTTATCTCACATGACACAATCCTTGGGGTGTGCTGTTGCAATAATTAACTGACTAACTAGGAAAAAATATTGTGCACAGATCTATCTGCAGTTAGTCTTTTAAATAGCATAAATTAATTTTCTATTGAAATTGGTTTAACTGAAACATTTAAATTTTCCTTAGGGGGAAATATGTACATATTTCAGACCAGATTCTTAAAAGTAGTCAGCTACCAGAATGACAAGGAAAATCTGACACTCAGACCACGTTTTTCTGTGGAAATGTGAATTATGTAAGTTATGTTCTGTTCATATCTGCATAATTATATATACCCCCAAGGAATGAGCTTTAGTAAGTTCCAATTTTGCATATTAATTTCTTAGATAAAGCATTTAATCATAAAGTTGAGAAAAAAGTTGAGTTAGTCCCACAGGCACAGGTGGGGCTTTCCTTCTCCTCCCGTGAGCAGTGGTCTGATTAAAAGAGCAGGTGCATTCCTCGTTGTTGTGTATGTGCCCTGACTGTGATAAAGGCTGCCATCAGCCCTCTGGTGAAATTGCTTCAGTGGTGAGCCAGAGACAGTGTTTGATATGTCTGTGCATATTATACAAGTCACACTCTGAGCTACTTAAGATATGAGAACTTTGCTTGGTATTTTATGAATCATACTAAAGGTATTAAAACACTTTATATCATCAAAGAAGCACAACATTATCTTTTGATCTCCAGAAATAGCAGATCCAAGGGTAAGTAAAGCAAATGTATTTTCTTAATTGCTGAGCCAAGTGAAGCACACTTTAAAGGCTTTAGAGCTGCAAGTAGTAGTTGTACAAAATAGCAAAATTTGTTCTGTCATCTTGGTATATCACATAAACTCAGATGAGGTCAGTGAAATTGAGACACCGTTAATGAATATGAGACAGATATCAGAAAATCACACTGGAAAAAAATCTTTAATATCATCAATGTCATGCTGCATGTTCTCCAGTCCTCAGAGTTACATTTGATGGCTTTGCCTCAAAGGAGTAAAAGTCAAAGTTTGAAAAATAAAGTTATCTAAAGCATAAAAGTACTTTTTGACCTGTGCCTTTTCTGCTGTAAAACTGCAATGAGGTGGCATTCATGTAATTTTAAAATCATTGCATTTTGATGTATGGGTGAAATGAGCTGAAACATGGAAGTACATTTTTTTCTGTAGCACTCTGGAAAATAAGCTATTTCAGTCAGTCATTTTCTGGAGGGGGGAAAGAAAGAAAGAAATCTTATAATGTTGAGTTACTGACTTGAGGCTGAATTAGTCTGTTTGGCAGAATTAATCAAATATTGATTCTTAGACTAACTTTCACTTTACTGTGTGAATATGTGATAGCAGAGAGGATAGTCTGTACTGATGAAGTATGCACACTGGCTTCCTTGCTCTGTCTTTGCCTTTGTAAAGCTTGGAAAAGCTTTGAACTGAAGCCACAAGGGAGGTAGAAGGAATTAAGAGGCAAGTCCCATCATCAGAGGCAGCAGATAGAAGTCATGTGCAGTCCAGACATTTGTCATGTAAGTAAGTAATAAAACTGGGAAAAAGTCCTGTGGCTTATGTTCTTTTGTGATGTGGAAACCCTTTGTGGTTCTACATGGTTATCAGCCACAGCTTTTCCTCTTTACAGGAAGGAGGACAATTCTTCCTAAGGAACACAAATTCTTGATATGGAGTTATTGAATGGCACTCTGAGGTCTGGACAATGCTCTTGAACTAAGGCTGGGATTCTGTCTTTCCTCAGTATGTTCTGGAATTGGAAGATGTTAAAACTGAACACGGTTGTCTTAAGTGGCTTCTAAGAGTAGGTTAAGAGACAAACTCACAAACACATTAATAAGATGTAAGACTTGCTGAAATGTCCCCAAGTGTTTGTTGTATGGTTCATGAAAGAGTTTGTTTGAGAAGAAATACCTTCCTCCTTCAGTGAAGACAATATTTTCAGAAGTCTTAAAAAATTAACTAATGATAAAAGTCATGACTGGACATTGTCCAAAGTGGGGTGAATTGCAAAAATTAATAATTAGACAAAAAGAAAAGATTAAATTTCTTCTCATTAAGAAAAAAAAAGAGTTGTCAGTTGTATGATTAAAAAGATGACTCTTCACCTGTCAAAGCTGATTGTCTTTTTAGGTACAAAGACTCAAATCAAGGGTTTGCTTACATTCCTTCATTGTAAGGAAGATATGAATAAAGTGCCTAGTACTCTCTTTCAGTACCTGTGTTTCTGTAATGCTAATAATGGTAGGAGTGTTCTTCCATTAGGGCATGAGGGATTTAAATCCATAAATAACTTCAGTGAAAAGAATTGACTTCTTATCCCTCAAATGACTAAATTGATTTTTTATAATGTACAAAGAGAGAAGGTGCCATTAATAGTGAAGAGCAATATGTCTGAATGGTTCTCGTGTGATTTCTTCAAGAAAAGGCAACCCCTCTCTGAAGCTAGAGAATGTCTGCACTATACACTTGAAACATTTTACAGCCCTTATGTGCTAAGGTTAGTGGTAAGGGCAAAAGCAACACTCAGTACGCTTGGTAGGTTATATAAAATGCATTTATTTTTGTAAGAAAGTCAAAGCCTCACACTGCCAACATTTTAATGAAATATCACAGTTGCTTTAACAAAAAAACCAAAAAAACCCCAAATGAACAAAAAAAGAAAGTGATCTGCTCTGTAAAATGAAACTAGAAACTGATGAAATGAAGAATGAGGTGGAATTTTGCTGAGGTCTTCAGCAAGAAAAGCGCTGTTTTCGTATACTTAAATGTAAAGCAGTGTGGCTTATTACTCCACTTCTCTGCCTGTACACAAGGATGACAGAAGAGTTTACCCCAGGGAGCTGGGTTTTGTGCCCCCTGTCCTGTTCCATATACACAGGCTGGTGGTAACCTTGAGACGTAGCTTTTGGAGGACACTTTTAAGATGGATTTTTCCAATTCAGCTTCTCTAACTGGAGCCTTAGCTGATATTACTTGACTCTCAGAGTTTGTTACACAGGGTCTTGCCAGCCGCGGCTTTGGTATGAAAGGAGCTTTAATGAAAGCCCAGTAACGTGTGTTATTCTGAAGCCATCTGTGTGGAAGGACAGGTAATTAATTCTGCATGCGGATTAAAAGGGATAACTGGAATCTATTGGAGAAGTAAACAGCCTTGCTCTGGCTGCTGCCTGGGCAGTACAGAGACCTCCTGCTCCCAGCAGCAGGGACACCAGACCTCCCTGCAGCCTGCAAGCCTCCCAGCACCGGGACTGGGCAGGACCAGCTCCTCCTCAACACTGATCAGCCTTCCCACGCTGCACAGCAGCCTCTGCTCCAAAACCAACCTTTTGTTTCCATGAAGACAAAGTCCCAGTATCTAATAAGCAGCTGTGAACGAATGCAACACAACAGCTCTGACTCACCTTCATTTGCTGGTTGCCTCTCGCTAGTTTGTTTTTGTTGCTTATCTGAAATACTGTCATTTCCTCTCCACAAGCTGGCAAAATCCACACCCCCCTGCTTCTGGTAATGAAGTGCACAGCTAGACTAGCTGACAGGGTATTTTTTAAATGAAAGGCATTTGTGCTCTGGAATTTCTTTAACGTAGACTTGCACAGAAGGTGGCACAGAGACCCAGCTATGAGTTTACTACTATTAAATAACTGAAATGCCCTATGAAATGTCAGCGGAGATCTTGAAGTAATAATACCCACTAAACCCCTCCAATTAAGATTTTACTTTCCAGCAGGGACATCAGGCCAGATTCTGTATCCACGGTAACTCCACAAAGCATATTAGAGACAGACTGATTTATGCTCCAGCAAGAGATAGGAATTAATTCCCTTTTATGGTAGTAGCCCATCAGAAACCTGAAAAATACTTGTCAAAATTATTTATATGGTAAACTGAGGTAAGACGAATAAAGATTTATTTTTTCAGGCCAAAACCTCTTAAGGAGCATTCACCAGCAACTTAGGTGTCTCATACTGGACAGAAGCATCACTGCTACTGCAGATTGATTGGATTCTGTCTATCGTGTTTTTTGCTGAAACTGAAATCACTGCCGTTGGACATTTAAAAATCTGGGTGTGACATTTTTTACTTACTGTCACAAGGAAGATGCAAAAGCATAAAATCTTCAGCCTTCACCTTTAGAGCATGTTCAGGGTGGTAGCGCACAGTGCAGATCCATTGCATTTTATTTATGTGCAGCACAATCCTTTAATTCCTGACCTCTCATTATAGCAAATACAGTAAATAAAAGATATATACAACCACATGAGACATATGGAGGAAGAATGAAAAGAATAGCAAATTTAAACCTCTACAAAGATTATACAAGCTTAATAAAACCTACATTTCATAGCACTCTACACAATGCAAGACCTTCCCAAGACCCTTGAGAACAGGGCATTTTCACAGTCTTGCTAAGGCGGTTCGTATTCACATATAATTTTTTGATGCAACGCCGAGTCATGCAGGACTCAATATCCGTGATGACAGACAGGGAAGCTGAAACTTCAAAAGAGGATGATGATGTTGGGTGATTACAATTAATCCATGAACACTTCTACTGAGAGTACAAAACTCCTCTTAGCTACGAAATTTACAAAAGCAAAATTTACATCCTTTTATCCCACTGAGGTTTATGGACATCAATTTTTTAAATTCCCTTTCTGGTGACCTTTCAGTGTCCTTAAATCTATCTCTACAACTCTATTGCTATGGCCAGTTGTACCAGGAAGATTCTTTTGTATATTATAATAAAGATATTAAATATATGATAACATTAAATATATAACATTTTAATGAAACAAATAATTAAACTGGAAGTAAAAGGGGAAAAACCCCATCTACTTTACCATATCTTTTATTTAAAGTTTGTAGTCAGATACTAAAACTGAAGTGCTAGAGGGTATACAGGCACAGCTGGCATAGTTTTCATGGCACTGTATAGCCACAGCCTACAGAGCTGCAAGTACACATCTTCAGGACATATTTTTAACCTGACACTAGTTAAAAGCTTCTCCCAATATTGTATTGCTGTGTTAAAAAAAAAAAGAAAGTTATTATGTTTTTTTACTTTACAGTTCCACAGCACTGTTGTGGTTACATACCTACTAGTGATATGAAGGGTTTTGTGGCTACTACTAATGTAAGGGATCAGCTCAGAGTTTATCTGTAAGGTCTCCAGGAGTGTATTTATCCAGGAGTGGTGCTGCATCAGCCCTAGTGACATATCACACCCCTTGGCTCTGAAGCCTGCCATGCTTGCTCTCAATTACATTTCTGTAGCAGCACTGGAAGCTTCTATCTGTCCCTTCTTCAGCTGCCAGCTGGGTGTTCACAGCGCTCTGGTGTCTCAGCTGAAGGTGCTCAAGTTCCTATCAGTTTGACATTAATGTTTTACATTAACGATTACAAATTTGGTTCAATCTTCTCTTTTTACATGAGGAATCAATAACATTCATTGAGAGAATTATATTGTCTCCCCCCTAAAAGATTATAGCTGTTTGGAGTAATTTCAGGCATTTGGGTAAATACCTTTTAATGACATTAACACTTATTACTTTAGGTCCTTTTTTCCATATATTTTTCCTATTGAAGGGAACCTGCAAGATCATGCAGAAGACTTTATTCAATTTCCAAAATACTCTTTTTATCCTATAGAAAATCACATGGGAAGATGAGAACTTAAATACATTTCTTGCTTTCTCTCCAGATTCACCTGCTGTCAGAATCAGTGCACCTGAAACAATCACAGCACACGCATCCATGGCAAAAACTTCTGATGACCTTCACATGGTGGTGCAGGGCAGGACAGTGGCTGATCTCCAGTGATGATTACACTGAAGAGTCTGCAAGGCCTGGCAAAGGGATTCAACCTCTGTGACACCTATATTCAGATGCTTGTTACAGTGACAGAATAAAAATATTTAACACACATTCAATATTAATTTAAATATTAAATATGTTTATTATTTAAACCAGTGCTTTCCTCTTCCATCTTTTGACAATAATTTTAATCAGAGTGAGATTTGGTCCTATGAAGATCTGATTATCTGCAGTTCTAGAAATGATGCTTTCTCTTCTGGCTTTCAACATATATGTGCTTTACATTGGAACAATCACATGATCTGATTATTTTAGCCCATTGAGCCACCTGCTTCCAATTGTTCTCACCTTTGAATTAGATTATTGCAAACCCTAATCCTTGATATCCACTAATCACCTACTTGAAGTATCTATCTGAAGCCCTCAAGTCTCCTAAGAATGAGAAATAGCCACATAATTATTTGATTCTTGCAAAGAGAAACAACTGGAAAACATGCCATACTGACAGCTTTGTATAGAAAATGGCATCACTAGTGTCTCACCTGCCTCCCAGCTGTGCCTGGATTATAAAAAATATCCTCCAAACCCCCAATATATACCTTTCTCCAATGGCTGCTGGCTCTGGCTTTTGGATCATACCCCATTTAGCAATTAGCAGCACTGCCTTTTCTTCTTCACAGCTTTCAGAAAATTACACATGAGTAGTCAGAACAAAACCCTTGATGTTTTTTTCTTCCCTGTTATGTTTTCAGAAGAGTTTCATTAATGGGTTTGATTCACAATCTGTTTTTCTCTATTCATATATGCATCCATGTAAATAAATCAGGGAGAAAGAGAAGTTCAACACCAGGACTAGGTCCCACAGATATCTAATTAAACCTTGCTGGGTTTGTTTTCATTCTGGAAAAGAAAACCTACCAGCATCAGGTTTTGACAGCTGAACCACAAGCATGCACATTTCATAAAACATATGTGTATAGTCTGTGGTTTACCACCTAGTTGTCATCTTGGGTTTAAATGATACACATGTTGCACTGAAGTCTTCATTTTTAAAGGCATTTTGAACAACAACAACAACAAAAAGACAGAAAATTTCAGCAGAGGATGCAGAATCAGAAAGGCTATCAAGAACAAATTAGCACTAAAATTCTTCGGCATTGTGCCATGCATTATTGAACAGTAATAAATGCTTTGGAATGTCTCACTGCTTAATTACCTGTTTTGAAAATGAATTATTAGTGAAACAGAAATTTTTAGCTTGGAGACCTTTTGTTGTGAAGACCTCTATGTTAAGTCACCCAAGAGAGTGTTTCTGCCTGTAGTTCAAATCTAACTACCTGCCTTTCCAATTATCTAATAATTTGTTTCTGCTGTATAATCACCCTGGCTGCAGGTGTTCTAACGGAGTAAAGACAGTAAAAGGGAGTGAGAAAGTACCAGTGAAAGGAGAAAAGCACAATACAAATAAGAAAAACAGTGGGGCAAGCAAATCCTTAGTTTCTGTATGATTATGACATTACCCTGTGATTCCAAGTCACTCTCTGTAGGAAGCAATAATGCCACATCAACAGCCTCAGTACCTCATCCTCCCAGGGATTCATAGGCCAAGGTGTAAATAACTTCCTCCTGGCAATGATTCCCCATTTTGCCTTTGGGGAAAGAATTGAGCAAATGGTAATGAAAGATCTCACCCAAACCACTCTAAGGAGACGTTATAGCAGCTTTCTGGTGTGTAAAGAAGACAGCTTAAGACTGGAGAGGGACTTTTCTGGAGGCATGTAGTGACTGGACAAGGGGAAATGGCTTCAATTAGATATTAGGGAGAAATTCTTTACTGTAAGGGTGGTGAGTCACTGGAACAGGTTGCCCAGAGATATTGTATACTCCCCATCCCTGAAGGTGTTCAAGGTCAGGCTGGATTGGGATCTTGAGCAGCTCAGGGTTTAGTGGAAGATTCCCTAACCATGGGAAAATTCCATGTTGGAACTAGATGGTGTCTTCCAACCCAAACTATTCTGTGATTCTATGATACTATGATTCTATGCTGTTGTGGAAAAATTGAATTAGATGACTGGACCATGTAAGAAAAGAAAACAGACAAAATAGGAGAAAGCAGATTTTCGAATATTGATGTAAAACAAGAGAAGAAACAAGTGCCTATTTTCAAGTGAATTACTTTAATTATGTTGAAAATAAAAAGTCTTCCCAAGACAACAATCTCTGTATGTGAGTGGCTGCATTAAGGGAATTGTGTCATAGCCTGTAATGTACTTCAGTCTGCAGAGGATATTGTGCACAGACCATAATATTGAAGTTTTAATGACAGAGCTACTGGTCCTCTAACAATTGTGAAGGGAGACATCTAACTATTCTCTCAGATTCTGCAATGTGAGGCTCCAGCCTTTCTGTTCTCATGTTGTAAACCTGCATCCTCTTCCTCTCCTGTAAGATGCCTTTAACAAGAGATATTTGTTATTAGTGACATATAAATTTGCTAGACCAGCACCACTTGCATCACAGTAGCTGAGTACCTGCTAAAGGGTTTACTATCCACTAACTTATTATAGCTTATAGCTTTTCTTCACATATTTTTCTGAGCTGAAACACAGCATACAGGGAAAAAAAAGTTCTCATGTTCTCCTTCTGACTTACACAAATATATCTAATTATATTCTGTGTCATTAGCATTAAATGAATTGCTGTTTCTGCTGGGAGTTGAGAGCCAGCAAGTTTCAGAGCTGTAGCTGTGCCTACTCCATCAGGCAGGGGAAATTTGTGTGGAAAACAGCAGCTGTCTTTGATGAGGCTCATAATATGTTTATTGGTAACACATCCCCTTATGATGTATGTCCTGCTATGTATTTTAATATAGGAAAATACTTCAGCCACCTTCACCATCAGTTGAAGGAACTGGCAAGGGCTTCTGAGACCATCACATTAGTGATGTGCCCCTTTACTTCAGATTGGTATCCACATTACTCATTAAATCTGCAACTTCTTGAGCACTTGGCTCTTAGTACTGAATTAATGTAGATAAGAAGAATTTAATTTATGCCAGAATTTTTCAACTAACTGAGGGGTTTTGCTCCTGGTGAGCCTTTTTTATTTTCTAAAGACTGTGATACCAACTGGTCTTTTTAAAACCCCTAGGACTAGAATTTAGATAGAAATATAAAAATCTCTCCAGTTATTTTAAAAATACAAAGATTTTATATAATCTTATGTTAATACTTCAGAAATAAGAACATTTCCGATTTTTGGCAGTGTCATCTGTTCTCATCTATTGATTTATATGTCTAGGAGTTTCCTTGTTCCAGTCCTATAATGAAAAATCAAATCTGCTTATGCTTTTAGTCAACTTCTCATGTTTTATAAGAAGGACAATGGAATTTAAGAACATTAGTACATTGCTACATTGACCAAATGCCTGACATTCACAGGGATTCTGTATTTTTCCTCACAGGATCATTCTTGTCTACATATTCAGGTTACCCCTTAGGCTTTGATCCTAGGGAATGGAGGAGGTGTTACTGACTGCAAGCATCCCCACATCAGTTTTCACCTACTCTGGAGGCACAGGCCAAAATCTGATACTCCAGGGAAAATTTTTGCTCCTACCAAACCCTGCAAGAACTGTGGAAATGGAGCACTTATAGTACCAGGCCATTTGGCAGCATTGTTGCTGGGCAGGTCCTCTACTATAGTTTGCAAATGCCTGAAT
This sequence comes from Cinclus cinclus, assembly GCF_963662255.1. Lineage (NCBI taxonomy): Eukaryota > Metazoa > Chordata > Aves > Passeriformes > Cinclidae > Cinclus > Cinclus cinclus. The sequence goes on from NC_085047.1 coordinate 52,612,402, forward strand.
CTCTCCTCAGCACATAGAGGAGAGCAGACACAGCAGCATCAAGCAAAAGCCTGACAGCTGGGATTCATGCTGAAGTGTTTCCTGCTGGGGCAGATTGTGAGCACTGGAAAAATGCAGGTGGCCTCTTCAGACAAAAGGGCTCTTTTTTCCCCTTTTTTTCTCTTTCCCCTCTCCACTTCTGATATGTCCTTCCTGTCGTGGGCACAGTTAGTATTGTCTCTCCTTGTTCTTTAAGCTTGTTGGAGGTTTATCTCTGAGATAAAAATTCCTGTCATAAGGGTGAGTACCCCAAAGAAAGTATATTACCTACGCTGCTGTTTGTAGAGAGCAGAAGCATCATGAAGGTAAGAAATTCTGGCTTTCTGTACAGAATGCAGAGCCAGGAACACACAAAGGAAAGTTTGGCACAGGGATCTTGTGTAATTCTTCTGAAAAACATCTGTGTTTGTAAGTAGGATTTAAGTCACCTGTATCAGGGATTTTCAATCCATTCCCCACCAGTTGCAAGTGACTGCTCATCTCTGCATTTATTGGACCAGAAAGTGAAATAATGATGCCTTTCTTCCAGGGCTAGGAGATACCATCTTCATAAAAAGTTCTGTGAAGTACTTACTGAGCAGTAGGGAAGAGAAATCCTGAGGTTATCAGTCAGCTTGATCTTAGACAAATACATTTTCCCTGAGAAGAAAGGAAAAAAATCACTGTCTCTAACTTACTAAGACTGAATGGGATTCCAGAGGCTATACAAGGTGAAGATTAATCTTCCTGTGCAGTAATAATGTACCACAACTTTACACAAATAAGTAACTTCGTACACTCATTACATGTAAAAACAAGGAGCTTTACATCATCAGGTTTGACCATTTTCACAAGCTATTGCATTTCATGCAGTCATTCATCCATGAAGACAATTTTTTTTACTAAATCACAGCTTTTAGAAGAATGAATAAGGCTGAGATTGAAAATCCCAAGAGGTGGAGGATCTTGCTCCTCTCTTGTTTATCCATTTTAATGGGAAAATTGTGCTTACATTTAAACATGCGTATAATTTCTCATTGTAATGTGTATAGCTTCAGCTCCCAAATGTCTATATACTCTTCCAAATATGCCTTTCTGCACTAGATTAAAATTTCTTGTGTATACAAAATTTTATTACCTATAAAGGTACTTGGGCACAGATATCAAGCCACCAGTCATGCTACTTGTGATACACTAAACAATCTGATCCTGTTAAGTTTCTCACTGCAAAACCTTTCCTCCAATCTTCAAAGGTCTTAGAAAAAAGCCTACATTTAGTATGTATATGTAGTAGGCTCCATATGTCTGATTTCTCATCCAATCCCCATTTGTGCCTCTAAGGAGGATGCAAGACATAACATCACACCAAAAAGAGAGAGACAGAGGGGAGAGGGGTTGAGGGGTTTTTTTTTGTTTTGTCTTGTTTTGGGGTTTTGTTGGTTGGTTGGTTTTTTGGTGGTGTTTTTTATGGTTTTTTTTTTGTTGTTGTTGTTGTTTGTTTTGGTTTTTTTTGTTTTTGTTTTTTTGACTCCTGTTAATGGTCAGGGAGAAGAAATGCTCTGGGCTTCTTGCAAACTCCCAATAATAAAGAATATTTTAAAGTGAGTAAAGTTTCTGTTGTATTTTATAAATAATGGGTCACCTTTTCTTCTTTTAATCATGCACATGAAAATGGTGGTTTACTGTACAGTTTTTTAGCATTTTGGTAGTGATCTGCTGTTTACTATTCCAGGCAAAGAAGGAATAACTGGTTCCTTAACAGAAAATGTAGTCTGAACAGGAAAGAAAGTCTCCCTCTCTGAATATCTGTGGATGCTATTAGTAGATAGCGGAAAAATATTTTAAAAGTTTCAGAAATTGGCATCATCTAATTTTGCAAACCATAATGGTGTATTTTTTTAAACATTTAGAGCTGAAGCCATCCTTAGAGAGAACAAATTGTAGTTTGGTAACTATCCTTTGAACGACAGAATACTCCCTTTTGGTGATTAAATAAAATTATTAGAACATTACCACCAAAGCTTTAAATATTCCATATTGAAAAAAAAAATAATAACTCTTAGTAACAGTGAAACATAAGCTCTCTCAAAGTATACCAGACAAGTAATACAACACTTTCCTCTGATGAAGATATAAGTTATCTTAAGACAGGAACAAGGGACTTCCTGGCTGGTTTAACATCTGCAGTGTAGTCATCTATACCTGAATTTGACAAGTTTTTGTTACCCTTGGGGCAGCAGGATAAAAATTCACTTACAGGACATATGTCAAGTAGTCTGGTTTAGCTAGGTCCTTTAGGACAAATTAATTACACCTTGGATGCACCTAGGTGACAAATTCAGGCAGAGAGAGCTGCATTTTCATGTGTATATGTTTAGCCCCACCAGTCCTATCCTGGTATCTTTTCTCCACCACAATGTGCATAGCTTGAACCACATAATTCCCTTCCACTTCCTCCAAGTCCTCACTAAAACAATCTTGCACACCATTTGTCCCTACGTGATAGTAGTTCTGGCTCACAAAGATTTTTTGCCTTGTTGATCTGTGTGCCCTTGAATGTATTGCTAATGTGCATTCAGTGATTTGGCAGGAACATAGAAAGCTGCTTTCCTAAGCTGCAGGACTGCTTTGGGTCCTAGGGAGTGAATTGCCTTACCACTGTACCAATTCCTTTCTACTTTAGTTGTCAGTCCAAATACTTTGGATTCAGCCCAGGGGATTCACATTACAAAGATCATCTTGAACTTGTTTTGCATGATAGCTTACATGCAATACCTGTTGGAAGAGATTATTTTTTTTCTGGTACCTGGCCTGAGTATCTTTCACCTCTTAGCATAAAAAAAAATAGATTTCAACAGCTATGCTTCAAATATGGCATTTCATGTCCTTTTAGGAACTTGCAAAGAGCACATGAATTTCTGCAGTTTCAGAAAGTGATCTTGCAAAATCTCCTGTACTTGTCAAATTTGCAGGCAAGCAAAAGCTTAGGGAAAGGAAACACTTCTTTCTTTCACAGAACAGAATATTTGCAGAGTCACTAACCTTGAAAAGGAGTGGAAGTTGACCAGTATCAACTGCCCATCTCAATCTCCACAGCCACCTTGCCTTATCAGTGTTGCAGAACCTGTTCCCCCTGCTAAACCCAGTGGTACCTGCTAATTGTGGTTATTCCTGCAGGTACCAGGGTCCATGCAAATGACATCTGCCTTCCTTTGAGATGGTGGCTGAAGCTTGATTTTTCTCACAGTGATTTTTTACTAGCTTGAAGCACACAACAGAAGCTGGCACATTGACCTTTAATGCAGGCTGGGGAGAAAGCCATGACTCATCCACAGCTAGTTCATCATCTTGCACCTGACAAGGACAAGGTTCTTAATGCCTATCTTTGCTGCAGCTTTGTACATATGTATGTCTGGACATCCATCACTTCACCACTTCTTGTCCTTACAGATACTTTTTATTTTTGTCTGAAAATATGTTTTGCTGTAGATGATTTACACTTCTCAGACATCTCCTGGAAGTTTCTTCTCTGGCAGAGTAATTGCTGTGTTTTTTCCTGACAAATATTGATCACAAGTTAGGTCACTCTAAAGCTGTTGTGACATTTTGATGATCAGTGAGTGCTATATCAGCTTCATTCAAGTTTCTGGAAATGCCAAGAACTGGAACATGCTGGCAAATCCAGGCAACTCTCAGTATACTATCCTTTTAATAAACATCCTGGAGGGACAGCTGTGAGGGACTGGATCTCCTGAAGCTGGTGAAATACCTATGTTTCCTTTCCTTCTCTGGAAAAGTTTTCACTGGCTCATCATTCTTTAGGCCTTTATATTTACAATGAGAGTTGCCTGTTTATAATGAACTGCTCAGTGTTTCTCCCTTAGATTCTCATCAGCACCTAAATAAACAAAATGAACAATAAACAGCAAAAACAAACACAACTAAAAATTGTCACAAGATGGTAGCATTCCTACTAACAGAAAAATCAGCACTACAAAAGTGACTGTCAACTGACACAGAGAGATAGTTCTCTAAGATTTCACCGGGTATCAGTTTTCCTCCAGGAATGCTATATTATCTATATTATATTAACCCCCTCCTGAGAATAAGACCAGAATTAGGATAATCTTTACATACCCCATGCCTATAAAATAAATTGTAGCACTTCAGCCACACAGTATTTGTTTTATGAAAAAGAAAGTTTTTTCATTTCTGGCTCCCCAACAAAAATACACTTAGCAAAATTTTTTTTGCATGCTAATGACCCATTCTATTTAGCAGTTCTAAACTTAATAGTGCTCATAAATCTTCTGACTAGCCTTCCAAAGTGTCAGGGAATGAGTGTTTTATTTGGTCTTCTGTCTGTAAAATAGCATATATTTGTGATCTTCCAGTGGTGCGTAAGCCTATGTATCATTTCTTAATGAGGGAATATGAGAGGGTCGTGCTGTGAGCAAATCATTTATGTCTTCTACTCTGAGGGTCAGAAAATTAATAATCTCTGATGACTTTCCTCTTCAATCATTGCATCACAACTAAGCCTTAGTTTGTGTCTCACTGAAGCCTCTCAGTGAGTCCTTTCATGGCCATTTTCTTTTCCTGAGGAATTGCCAAGCTTTTCTGAAGTGCCCCCACAAGCACAAAGCAGAATGAGCTCACTGAGCATCTGCTTTACCCAAGTGACTCTCCTCCTGGCAAACCTTTTGTGTTTGCAGCTGCTCAGCACCAGGACTTCCCATCCTCCCACCTCTCCTGGATTTAGTCTCTGCCAATCTTTTTCTCTAACTTGGGTCAGTAAATTTAATTTAATTAAATATTTTTTATTAATTAATCTCCAAAAGAGAGGTTCTATTTCAGTCAAGATCATTGGTCCCATGAGTTTGCATCGACACAAATTTAGGAGATTTGTGTTAGGTTGGAATCAATAGGGATGGAGAGATGGGAAAAAGGCATTGCTTAGGTTCAGCCTCCCCTGTCAAGACTACTGATGCATGAAACCAGATGCTCTGTAGTGAGCTACCTATTTCCATTTACTTTTTCTGTTTTTCTCTCCTTGTACTTTTGTTGCAAAGTTTTTGCCCCATGTGTTTTTGAGACGATCAAAGTTAGTCAGAGTCGAATGTCTACAAACAATAAATGAAGCTTTATGGCTCTAAAGAAATGTTTTGATTTCAAAGCAGCTTCTATTGATTTCAATTCAGTGGAAAAAAATCCAATAAAATAACTTCTGCAGCAGAGAAATTTTGCTTTACAAAAACCTCTCAAATTCTTACAAAGGCAATTGTGAAAAATAATAAACAAATCATTGGGTTAAATTTGGAAAATTACCCGATGATTAAGGATAAGTTCCCCAAAGATTAAGCAAATTAAGTAAGTATAGTCTGTTCAAGATCTGCCTTTGAAATTTGTTTTGATCAAACCCACAAACAAAATGAGTGTGTTTATTCTTTTGGCTTTCTAAAAACAGAACCTTTCAAATAGTATTATTCACTAAGGCAAAACAAAATGTATATTTATGTCCTGTCCTCTATCCTGTTTATATGTACATTATACATATATAACTATTATATATATATAACTATGTATATGTACATATGTGTGTGTGTATGTAATATGCTTCTGTTTTTACTAATTATGACTAAGATCAGTAAAATTCAGATTGTGTTTTCAAAATAATTTAATTTCATTTATTTGGTAATTATTTTATTTAATTTCACTTTTTTTACATTGTGGTAGGGTAAACAATTTCTAACAAGGAGGTTATGAATATTCTTTCTGTTCAGGAGTTCTCTGTGAACAAAGCCTAATTCTTCCTGGTGTAATTGCCATTCATGATTATTTCCTCAGTAATTCACACAAATAATTTGCAGCCTAATTCCTTCTTAAGCAGGTTCAGTGCTCCCATTTGAATTCTGAGCTATGGTGGTTAGAATGGTCATTCAGTATGGTTTCTATCCTTGATGGCTGAGGCAATTGAATCAAACTTTTCATTCAGGGAAAGCACTCTTCTAAATTGGGATGGATTTCTGTGTGTGATTTAGTACTGCTCAGTGATGGAAGAGAATTGACTGCAACTCTCTTGATCAATTATCTGGTGAAACCCAAAACTTTTGATGACTGAGTTCTCGAATTCAACAGTCGGTCTGAAACAATTTGTGCCGTTAATCATCCTGACTGTAAGTGTGCCGAAAGATTGCTGAAAAATAAACCAGTACTTTAAAAGTCAAAGGAGTCTTTTGAAAATTTGTTTTAGTTTGCTCTTGATAACTTGGGAGGAGGGAGGGAGATGGAGAGAGACTTTCCTCTGTTGACTTCAGTCTCAAGAATTTCAGTGACCAAAACTGCTTGAATTGGACAGAAGAACAGAGAAATTGTAATTAATTTCTACTTGAGATAACAATTTAAGTATAATCTTTTCAGAAAACAGGGTTTTGGGACTGTTTTGTATTAGTTTTCTCAATTTGAATTTCTTTTCCTTAATACTTCCAATTTGCTAAGCTCCATTCTTACTAATACCCTTACTACAAATCTCTCTTGGTTTATTGGCAGGTAAGATGATAAATAAACTGCTTTAAATCTGGCATTGTTTAGCTTAGATTTGATCAAGTTAGAAGTGGTGTAACATGGAGGAACAAGTCCCAGTGGAGAGATGGAACTGATTCTCACAGTGGGGGCACTGGTACCAACATCTGAACATAAAGACACATTAGGATGACTGAACACTGACAGCTGCTGCAGAAGAGTGCTAAATGATGGATGATGGCTCTGACAACTTCCTCTCCACTCCCAAAAGGCAAGGTAATTCTTCAGGTTTTGCAATCTAACAGGAGACCAAAATTCTGGCAAGTGGTTGTTCACTGTTGTCATGCTGTTTTGAGCAATTTAGGAGCCAAACTGGACCTTCAGAAGTTGAGACCTCTTCTAAATTGTAGAAGCCTCCTTCTTGGAGAATGTGCACTGAAACACATGGAGAAGAGCAGCCTCTACACTGGTGACAAGGGAGAGCACCAAAACCTTAACTTTCGTGTTACTGCAATACTGCCTGGCAGACCAGAGAATTTGTAACAACCATGATCCTTCTTCTAGTGCCCAAAAAAGACACGACCAAGAAATCCTTCATGCTGATGTTAAGATCTGACAGCCATTGTTGAACATGTGAGGCTGCTGCAGCACTACAACCCCAGGTACAGCTGGCAGCAAGGCTCAGTATGTGTTCCCTGTTGGCACACACACAAAATGCAGACAAACACTTTCTTACAACCTGTCCCGGAAGGAAAGGGTAACCCAGGTTCTGGTTAATAGATTCCTTGGGGTGGATTAGACTGAAACAACGCTGAATGACCAATGTTTGTAAATACATATATATATATATAGCAACAATTGTATAATTTGGTTGCAATAGAAAGCAGGTTAGCCATTTTGGTTATTATTATCTATTCTAATCTGGCAATATGAAGGCATAAAATATCACTCACTTAAGAACATGCATAAGGGGAAAAACAAGAAGAAAGGGAAAGGAAGGATAAGAGAGTAGGGAAACATATCACTACCCATGGATCATTGACAAGGCTTGATTGCTGCAGTTTAGATGTCCTATGGTCATGGTCTTGATGTGTCAAGAGTAGGGGAAAGAGTCATGTCCCTGTTTATTTCATTTTCATGTCCCAGTTTATATAATTTTTCCACTAAACCTTTTAAAGCCACGTCAAATTTGCACTAAATGTGCTAAATTTGACATTTTTGCTCATCAATAGCTGCCTGAGTGCTTCTGTGGTCAGAGTTGTCCCCAACTGACAGGGCAGAGCTGATGTAATATAAGTCCACAACTAGCAATTATTTTCTCGTTCTGGCTCTTTGATTTTTACTTTTAATCTTGTCAACAGTATAAGGCCTTGCTCAGTGGGTACTTGCTGTGAAAATGAACACAGAGAAAAGGTTTAGATAATCATCTTTTAAAACTGAAGAAACAAGTATGGCAAGGACCACAAGCAGAGAAGAGCATGTGTGACAGATATCTATAGCATTTAATTCTCATTTTAGTAAACGCTGATGTCTGGAAGTTGAAGGATTCCAGCTGAGGTCTTTACCAAGTGGAGGTGGATCTTAAACACCTATATTTCACCTAACATTGAAAACATGTTCTCCAGGGTTGGATTCAGAGATCACACTCTTGGCTGCTTGCTAGCATCTGTATGTGACTCTGAGATCAAACTGGATACGTGGAGTTTTTGTTATTTTCTTTAACCATCTTTCTGCAAAAGGTATGCTCCCAATCAATGCTGTATTTCCCCACTCCATTCTTACAGATCTGTCTCCTAATAGGACTTCTGTTTCTGGCTGATCCAATTCAACTAAGTCCTGCTCCAAACACCTAATCAGGCAGCATAGAAAGGAATCTGTCCAACAATGTCAGACACCCCAAGCGAGCCTTTTAGTAGATTTCTGTTTTCACTTCTGACAGTGCAGCATCTGACAGGAGCATCTTTAATAGAAGGCTGGATACAGCCTTTTGTGTTGTCATTCAAAGAACAATTCCAGGGAAAGCAGAGACGAGCTAAAGAAACACAATGTCAGGGAAACACCTCTCCACCCTCTATTAAGTCTCCTCCTCAACTCTGTTCTCATGAGACCCCATATGGAGAACTGCATCCAGCTCTAGAGACCTCTGTATAGGAAAGACATGGACATGTTGGGAGGAATCCAGAGGAAGGACACAAAAATACACATCTGTGAAGCCAGGCTGAAAGAGCTGGGGCTGTTTAGCCTGGAGAACAGACAACTCCGGGGTAAGTTTATTTTAGCTGTCCAGTATCTAAAGAGGCTACGGGAAAGATGGTGATGGATATTTTAGTGGGGCCTGTTGTAACATGACAAGGGAAAAATGTTTTAAACTAAAAGAGATTAGTTTTAGACTAGATATAAGTAATGAACTTTTCACAAGAAAGGTGGTAGAACACTTGAACAAGTTGCACACTAAGTTGGGGAATGCTCCATTCCAGGAAACACTGAAGGCCAGGATGGATGGAGCTCTGGGCAACCTGATCTAGTTGAAGATGTCCCTGCTCATTGCAGGGGGTTTGGAATTATAAGACCTTTAAAGGCCCCTTCCTACCCAAACTGTTCTATGACTTTACAGCTGGCTCTGGCTACACAAACCTCAGCTGTGGTTGTCACCTTTCTCACAGACCCATGGGAAGGAACCAAACCAGAGACCAAATCAGGAGAGGCGGTCACATGCTTAATGTGGTTAATGACACATGGCTATTTTAAAAGGTATTTAAATACCTAATACTCCTGAAGTGCTGCAAACATTTTTAAGGGTTCAGAGGACTCAGCCTTGGACATAGCATTATTTGCAGGTGTGTAGCTGTGCTATGGCAATTTGGTGGATTAAGATCACAAAGTATGAAGGCATCCTCAAGCCAAGGCAAATGTCTGGCATTAGGCTCCCAGGGACCCTGGGAATCCCATCAATGCCCACTTGAAGATATCATCATTTTGTACAAACTATCAGATAGTCAATGCCTGGTAGAAAAGCCCTGAACACTTTCTACTTGGGATGAATTTCAACTTGCCCTCTCCAGACTGTCTCACAGATTTCACTCTCTCTTCTGGCCATTTTCTTTCTTCTCCTCTGCTGTTAAGACACAGAATGAAATTCATGTTTTCTGGCAGTGTATTGAACCACAGGGAACATTTTCACTAAACCTAAACTGAAAATTGTATTACAAGCACTGAGATGCTGAAAAGTCAGGTTTTCAAGTCCAGGAGATTTCTAAGGTTTTAAGAGTCTTTCACTGACTATTCATGCTCCTGGAGAAAAGCTTTTAAAATCAACCAGAGAGATATAAGTTCTGTGTATATTTACGCACATATATATGTGTGGCTTTGAGTTCAGCCCATGGCTCCAGTTATTCTCAGGAATGCTAGGTATAATCCAGCTTGGTTTTCTTTTTCAGCACTTCCAATCAAACAGAATACAGAATAGCTGTAGCCTTAAGCTATTTTCTATTAGAACACTTGCCAAACTAGTAGAGGACTTAAGTAAAATCTGTATCTGATGGATTTCTCACTGTGCTCTGAAGCGTTTCTGTATCTCTTCTTCCCCTTTTTTTAGGAGTTACGGACTCACAGTCCTTCTCTAATTGCTAAAAATTCACCTTCCTTCTCTCCACTTCTCTTGGTTCTGTGAGCTATCAATCAGCAAAGAGGAAATACAGTCATATACATTAAACCTGACAAAAGCCAGGGGATTTGTGCTTCACAGAAACAAAAATTTGTTTTTCTAATAAGAGATACTTTGGATACTGCTTAATTGCTTCTGAAAAAGAGAGTGCTGTTGACACTGAATGCTTTGATAAAGACAAAATTACTCAGCTGAGTGCACTGGTGGTCTAGTTCACTGGCTCTATAGAAATGTTGCTCTTCACTTCTCCTGACACCCTGCTTTATAATTTTCTGTATTAATAATCCTCTGAACATTCTGATATACAGCCCAAAGTACTTCACAGAGAAACAGTCACTCACTGACAGCTGTTTTTTCTTTTTTCTTTGGCATCTAGGGGATACTAAACCTCTAATGAATGAATACTTGCTACCAAAAAAGCAAAAGACCTCATGCTTGCAAAAGAAAATATGCCACTTGAGGTCTTTGTTTTATCCTTTACTTTGTCCATGAAGTGAACATCTGGGCATCTTTCTGAGTCACATGCAGCTGTCTGTGGGAGGCCTAAAAAGACAACATAAAATACCTCACTCAAAACATATTATTCAGTTATACTTTCTTGGTTTCTCATTCACTTTCATTTCAGAAAAAAAAAATACATCTTTGAACTGAAAACTTAGTTTCTCATTTCTGTATTCCATAAAAGCTGAATATCTTATGTGAAATGACAGAAAGAACCAGGGCACTAAATTATTCAGAGGCTTGCTGAGAAGATACGGGACTTATCATAATGAAGGTTAAATCCCTGTCCAGGTTGGTACTTGCTGAAAATTGCTTCTATCTGTTTCAGCAGCTGAGATGAGATGCGCTGGTATTCTATGTACAGAGATTTTGTCTCCAGTTCCCTATCATATATGTCTGCTTTGTGCAATGTACACAGAGTTTCGTGGTACCTGCTGCAGTCTGAAATGAAGTGGTTTGAGCATCAGCAAGTGTTGGGCATGGGTTCTTCCCAGGCCTTGCTGGCATAGCAAGACTTCCCAGCACCCAAGCTACCTTCAAAGGAGGAGGCTGCTCAGCACAAAAGTGTTTCAGTGTGATGTCCATGCATGTGGCTGGAAGAACAGAGGTGGGTGCTCAGCTGGAGTCTGCACAGGGAGCTTGCACATGTGCTCATAGATGATCCCAGCAGTCAAAGCTGTTTGAGCTGTTTTAGAGTCAGAGCGAGGCAGGTCTGTATTGTAACTCCCTACCTCATACCTGTCCTCCATGCAGTGGGTCTCTTTCCCATGAAGGTGGTAAAACATATTTTAAAATGCCATAAAGAGTTAAAAATCAAAAATAAAAATTCTTGAGACACAAAGAAGAAATTCTACCTTTTATTTTTTTTTTGCTTTACTTTTCTGGAGAGGAATGGATAAAAATGACTGCTTTCTGGGAATAATGTTCAGTGGTCTCCTGGAAGAAAGAGACTGCAAATAGAAGGGTTGTGAAGAATGTGGTGTCTTCTCCATAGGAACGCTATTCCCTCACCATAATTGAACCTTCAAAAGAAGTAGTGAACCTCAGTGTAATATTTGCTCCACAATTTCTGCATGTGATTCAATTGTATTCTAACCCCACTGTCAGTGAGGTTTTACCCATTTAAATTTATGGATATGGATAGTTATGGATAGCTGTGGATAGTTATGGATTAGTTATATTAGTTATAGTTAGTTATATTAGTTATAGTTAGTTATGGATATCTAAGAACTTCTTGTATAACAGAATTCTGCAGTGGCTTTTACTACAGGATGCCATTTTGGTCTCACACTAAAGAAAGTCTGGAAGTCTGGACTCTGGCTCACAAATCTTCTTGGTTTCACATGCGAGGAAAATGGCTAGTGTCATTTGCTACCTCTTCCAGCTTGTGATTTTAACTAGGGAAAGCTTTTATTTGTTTCAGGTAGGTCCACAAATAGGAAAGTCAGACAACCCCTGCTGTTTTGGAGTGCAGAGTCTTGTGGAAACTGTGGCCAGTGGGTGGAGCTGACATGATGGCTCCTTTGTGGCAGTTCCAGGTTTCACAATCTGTGTCTACACTACCAAGTGGAAGACAGCCAGAGAGGAAACATATGATCTTGAGGCCAAGGAGCATCAGCTGGATCTTGCCTACATGGCTTAGGGCTCACCACAGTGCAAAGCAGAGCAGAACAGAGTTGGCTATATCCACAAACTTTTGGCTTGAAGCATTTCCTAGGTCCTATACAATGTCTTGTGGGTTTAATACTTGACTACACTCTTTCTTTTTTTTTTTCAGTACAAAGTACCTTATATTGGTGTTGTACGTCACCAGAATACTGTTTCAATAACCTGAAACTGGGGATGTGTTGCATAGCTTTGCATAAGGCAGAAGGACAAACAAGAGTGCTTGAGGGAGTATAGGCATCTGGCTTCAGAGGACTGTGTGGGGGACAAGGAGCCAAACCTGCTGGAGTCTCATCCATAATGTTTTTGGACTCTTCCTGGAGTAAAGTATACCCCTATTTGCCCAGGAGAAAACTGGGTGAAGTGATGCAAAGCCCAGCAGGAAATGAACTATTACTTAAGCACTGTGGCCAGCCAAAGTGTGCTGTTCAAGATTCGTTCCTGGTTTGTTCTCATTAGCAGTGTTAATGTAATTATTGTCTTTAGATTTTCAGGTCTTCTATGAGCTCCTGGTGATCCACAGAGTTTATGGAATAATCTGTCCCTCATCCTGCAAGGATGCAACTACCATCACACAGAGAACCACAGCAGGAGATTTTCTTTTGCCCTGTTCCTCCTGTGAGATTTACGTCAGGAGATGCAGGACCAAGTGACCATGCAGCAGCCTTTTGGCTTCCGAGCCCCTTTTTTTCTTGGTATTTAAGAATGTGGTATGTGATGTCTCACAACACAGCAGCTTCTTCCACTTCTAGTGACAGCCCTCCACCTCAGACGATCAGCCTGCATACATTTGATGAGAGAAGGAAGTCAGCATTTGTTTTAACTCTGCCTTATTTGGCTTTAGGAGAATTGAAGCCTCAAGCCTAAAGCAGATTGTTAAACCCACTCTGAGACATCAAAATCAGTAGCAGTCCTGAAAATAAGGCCATGTTAATGCAGAAACCAAACTCTTTTTCTGGGCTTGATGTTTGAAAAAAACAAGCTGTTGCATTGCACTTCTTTCTGCATTTCATTTTGCTGTAATATACTGTAATTCTGAATTTGACTTCAGGATCCCAATGAAAAGTGCCTGAGAGTGCTCTGTTCACCAATGGCTTCTTACACATTTACATGGAAAGGCCTTTAGACTTCCCTAAAAACCACTTTTCAGGTGCTTGCATCTTACAATCCACAAAGATCTTCTATAAATGCAATTTTCTTGAATTATAGATGCTCTAAGATGACAGACACTTTTCTTCTGTGAGAGATGTGACTCCTTCTCTGTCATGGCAGACTCCGACCTTCAGTGATCACTGCACAGGCAAAAGCATTTAAAAGAACCTCAGATGCTTTTGTTACTTTTCTTTTAGCACCTTAGTCCAATTAATGAACTTAAACTTACTTTCTTATTCAATTTTTAGTCTATTTTAAAATGAAAAACAGTGAAGGGGAGAAAAGCAGGACGTGACCAAAATATCAACTCTGCTTGTGTTGAATGAGTTTGTCAGCCTTCCAGTAGGTGCTGCGATTATGAGAAAAGGTAAGAGAACTGGGATGAAATTTGGAGGCATTTTAATCAAATGACTCCCTGCTGACACACAAACTTTGAGGAAAAAAATCCAGTCTATCATGTTATCACAGCTCTTGCCAAAGTTTCTGACCAAGCTTCTGTTCTTAGTTTTCTATTATTATACCACCATTCACTTTCCATTGGATTCCCAGAATTAGGCTCAAGTAGTTGCTACAGCACGTACTTTTAAAGAGGCTTTTTTCTTAGCACATCTCAAGGGAGAGAAAGTTCACTTTAAGGGAACAAACTGTGAGGAGATGAGAGTGTCAGTTTTAACCTTCAGAAATATTTGTTATTTTGCATTCAGACCACTGCAGCAATAGTCATTGCAGTTAGTGGTAGAACTGGAAACTGAGAACCTAGAGAATTCAACTCTTAAGGATGAAAGCCAGTGTAGTACAAGTACTGATTCTGGGTTACTTTCTCTCAGCAGGAATTCAGCAAGGATGCAAACACCATTTCTAAACAATGGATTTAAGATGGAATAGAATTGTGATGAAAATACACCATCTTTAATTGTTGCTGATGAGTATGATAAGAGAACTTGTAACAGAATTTAATAAAGGAAAGACAAAAAGTTGAGAGTAAGCATCTTGAAGAGCTTCTTTGAAGTCATATTTTTTGAGGTGACTCATTACACTTACTTTAGTTTAAATTTATTTTAAATCTGGACTTCAGAAGTTTTATTATCCATCAATTTCCTGCACTGTTTTTTTTAAGAAGTATTATTTTTATAAGTATCTTGTCTCAAACTGTAACACCCAGTAGATAGCTTCATGACAAAAACCTACATTTTGCAGGTAGCAAAAGATTAGGTCTAGTAAAATCCTCTAGAGTAGGTGTTACAATCCAGTCATTAACATAGTTAGAGAAATGCCTCTGCCCAAATTAAGGTAGAAATTACTCCATATGCTGAAGTCAATAGTATGGATTTTATTTACCAGTAAATGTGAGGGAGGGAGAGAGAGAGAAAAAGAAATAGAAAAATAGTGAGGGAGAGAAAGTGAGTGACAGAGAGACAGATGAAGTAGAAAATATCACCACTCTGGATCCTGATGGTGTCCCACTGATCCTCTTCTTCTTGTCTTGATGGTAAGGGTCCTCCAAAACATAGAATCCAATGGATTAATATAGGTCTGGGCCAGCTGGGAATGCCCCCATACCCTCCAGGGAGATGGCAAGTTTGACACAAGTTTGTCTCTTGCTACAGACTCTGGATCTGTTGCATCCCTTGGATCCTGAGCAGTCCTTGCAGTATTGCAAGGCCTCAGGAATCAGTCTGGGGGGCATTTCAGGGGTTTACTTCTTCCCAGGCCTGAGATGATTGGAAAAAGACGTCAGCGTTATTTTATCTCAAGTTCCCTTAGGCAGCTTAACTCAGTCCAAAGTTCCAGTCACGGGACATCTTCAGGGAAGGGTGGGCTTAGGTGGTTGCAACTTCTTTATACAATTTTGCCATAATGGGTAAAAAGTCCTTCACAACCAT
Source organism: Cinclus cinclus (assembly GCF_963662255.1). NCBI lineage: Eukaryota > Metazoa > Chordata > Aves > Passeriformes > Cinclidae > Cinclus > Cinclus cinclus. The sequence goes on from NC_085047.1 coordinate 52,627,807, forward strand.
GTTTAAGCCCCTAAGCATAACATTTCAGTCTCCCACGGTAGGCTGGGAAAACAAAGACTGAGTCTGTTATTCCATCAATTCTCAGCAGGGATACAAGTCAGCATTAATAGAGGTGCTACTGGAATAAGGAAGAATTTTGTGTTCCCTGTGTGCACTCTTAATATACTGGGTGCAATTCTATTTTGGTAAATGTAATGCTATTATAAAATGCTATACTTATAAATGAAAATGCTATCTGATTGCTGACTATGTAAATTAATATTCTTAGTAGGAATTTGCTGAATATCAGTTGGAAAACAACTCAGGTTTCCAAACTAAAGTACCTATTTTAACCTTACCAGGTCAATAGTAAACATCTCACTGAATAATTCAAGTTCGAAGGAATTTGAGTGCTCCTGAAGGCAAGAGAAACAGTAGGAGGTCAGATGTTTGCAATGCAGACTGCCTTTTCGGGGGTCTAACTTCTGGTATCCATTCTTAAAGAACATTGTCTTATACAATGAACTTTGCAAAGTTGCCTCTCCTATATGAAAGTCACAGAAGGTGAATGTGAAAATATTACAGTATTGGAGGAACAGCTTCTTAAATCTCTGGGTTTGTCTGCAGGGGAAGGGAGAGGGAGTAGAATTGTCTCCTTTCACATCACTGTGGCATAAATCTGCCTAATCCTCATGTTTGCTAACAGCCACAGAAGTAAGGAGAAGCTGCAGGTATCTCACCTTCACTTGCAAGGGAATTTCAACTGGACCTAGTCTTGTAAACTTAACATTTGCCCAGGTAGTCTATTTAACCCTGTAGCTGCTCTCTCACACAGCTGTGTACCACGTGCTTCAGAGATTGGTGCCACAGCTGGAATTTCTTCTACCCCATGGAAGCTTCTCCCTGATATCTGTCAGTCAGTATCTAAATTATAGAAAATATCATTGAGGATCATTTTGGGGAGGACTGTTCATTTATAACTACAGGTGTTCTTACAGTCCCCATAGGTGAGACCTTGGCCTCTCTTATCTTCTGTTTCAATGAATTCCACGTGATAATCATACTCTGAACTAAAGCTGGAAATACAAAAATAATTATGTTGTATTTTCTTGGAAAAAGTTCTTCAAAGGCCTTTACTCAGCTACTCAGGCACTCTGAGAAATGCATTCCAATGGGAAATGTCATGTCTTTTGAACTGTCTGTTGGAAGGGGGAAAAAAACAACAACAAAACAAACTATAGAACAAGAATGACAAAAAACCCCCAATAAAATACACAACCCAAACAAACCCACTACAACAAAAATACAGCTCCCATTGCATATGGTTTGAATCCAAACTGCAAAGCTGAATTGTGCAAGCTCTGTGAGACAGGCTGGAATCCAAATGCTAATCCTTGTTTGGCTTCTGGATCAGGTGCACCAAGTCAGCACTACAGAGCCACGCTTGCCAAGGAAAGGCTGGAGAAGCCAGATGGGAGTGATGAACCTCCCAAGGGGAGGGTTTGCAAGCTGAAGAGAGGGGATGGGCACACAGGAGGTCTCAGCCCAGAATCCAGCTCTGGATCCACAGTTTCTGGGTCCTTGAAACCAAGCTTGCAAGTGTTCAATTTTTTTGAGAACTCAACTTGGAAGCTCTTAATATGGTGATTCATTCTACAAAATTCTGCTCCTGGGCAATTGATACCACTGCTTTCATTTCTCGAGTGCAAGATCTCACATAGTGAAACCAGGCATTTTGGTACTGAAATTTCTTGTCATTTTCCTCAGCTAATTTTAGCAAAAAAGGAATATGATAAACTTGTACAAAGAAATATTAAGAAACAGATTTTTTTTTCTCCTACTCTTATGCTTCTTTTTCCCCCCACGGTTTTATGCTGCTGAATCTTTTGTTATCACAATTTTGGATCCAGTAAAAATCCCTAAAACCAGAAGTAAAAAAGCAAAACAAACAAAAAACTCCCACTCATCAGATAAAGCAAAAGAAAAAATCTGATTTACAATCTAATTCTACAGAAGGCCTCATCCTCCTGTATGTGAAATCAGTTATTCAAATAACTTTTTGACAATTGATATAATTATTGCTAAGTATTCTTTATTAGAGTCTTGGAATTATGTGATTACATCTAAATATATGTATCATAAAGGTAGGAGGTACAGCCTAGAGAAGGATGAAATGTAATTTTATTTTTCAATTTATTAATTTTTACTATCTAAAAGGACTCAGAAAGTTTAATTTTCAAGATGCCAAACAGACACTCACTGAACTCATCTTTATTGTATGACTTTTTGGTAGGTTAAGTAGTAGAACCTCTTCAGTTATGGAGGCAAAACTCACTGTGTTTTTTTAATATTTAGGAATGCTAAAAAACACCTTGGAATTGTGTGATTGACATGCAAGTAAGTGTGTGTGTATGTATTCTTTCAATAAAATCAAATCTGCAGTGCTAAGATAAGTAGGTTATTCCTAGGAGACTACAACCATTGGGGAAGCAGTAGTCAATTCAAAGTTAACTCGTTAATTCCTCTCATGATAGAAATTTAAGCTTAATGATTCCTTCTACTGCAAATTCAGCTGTGTTCTTGAGATTTTTTAGAATTTTACAATTACAATGATGCTTTGAATGTTTTAATATGTATCATATAAGCATCTGAAATTGATTTTTTCTTTTTTACATCTTTACTAAAAGCTGTGGCAAAGCTACTGGTTCAGATTCTGCTACAGCAGAGAGTGATGTAGGCTAGGATTAATTGCTAAAGACAAATCATTCTGCCAGTAAAGGACAAAATTGATCGTAAAATCTTTGGTTAAGACCATTTTTATTAAAACTGTGCATTGATTTTAAGGGTGTTGTGTCTAAGATTGTATCCTTTAATGTGAGAGAATGCTAGAGCTAAACAAAATAAATAGATCCTGTCCACCAGCAACTTGCACTATTGGATAAATTTCCATGGCAGCAAGCAAAAACACACTGCCAATTTAAGTCAAGACTGGAAGTATCTCACAACAAATTACTGTTGCAGAAAGATTCTACTGGCTAGATGAGCTTTAGTGAATACTTAAATGACAAATATATTTCTGTTTATTAATTTATTTTGAGTTAATGAAAAAACAAAGAACAAACCTCCGCATTTACAAACCTGAAATCACATTTTAGCATTTACAAACCTGAAATCACATTTTAATTTACATCCACTTTCTTTGAATAAATGTGAGGCTGTGCAAATTAAGCCCTTCAGGAAAGAGATGAGAATGGGTAAGACCTACTGAAACTCCTCTTGCATTCTCTTTCCTCCAGAAGCCTTTCCAGTGTATACAACTGTCCCATAACAGAAGCTCATCTGTCTATACAGAATCCATTGAGTCAAATCATAACACTTGTCTGAAGATGGATACCAGCACTAGATGTGCTCAGGTGCTAGAGGATCAGAAAATGAACAGCAAAGATGTCAACATGCTAGAAAACAGTGGCATGACCCCTGGCAGCAGAGGAAAGTTCTCAATTGATTTTAAGACTCAGAGCAATGAAAAGCACCCTCTGCAAAGAGGCTTCTCACTAGCTTATGCTAACCAAGAAGATAAAGGAGCTCTTTCTGAAATCTCTGATCCTCTTAAAGTTACTGAAGAACCTCAGTCACGGATTTTAAAACCTGATCTGGAGATACCACACCAGGCTCTCCTGTGAGCCTTAGAACAGACAGTTCTACGACACCTGGCCAACTAACACCTACTTCCTCAGTGGAGAAAGCCTGAAGGTTGGCTTTGCTTTTTGTTAGGATCTGCAAGGCTGAGCCTTTCTGCTACAAGAGGGATTGTCTGGTTGCTGCCACACCAAAGGCATCACCCAAGGTCCATGTTCTTCTTCTGTGTCTCTGAAATGACTTGTGCCTCATGTCTGCCAGGACAGATTGCAGGGACTGCAGTTGTACCTGGACACTTTCAGCAGACCTGAAAACAAGACCTTGTTCTCATCCTCTTCCTTGACAGCTGCACTCTGCACCTCATGGTCAACAGCCAGAGAAGCACGTTCATCTACATGAAGGGCATGAAGATGCTGAAAGGTACAGACTTGTGTACACCCTTCCCACACACATTTCCAAGCTGTGAGCCAGCTCTAGGGATTCAGTAACCCAGCCACATAACCTGTAAAGAAGCCCTGTCTGTATCTGTCTATGCAGACAAGCTAGCACTGTCAGTGACTTTGCTCCTGATACATTAAACGAGCACATCCATCGCAGTCATTCTGCTGCTTCCAATGCAATTCACTGCTTGAGCATAAATTTTTCAGGACTAATTACATCTAATCATGTGTGACTTCAGACACGTGAGCAAACTAAAGGTTCAGCAGCAAGTCATGAGATGAATGAGAATATGGTTGGCAAGGTGTCATGGCTTAAACCTGGCAGGCAGCTAAATATTACACAGGCACTCACTCACTCCCATCTCCAGTGGGATGGGGGAGGGATTTAGAAGGGTCAGAGTGTGAAAAACCTTACTTCGAGATAAAGATGGTATAATAGGTAAAAACCGAACAAACCAGCAAAGCAACCAGCAGCCAACCATAGCACACAACCCCCTCCCCATTCCCCCCCCAAAGAAATACCAACAACCCTACAAAAAATAAAAGGGAGAAAACAAAACTAAACTAAGAAAAGCAAGTGGTGAAAAAAAAAAAAAAATCCCACTTGCTCACCACCAACCAACGGCTGCTCAGCTAGAACCCAAGAAATGGAGAAATAGCAGCTCTGAACAACTTCCACCATGCCCTGTTTTACTGCTGAGCATGACCCTTTATGGTTTGGAATATCTCTTTGGTCAGCTGGGGTCATCTGTTCCAGCTGTTTCTCCTCTCAACCTCTTGTGCACCCCCAGCCCACTCACTGGCAGGGCAGTGGGGGAAGCAGAAAAGACCTTTACACTGTGAAAGCACTGCTCAGCAATAACTAAAGCATCAGTACTTCTGGTTTAATCACAGATCCAAAACATAGTATCCAGGGGGAAAAAAACAAAAAAACCAACCAACCAAACAAACAAAAACCCTATCCAGCACAAAAGGACAAAAAAATGTGAGCTGTGAGCTAAAAAAAATTGAGTGTAAGCAATCCCAAAGAGACTGAGTAAAGTACAGACTGTTTCCATGAAAATAGTAGAACATGCAGCACTTAATTTTAACACAAAAGCTAGTCGTGGGAGGGGAGATTGTTTTCAGCCAAGGAAAGGACAGGATGCAAAGGACCATAGCAGGATGAAACTGCCTCACTTGGTGAGGGAGAGCAGCAAGATAAGATGGCCTTTGAAGAAGCAGATTTTGATAGACTCAGGCAACTGGAAGTAAGATCTCATGGGAGGTAATTAAACTGAAAATGGAGTAGACGGCTGTTTTCTTTAAGGAAATGCTCTTAAAAACAAAACTGCCAACTGTCCCAGAGAGTAGGAGGTATGCAAAGTCTAGAAAGAGGTGAGTGTGTCTGGTTACTGAGTTCTTCACTGGCCCAAGATCAAGGGGCACACAGACAGGAGAGAAAAGATTGCTGAGTGCAACTCTAAAACAGGGAGATCGGGAAAAGAAAGACATGACGTGAGATGCCTCTGTCTCTGGTCGCAGAATTTCTTGTTACCTTCTGTAGGAACACCAATAATGAGGAGACAAACAGAAAATGTGTAATCCCTTATCAATAGATGTGGAAAGCTATTCTGTGTTCAATGCCTTTTGCTTGCAACTGTTAAATGAATTTTTTTTTGCTCCCCTTTGTAAAAAGGTTAACTGCAATCGATTGACTAATCATTTCACACCCATGACTAAGGGACAAGATGCACCTCAGGGCATATGGAAGCTGCAGCAAGGGCAGAGCACTGTGAAGCCATGAAATAGATGAGGTCCTGGAGGTCTGGGAAAGGCAGGAACGCTGCTGAGCCTATGTGAGATGTTGGGGAATAGCCACACAAATCCCAGCCTTTGGGTCTCAGAAAGATCTGGCAATAAAAAGGCTTTCTGGAAGCACTTTGAAGAAAGCCAGATGTATGAACTCTGTCATAGGTTTACTGAGGTTATTTGGGAATAAATGTCCCAAGACAGTTTGGTAGAAGACAGGTTGAGCTACAATTACTCCTGATTATGAGGCAGGATTTGCATGTTTTTGAAAAGTAAAGCAGACAAACATCAGCCCTCAGCAGGAAAATAGCCTACCAACAAGGAAAGAAGTTGCCTGCTTCTCTCAGCTATGGGATGGTCAGTTCTGAACTTCTGTGACCAATATTTGGTGCTGGAAAGACCAAATAAAATTGTTGAAGAAGTGGGAAAGATATGACTTGTGAGGAAAGATCAAATTAATTAGGGTTTTTTAGTCTACACAGAGGAGGTTGGTGTGTAAGAATTAGACCAAATAGAGGTCACTGCCAAAAGGAAAATAAGCTGATCTCTGCCTTGTGTGAAAAGTCATGGGCTTGCACTACTCCTAGGAAGCTGAGAGCTGTCAGGACCCTTACAGGCTGGGAAGATCCTGTCCATCATTCAGCTGTGTGTCCTCCAATTCTCTGCAAGAACTGCAGTCCAAAAGACCTCACAGCCAAACCAGCCCTATGGAAACAGTATGGGTGTGTTTGGGTGGGCTGAATGGGAAAAAAATAGCATTTCACCTTCAGGGTTCCCTGATGGCGTTGCAACCACTTGAGGATGAGCTGTGTTTAGTAACTTCAGTGACAAGCTGAAAAGTCTTGCCGGGTTTTTTGGGGCAGCTGCTTGGAAGCATTAGCAGACACCGATGCCATTGAAGCAATGCAACACAAACAACCAGCCCTGCATCTCTAGGCAAGGACCCTGTACCCCACAGCTCCTCTGCCTGGAAGAGGGGCTCGGAGCTGAGCTGTTACTGAACTCCCCAGAGCTTTGCAGCCTTTTTTCCAATTGCAGCAGTGACTCTGAGCAGCTTCCAAATAAAAACCACACTTGCATAGATCTCTCTAAAGACCTTGCCACTGCTTTTCTCATTTGTCATGAATATGGTGCTGATGCTGAGACAGGAGATGGGAAAAGCAAATGGACATTTGCAATTTGTCAGAAATATCTATGCAGCTGAATCAACTGCTACACAAGGGTCCCCATGGAAATAGGCCCTTGTTGTGATGTGTTAGTGCCAAATTTCCACTCTGATTATCGAATTTCAGCCTTGTCAAATCATCTCAGCCAGTGAAGCCACATATTTAGCAGACAACAAGATCAGTTCCCTGCATGAAAGGCTGGATCTCTGCACCACGGATGGATGGAGCAGCCACAGGATGAGGCCCCTCCTGCAGTAGAGACATCAGTGCACAGAAACTGACATCCAGCTGTCATTCAAGTGGCTAAAGACTCTGAAATGTTGAGATAAATAAAATGGAAAAGGTTTTTTGGGCCATCCAAAGGTAGCTCTGAGGAGCTGTGGCTCAGTGAAAGTCTGCAGCAGCAGCAGCCATACGGGATGAATCCAGCTTTAAATAGCTCTACATTGAAAAGATAGCTCAGGTCCTGGTAAAAACCCAAGTGTACCATCCTGTCTCCAGTGTGGCTGTTTTCCAAAAATCCCATGTGCATTTCAGAGGAGTCACTGTCTTCTATACTGTCTCTACAGAAGCTCTGAAAGTATTTTACTTACATAAAATGTAGTTTCTGCATAGGTACGCTGTGAAGATAAGACCAGAATGCAAAGCAGGGTAATTGCAAATCAGGCATCATCTTTCCATGTGCCTTTGACACATGGCAGTACCTTTCCATTTCAGTATGCAAAGTTTGCTTTGGTCAAACTGCTGAGCTGAATAAAACACATAAGCCACCCTCAAAGCTGAGAAGAGACACTGAAAATTTTACAAGTGGTTAAACTAAGCCTGGAGGACTCTTGCTTTCAGAGACAGGGACTAACCATCTTTCATAGGACCTTTCCATCTCTGGCTTTTCTGAAGCTGTGAGTCTTTGAAGACTGTGACTGACAGGCTCATTAACACTGAACAGCTTCAAATGCACACTGAATAACTCAGAGAGCTAATTAGAGGAACACTGGGATAAAGAGAGCATGACAATAAAATATTTCTGACGTTAATTAGTGGAAGGAAAAATGAGAGGCTGAGCTTCCCAAAAGAAATGTGAATTGAGAATGAGTAATCCTGCAGGATGCCAAATACATGGGGCAGCTTCGAGGCACACTCCCAGGGGGCCATGGCAGAATGAGGATCCTGGGTCTGCACATGGCATAGGGATGTGTCCCAAGCAGATATCTGGTGCAAAAATGGGAGAATAGCCTGTGGAAAAGACCTGCCTGAAAGGAGGAGTGATTCCTTTCTCCTGTCTCCATCCTGATACACAGGCTTCAACTCATGCAGGCTTGTGAGGAATGTAAAACAATGGGGAAGGAAGTGAATTTAGCCCCAAAATAAGCAAAACTTAGGCTAGGAGTAAGGAAGTACTGGTAAAAGAGAGCAGATGTGGGGCCAAAGTGGTATTGCTGTTCATCTAAACTGTTTCCCACGTTATTTAAAATCCGCTAATTTTTTTCCTGTCTCTGTCCTCTGTCTCTCTCTAATTGCTTCCAGTTGGGTATGTCCAGGACACACTTCTTCCCAGGTGTGCTCCTACAGCTTCACACACTCATGTTCCTTTCTGTGAGTCTTGATAGCAGTGGGTCTGGCCCCTGCAAGGTTCAAGGTCAAGTGCAGCCCCCCGGGGGAAAGCATCAGTGTCTGGCTCCACCCTGGCCCTCATCCAGTCCAGATTGTCTGTGCTGATCCTACCACTCTCTCCATGCACACAGACAACCATTTCAAATAGGAAAAATGCTATCCAAAACAGCTAGCATCAGTCTGGGAGAAAGCAGCATGGGGTGATGGCTACTGCAAGGGTGTCCAGGAATCTCAGTGTGCTGGGAGCACAACTTCAACACCCCAGAGCGTGGAGATTCTCCAAAGAGAAATGCAAACATACCTGCATATGTCTTTCCTTTCCAATATAAAAGAGAAGGAAAGGTACCAGTAAGATTCAGAGACTAATCCTATGGATGGAAACAGATGTTCAGTAGCAGTTGTAATTGCCACATAAAGGTGGTACAATTTCACCTCCCACATGTCACAAAAAAGGAAATTATGTGTTTTCCCAACTACTGCTTTCTTCCTCATATCCACTATTTCATTTGACCTCAGCATGACGTGTGTTTTCTTATACTGGGCTTACACTTAGGAACATTTTTCTTTATGTAAAATTAATGTATGTATTTTTACTGTTGGTGGCATTAATATCTTCTTTGTGGTGTCCTTGTATTTGCTCAAAGGACAAAGAGTTGAATGTCACTCTTCTTCAGTGTGTAAAGTATCCAATTTTTCTTAAAATTCACAAAATTGCTATTCCCTATAACCAACTGCAGCATTTGACATAATTTTTTAATGATTATTTCTAATTAAATAGCTTGGAAGAAGCCAGATAGAATGATTTGGATAGGGATTAGAACAGTATAAGTAACAGAAAAATCATCACAAAATGTCACCAGGGAGATTGTGCTGGTTTTTTCTGAAGGCTTTTATCACTGTCACATCCGAGCAGTGTTTTTATATTTAATGGCCAAAGAAAAGAATCTTCTCCTTCAAGGTGCAGTATCTGTATTGCATAAGACTTTCTAAAAGCACAGGAGATGGTCAGCCAGCCATCAAGGTTATATCAGGGAACCCTGCCCAAAGAAATATGGTCTGCATAAAGCTTAAAAGCTGGGGATGTGACAGCCTTCTGGTGAGGGTGAATTTCAGCAGGAAAAAAACCTGTCACCTCCCAGCAGCTGCAACATGATTCGTCCTGGCTGGGGTAGCCAGACCCCTCTTGGCAGCTCCAGTCACTGCCATGGAACATGACAGTTCTTCCTTTCAGGGATACAAGAAGTGACTAAAACTTGGCAATTTTGCTTCTGAAAACCAGAAAACGTCAACAGTTCAGATGGTAACAAAAACTTGACTTGGGGAACCAGAAGGAGAGATTATAGTATTTTCATTCCTTTTTTTAATATTACTTACCTGTTTTGCTTGCAAAGACGTGGGCTCTTGCTTTTAATCAGAATTAAGAGTGTGAAAGTTTTAGCACACTCCCTCCTGGGATGGTCACTGCTCTGAAATAATAATAAAGAGATTTTAGCATCAGGCAGAAGAAAAAATGCAGGGAAGAATCATCTGCAAGTGCAATTAGTGCCTATGAAATATCTAATATCTAATATATAATATTAGTGCCTTTTGTTTCTTTGTTTCCGTAGCTCTTCTGTGGGCAGTGCATGTGGATGAAGAGCTGCATCGGGTTAGGGTCATGCTTGGACCAGGAAGGAGAATGAGAGCCTCAGGCACCACTAAAAGGCTCCTTGGACAAATCATGGCAGGAAACAAAAATGAAAATTGCATAGCATCCAGCACTGAACACTGCAGAAGTCAAGCAGTTTTGTTTTTCTTATCGCTGGAAAACAGCACCTGCAGGTCAGCACAGCTGGCAAATGGCAAACCAGTTTGGTGTTCAGCTGAGGAGGAACCAAAAGGGAAAAGCGATAAAAGTCGCTAGTTAAGGCAGAACTTTGTAAAAGAACACTCTCTGGGATTTTCAAGCACAAACATCTCCTGACTCCTGCACAACTGCAGAATAAGGGACCAGAAGACAAACATTCTCAAGGAAGGCAGGCACAGAAATTACTCATTTCTCAGGTACAAGGAGGGCAGCAGCTTCACCACTGTGCACTGAGCAGTCACAGACTCATTCCAGTTCATTAAGAATAAGTACCTTCCACCAGCAAAACACAAGCACCCCAATTATTTACCTACCTTGATTTCTTCAGCTTCTATTATTCCTTTTCTCAAGGAATGGTTCATACTTCACTTATTTTCCTTCATTTTTAGGAAGCCTCCTATCTGTTTTGTTAACTGCACTTCAATTTTTACACATGTAAGGAGCCATAAATACTTGCTCTATTGCAAAGTCATGGGAAAAAATCCTCGTATCTTCAAAGAGTCCTAGAAGCAAATACTGAAATATGAAATGCAGAAACATAAACACAGGTTACCATGTCTCCCTCCAAATATGAAAACATGGTGTAAAAAAAGGGAGACTAAAAGCTTTGATGTGGGAACTTTGAAACTCTTATCTAGTCATTCTGGAATTTCGTTCATTTAGGGAAAATGAACAAATGAACTAAGAAACAAACAAAAATGGCAACAGCCTAAGTGCTTAAGGACATAAACTATTGACTCAAATTATTTGGGGCCACTAACATTTTCTCTGAAAGTCTCTACAAATCATGACTTTCTTTATGCCATAGAAGACTACTCCTCTGTTTCTGGAAAGCAGAAGAGCAGGACAGTAAAACAAAGAAAGCTATTTCAAGGGAGTTGACAACTGAACTGGAGAAATTTTGTTATAAATGTGTCTCCATAGACTTTCTGGTAACAAGAGGCAAAATGCTTTCAGGATAAAATACACACAGAAAAAAGTCTGAGAGAATGGATTGGAAAATTATTGTCCTTCTACATCTTTTTAAGCAACTTATAAATACTTGTATGAGTCCTGTCCTGTTCAAGCCTACAAGTTCTGCTAGAGCATGAAATTAATACTAGGAAAGAAGATAAATCCCCTGTGCATGTTACTTAAAAAACATCAATGCATAGATACAAAATATTGATTTAACATTACAATAATCTAATGTTATAATAACCTAAGTCAATATCTACCAACTTCACCAGGTTTTTAGGATAGTTTCCATAGTCTTTCTAAAATGTGTCAAAATTTTGACTTTGTGTGTTTCACTGAAACTTTTCTATGTAAGAAACAATCTAGATAGGTGTGTATTTAACATTTTTTGGGTTTTTTTCCCTATTGTTCTTCCTGGTTATGATAAGGACATTGGAGTTCATCCATACTAGGAAGGAAGCTCTAAGGCCTTTTGGCTGTGCTTATTCAGCTGTAAGCAGGTTCAATATTGACTGAGCAATGCTTAATGGCTTTCCAGCTATGTACATGTAGGAGCAAAATTCTAGTTTTCAGCATATATCAGATATATATATATAGATGAGGAGAGTAGCAAATAGTTACACAACCCTAAAGAAAAGAAAGAAAGCTATAGACATATGTATAAAATGGGATTTCTCTTGGCCACCTCGAGTTGCAAAGGGTATCAGCAGGCTTTTTTCTCATTTAACTGAGCTTTTTAAGAGGTTGTTTCTAATTAAAGAAAAATGTCTGGGCTTTCTCAAGTTAGAAGAGACAATCAAGTGCCTCCAAAGCCTGGTTTGTTTGTTTGTTTAGCCAAGGGTGGGAGGACCTGAAGAGCCTTTCTCCAGCAGTATCACTGAAGCAGCCCCATGGCCTATGGATGACTAAAGGTAAGAGAAACCCTCACTCACAGTGCTGCACCAGCTCCTTTCTGTCCACATCTGCCCTGTTCTCTGAAATGTATAATTTAATCCGAGAGTGCAAAAGGACACTTATTGTGGAAGGCAACAGGAGCATCTTGACCTTCTTCCACAAATAAATGCCGGTAGGTGAATGGCAACTACTCTACTCCTGTGTGCTCTAAATCTTTCCACCCATTTTTACATTTGCTAATTAGATAATCGGCAGCTGATTAAGTGCACTTATTGCACCAGCTCTTCCCCGTTCTTCCCACACAGCATCCTTTGTCTTGTGCTAGATATTAGGAACTGTGTGATTCCTACAAAAATAAACATGATCTCTATTCATACTCAGGGACTTCCAAGGGTGTTTTATCTAAGAAAAAAACCCTGTGAAACAGGTTGTAAAGAAAAAAATGTTAGGATTTTAACTAAAGCCCAGACCACTTTGCCTGTCTGCCTCAGACTCGACTGAGATTATGGAAGCCAGTTATCACCTTTGTTTCTGCAATGCTTCAGGTTTTGGCTTTTAACTCTGAATTTACCACAAAACCCCAGGAGGTAAAAGTAGCACTCTTGATCACTGACATTTGAAACAATACTTTCAGAAAGGAAACCTTAGGCAGCAGCTTATCATCCCTTCTCAATCTGCAACTTTCTTGACTTAGCAGGGAAATACAGCGTTCGTATTTTAAAGGTTTTGTATTTGGGAAAATGCCCAAGAATCACTCCAGGCACATATTCTTTTACAACATAAATGATGTAACTTAAATATATATTTCTCTTCTGTCATGTATTCTACAGTGCATTTGGGGAACCTCATTTGTCTGATTAAACATAGACTGATTTATATTTTGGCATTTCTACCAATAAAAGATTGTTTGGATCTTAGTGAATTCACAAGTATGTAATGCACCACCCCAACTCCCAAAGGACCGTATTGTTCAGGTTAAGCACATCCTGTCCTAACACGTATGGTTTTATCACCTTTTATCAGGTGAGAACCTGATTAGCAAAACGACTCAAGCAAAGGGAACAGAATTCTTCTCTGTTAAAAAAGCCTTTCTCCTACTTCTGTTATGCAGTGTATTCCTAACCCACCCAGTGTCAGGGATCTGGGTCCCTTCTTCACACACTTTTGCAGCTACAACCAGCTGCCTAGGGACAGGAGGCCAGAGCAGACCCTATTTGCTCATAAACTTATTACTACTCAGGGCTAATTTCTTCTTTGTTCTTCAGTTACAGATGTTGGCTCCCAACATTTTGAAATACCTGTGCATTTGTGATCTCTCACTCTCTTTGATATTTAATTGTAGATATGGATAGTTAAAAGAGAAAACCCAGCGCAGCGGCCATGAAAGTACTTATTTATGTGGTGAGCTCTTCCAATTACATTTTTCCTTTTTTTTTTTTTTTGCATATTCTATACACAAAGTTGGGTTGAACATAAACAGCCTCATTGCCTCTCCTTTAATCTCCAATTTCAACACCAGATGTAAGTCTAGATGCATATGTAGAAAGACATTTCTGCCTAGAAATAGACAGAATGACAATTTATTTGTCTTCTGCATTGTCTTATGGACTTTGTGTTGGGATGCAAGGATTGTTCTCTGGCTGAACAGCATCATCTGAGCCAACATTCAGGAAATAATTCAAAATTGCTTACTTTTTCATAATAGACACATAGACTGGTTTGGGTTGGAAGACACCTTAAGGATCAACTTGTTCCAGCCCCCCTGCCATGGGCAGGGATGACACCCACTAGAACAGGTTGCTCCAAGCCCCATCCAACTTGGCCTTGAACACACAGTTACCGTGGTTCATCATAATTGGGCTACTACCTGCTAGTGAGCTGTGTGTCTCCATAAAGCATAACATCCAGTGAATTTGTTGTGAATTCTCATTCACCAGTTCATCTCTTTGTCTTCCAATAACTGTATGGTGAAGAAAGATAAGTTTCTACCCTGCATTTCATGAGGTGCATTCATTTCTCTGCACTGATTGACATAAAAATGCTACAGGTAAACTGAGGACCATGCTCATCCTCTGACAACAGCACCTGCCTTTGTCAGGATAACTGGTCTGTCATGGCCTGTGTATAAACTAATTTTAAAAAAATACCCTAATAGTCTGCACAAAAGCTTGTATTATATATATTGGTATTTGAGCACACCTTATTGACTAGAAACTTTGTCAGGGAAAAAAAAAAATATTGTTCCTGATTATTAGGTGATAGGTGAAATTTGACACCTGGAAAACAACTTTTGTTGACACTTTCTTTTTCCAGTAGGACTCACATAAAAAGACTGTGCCCCAACGGATAAAAAAATAAAGCAGGCATAAAGTAGTTTTGATTTTATAAATATATCTCGAGGAAGGAACTGCTTCTTTGTTAGGACAATAACTTTTATCCCTGAATCAGAAACCAAATAATGTATACCACGATCTTCTTAGGCTGCAATGTATCACATATCAATCCATGAGCTATTTAATTAGTGTAGCAGTTACCACCTTGTGTGAGTCCTTTAGTGCACATCAGGATACCCTGTTGTGTTAGCTAACCACTGTTTGGTTTACATTTACGTCACATTGCTGTTATGTCACCTCTGCTGCCTTTCAGGGAATGTCAGGAGAAACAACCAAACTCTTCTGTTTTACCAGTTGCCACCGATTAAGTTACTTCAGCACCTTAGTCTAAACATGTTCTGGCTTTAAACACATCAGCACATCAGAGGGTTTGTTACTCTGTTATCTAACAAACAGAAAGAAGCTCCCTTTTTCTTTTCTAATCCTGAAGGTAAAATTATTCACATTCCAATCTCTTCTATTACAACTAATAAAATCCCATTTCAGAAATTAATCCCTATTAACTTACAGTACAAAAATCACTGAAATCTAAATGGAGAGGAAATCGATCCTGTATCTTAATGGATAATAGGGAAAGACAAGGCAATTCATTCACCTTAAATGTTTTTCTCCTCTTGTTAAAAATGGCAATAATACACAGAAACATTGCTTTTGGGGAGGGAATGATGACAAATTCATTTAAATGCAGGTTTTGGTGTCTGTTTCAAGACTTAGAATTTTAGTAGAATTATAGAAACAACAAGCAGAAGCGCTAGCATCCCACCAAACTGAGAATCAGCCACCCTTGGACCATACTAGAGAAATGTTTGTTTAAATTTCTTTAAAGTGTGTCAAATAAGAAAGATTTTCATCCATTCCTGGGCCACAGAAAGGATGCCAAGCGCAAGATTTGTTTAAATATTACTAGGTGGAGTCCATCTGACTTTAGGGATAAGTTTTAGTATTAGGTTGGCTCATCTTACAGGTCTCTTCTAACTTAAATGATTCTAAGCACGGGACAAATGTCACTCCTCAGTCATCTCATGCAAAACATGCACAGACTGTTCAGTACACGGGGTAAATTACCTAACCATGAACCTCCTTTCAGGATTATTTGTATTCATCCTAGGCTCTGGTGGGGAAAGCAGCTAGCAGCTGACTAGTGTAATTGCTGGGTTTTCATGTGATAAGGTATGAGACACATGTTCTGCTGTGGCTGATGAAGCACAGCAGAACTGCACCAATGCAAGGTACAGTCAGTATGATGGTCTTTGAAAGCTTGTCAGCAACTGACTTAAAAACATCAAGTCAAGGCAGGCGTGGGAGAGATCTGCAGCAGTGAAATTAAATGTTTCAAGTGCCATAAACAAAGGGCATATAAATAGGAGCAATTATTTTGGAAAAAGTGAGGACATGGGTTCTGCAAGCACAATTCCCTTTAGGTAATGTATGGAGATTTAATGTTGATGTTGAATATCAATGAGTAATAATTGATTTGACTTAGTTATTCGAGAGATAAACCCACTCATTTTTGAGCTATGGAGTTGGTAAACCAGCTAATATGATTATCACCTTTGAGAGCTCCTATCTTCCAAACTGCATAACAGAGATTGCAGCCTAATCCTGCTGCAATCCAACCTACACCACATACCTAACATAATCTTGCTGCCATGGACACTGAACAGCCAGGGAAAAATATTAGCTAGACAGAAATGCTTTGATAACTAATTGACTTAGTATAGTTCTGTGTTAACATACTGGTAAAATGACACCCAACCTATCAAGAGCCAAGAAAGACAGAGGAAGGATATGTGCTGCCTCTTCTTTTTCTAACGTGGCCACAGGACACCAGCAGTCAGAACTGGGCACAGTTAGCAAAAATAAGCTCTTGAAACCCATTTGGTCTTCCCAAACACTTCACTAAGCATGATGAAATAAGAAACAAAAGAGAAGGTGGTTGGCTCAGGGACGTCTTTTGTGACTCTTGTATCCAAGGAGCACAGACAAAGAACAGGGACATGGAAGTGGCATGGAAGCTTGAATGAAGAGAATAGGCAAACAATAAATAATAGAAACGAGCAGTAACTGTAGCTCAGGTCCATACAAATCTTTGCACAAACATTGGGAAAATGAAAGACTGGAAGAGGAATTTTCATGAGTTATATGAACTAGGATGAATGCAAAAGCCACAAAAGCAGGACAAGGCAAACAAGCAGCATCTTGCTTATGTCCATGAGTAGGTAAAACTGAAGATGCAGTGTGAATACTCTCTCAGGCTAATCAAAGCAGGACAGAAGAAGGTTTTTATTGAAATTTGGATGGGAAAAAAACTGTGAAAATAATAGAATGTATGTACTAATTAATCCTACAAGCAGGAAAGGGATGCTCTTTTTTGCATTTCACCAAACAACAGAACACAGTCTGCTCTGCCAATTGGCTTAAGAGGACTTCAAATCACTTGCAACTGAGCTTAGTGCTGGTTAAAGAAAATCCCTCATATGACAAAGCACACTCATATTTGTTTGGATAAGTTAAAGCAGGATTTAATTTAGGCAAATGCACAGAATTTCAACACACTTATAATCCAAAGTTTTAGAATTTTAGGAGGCTTGTAGGATTCATCTGCACCTCATGCTTAACTACTGGAACTGACAGAACTGACTTGGGTGATAATATGCCACATGTGATCTTTCCTTGCTGAAGTGTGAGAACAGTCTGGACAGAGAAAACCTTACCCTCTGCAGACAGGCTTGCTTTTTCACAGAAGTCTTAAGACGGTGTTGTAAGTGTTGGTTGAGGTAGACTTGTTTTTCTGTACAAAAACAAGCAGCCTCACATTTTTCATATGGTAAAATAGGTCCAGGGGAGTTGATCTGTTGAAGTTAAATTGAACCAGAGAACATATTTTACAGGAAAACTGAAAACAGTTAATCCATGAAATAGAACATGTTTCATATCTTTTCCTGTCCTCAGTCATCACAGAAAGTAGAAAGGCTGATCTGCACCATCAGGTTTTTGTTGAAAAGATTTCTTATTATGAATGTGAAAGACTGGAAATGCGCAAGTCCCTGAAGCCTTCTGAGACTCAGAGCCAGTGACTGTGACAAATAACACTTCCATCAAAGTGATAAGAGGGTGAAGAAACAAAACTTCTCCATTACCTGGGGGGAGGAAACCACCTACTAAAGAGATATATGTGGAGTTTTTTATAAAAAAAAAAAAAGGTGTGTGTTTGTATTATGTGCAGAATAATTTGAAATAGGAAATCAGCTTTTCACTAGTGCTCTGCATTGCAAACATAACTTCTGTAATAGAAATGCTGAGTCCCCATTTTAGGCAAATTGCATCTTTTTTTTTTTTTTTTAAGAAATGAAGTAATAGTAACATTTAAGGAAATGGAGAAGTATTTTTGTAATGTGGGACTGGAACAAATTTCTCAGAGAAGTTATGGATGCCCTGTCTCTGGAAACGTTCCAGGCCAGGCTGGACAGGCTTTGAATAACCTGGTCTAGTGGAAGGTCTCCTGTGGCAGGAGAGCTGGAATTAAATAATCTTTAAATTCCTTTCCAACGCAAGCCATTCTGTGATTCTATGACTGAAGCCATAGGCTGTTTGATACTAAATGGAACCATAAGCAAATACCTGATCAGGATATCCTCTTCATGCAGGACTACCAGCAATTAGTTATTTGGGAACAGGATTTTTGATAATGGAAAGATGGATGCAAGTTTCACTAAGCAGGATTAGATATTGGGATATGCATCTATAAGATTGGTTAAATTAGCTCTAGATGATGTAGAGAAATGCAACACAAAAATATGCTTGGTGTTAGGGATAAAAAGAAAACTGTGGTATTATCAAATAAATAACACATAAGCAACAGGGGACTCTGGAATTTACTCTTCAGCCCTGCAGGTATTACTGTTTTACTAAAGGGAAAGTATCTTAGCAGCTGTTATTTTAGAAGATATGGGTCTTCTTTGTTATAATAGCCTTACTCCAGATTTCATTTTCACTCTCTATATATGAGTCAGTTTGGGATGAACTATAATTATGCCTTTTCCAATTTCTGAAGTGCAGCCATTACACAAGGAGAACCCCACTGTGAAAATGAAGTTGACATTGTATATAAATAAGTAAGCTTTTGACATAATATATTAACCTACTAGCCTTAAAACTTTTTATATACAGTAGTATTTGATTACAATGATGGTAAAATAGGCAATGCGAAAAGGAGGGAAAAAACCCAAACAAAATTAAATTGTATGTGATGTTGATTTAGAAACAAGTTTCTAATATTTGCACAAAAATTAACTGTAGAGTTCTTCACACATCATAGTGCTCTGCACATGAAAACATTGAAGCTGCACCACCACTTGGACTTGTGAAAGTCTGTACATCTGCACCATGGAGTTAGGGCAAAAAAGTTATCCAGTTATCCAGATATACAACTGAACTTTGCAATTTGAAGTCCTTAGGTTCTAGAGTAAATTTTAAAAGAACTGTAAATTCAAAGAATGATATGCACAGTTTATTGTGGTAACACCAACAGAAGGAGCAAGAGAATGGCAGAAGATTTTATTTCTAGTGAATTAAAACAATGAGACCTTGCATTTAGTCCTTAAATAAAGATATTCCACTTCTAATATCTATTTACTTGTATTTCTGAAATTTAATCCCAGGTAAGATTCTACATAAACCATGGTGCAAAACCACAGCTATACTTCATTGATTCCTGTCTTTTATGCTAAACTTTACACTACTGAAACTCATTAATAGTTTAACATTTTGATCGCAGTTCTTTGCATGTAGAGGTCCAGCAGACCTCTACAAGATGCAGCTTCCTGTAAAGGTTTGGGAGGCAGAGTTAGCACAAGGGCCTTTGAAAGTTTGCTAAAATCTGATGTACTAGAAAGAAAAAAAAAAAAAGGTGACAAAAAGGTGTGTGAGATTTATGAGACTGTGAAAAAATATCTGATGAAAACAAATAAACAAAACCGATAGTTTAAGAAGTGAATTAATTCATAACAATGTGTAAATTATCTCTCCTGTTGGTAATATAGGGACCATTTTGCAGCTACTGAAAACCATTAAATGACAGTGACATCAATTTTTTGTATTATCAAACCCTTTTTGTTGCTGAACTGGAAATTCTTTGCACCAGACAATTCCTACATGTACGTAGTTATAATCCTACTAGAAGCCCCATTATTTGACAGAGATATAGTCCTCTTCCAGCCAAAAAAAAATGGTCCTTTAATACTTATATTGGGAGTTATAGCAGCAATGTTTCTTGCACTACAAGAAGGCAAATTTCACAGATTACATGCCTGATTTCCTGTGGAAGTAGAGCTGACACAATCTCATCTGTCTCATCTGTGTATAATTTTCTGCCTCCCTATACCTTTACAATATCGGCCAATTTCAGTGAAAAAAACCCTCAAAATTATGAAACCCCACTAATTTAATGCAAACTGGTGATGTGGGGAAGGGAACGGATTTGAATCAGTGAATGGAGGAGGGAAAGCCTGCTCACTGACCCCAGGCACATTACCAGACACTGGACAATCCCCAGGACAAGAAACCACGGGGGTGAAGGTGACTGTTTCATTTTCTCATTCAAAACTGAACTAAAGCTTTAGGAAAGAGGCAGCCACTGGGCCAGTACCTGTCCTGTTGGGGCACAAAAATGCTGACACTTTAGACCTCAGACTGGCAAATTACTAAAATGATGTTCTCACATGTTTCATATAAGCCACACCTTTGTAAAAAATGCATGCTGAGATTTTGCATTTACCATGTTGAGTCTAGTCTTTTTATCATCAGTTATAATGATCTGTAAAATTAAAGAATCCAAGCCATGCTGTTGATAAGGATTAGAAGAGGGAACAAAAAGTGTCTGAAGATAAAATAATCTGATTGTTGTATTCAAGATAAGGGAGAACATTAAAAAAAGGTCATGCTTAGAAGAGAGTTTCAGATTAGAAGATTTGTCAGAGCGTACACAAAAAACAAGTGGAACACTTGTCTGCTGCTCTGCACTGGGGCTACAGGGAATTCAGGGAACAAAATCTGCTGAAGGTCTGGAGAAAATCTTACACCAGTTGAAATTTTTGGCTCAATTTCCTCTGTCACCATTAAGAAGATGTACAAGATGCATTATGAAATCATTCTGGATTTCAGCAAATGTAGTCACTTTTCCATATTCAGTTGAATGAAAATAAGAGAGAGTCCATTTTGAGATTAAAAAGCAACTAGAGAACTCTGATAGTCAGCAGAAAATATGAAGGAATACAATTTCTTACACATTAATATAGGTAAACATGAATCTGTTTCACCTAATTCAGTATTAAGAATACTTTAGCACTTCACACATTTTCATTTGTTTTGTGTATGCATGTACATACAAACGGAGCTATGTAAAAAATTCTCAGTACGCAACCTCTTCCTGGTTGCAAATAATTAATTTCTGGATTGAAAAAAAAAAAAAAAACAAACACACAAAAAGAAAACCCACTACAATATATTAGTACAGGCTGGAATGGTATATTCATATATGGATATATATTTGTAATTATCTATAAAATGCTCTTTAAGCTCACTACACAACTACAAACATGTATGATGTTATACCTGTGATGTATGTACACTGGAACCCAGAAATTCAAGCACTCATAAATCAGATGTTATTATACTAGCATGGATAGCGTGGAAAGTCCCCCTTTGCTAATTCCTTTCTCAGATCTATCAGACTTTTCAGATTCATTTTGATTCTTACTTGAAGTTTTTCTTAACTACATGCAGGGAATGGCACCAACCATCCTACCCCAAGAACACTACTACTAACAGACTGGATTTTAGCCTAAGAGAAAACAAGGAAATGTACAAAACAGAGGGGTGAGGAAAATTGCCCATGCAGAAAAATGTTGCTTTTGCTCAAATAGATTGGGGAACAGTGAAAACAGACAATCTTTCACTTAAGTGCTACCCTATGGTACCACATAAAAACCTCAGCCTGATTCCCAGAGCTGCATGCTGAAAGAGAAAAAGATGAAGTGTGGATCAGTCAGTCTGCTATATAGCAGCAAGAACAGGAGCCAATGTCTACCTCTGTGTGTTAATTAGTAGAACATTGATTGCAGGCCCTGGGAAATGACAGAAGAAATAGCTTCTCTTTGAATTTATAAGCATTGTAAACTTGTGCCTGAAGACTATTTAATAACAAATTTCCTTCTATCAGATAACTAATAATTAAACACCTTAAAACAGGAAAATATTGAAATTTTAAGCACTAATATCTGATTTAACTGGGTTACTCTAAAGGTCTGTACATACTTTCAAATGAAAATACCTTGGTTTTCACAGCAGAAAAAAGAACACCATTGGGAAGAAAGGGAAAGGTTCACTTTGGAATAGATGGATCACCCCTCTAGAAGGATTTAAAATTCAGTTCACCTAGATCAGGTCCCAAACAGTTGGAAGAAACATTTTCATATTTGTCCTCAATAGATTTCAGGTTGACTTTCAGCTGCCTGCAACCTGAGGTTGCCAGCAATTCTGACTGACCCCCAAATGTGAAGCACAATGTTAAACACCTGAGAGATACCCTCTGGTTTCTCTGGGCATTTCCTCATGTCTTGACACCACTCCAAGAATACTTTACCCAGAATGGCAACCCTCTGGCTGTGCTCCCTCTGCTCCAAGGGTTATAACTACTCTCCCTCCTCATGGCCAGCGTGTTTTTTTTTTCCTGGATGCCAAATATACCTGTACGGCTGATCTAATGGGGTAGGCTTGGTTCCTTAATGAAATTCAGTGCCTGAAGAACTCTGCAGAAAAAAAATTATGGTTTCCACTCAGGTTTGACTGCATTCTAAATAGGAACCTCAGACTCTTAAATCATGTCAGTCCCACCTCTTCCTACCAATGCATCCTGAAAGGATTTATGGGAAACTCTACCTGCCCACATTTGGCACCATACCCTTACTCTTTCTCTCCTCCTGAAACAACTCCACCCATGGGATATCCTGCTGCATCAATGCTTTGTGTTTTCTTCCCCAGTACATGGACCAAACTGCACAGGGAAAACCCTAAAAATGAAGGTAAGGAGCTGACACCTTCACCTTTAACTACTCAATTATTCATAGTGCTGGTGTTGCTCTTCAGCCTCTTTTTCCAGCTCTTACCCTTCTCCCTTCCCTTTGCTCTAATCTATGTCACTCAGGCTTACAAAGAGCCACATGTCTTGGGATAAAGAAGTAATAAATTCAGGAACAAATAGTACTACCCAAAGAAGCAAAAGCTCCCAGGAATGGATATCCATTATTTATTTCATACCATCAAACTAATAAGTGCTACTAGTCTTTCTAGTAGCACTAGAACTGTCTGCTACATGATTTTATGAAAAAATTAAGACATCTATTACACTATCAGCCCTTAGTACTTTCATATTCTCATTTCAAAATACTTTGTAAGCATTATATTAGTTATATTGTATACATTAAACTCCTTGCAACAAAAAGATAAAACTATTGTTTTCTTTCAGCTGGAATATGGCATATAGAATAGAGATAACATGAAGACAAAAGAATGGTTTAAGGAAGGCCACAAAGATGATCAGAGGGCTGGAGCGCCTCTTCTGTGAAGACAGGCTGAGAAAGTTGGGGCTGTCCAGCATGGAGGAGAGAATGTTCCAGTAAGACCTTATAGCACCTTCCAGTACCTGAACGGGGCTTTCAAGAAACTTGGAGAGGGACTTTCTACAAGGACATGTAGTGATTGGACAAGGCAGAATGTCTTTAAACAGGAAGAGGTTGAGTTTAGATTAGATTAATAGGAAGAAATTCTTTACTTCTGACAGTCGTGAGGCACTGGAACAGGTTGCCCAGAAAAGCTGTAGATGCCCCATTCCTGGAAGAGTTCCAGGCTAGGTTGGATGGGGTTTTGAGCAACCTGGTCTAGGGGAAGATGTTCCTTACCCATATCACAGGGGTTGGAACTGTGTGATTTTTAAGGTCTCCTCCAGTCCAAAGCATTCTGTGACTATGGTCCTAAGACTGTGACAGCATCTGTTTTATTATTATTATTATTATTATTATTATTATTATTATTATTATTATTGTATATTCTGAACAAAATCTCTCAAAAGCCAGCCTCAACCATAGCCTTTTTTGCTCACCTCTTTCTCACACAGGTAGGAGGACTAATGTGTGTGAGGCATCTGGACTCTTTAAAAAGTGCAGATCCATAAGGTGTCAGGAGTTCACTTCCACATCCTTAGATTCCACTGCCATCCTCCTGGTCCCTCCTCCTGCATGCCATTGTGGTGTTCACTCGGAAGAGGGGCCACAGATCCCAACCAGTGCTGCCACTTCTGTGTTTAGTGGATACCTGGGTCTTACACGGAGCGCTTTGATCTACCAAGCTATTAAATTATATTTGCCTGTACTTATGTATGCAAAACACTGTGTGCAATTTAGCTTGAAGAATATATTAATGCTAATTGGACTTCATATTATAAGAGATGAAATTCTGTCACCAGTTCATGTTTAACCACTGCTGTTCCCATTGTCATTGCTGCTGACTGTTCCATTATCGGCATTTTTGAGGATCAAAAGTGACAATAACTCTGGCCCAAGAATCCTGAAGAAGGCAAAAAATCCAGTATGATTTTGCATGTAATTTTTCACTGAAATGTGGAAGCTGGACTACTTTAGTATAATTGAGTTGTCTTTGATTTGCTTTCAGTGGGTGGGGATTTATGCATCCAACTACCCTTAAATCCATGGCTGAGTGACTGCCATATAACCAGCAATCTTACCATCAGCTACCATTCCACTTAACTTTTAAGTAAAATAACACTGCATGACCCTACAATCAGGCTTTTCATTGTCTCTAAACTTGGAAATACTCACAAAAGTATTTTTTCTACCACTCATGTGAATCACTGCTGCCCATGGAATTGCACATGCATAAAATTATATGAGAAGTGAATATAAGCTTTACTACTTTTTTTGCACCCTATATCCCTTTCTGCCTACAGAGTGACACCTGAGATTAAAAATGCTATTACTATTTTTGTATGGCTTTCAGAGGTTACTCGAGCTAAAAGGAGACAAAATATAGATCAGAGAGGAACAAAGTTCAATATTACAGTAAAACTATCTGATTCATAGAACAGGACCGTATGAGACTTTGACAACCCCTTCAATTTTAGACATAGCCTTGCTGTCCTGACACACACACAGTACTACAGCATTGTCACCCTATCTGGTTCCTTCTTGCAGCAAGTTTTGACCTCCAAGACTGTGGCTATAATTTTAACTACTACAGTGATGAGTCTAGAAATAGTCTACGGTCCGTAAAGCTGGTATTGGAGCATTTTCCTCCTCTGACTTACATCCAGTAATTTAATTTTTCTACTTAGGTGTTCATGCTGTGCTTTTGTTTCCAGAAAAGCTAATGAAATTAAGTGACCTCTTATAAATGCTTTGGTGTCCTCCAGAATAAGATTAAACGAATGAAAGAATATTCTTATCATATAAAATAGAACAGCTAGGAAGGATAAACAAAGAGCTGAGGCATATTCATACAAGACCGTTAACATCCTATAGAAGCAAACACATGTGGACTCCAGGTTGGTGACTGTCTTAGATGAAGATCAGAGTTTTAAGTACTATAATGTTTTCCCAAATTCAGAATATTGTTCTACTACAGAAACTCTTATACCCTGGTAAGGTTTAAGGGATAAATTCTGGTCTTATAAACCTACCATGGGATACAGTGTCCAAAAAATTTCAGAGAACAGAAGCAGTTTTAATGCCTCTTGAGACCTCTGGCAATGTGCAGGCTCTCTATGCTGCAGTGGCTATATGTCCACCTGTATGTCTGCAGCCCACAGAAGGGTAAGAAATAGAGGAAAACAAGACTTTTCCATAAGGCAGTGATAGAATTAATTTGAAATGTGTTTTTTACTAGCACAGCTTATTTTTTCTACCTGGACCTTAGTTTTCTTGTCCTGGTTTTAGACCTCTGTCCCTTCACCAAGCACAAAGGTGGTATTTTAGAGATTTACCAACATACAGAATTAGTGAGCATATTATTAAAATAAAGAAAAAAATATTATCCTCTATTAGCTTATAATTTAGTACACTTCAATGAACAGGAAGCCAGGAGGCATAATGTCAAAACTTGAATGATAGAAAACACGAACAACAGTTTGACAAGAATTTATTTTGGGGAAAATGTGATGCCTTCGTTTTAATTCAAGTGACAACTTTGACTTTTTGTGTCTCTGGTACTTGTACAGAGAATACATCAAAGAAATAAAACAAGATCACAGGCTCCAAGTCTCCATGGGGTTATTGCTAAAGCCTATTGAAAGTACACTGGTACAGTTTAGAGCTGTAATACACATCCAGCACTGCTCCATCTGTGAGGTGATTTGACATGGAAAGAGCCAAACCATCACCCGTGCCAAACTGAACAGATTAGCATGGATGATGGTTTGAAACAATCAGTCTTCTTTCAGAGAGACTAGCAAATAGCTAGAAAGTGGTAAAACTGAAGACTTTGGTCATTACTGACCTGGGCCTTTATGGAAATAAATTACCCTGGGAGAAAGGCTCAAATATATGCCTCACATTGAAAACTGGTGAATCTTTAAAACTAATTCTGCTACTTTTCTAGGTGGGAAAAAAAGGTAATAATGAAACTCCTATATTCAACTTGTTTTATGGGAATTTACTACTGCTGCATAGTAATAACTCATTTATTATTGTTAACTATTTTGTACATATTAAAAACAATTCAGTTTAAGGGCAAAAGAAATAGTAAATCAAATCCTTCTTTCCTTTGTGATGTTATTTAAGGACTTTGCACCCATTACACTACAGCTTGTCCAAAATTTAAAGGTTGACTAAATAGCACTCTGATGTTTTCCTGCTTCCAAATGTCAAGTACTTCACAGTTCACGTGACCATAACCAGGAATGAGTTTACCTTTTTCTGACAATCAGGACTACAGACCAAGAAACCCAGTAATTTATTAAAATGCATGCACATATCCACTTGTAAATTATGAGAAAGCAACAGTGGGTCATATCTGAAAAAGTTGGTGGAATTTTTAATTTCATTTCATAAAAAATCAGATTTTAAGCAGTGATGAATTTGTTGTAATGGCAGAGGGTGAAAAACTGGCACCAGCTGATCTCTTTTAATTAATTATGAAGGACAACTTGGAACAGAGATTATAAATAAACCAAATCAAAAATTCATTTTCCACAGCTCTTCTGCTAACAATCAGAAATAGCTGCCAAACAATGCGTTCATGGATTTCAATATTAGAAAACTGGCTCAAGAAAGCTGTCTTCCATACTGAGCAATGGGAATAAATCAATCAGTTTGTGGCACACTTCTCCTTATAGGACCTTTTTCTACCACTCCTGTATGAATCACTGCTGCCCATGGAATCACACACATATAAAATTACATGAGAAGTGAATAATCCCCAGCATGCAGCTATCATTCCCATCCTGGAACTGCTAAACCATCTTTCTCAGTCATCCCTTGAGCCTTCACCACAGTGAGGTGTTTAGCCTTGCCCCATTTCATTGAGTAACAACAGATCAATAGGAAATAAAATCTTTTCATAGCATCTTTCATTGAAAGAGCTCTCACACAGCCTACCACAGAAGAAAGGACACTGGGAAATGCCATGAAGAAGGCTCATCAGACACGCCAAGTGTGTCCTGCTCTTCACATGCTGCCTGTCTCTCCCAGTACAGAGCTGGCCCTCCATACACCTTGAGGGCTTTTGAGAAGTAATGCTTTTCAAGCTAGCAAAAACTGAAAGTCAGGAAAAGGGAAAAAATTAATGTTAAAAGTATTCAGACTGAAAAAATACAGGACACTGTATTCATGACAGAACCTGCCTATGTCTAAGTGTTGCACTACCATCTCTGTGTTGGCTGGTCCTGGGTAATAGTCTTGTTTGTAGTTAGCATGAGCCTTGGCTGGAGACCACAACACAGAAATCTAACGTGACCTTGTTGATCTGCCTTTCACAAACAAACCCATCCCTCCAAATGGCATCTTCCCTTACTGCTCTGGTTTACACTTTAGCAGAGCCTTGAGCTTCCAAGCCTCAAAGGTGCAGCACAGGAAGACCTTGTCTGCTAGGTTTCCTCTGATCTGAAACACAGACAAAAAGGAACAGCAAAAAGGAATTGCATTTTGTTAGGTACACGTGAAATTGGATGAGAAAGTGTAATAACTCCAGTCCTGAGTTTTCTGTTTAAAATCTGAGGAGAGACCATAAAATAGAAAGCATAAGGAGGCAGGAATAAAATTGTAGTTTATAATGGCCTGAAGCACAGCTGCATAACATAGGGTATATAATATGCTTGCTTTAAGGTAAGAGCATAGAAAACTGCAAAGCTCCACTTTCAACAGGAAGATAAGCGTGTCCAGAGAAGATTTATTTGCCTCTGTGTCTGTCAGTGTTAGACTTTAGCATCCTTGACTGCAGTCAAGAGATTCCAAAGGCAAAGGATCTGATGTCAGTGCCAAAAGAGGACTCTCCTCATATATTGCTAAGCACATGTTTAGTACTCTTCGAAATCAGATCCAACTTATAGAAACACCGTCTCAGCTGAAAAGCCTACAGAAATTGCACTTGCCATTAACATGGCTGGGTCATGAGAAGTAAAAGAACTGAAGTCACTTTTGTGTATCTTTAGTGTTTCTGTCCACAGATAACCTGTGATTATTTGCCTTTGATATTATAAGACTCTAAACCAGCAGGGAATCCACTTCTTTTTTCGCTAGCACTTCAAATGTGAATAGATCACAGAAAGAGGCAGGAACAGCTGCTATTTTTTCACTCTTGGTTGTTGACAAAACTTGCATTTTATTACAGGGCTGGGATGAAAAGCTGATCTTCTCAGAGTATATGTTCCTGGGTTGGTATGTGCAGATGCACTCAGGAACTGATACGTTATCAAAATTATTCTATCTCAGTGCTGATGTCACAGCACTTTATGCTACCACTCCGAATAATTACATAAGGTTATCACACAGTTCATAGACTTGCTCTGACTTTGATGAAAAGGAGACACTACAGAAAAAGGCAATGTTACCTCAGGGACGAAAGAAAGCAGCAGCCCCTGACCTTTGAAATGTTAAAATTACCAAAAAAAATCTCCCTTTTCTCAGAATTATAATGAATGTCCTTTCCTTACACTGCTTTTTTCCTCAGCTCAGAATTTATTACTGTATTAAAAAGAAATAAATAAATAAGGTGCCTTCTAAAGAGAGAGACGACTCATTTAAGCATATTCCATCTGACATAAATAGATGGGCTGCAGTAGCTGTGCTTCATCCCCTGGGTAAAAGGTAGCCCCACATGAGATCTGTCTTGTTCTTTGGGTTTGTTTCCCTTCTTGCTGTGGGCACTGCAGCTGGCTCTGTAGGCTTCAAACAGAAGGCCCCTGAAGAGATTTGTCTCTACTGTTGTTGCTTCTGCTATTTTGTGGAGATGAGATTGTTCTTTTGGTGGGATCATTTATCTTTGTGATGGAGGTCCTGATTTTCAATTATACTTAGGCCACTTTGAAGCACTCTGGCAGTATAATGTATCTTTAGAATCATCTCAGATCACATTTGTCCCCCCTTTAAAGCACTTCTGCTCTGACAGAATGGTATTAGATGATTGTTGAGTACATGGGCATCAGATTTGTAATGTTTTGATTAACTGACAGCTATGTAACTATCTTTTGAAAATGACATGAACATTAAGGTGTCACAGGTAAGGGTACCAGGGTAGTTCTGCCTTGGATATATCCAGTATTTGTAAGTGGATCATCTGGTACAGGTGCAATAACAGCCAAGAGTGTGCCTGTGAACAGGCTAAATATAAAATTATGCCTCAAATAGGATATCAGTGAAAACAGCATTTGTACTGACTGGTGCAGTGATGTGCTTTTGGGAGAGCTTGTGCATTCCAGCAAAGGCAAAGGTACAGAACACTAGAATTTGGAAATACTGGCTTGGCACTTTCTCTGGCCCCACAGTGAAATCTATGTGAACAGAAAACCCTTTCCAGATGGCAGACACTTTCCCCCCCCCACACCTCCTACTTAAGTAATAAAATAAAACATATATATATATATATATATATATATATATATTTAAACAATAAAAAAGGGCGGGAGTTGGTGGCTTGGATTTTCCTTTAAATACTTATTGTATGTGTATATTTGAACATGAGTGCCCAAAATGCCAATACAGACAGTGGAGAACTGAGGCTCAGCTCAGTGCCATTTGAGATGCCCTTAGGCAGCCTGCCTGCATTCTAGTTACCAAGTAAGAAACCTGAATGTTTCCTATAGGCCCTGTTCATATCTACCAGCACTCCACAATGTCCCAGGTACCCTATGACATCTAAAATGTCACGGATGGTAAATGTGGGCAAGATGCCCCAGTTTAATAGGTTTAATCTGATGTTACTGATACTTAAGTAAACCAGAATCAATTTCATTGAAATAGGGTAATTAGACCTTATGAACTTAGGGCAAGAAACATCTTGGTCTTGTCATAGAGAGACAGACCATGAGAAAAACCACACATACACACATGGCACCTTATAACTGGTCTGCCTTACAAAACTTTTGAGTGCAGCTTGTGTCTTTGTGAAGACAAGAAGTAATCAGCCGCAAGACATAAATTTCCAAGAAAACAAACTTTTGCAATTGCAATACTTGCAGAACTATTTATTCATCATAAGTTATGGATGCATTTCATTGCCTTTAAAAATCAAGTTCAACTTTGTCATCTGGCTCTGTACAGGATTTGGTGTTGGCTGTTAATGAACCCTGATTCCCAGAAGCAGCAGCAGTCCCCAGACATGAGAAGACACCACCATTTGACCTTGGGCATTATACGTGTACTTAATGCACCTCACTGCACATATGTCCTAAACAAAGAGCCAACTTATAAAAATTAAAAAGATTCTATGAAAAATGCTGACTACTAACAGACAGATCTGATCCATGCCAAGGTTTTATATTATGGATAAGCAGTGTGTGAGGAACTTGTCCTCTTATTAGAATGTGAATCTATTAATATGATACAAGTGACATTTAGGGAAATGAATAGCCCATTATTCCATAGGGGTCTCATTAAAGATAGCCTCTCCTGAGGTTGCTCAATGGTAAAGTTTGTAAGTGGATTAGAAGGAAGCATGGAGAGAATGAATGAACTTCAGTGACTGCTCCTTATAATGACTCCAGGTAATTAAAAAGACCAGAGATATCTGGGGAATTCTATGTCTAATAGTGGCCTAACAGTATTTTAAAAACATCTAAGGATGGAGTTAATTGAGCTTTAGAATTCATTTAGCTGGTCCTTGCATTAACAAGTAGCTTTTATGTGATGGAGGAATTAGAAGTTAAATATTGTCTCAATAACATCTCAAAGATGTTTTCTATTTTCTGTGTTGGCCATTATTAAATAGTAATGTTTATGCAAATTATAGTGCCAAAGCCTTTTCAATATCAGAAAATGTTACCCTGAAAACTCATTAGCTTTCAGCCACCATGTTCACAAAAAAGTACAAGACAAAATGGTTGTTGAAGGCAGAGCTACAAGCTGAGTACAAATCCAGGCACTAAGAGGACATGGTGAGGTTCAGAAAGGCATTACTATTCACTACGTTCTCCCGGGAGCCTGGTGAAGATTGATGGGAGACACAGTATTCACTGGTTGTCCAAATAGCAGATGGTTTTATTTTTGACCTGTGTCTCAGTAGAACTGCATTCTCTATATGTAAACGTTGAAAGTGGAGAGATCACCTGAATAGATGAGGATCTCATTTTCTTGAGTGGGATTTAGTTCATCTAACTGCTATGTTCCTATGTGTTGGGAGTGTAATGAAGCAGACCTTTCTGAGGAAGTTCCTAAGCTCCTTAGATGGTCAGAATGAGAAAGAGAAGTGGCTTTAAGGCTACCAGAGAAGGTCACGTACATCTAACTCCTGTACTCAAACTGAGACCAGTAAGAACTCACTCTGGAAGTTTTTAGTCACTGTTTGCTTATTCCACGACCTAATGACTCTGAGCAGGTACAGGAAATCATATCAAGAACCATCAAATCAGGAATAATAACAATAATAACATGTAATTTTCCATATTTTTCTGCATTCTAAGAAAAGCTATTAAAAGGTATCCCCTACAGCTATGCTGTCTCATAGACAGCCTAGTAGCAGCAGGAATGACACTGAGCTCTGGAGGCCCAATCACACTAAACATCAGTCAATCTACATCTCCTTGATGTGCTCTTTCCAGAACCTCAGAGGCAACCAGACCCTCTCAACCTGTCGCTCTGACTCCAAGGAAAAGTCAGTACTTATCTGATTTCAACTGCATTTAAAAAAAAAAAAAAAAAAAAAAAAAAGTGGCTCTATTTGTTACCTTTTTTTATTCTCATAATTTAAAGACTCCGTGCATTTTTTTCTACTTTACTGTTATCTTTCTTTCAAACCTTCACTTAAAATATCTGTCTTCACATTTCTCTGTTTAATACTTTTGGTACATTTTATCATTGCAAAACATTTTGAAACACAGTTTGCATGAGACACTGTCCTGAGGAAGAGCCAACTCACACTGTGTTGTTTGCACAGAGAGCATGAAGGAGGAAAGGCAATAAAAGAGCAACTTAATTACTTAGGAGCTGCGGTGCTTCCTGCTGCCAGGGCCTCTGCATGAGGTCCTGATGCAGCCACCAGCGTTGGTGAGAGGGGCTAACAACTCCTCTGGTGCAGCTTTTCCCAATGTCACGGAGCAGCTCACAGCAAATGAACAAGCCACAAAGAGTGGCAGGACACCAGTGATGTAGCCCAGGCTAAAAAACTTACAGAAAAAGCAATGACCTCCAAAAAGCACAAAAGTCTTTCTGCCCTGCTCCTCTTTCTGCCCTGCTCTCCTTCCTTGGCTGAACAAAGCATAACCTCTTCTATCAGTGCTGTTCACCTCCCCTTGAGAGGTGCTTTACCCAGGAAAAGAATGAAAAAATCAGAGCACAGCTGCAAAAAATAATTCTCTTTTGTTGCCTGAGTACTTGTATTTTTTGTACCTGAACAAGCTAGGATAATATGACCTAACCTACATTGCATATGTTAAGATTGTGAGACATAGTGGATCTGACTTCTCAGTTTCTCCCAGAGCCAAGGATTAGTAGCGACTAGCCTGATGCTGTGCAGTAAGCACATTCATCAGTGGGAAGCACTTAGAAATTTTCTCATTCAGTGGATTAGGCTTTGAGAAAAATATCCACAAAATTAATACAAGTCCAAATGATTGTAGTTTGTTTCCTTTAGAAAGCATTTTTTTTTCTGGCCCATCCTAGCAACAACATGCCTGGCTTAGCACTTCAGCTCTGTTGCATTTGCCTTTTCTTCTGTTCTTCTCCCTGCTTGACCTTGGGAAAATTCTTGCTGTCTGTCCCAGGTTGCAATTTTGTAATTCCACTGCAGAAACCTTTCCATTTACTCCTTTCTCCCTCCCCCCCCCCCCCCCTCCACCCCCCCACCCCAGGATTCAAACATTTTGCTTTACCACTTTTCGTTCTCTTATATCCTTAGAATTTTGTACCTGGGAACTTATCTATATGCAAAATCAGTGTTGAGAACTTCAATACACCATCTGCCTTTGTTTATATCCAGTGACATCCCAGTCACAGGGCTTGTACCAGAAAGTCTCTACCTCTAGTCTGAGGATACAAAAAAGAAAGGATCTAGCAAAATCTCTGTATTTTTAAGTGGTTCCAGCAGTATTGTTCACCTCTAATCTAACCACTGCCAGTACTGTCGTAGGTGTCTACAACATTTCTTTCGCCACAGTTTCAACAGGCTTTGTGTGCTATTTCTACAGAAGTTAATGTAATCAGCAAGTTCACTGTCAAATGTGCCCTTTTCTGCAGTAGCTGCAAGTTGAAGTGAGCCAGTGTCTGGTTCCAGGTTAGGAATATCATAGCACTAATTGATACTTTATTCTTTTTTTTGTTCATATGCCATGCATGTGACTATCCACTCTGAAAAGCCAAAACTAAGCCAAAAACCCACACCAAACACACAAAAACATTGATTTCCTTTTTCATAGGCAAAATATGGAGCATTTTTGCCACTTGAAAGGCAAAACCATCTCTTATATGTCACTGCACCCATTGGTTATTATCAAGGAGAAATATGGCTCAATCTTGGGAATTATTATTCCTTCAAGCTTTGTCTTTTTTCCACTTATTCATACATCTTGTTCCTCCAAGACTGACTGTTTCATGATATTCCAAGTTACTCTTTTACTGAAACTGTGTAGACTGTATCAAAGAAAGTACATCTCACAGAAGTGCTTCTGCAGCACATTATGGACTGCACAGCTCCCTAAGAGCAATTTAAAATGAAGAACAACCTTTTCCAACATCCTTTCAGAACTGCACATGGACATTAGCCAGACACAAGACTAAGCTGCAGAGGGTGCATTAAACTCCCCATCTGCTCTTCACAGTGCTCATCACTGATGTCTAACCCACAGTAAAGTCATTTGGCCAAAAAAAAAAAAAAAAAAAAAAAAGCCATAGAGGATGAGACAAGTGTACCAGAATCCAGATGAACCTTTCCTTCCTCAGTGTCCATGGAAGGAAATATGTCTGATCCAGGCAAAATTCTCTCATTATTTCATTCCAGAGCATGTGATATCTGTAGGTAAGTCATTCTCCAAATGGAATGAGGAAGCCAGGTTTTGTTCTCATTTACACTGTGTTATTATCTCAGTTGATCTTATCACAACTATTAATTCACTGCAGTGTACATGATGTCAGAGTATCCCAAAGGGTCTCAGCAGCCAGCCGAAAACTTGGCAGAGCTTTCCTAAGTCATCTGCAAGTTTCCACTTTCCAGGAAACCTCTTTTCTAACCCACTCCTTCGCTAGGTCCAGTTCTCCTTACGGTGCCACGATCTTACCCCTGTGCAAACGCTCTGCTGCGAAGGAGCCCGCATTTCCCACAGGCAGCTCTGCTCGATAGGATGCGGACTTAATATAAGATATTTTTTTAAGGGTTTTTTTTAAGGGACCAGCCCCGGCTCGTTTCAGGGGTATATGTTGTGCGACAGCCGTGGGACGGTAAGAGCCAGGAGCTGATGCGGGTTTGTACGATGCGCGGTGACTTCCATCCCCTAACGCCGGTGCGGAGCGGGGCTCGCCCCGCTCCCAGGTGAGCGCAGCTTCCCGGCGGGGCCGTCGCCCAGCGGGTGCGCTCGGCCGTCCCCAGGCCCTGCCCCAGCACAGACCGCCCTGCCCCAGCACAGACCGCCCTGCCCCAGCACAGACCGCCCCGCCCGGCGCGGCCCCGCAGCCCAGCCCGGGCGAGGGGCGGGCCGGGGGCGGCGCTGCCTCCGCGGCCGCGCGGGACGGAGCGGAGCCGGGGCCGAGGCCGGGGCCGGAGCCGGGGCTGGGGCAGCGCGGAGTGAAGAGCGGAGCTGCCCCAGAGGGGCAGCTGCGGGCAGGAAGTTGCCGCGCTGAGTCGGAGCATCTTTAGCCGGAGCATCTTTAGCCGGAGCATCTTTAGCCGGAGCATCCCTAGCCGGAGCGCCCTTTAGCCGGAGCATCCCGGCGGCGTCAGCCGTCTGCTTTTCGAGGGAGGTCGACACTCCGGGAGTGGGGTGTTTTTTTCTGCCCTGCCCCTCACCCGGTGCGCGTTGTTGGTGCCCTGGGTGCGAGCGGAGCCCCGGCGGGCACGGCTGCCCGGCGCCGAGCGCTGTTGCTCGCAGGTTCCCGCAGCGCCGGGGCCGCTCGCTCCCGCTGTCCGGCGCCGAGCGGTGCCGCTCGGCTGAGGCGGGACCCGGCGGGTTTGGGAAGCTGCTGTGCGCCCTGCAACAGCTCCCGCCGTGCCTCGCCCGTGCTGCTGCTCCGAGGGAGCATCCTCGGCGATTTGCCTGTCCTGTGCTGTAACCAAGGGCATTCGATGCTCACGAGCGTTTAACCGAGGTATGTGTTTTGTGGCCTGTTCTTGATCATTCACGAACGTCTTTCGCAAAGAACCTGCGTTTAGACTAACTCACTTCGCGGGTTGGCAGACTGCTTGAATTGAGCGAAAGCTTCCTGGGTTTGGAGAAATTGCTTTCGGCAGAGGCAAAAAGGGGAACGCTCTGGAAGAGCGTGGGGACAGCATGAGGCTGCACAGCTTCTGGAAGGAAGGAAGGATACGGAGAAAAGGGGGACACGGGGCTGGTTTATTTTGCTGAAAGATGCTGCAGCCCAGGGGTGTCATAGCGCAGACCATTGGGTCATCACTGTGCAAGCAAATTCTTGGCTCAGCGGGCATAAGCACAGACTGCCACCCGTGTGCTCTTTCACGTTGTTTGCAGAAAGGTGATGGGGAAAGGATTGCTCCCTCTGCAAATAAATTTTAACATGCCTATCCAATGTAGTGGGAGAAGAGCTGAGCTTAGACAGCACAGCATGGAAAAAACCCACAGGATGGATGCACAAAAAATGTGCCCTTTGCAAGCACTTTATGTCTGCCTAAAAGCTGCAGGCTGTTTCAACATCATCTTGCTAGATGCAATAAAGTTTGGAACAGAAATCAAGTGAAGCAAGCTCTTCCTACACTTGCAAATGCTAAACAGTTAGAGGGAAATTGTGAAAATAGTGGTAAAGGACTGAGAATTTGCCACACTGATTAACATTTATATAAGCAAAGACAATTAAGAATTCATACTAGCTATTATTAAATTAATTCTTAGCTAATTGTAGCAGAATGAGAGAAAGATGAATAAGAGAAATGTGTAAAATCTGGACCATATAAGATGCATGTAGTGCTGGAAGTTTTATTATGATAAGGGATCAAGATGGAGTATCATGTCTGTTTCCTTGTGATTTTGGTTTTTACAGTCATTTTGGACTGACTCTTAACTTTCCTGTGCTTGAACAGACCAAAACAAAAGGCAACCTGAAACCACCAGCTGCCTTCTCTCAGCTATTGTGCCTAGAAGAGCTTGTTCCCCTTATGGATGGTTGCTGGTTGTAGCTGTGTACTCGTTGCCTTCCTTCCCCACCTCTTCCTCGGACTGGGTCACCCCTGTCACCCAAGGTGGGGGAAAGAAAAAGCAGGCATGTCCCTCCTGCCTCCCTCATGTTTCTCCAGCTTTCCTGTGCTCTGACACACAGGCTGGCCTGCCTGCAGGCTGCTACTTACTATATCCAGTACGTGTGCTTTGGTGTCAACAGGATACCTGCTGCAGGACCTGGAACTGCTGGGAAAGGGGTCTTGGGCTATTTCAGCATCCAGGTCTAATCTAGTACTATCACCATGTATGAATGTGGATATATTTGGCTTAGAAAGTTATTG
Source organism: Cinclus cinclus (assembly GCF_963662255.1). NCBI lineage: Eukaryota > Metazoa > Chordata > Aves > Passeriformes > Cinclidae > Cinclus > Cinclus cinclus. The sequence goes on from NC_085047.1 coordinate 52,664,900, forward strand.
CAGTGGGTATTTTGTTAACATTTCAGATGTAAAAGGCTGAACTGGGATAACTTGCCCCTGCCAAGTGTCTTTTTTCATAATTGGGTCTTACTGGTGCAGTGCAAATTGTAAGTTGTATTCTATAAATTCCCCATCAGAGGCAGGAAGCAGTGGGGCCTTTCTTCCCTGTACCCCATCTACACAGAAGCAGAAGAGGTATTATCTCAATGACTGAGTACATTCATAAGTTGCTGCAAAATCTGATGTTTCAGATAGGCCTGAGACTTGGAATCTAAGTACTAAAAGGTCAGTATATTTTCACCTCTATACCTCCTGCACTCTTTTGCAAGGAGTCCTCTCCCTGTGTCTTCATGACTGTGGTTGCCTCCTTTTCCTGGCTTGTGCAGAGGAAATCCTGTTAGGACATAGATGATCCATGGTGCTGCTGCAAAACCCACCTCTTAGCCTGCCACTTCATCTGCATCTCCCCTCTTTGCCAGTCCTTCTGCTGTTCCCTCTTTCCCCCTGCATCTGACATATCCGTCTGAGGCTTTGCTTTGAAGTGTCCTTGACAGCTGCCTGTACATGATGTACCCAGTTCCTGTTTTCCCGAGATGTACCCCTGGGCTTTGATCAGCCATTGTGCTCTCAACACCTTTCTCCCTCAAGCCATCATCTTTGCATGTCTTCAAGCTCCACCTTGTGCTTACTTGTAGCTTCATATAGGCACCATGTCCATCATTCCTTTAATTTCCTTGAAATGTCCCAGCACATTTGCTTTGGTTTGATGCCTTCAGCAGCCATCTGGTAAGATGCTAAGACAAGCCCTCACCCATGCTGTCACCATCCCTGCCACTGGAATTACTCTTGCTCTGGGTTGGAGCATAACAGTGTCCTCTAAAGCTAGCAGATCACTCTATCTAGCACCAGCAGAAACTCTCCTTCCATTGCCTACATTACTCACTTGCTCTTTTTTGGCATTTCAGGTGCAACCCTGCCCCCTTATGCTTGTACAGCACAGCGTGGCTCGCTGCAGCTCCCTTTGCAATCGTGTTGTCTCTTTGCCCAAGTTGTTGCAGGGTGTTTTGCAAACAGGGACTATATGTGAATATTAGGCACGCATGGCTGCTTTGTCAGGGGAGGGCATGCATGCAGCCTGTGTCTGTAAAATAAGGAATGGTGTGAGGATAGGGATCTTTTATTAGAGCACTGAGGGAGAATCAAAGAGGAAGGGTGTTTTCTTACTTTTCTTGGTGAAGCATGCTGAGGTACCTGAGTCAGGAAGCAGAGTTACAGTGAGTTACTGTGGTAGCACATCTGTGCCTAAAACTCCCTTGACATTCAAGTGTACAGCATGTAGTTGATACTGAATATGTGGGGTTTTTTGAGAGAAAAATAATCTGAAAATGATGCATTAATTCCTGTTGAACCAAGTGTAAAGAATTGTGTCCTAGCTTTATATTGTGACAAGGTTCCTAAGAAGGTGGAAATGAAATCTGCTTGACATTTTTGGGTGTAATATGGATTTATAAAATTTGTGATTTGTGAAATGTGTGATTTATACCTGTTGTTTTTACAAAGTATACTGATATCAGTATATCAACTGAATTTTGCAATAGAAAAGCATTTTGTTATTGTTCAGGACTCTACTTCCTGGGTCACCGCTTCGTTACCTAAGGACCAATAACTCCATTGACTAGCAAAGTTAAAGGGCACTTACTGTTCAGCAGAGCTCCTTCCTGTATTGTAGTCTGCCCAGAATTCTCCCAAGACAGGAGTGGATGCGCCCACATGGAGTGTGGGGGATGAGGGCTCTCAGGTACACTCGTGGGTGCAGCCACGTCATTGGCATCAGGCAGGAGGATGTGCTGCAGCACCGGGAGAGACAATAGAGACCTTAAAACCATTCAGTTCCAGATTTAGCTACAGTTTGTCCTAAAACTTAATTCCTTGTAGATGAAGGGGATGTGTATGATATTTTTGAGGGTTTTTTTCACCCTCTACCTGAACCTGAGGGTCTAAGCACTTCAAGTCTTTAGTTTCAAACATGAGCGTGATGGAAAATGAAAGCAAGCTCTGATAACATGGACTGCTTGCCCTGGAGCTTGGTATTTCACCTGGTAGGTTTCGGTCTGAGTAAACAAAGTGCAGGAGCTGAAGCACTGCCCCATGAGAAGTGTGGTGGCTTCCAGAAGGGTGAACACAGTGCACAGCCCTCCACTTGGCCTCAGCTGTGGAGTCCAGTGCTGTTCTGCCTGTGTCAAATTAAAAAAGGTGGTTATTGGGAGCCCATGTGAAGAGTCAGGCGTGAAGTAGCAAATCTTAATAAACTTTTGTTTGTTCTGTGATTAAGAATTAGATGAATTAGAGATTAATTAGATCACCGCTATGCCACAACACGTATGCTGGATGGAATCTCCTGAGAGGCTTATCTGTTGGTGGCATGTTCCACACAGCCTTTGGAAAGAAGGGGTAGCAGGGATGGGATGGGATGGGATGGGATGGGATGGGATGGGATGGGATGGGATGGGATGGGATGACTCAGCTATAAAGGAAGGCAACAAGGCAGAAGCAGTTGAAATACTTTCATATACTTGTCCCACTGAGGAAAATGGATTTTAATGGACTTTTCATTTCTCATTAAGCAGCCATTCCACACCACACTAAATTTTCTGCTCAAACAAAACTCCAAATCGAATGTTGCAAGAAATCAAACAAGAAGTCATTACACAAAATGCAGAAGTTAACCTGCTCGTTTCTCCTCTTCCCTGGCTAACCTTTTCCTGGACCTCCTTTCCAGCTGGATACCTGGGATCTGTCACTTTGACAGTGACACTTTAATGGCTCTTTTTGACTGTAGGAGTCAATTACCAAGATTTAAAGCTGTTATGGGCAACCAAATGGCTGTGTGAAACTTCATGTCTTCTCTGCCTGACCACCCACTGCCACTTAACTTTAGGAGCTCAGATCTGTTTGAGGTTTCTGCCTCAGTTGAATTTGGCTGAGAGTGGCAACAAAAGTTATTCAGAGTGGCAATAATGGGAATAAATTTGGGAGTGGATGCCAAGAAATCAAATACAATCCATCACTGTGGTCAGCAAAGAGTAGGTTGTTGAGTTTTGGGTGGGTTTTTACAGCAACCTATATTTTTTCACAGGAAATTTTTAAAAAATACATATTTTTAACAAATCAGCACAGGAAGGAGATTGATTTCCTTGGTGACTGTGTCCACTGGGTGAGATTCAGACCGATAGTCTTATAAGAGGCTAGACCAGGAGGGCCCCATTTCTGTATCTAAGGTCTCAGAGGCACATCAGTGAGACTCCTTAGCCCTCTCCACATCCTGAGAGATACAGGGAACAGATAGATCCCTACTCATTGAATATCTTACTGGCCCACTGTTTGGGCCAAATCCCTCTGCAGGCTACTGCTGCAGCTGAAATGGTAAAAATAGATGTGAGGGGCATATGAGTTGTGCAAGAGGATGAAGGACTGTGGGATACAAATGTGTATGGCAAGGGGTCTTCTGAAGATAAGCTTGTTGTTGTTCTGGTCCAAATAATTCTCTGTTCTTCAAAGATAATTAAAAGCTCTGCCCTCCCCACCTCACTGTGTACACTTGCCATTTGGATATGAATGCCTGCACTTAGGAAGCCTCGAGGATGTCTTTTGTTTTTCACTTCGTGTTTAATCAGCCCAAGATTTGGTAGGATCTGGTCCCCTTGCCTTGCTAGAGATTGTGGCACTGTTGTATTGAATGAAGGGCTAAATGGGCACAAGCGGTGCTCTGTGTATCTGGGAGGAGATGGACTAACAAAGATTCTACCAAGAAAAAAGAGAAAAAAAATTGTATTTGCCTTTGTTGAAAATACAACCCTGTTAAAGAGATCTATGCCTCTTTCCCCCGGGAAGGAAATAAAGGGGAGGAAAAGGGTCTCTGCTATGAACAGACAAAACTGAGGGGCACAGGGTAGAGTTCTTGGCTATGTGTCATACTTGCCAGAGAAAACACATGCAGGGCTGCTGTATCCCCCTCTCCATCCTGTAGCACACCTGCCTCAGCCTCAGAAGCATTTCTGAGCAAGCTGACAAGGGTGCATGCCCTCACATCCAGAGCACATGCTGGGTGATGTCTGGGCAGCTGACTTTGGGGTTCACCTACAGCCTCCTACCTCTCCTTCACAAAGAGATGGCCAAGAACTGTCTGACTCCCTTTGGATGGAACATTAGTATAGTCAATGTTATCAAAACATTTGGATTTCAACAATACTGTCTTTTAACAGCTGCACTAGATAATTATTGAAGTTGGAGAGGCTTAAACCAGAAGTGATTCAGTGACTGAAGGGATGAAAGCAGCACAACAATGCATCAACATCCATCCCCAGAGATCTGCTTCTCTAATGCAGTCAAACCAAATGTGCTGAAGGGGCAGAGCTCTATGAAGTACAATGACTGTGAAAGTGTCTTTTTTCTCCTAAAGGGGAAAATCTGTTTGAGAATGGCCCCTCTTTTGCTTTAATCTATATGATCTGGGACTGTTTCTTCATACACAAGAAATTTAATTTACTTTATTAAAAACAAATCAGGGGCTATGTTTTAATTTTAGGTATTGAAGGCATGTAGCACACAAAATTCTTCTAGCTATTCTTGTGCATATAGCATATTCAGTTTGGATATTTCAGGTATGTGAAAATTTAAACTGCAGATAGAATTAAAGAGAATTAATAAATAATAGCATGCAATCCAAAAGACCTGATTCCTGGGAGGAGTCTTAGGGGTATAATGTGAAATGAACTAGAAAGTAGATACAGTGCTCTAGTGCTTAAAAAGGTGCCAGGGGACAGATGTCTGTCTTGGTCCTGGAGCACACTGCAGAAGAAGAGAAAGGTGTTATCAAAGCCTGTCTGTAAAGCAGAGTTCAGGATCATGGTTTAGATACTGTTTTGATGCTGTGCTGTAACTGGCCCGCAGAAGGATGTTGTTAGAAGGAGTAAAACACCACCCAGGATTCCAGTTGATTTTTCTTTTTCTGAAATTTCTCCCAGTAAGAGCAGTCAAAATTCAGCACTTGTCCTCCCTTTATTTTATAATTATAGTAGTTATTACTAAACTCTTCCACTTTTATTTGCTTTTTTATAGGGGCTTTTCTCAGCATGCAGTCCCTTTAGATTTGTGCGTGATTGCCAACCACATCCTCCGCATTTGGCTTCTATTTCCATTTCTTCTGCTTGTAAGTATTTTATTCTTTCTCTTTGCTCATTTTTCTTTTACTTTTAAAGACCAGATTTAACTCACGGGCTCTGGTTCTGATCCCAGGTCACGACATCTTTGATTTACATTGATATAAATGACTCTATAATCCACAGACCCATGGGAAATGTAAATTAGAAAATAATTGGAGCCTATCTGAATTAATCTAAGTATCCTTATGGCTCAGAGGGTTTTCCTTTTTTCCTTTTCCTTTTTCCAACCCCACATAAGCCCCCAAACAAAATATAACTTGATTTTAACCTGCAACCAAGCCATCTGGGCACTTGTCTTCTTACATTTTCAAAGACATAAATTTAAATCATAATAAAAAAATGAAATTAGATCATAAATTAAAAAGAAAACTTTGCTTGTGGCAGGAAATAGTTTTTCTTTTCCTTCTGTGCTCTATTTTATTGAGTCAGTTGGCAATTTATCCTGTTTCCCAAGCAGAGTGGAAAAGGGATTCTCTGCTCCTGGAAGGTCCATCTGTAAAGGGAAAAATAAGCATCCTACTTACTTGTGGTCTTTTAATTGCCAAAGTCCTGTATCCAGGAAGTATTAAGGATCATATTCTTGGTAAACTCCAAGCTGGAAGTCATCCTTTGCTTTTCATACTTACATTTTAAATGGAAAAAAATGTTGCTCGCATCTTTTTTCTGTCTAGAGCTACTGTCTTATTTAGTTGCATGATGCTAAACTGCTACATTTTTCCAGTCTAGAGCATATTGCCTTTCAAGGTTGAAGTGTTCCTGATATTTGAAAATCATTCAGTCCTTTAGTATCAGCATGCAAACATATTTTTATTGGCATTAAATGTTTTGTGTGACATGTTTGCTGGAAGGGCAATATTGGTAATATAGAAAGGAAATAAATGTAGAAAAAAGGCAGCGAGGGGGCAGATGAAAGAATTAAACCGGGAGCTCCCTGGCCTTTGTATATATATATATATTTATATATATATATATATATATATATATATATATATATTAATCTAGTAAAAACTTGCTGCTAGCTTTTGGAACCAGTCATGATGATAGCAAAACTTAGGGAGTTAACTCCTAAAACTTACATCTTTAGGGATGAGTAAGTCTTATCTTAGAACTGGCACCATTATATCACCTGGAAACCTGCACATTCTTCCTCCTGCTCTTCCTGCTCTGTCACAGCATATTGAAGTTTGGCCAGGTGAGGGACCACTGTGCTGTAACTGTGCTAAAGGCAAATTAAAATCTCATCTGTTAGGAGATGTTTACAATAAGGGCTTTCTAGGATACCTTCTACCTGTAAAGAAACAGTTCATAGGAGATTGTGACAAAAGTGTTAGTTTATGTAATATACAAACGCTGATTTTCTTGGTTGTCCATTTGTCTCTCTGCTTAAACATTTTGAAGACACTGAAACAGCCAAGGTATTTCTCAGCTTGTAGTCACAAAAATACAGAAAGAACCAAGAAAACAAAGTGCTTTTCTGTGGCTGATAAACTCACAAGAAATTGAGTCTACCAGACTTATCTTTGCTGCCTGTCCCTCAGTTTTTAGGGTTTAGTGGTGTGAGTATGCACCATTAAATTATATCTTACTGAGCCTGGAGAAGTAGAATTGTTGCATCAAGATATATGAAGAAATACAATATAGACAGTAAAGCATTCACAACATTTGGATTACGAAAAAGCTCTGTACGTGCCATCCTGGAGAGTGTTGTAGTCTCATATAATATTCACTTTAGTCCAAACTGGGAGATGGCTATTGTCTTAGCAATGCTAAAGATTAAATTACATATGTTACATGTAATTTGGGACTCAGGGCAAATGCTTATTGTGAGGCCTCTGCTTCTGGCCACATTTACATTTCCCTACAAAATGGATTTTCTGGCAGGTACCATCAGATATGCAATAGTGGGCTAGCTTGGGCGTGGCTGAAGCTGGCCTCTTTCAGAGTGATGCCTTGCCTGATCCTTTACCTGCTCAGTTTGCCCTTCTTCTGGTGGATGCAACCTTGCCCACCTCCTGCATACCACAGGATAAAAGGAAATATGAAAAACTCCAACTGAGCGTGGCTACAGTATCTGCCAAGTTGGCTTGCCCCAGGTATAAGAATGGTTGTCCTCACCTGTGAAAGGTATTTATACAAAGGACATGAATGAAGAAACAATGCACAACTGGGAGAATATACCTAAATAGTGGCTCTGGTTGAAAAGCCAGGATGTACAAATAACACCATGTATCTAGGAGACCCTTTCCTTTTGTGCCAATGCTCATATTTGGGGACCAGAGTAGCAGAATAAGGTTTTGCTCTCTTGTACTTCTAAAACCAGCAGAGTGTGAAAGTAGAATCTGTGCCTTCTTGGACCAGTGAATTGTTTTACTGAAATATGTGAATCTTCTAGGCAGATTGTCCATCAGAGAAGCAAGGCTGTGTAACAGTGGAGCAGCAGGAAAACTCAGCCGTAGTCAGAAAGGCAGAGTGTCATCTGGGGCTCTCAGCAGTGAGGATGGGCCAGAGGACTCAGGGAGCCTCCTCAAATCACACAGCCCTGTTCTGGCATTGCTGAGGTACCTCTAACAAAGTAATCCAGAGCAAGATACACCACAAAATCTGAGTCCCCCAGCAGACAGGTGCCAGTTCTGCTGTCCCAGGAGTTTTCAAGAGAGGGTAGTTGGAAAGCTGCCTCCTGTCAGAGTTCTCCATGTGCAGTCATTCAGGAACAATACTTGCAATCCATTCTTTGCCTAAAACCAACTCAGCTTTCCAAAAATAGAAGAGGGAAAGGCAGGGACCAGTACAGAATGTGAAATTTTGCCTCTGTGGTTAATTTCCTCGGTCAGTTTACAGAAAGGTTTATTGCCTTTTACCAGCTTTGCCATCATACTTTGAAGCCAGTGGCAAAATTCCAAATCATTTTTTGGGACTAGATTTGAGCTAAATGTTATGATGTTGTATTTAGTTTTCAGAAATGCAAAAAAGCCCAGTGACCTAACAAGAAGGTGAAGCTACCATCTGACTCTCCTCTGGAGGTTATTTCTTCAGGAGGATCAGGGTAAGAGACACAACTTACCTTCTTCTCCCAGCAGAAGCAGGAACCTGAGCTGAAGTGGTAGCTGTGGTGCACTGAATAAAACTACTCGTGGCTTCATTTGGAACCAGAGTTTACAGTGTCTCTGATCTCACTACAAAATACTCATTTAAAAATAGCTTGAGTGATGTTTTAAGGCCTCTAAAAGCTCTGATTTAAGAAAACACCTCCCTGCTTAACTGAGGTTCTGATTAGTCTTATTTAATACTATAAATTTTCCACTTCAGAAAAAGTCCCAAAAAATGCCAAAATTATTCCTTGTACCACGGTCAAGTGCTAGTAGTGAAAGAAGAATGTAGTAGATTTCAAATCTGTGAAAAATTTAAAGGCTTTCAACTTCTTCCATGTTAGAGAATTCGTGTGAATTAATTCCTTAAGTTATTGTAGAGCAATTCAATTAATAATGGATCTGATTTTCATTGTGACAAGTAATTAAGAATAAACATCTTCTATATCAAAGCCTATCTGTTAAAAAGGATAAATTAGCTTAACTATTAACTTAACTATTTCCAGAGCATGAAATGAACACATATTGTTCCATTAGTTAATTTTATATCACTAAATTAAAGACAGTTCAAAAGGAGTATAATCTCATAAGGATCTCTCTTTGTTCAGTCTGTTGTGACTTATTTTACGAGGTACAGCAAATACGGTTTCCTGTGGGGGTAAATACTATTAGGGTTATAAAATGGTATTAGTTTAGTATATTTTATGTGTGACTATGAGTTATATACCACAACGGTAAGAATATTTTTATCTGGTATTTGCAGATGCAGTTTTCCTGCATATCTTGCAGGCTATAGGGATGCTTGATTAAGACCACCAAAAACTCCACTGTAAAACCAAAACCACAATAAATAAACAATAAAACAACATCTAGAATGTAACCTTTTGTCCATAGCCCTTAGATAGTCCTCTCATGTTTGCTGGGCTGGCAGGGCTGCCCCTTCCTTGGGATTTTGCTTGTGGGTGTCAGAAGCTGCATCACTCCACTGAAACATGCCTACCATTGAGATCTCCATGGCAGAATTACAGTGAGGTACATTTTGATATTTGAAACCATTCAAAACATTTCATAAATACACAGTAAGAAAGCAAGTCTAGCAGATTTTCTAATCCTGAGTGCCTCTGGCAAGACACTATGGAGTAAGTAGCTGATGGATTCATCATTGACTGTGATGTTGAGTGGCTTTGCTCATCCAGGTTGAGGAGCTGAAATCTTGAGAGGAGGATTCATTACTTGACTAGATTTTTTTATCACAAGAAAAATTTGGATTCCAATACCTCTGTCCCATATAAAGTACATTTTTGATTGAGCAACTAAACAACTCATGGTTGGGAAGAGTCAGTTTTAAACCATTAGGATTCAGTAGTACTTCTCCTAATCCCAGCATTTTGGAAAATTGTGATATAAAGATAATTGCTAGCTAATTCTTTTAGAATTTAATCTTTTAGCTAAGAAATGTAGTTCTTAAGACCTAATTATATCAGGTGCACATTATCTGCTAGTAAATTAACTTTGGTTTTTTGTTTTTGTTTTTTTTTTTTCTTGCAGTTCTGAAGGATAAAATCTTAAACTGTCCCGAGCTTGAGCAGTAAAGGATAAATTCATTCACTGGCTGACTTGTCATCTCACCATTGTGATGGAAAAATGTTTGCTTAAAATAAACCCTTTTTATGCCACTAAAATTGCCTTTGAACGCAAGATCTGTTGCGATTTTTAAAACACAAACCAAATAATGTCAGAATCCTACCCTTCATCTGGATTTGTGGGAAACATGGAAAATGGGACATTTCTGGAGCTGTATCCCACATCCCTTTCAACTTCAGTGGATTCATCGCCTGGCCATTTATCCAACGTCTATGTCTATGTTTCTATATTCCTTAGTCTATTAGCTTTTCTCCTTTTGCTACTGATCATTGCACTTCAGAGGCTGAAAAACATAATTTCTTCCAGTTCATCCTACCCTGAATACAATAGTGATGCTGGAAGTTCATTCACTAATTTAGAGGTTTGCAGTATTTCTTCCCAGCGCTCTGCTCTCTCAAACCTTTCTTCATGAAAATAAATGAAAGGAAACACACTGGGAATGGAAGAGCTTTGTCTAGTTTCTTGGGGAATTAGTGCATGTAACATTTGCCTTAGAAGACTATTACTGAGAGGTGTTTTTAAAAGTTTCCTTACATTTTTTCCCCCTTTCCTTTTCTAGTCTTCATTTCTCCTTTAACTCATTTTCATTTTAGACTATGGATAATGATACCTGATCATCATTTCTTGGCTGTAACTGTGATGCTGTATTTTTCTCACACATAGACGGTGTTAATTAAGACTAGTCCTTCCAACTTGTAATACAGTTCTAACTGGATGTGTCATTTTTCTGCTCTAATTGTGACCTTCTTCACTGGTCTTCTGTCAGCGATATGCTGACTATTTTTCTTTTTTAATTATATAAGGACTTCTGGATTAAATCCCTATTGCTAAAGTACAAAAAAATCTGCTTAAATTATAAATATTGGGACAATTTAAAGTTCTTGATATTGTTTCCTTTTTTCCTGCTTAATTTTCACATCTTACGCAGTATTTGTACACAACTAATTCTTGAGGAATGTTGTTTTTGTTTATTTGTACTCCCAACTCATTCTGTATGAAGTCAGTATTTCAGTTTTTGAGTCTCTTTGGTTAACTTAGTAAAGTGACTACAATAACGATACTCACTGTGGAATGTGTGGAGGTATTTTTGGACCCTGTTGCATCTCATTTATCTCATTTGCCTAATGACATATTCCTCCAGGGGGCAGCTTTTGCTGCTGAATCACAAATACCACACAACTACTTTCCATTCTTCACTGATACTGGATACCACGACAAACCACTGGTTTCTCGTAAAAGGCCTGCATTCAATAAATACAGGTAGCAAGTGAAGAGCTCCTTAACTGTCCTTTAGGCATGTGATATTTGTACTCATGTGAGCAAGGCCAGCAGGGACAGAAATTGCTTGTACTGGTGAGGACTTTCTGGGCCAGGCTTTGTCCTGTGATTTCAGAAATGCACAGCGGGTAGAGGGAGACACACAGGGATTTATGCAATGGTAAGGAAGACCTGTGCTCTCACCTGCAGGAAGTGCAAGGTGTACCTGCAGAGCGGAGGAAGGGATGGGAAGGAAAAATGGGAGTGGCTCTGCCACTTTTCCCCATCAGCATAAAGAAAGGCCAGCAAGAGGGAAGGTAAATGGATCCACAGTCTCACTCCTCTTTGCCATGCCATTTTCTGGGTTATCATTTCCCCTGCTCAAAATGTAACCTGCCACTCAATTTGTGCAGTAAAATAATGAGCAGCTTTGTGATCTGAATCAGTTGGGCTTCAAATCAAGCCAAACATTTAAAATAGTGATTTGAAGTGCCCAATATAGACCTACTAAAACTGCAACCCCAGACTGGTGTAATGCCTTGTTGTCCTTATTGTACTGTGTGACCACAGCTCAGTCCTGCCACCCAAGCCTATGCAAATTTTGCTTTCATGGCTGGATCCAAATCACTGGAGAGACCAAAGAAATGGCATTGTCACTGCCATTTCTGTCACTGACATAACACAGGTGTAACTCTGGGAGATGGGATGATCTCAGCAGGAGCAGCTGCTGTCCCCTCACACGGCACCACTGCTCAGCAGGCTGAGGGTTAGGGAACACTTCCCAAACACATTTGTACCTCTTGCCAAGCTGTCCATGCATTCATAAACAAGACAGACTCTATCATTAAATGCACAGACTTTAAAATACACATTTGGAAAGTCTGGTGTAAATATAATCATTAAAAATGCTGCTTCTGTTGCCAAACAATACAGATGATACTGGAGTTGGTGTTTTCAGAAGTGGAAATCCAGTATGGTAAGTAGCAATGACTTATGGTGGTGATGAGTTCATTACAGAGGCCAAAGAACTTGCTGACTAATAAAAAATGTAAGCCTGCAGATTCCCTGAGCCAAACTGGTTTGGTTAATATATTTATAGCTTGGAATGTTTTATTCATCTAGACAACAGTTTCATGTATGTCACTTTTCACTGTATTTGAAAATTGGCCTTGAAAAAAGAGGTAGCTGTTTAAAAGGGATCAGGAAACATTACTTCCTTTCTGAAAGCACTTTGAAATCCCAAACCTGTAACAGAATGTATTTGTACGTTGACTGGTAGATAGAAATAAATGAGTTGTAAATCAAGACAGAGCAACTGTTTGACTATCTTCCCTTACTGACAAAGTTGTACATTTGTTGTTTCCTTTTCTGCAAATGGAGGAATTTAATCAAAAACAGAGATGAGTCCACAGGTTGAGATGGGTGTTTGTTCCCAGCAATGTGTTTACACTTGCACATATTTAATATTTAAATATTAAGACATTTAATATTAAAATGCAAAGTGTTGAAACCCCATTGGCTGTGTTCAGTGAGCTGTTGTCAAACTGCACCAAAACAGAAATTATTTTTCCAACTGCAGAAAACAGCAAAGATAACTGAAGGCACACATTGGATTTTGCTTTGTAGTTTAGTAGGTGCTATTATTTTTCTTCCACTCTGGAGTGACATACGGGACTGTGTAGTCATCATGATTTCAGCTGAGTTGAATCTGTTCTCTTCGGGACAGATTTGAATAGAAACAAGTAGGTTCCAATAAAGTAGTATCAGGAGAAACCACAGGCAAAAAGCAAAGTGGCATATTTAAGGATTGCTAAGTACCAGTTCTTCAAGAAAAAAAGAGGAAGAAGAAAATAAATACACCTGAGAATCTGAGCCTAAGTTAACCTGAGAACAGTGGAACAGGCTTCCTAGAGGTGGTGGATACCCCAAGCCTGTCAGTGTTTAAAAGGCACCTGGACAATGCCCTTAACATGCTTTAGCTTTTGGTCAGCCCCAGAGTGGTCAGACAGTTGGACTAGATGATCACTGTGGGTACCTTCCAGATGAAAATATTCTACTATTCTATTCCAGCTAGAGTTGTGGGGATATTTTCTGTTGAGTCCATTTCTGGATTACCCAGTAGAGGAGAGAGAGTTGTGGAAATCCCACACTGAGCCCAGCTCAGGGCAGCTAAAATGATTAAGGGATTGGAGCATCTCTCATATGAGGAGAGGCTGAGAGAGCTGGGACTATTTAGCGTATAGAAGGCTCTGAAGGATCTCATCAACATATATAAATACCTTATGGGAAAGGATGAAGGAGAGAGAGCCAGGGCCTTCCCTGAGGTACCCACAGCAGGACCAGAGGCCAAACTGAAACACATGAAATTCCACATGAAAATAGATTATTGAGAGGGTAGTAAAACACTGGCACAGGTTGTCCAGAGAGGCTGTGGTGCTTCCATGTGTTGACCTGTTTGCAGCTGACTCTGCTTTGGGCAAAAGGACTGGATCAGACAATCCTCAGGCAGTCCCCTTCATGTCAGAGCAAAAACTCAGAGGCTTCTGGCTCTCTGCCTCCTCCTGATGTGTTTTCTCATCCCTGGAGCTGAATAAGCAATATCTTTACTGGGAGGTAATTAGTTCAATAATTTGTTGCTAAAGAGCTGCTCAGCTCCCCCTCCTCCCTGCAGCCACATACTTTTCCACTGTATTTTTGTTGTGTGGGTTCACATTTCACAGTCAGCTTTTTCCCGGAGCCATTTTTGCTTGTTACTGAGCCCTCTAACTTGAACACTGCCATTAACTTTGTTAAGACATGATTCCAAGACTGCAGGGCATGGGGTGGTTGCAAAGTATACCTGGAAATCTATAGGAAAAAAAAAAAAAAGAATAAAACATGGATGAGGAAAGAACTGAAGGAGTTTGTGGAACACACAGAAAAATTATTTTGCTGTAGTTCACCAAATTTGGTCCATTCAAGCAAATTAAATCAGAGTACCTGCTGAAAACTGTAGCAGCCTCTATATCTAAAACTCTCTTGCACTGTTGGTCACCTTAGCCCTACTGCCAAGTTAACCCATTATATTTATCTGCCCTGAAGATTACCACATTATTCCCGCCTTGAAACAGTGTCATGCTTAGCAACTCCAGCTCCATGGAGAGTTTATTCCATTGAAATTATTTTCTGTGTTCAGCCCTTCTCTGCCAGCTGACCTGAAAGGTTTGTCTCTGTAAGCTGAAAGTCATCTGAATTTCCAACAAAAGTCTTTCAGCGTGGGAGCAAGCGTTACTCCTATTCTGTGCAGCTTGTTTGCCTTCCCCTCACTGTCTAACCCCATGGTACTCTGGCAAGACTGAATCCCTAAGGAACAACATGTTCCACTCTACTTGAGCTTCTTTCCTCCAGCATTTTTGCTTTTTTTCAGTGAGAGCCCTAGCAAAGACACCTGCATGAGATTATTTACGTGGTCCATGCACCTCCCATTCTCCTTGACAGGCCTGTTTTCACTGCATCAGCCACAGCTGCTCCAGGAGGCTCTGTGAGCTCCAGCCCAGCTCTCCTGGGCTGGGTGACCTTTGGCACACGCTGCCCTCCGTGGGCTCCCCAAGATATGATCCATGGTCTGTGGCTACAGTCGAGGATCACACACCCCGAATGCAAGGTGCAAAAGTAGCCTGAAGGAGGCCTTTTTTTTTTTTTTCTCTCCAAGAAAAGTGGGTTTTCTCTTGCCTGGAGCAGTCCTGAAGGTGCTTTACAGCTCAGTGATGCAGACAGTTTGATGTGCCAGAGGGACCTGCCTGTGGCCACAGCCCTGGGCTCGCACCACAGCTCCACAAAGCTCCACGGAGCTCCTGCCTTGCTCACACCACCCAAAGTGTCCAAAGGGGCTTGCCAGAGTCACTTACCGGCTCCTCCTGACACTGTGCTTTGGAGATGAAAGCAGCGTCAACCTCCAGCGTATCCACTTCCAAGGGCAGGTAAGCCCATTAGTATAATCATGATAATCACCATGCAGGTGACAGCAAGGACCACGTGAGATGAGCTGGTTTTCACTTCTGTTTTCTTTGTTTTACATCAGTGGGAGCTGATCACCCACTGTAAGTTTGAAAACGGCCAGTGGCTCATAGGCTATTAATGTACAGAATCTTCAGGTGCCTTCTGAAAGTTGGACTGGCTCCTTTGCATAGTTTAACTTCATCTTCTGTTTCTTATAGACACCAGCATGGTGGCTGCATTTGTTTCAGCACCAAAAGATGCAGTTTTAATACAATAAATGTCTTTAAACAGCTTCAGTTAAAAAATCAGAAGCAGAAAAGTAAACTTTCTAAAAATATAATCTAATGTATAGCTTTTTGCAAACAAAATGTATCATTTGTAAATTTCTATTTTTTTTGCCAAAATATCTATTTCTAAATAGAAAAGCTATATGAATGAATTGTTTAACATAGAGTGTTTTATGCCACCTGTGCTGACATAATTATTTTTTGTCCTAAATTTTTCTAGGTAAGACATTCTACTGTTTAAGGGGACAAAAAATTTACACTATCCAACTATTTCTCTCTTTAGTAAACAAGTGTAGATATCCGTCAGGGCATTTTGCCACACATATTTACTTAGGAAGCTGCACTTCAAACAGTGAATGCTGGTCTGGTCATATAGATCTGGTCCCAGAGTACAGCCACACCTCTCTTTTTTGTTTGTTTGTTATGGAATATTATTGGTTAAATATAAGATGGAGACTAAGCTTCCAGTTAATGAATTGTGCCCTCACTGCTCCTTCAGCACAGGGATCAGTTTGTCCTTTGGTTTAGAGTATTAGCTCCAACACATAAATCATTTGAATGGCTTTTTCTTTAGCTTGGGCTCAGCAGTTGCTGACAGGTAAGAAATTAGCGTAAAGAACATAGTTATGATGGAGATTCCCTGTGTAGTTAATTCAGGGCAAATCCTGCTCCAGCTCCCTGGATCCTGCTACACAGCTGGGAGCTGTATTCAGGGGGATTTCTGCCAAGGTACCCTCCCTTTTTCCATCAGCTTCATCAGGATGCAGAAGGTGGAACTTATTAAACTAGGACAAGCTAAAGCACTTGCTAGGAAAAAGAAATGATGATACAAAGAAAGGCACCCTAGCAAGAACAGAAGTATGGCAGGGATAAAAAGGGAGATGCAGCCTGAAAAACATACAAATGGATGTGTCTGAGGTAGGAGTAGACTCAGAAAGGACTGTGCTGGCTGGAGCAGCAAGGAGCAGCAGTGAGAGAAGGGCATCTTCTCATGAGACGTGTGATGAATTAGGCACAAACAGGCAATACTGCAGCTACAAGGTAAATAAAGCTGTACCATCCCTCACAATGCACATGATCCCTTTTTCTCCTGTCCTCAGTGCCACTGTCAGGGACCACACAGGGACAGTTACTGGGCAGGGGGGACATGAGGTTCATATCTGGGCAAGAAACTTCACTGGCCCACACTTGGGAAGTTCCCCCCTAGCCCCAGTCACACACTCCCCTCCTGCTGCAGCTCCGGCTCTTGCTGCTCTGCTCCTGAATTCCTTGTCTCTGGAAAAGCATTTCCTGCCCAGGGCATATGAGAGTCCTATTTTTTCCCATACTCTAGTATTTTTATTTTTTTTTTTGTTCTTTTTTTTTGCATCTGAAGGCTCCAAAGGATTGCCAAATAAATTGCACTTCATCTGGGATATCACACGAAGCTCTCCCAGGCTGTCATTGTGCCTCTGCACAGCCTGGGCTGCTGGGCAGGAGCTGGGCAGGTACCTCCTCAGCTGGAGACACTGACTCGGTGTTTCCTCTTCCACCACCTGTCAGCACCCCAGCTCTCCTGCTACATAGCACACTTCAGCACATGCAGAATTAATTGCTCTTCAAAAACTGTTTTTTACATGTCCAGAGAGGGCTTTTCAATGAGAAATGCCCCTATCCTCACAGTAATTTTGCATGGTACTGTAACATTGCTGGAAAATCCATAGGAGAGTGCCTAATTTCCACAGTAAGAAGTCTAAAGAATGATTAACACTCATTTTCAGTAATTTCTTTAAAACAGAAGCTGCTCCATGATTTTCAGTCTCCATTCGTACTTTGAGGTTGGCATTATTCAGAAATGAATTCTTGAGTGAACATGTCACTGTATCTCTGCAGGAACAATTTTCCTTCACTAACTTTTCTATATTTAAGAACATTGCAAATGCACTATTTCATATAATGGTTCTATGTTATATTCCTGAAGAAATATCTAAATTTGCCATTTCAGCCATCATTATGAAAACAAGTGCTTGTAGAGGGAAAGGCTAACCCTAATATCTGCTCCTAACAGCAAGTTAAAGGCTGAGTTAGATCTGCCAGAAAATTTTGTTAGACCAAGGTGGTCCAGATTTCATGGTGTTTGTTGTAAGACACTGTCAGTCCTGCTGATAGCAAGTGAGGGGCAAGTCTGTGCTTCACAGTGGGTGAAGTGAGGTCCTGGGGCCCCATCCTGCCCCAGAAAGGGTATTGAGTACACAGATTCCCTCCCACATTGCCACATTGTCCCTCATCATCTGCTCTTGCATGGGCTGGTGGCCAGGGAGGATTTGGAAGGACCATGCCCAAATAAATGTGTGCACTGAAAAGGGACCCTGCAGCCCTATGCTACACAAAAAGACTTCTAGGAAAAAAAAAATGATAAAAGTTTTAGAAATTTATTACAAGACATTGTAGCTCATTTTGAAAGTAAAGAAGGTTTTAGTGACAGATTTATAATTGCTTAGATGTACTGAGAATTCAGAACAAGCTATGTTGTTTGACCAAAGGCACTTTCTAGTGTCTAGCTCATCAGTATTCATTCAGTGGAAATAGAGCTTGCTGTGATGAAAAAAAAAAAAATTGGATATTGTAACTTGAACTCTGGCAAGATCAAAAGCAATTAGTTGGGTGCTAGTGCTTTCAGCTGAAGTGGAAGAGAAGGTGAAAAAACCTGCATGATTTCGCATTACAGAATGCTGAATTATAATGCTGTAATAAAAGGGTTGTTGCAGAGGGAAAAAGAAAGTGGAAAAATCAGGAAGACAGACAGACTGACCTTTGTTCAGCTTGGGTGCTCCTATCCTTCGTCATCTGGATTTGTTCAGTGGTTATCAAAAAGGCAGAACTCTGCTGTTGTTCCCTCCTGTGTCCTAGTCCATCTGAGCAGCTGTCCTCTTAAAGTAATCCTGCTGGGATGGTCTTCTGGAATGCTCTTTGGTTTTCTTCTCCAAAGATGGATTTTCCCCAGCAGAGGGGAAAAGTGAAGAGCAAAAACCAAGTTTTAATGATAATAGAATTGGATATGTAAACAAATAGGTATACAAACAAATAATCAGAAAATAAACAAAAAGAATTGAAAATTTGTAGATAGAACTGAACCGAATTTGCACCTCTCCTGTCTCTCTATCATAAAAAAACAACAACAAAAAAAACCCAGCTTGCAGAAAAACAAGAGGGAAAAAAAAAGTTATGTTTTGAGGCAAACCACACACCAATTGCTTCCTATTTACAGTAGAAACCTGCCATGCAAAATAGATAAATGGAAGGGTAATTAGGAAAATGGATATGATTAAATATTTGGGGAGCATGGTATCTTCTCTGCCCATGGGTGTTCAGCTGCTGCAGGAAATGTGCCAGAGAGGATGGAGAAACAGAGCCATCTCTGCAGACAAGGAAAAATGGGCAGGTGGACTCTGCCTTCAGTAATACTGGGATCCATGAGCTCTGATGGGGATTTGAGCAAGCAGGATCTGCTCCTCATTTGTTTCCATATACACCCCCTCCAGGCAGCCTCGGGGACTGTCCTGGAATCCTGACATGCCCAGGGCCGGTGTGTGCTGTCCACTGCCTGCCCTCTCCCCAGCTGCCAGGATGCTGCAGGAGCTGCTGTGAGACAAGGTGACTCCTGTGAACATCTGCATAGTGACCAGCTAAGGCACTGCCTTAGGACAGCTTCGTGGTCACCTGAAGTAGTTATCTAACCTTTCTCTTGTCTGGAAGGGAAAAAAAAAAAAAAAAAAGGTTTATATCTCTCGCCTGTATCTGAAGATGCTAACTTGAAATGTCTGCTGCTATGAGGACTGTAGCAAAGAGAATAAAGAAACAGCAAGAGAATGAGAGTAAGGCAGAGTGTAGAAGTGAGGGACTGACTTTGCTGTACATCAACCTCAAGGATCAAAGGATTTACAGTGAAGCAACCCAGTCGTTCTCCCCAATCCTTCTACTACTCCAATAAATCTAAAGATAACTTCAAATGTCTATGCTTAAAACAGTGCAGCAGCTTGGAAAGCAGGGTAAGAGTCATGGGTTTCAGCAGAAAAAAAAAGACTGGATACCTCTCCTGTTGCTGATGCAAATAATGTGCCAGCACTGGGCAGTGATCCTACTGGAATTAGCCTCCAAGCAGCCAAATCTGCAGCTGAATCCTATGCAGATATTTCCTGTCTTCTCTGTTCACTGGAAAACACAGGTCACAGTTTACTGTCATGAGCTTGATGCATTTCTGTCAAAATTATTTGAATTAAACAAACCAGTATTAGTTGAAATATTTTATTACAACATTTTGGAAACAAGCACTGTTCTCAGATTGTTTTGCACTATATTTAAAAGTGACTCAGAGATATCTACTTTAAAATTAAGTGCTCAAAGCATGTCTATGCAGATTAAATAAAACAATCTTGCCTAACCTTTTTAAACAATCTTGTTTGAAATGTAGATTTTTAATTTTTTTCAAAAACAGAATAATTTTTTGTGAAAAAAAATATTTCAAATAGACCTGTGATGAATTTTTTAACTATTTAATCAATCAAGGAAAAACAGTCATTTATTTATGAAACCTTAATCTAATTTTCCTTTATGACTAGATCCTAATGCATGCTTGCACACAGACCTTCTGTTGACCTCCTTGGAAGTTATGCATCTAAAGGGAATGCAGAACCAGACTCAGCAGACAAAATTAGTGATTTTCTAATTACTCTAATTGGTGTTTAATTTTTCCGCTGTTTAGAGACCAAGTTACTGATTTTAAAGAGAAAAAGTAATATATGCTAGAATGAGAATGTAATCAGATAAGAAAAAATGGCTAACATTATATTAGAGCTCCAGAAACAGAGCAACTGGTAAATGTGAATGTTTTCATTTGAGTTACAAATGCCACAGATTGCCATTTCCGTTGCCACTTCTACTAATTTGTATTCAGAAAACCACATCCCTGAAAATGTGTAAAACATCTGCTTTGACAAACTGAGTGTCAATAGCTGAACTGTGTGCACTGCCATACAGAGACCTTCAGAGTGGTACAGAGGAAGAGTAGGTCACTTCCATTATGGATAGGGATTTGTGGGTTGTCCACAGGATGGATCTAATCATATCATCCGCTAATTCAGCCTACATGGGGGAAAAGAGGAGACTCAAAACATCAGCAATGACATAAAGTGTATTGGGTTTTATTCAGTTGAAACATGACAGTGACTTCAGCTGCCTCCCCTTGTAAGGAGGTGCTTCAGGAACCCCTCATTTTCCTATTTTCTTTGGGTTTTCCTAGTTTCTTTGCTTTTCCTGAAATTACTGCCTCTCCTATGTACATGACATTTTATGCTAAGCAATCTGAAACTGTGTGGTGCAGTAATAATGTGTGGCTTGACCTCCCATTGATTTACTGAGCCTAGAAAACCTCTGCAATAAAGACTGCAGTGGAACAGTTGGGTAGTTCGACAGCAGTAATGCATGACCTATCCCCTCCCACCCTACCTTTACCAAAACCCTTTGCTGAACAGTACTGGCTTTCTTAGCATGCAACATAGGCCTTCTGCTGATAATCTGTAGCATCTGTTTTAGATCAAAGGGGTATTCGACAAAAAAATTCCTTGCAAGCACACTGCTCATCTTGGTTGTCTGTAGCAAATTCCAAGCGGAGCTGGCGCATAACAAAAACCACAGTTGACAAGGGGTATTTTTAGCTGCATACCTCTCATCTGGATATCAATATACAGAAGCTCATTTGGGTTTTGAATTTCTATTAGTAATGATTCTCCAAGCATGTCCTGAGTCCTGGTAAATTCAGTGAGCCTACCTGATGAGCATGCAATGGGAAACGTCTCTACAGTTAAATCGGGGAATGCTGTAAATATCATTTTGGGCAGTATGTTTGATAGATTAGATAAAAATCAATTATTTAAACCTTTAAAGGTGGTGCTGCCACAATTCTGAGCCCTTTTATGAAAATGCCCTTACCACTACTACATACACTATTGCTGTTCACTGGGACTATTTAATTTCCTCAGTTCGATATTAATTCTTATGATAGATAGATAGATAGATAGATAGATAGATAGATAGATAGATAGATGAACAGACAGATAGACAAACAGACAGATATCCCAGGGTGGGTGCTGCAAATAATACTAGTCATTGCTGAGTATTCACAGTGAAGGAATTGTTACATGAACTTCTAGAAACCTAGGCTTTATGGGATGGGATCACCTCTGAAATAATTCTTTCTTCCTCTTTCTTGCTTGTGTTACCCTAAAATATGCATTCTGAAAACATTATTTTCTAAGTTATTTCAGATATATTTTACCTTTTTCCATACCCCCTCTTCCCCCTCTCCCCCCATCTGTGTAGTTAGATCTGTTCACCACTGCATTCTGATTTTCTGGAAATGCCCAAAGATTTTTGGGTTTACAGGGTTTAACTACAGAATTTCAATTAACAAATCATTTGTATAATTTAGGGAGTATTTTGCTGCCCTGCAAAATCCAGTAGTAAAGTCTGGATTAAAAACATTAAAGAAACACTTTTGTGCATGTTTTTGGATTTGCCAAGGCTATGATTTCACAAAGCTATGGACCAAAACAAGTTTCCCAGTGATGGTTTTCAGTACATATGGATAAGTACAAATTTATCTGACATCCTGCAAATGTTTGTTGACAATGCGAAATTAGTTCATTTTACTTCCTCTCACTCTCACACACACATCTATTTTTGTGTGCTTGTGTGTATGCCATGAAACTACACAATCCTCCCAGTCACTTCTGTCATTCTTCTCTGAATTCTCCAATCTTTTCTAGGAAGATGCTCAGCATCCCACTCAGGGTTGCAGCCCCTGGCACCCCAGAGGCATGGAGAGTATTTGCAGGATTCCTACTTTGAAAGGGGATGTTTCTGCATAAAGAGACCCAAATTGGCCATATGTTATAGTAACCTCACATTTAATATTTTTTTAGGTCCAAATCACCTCTGTGAGTCTGGAATCAAGCAGCACCATTGAAAACCTGGGCAGAGGAATGTTGTGCATGGTATAGTCAGAAAACTGGACCTTGACCCACTCCAATAATCCCAAACCATCTTTCTTCAAAGATTCTTTCATCAGTGCTTTGCCTCCACTGTGCTCATCTTGGTCCTGTTCAGCTCACCCTCGGGATTTCTTTTAACACTGTTAACACCTTCATTCAGATCATTAAACAACTCTGCATGTAATACCAGTCTCAGCAGTAAGCCACCGAACTCCAACCCGACACATTAATGTTTATCATTGCCCTTTGTTTACAAATAATGGAGTTTTTATCCCAGTCAAATTAGCTATCGAGACAATTATCTGAGTAATATTTCATAAACAACTCTATCCTAGTGCATTCCTGAAATGCAATTATATTGGTGAAAAGTGTCAGAGATATCAACAGAATTAGGCACGTTGGATTCAAAGAAGAATGTTACGTCCTATGCTCTTCTTCTTCCTAAATTTGCTTGTTTGAGGCAGAGCCAGGGCCTGGAAGCAAAAAGGGTGCTTGGGCAGCACATGTATGGAGCCATGAGATACTGTGGAGCAGGCACAGCTAGGAAAGTTACGGACTGCTGCACTGAACAGGAAATGTCTATAGCACTGTCCTCAGTGGCTCCTGCTTTCCTTTCACAATATCTGGGGTTCTCTTTCCTCAGAATTCTCTCCATTGCATAAAGTGAGGTGGGAGTTTATCCTCAGCCAAATTTAACTGCCAGGATTGTTCCTCCCTTCCAGAGAAACCAAACAACATCTGATTTTCTCTTCTTCTTCACACATAACATAGAACTTGAGTTGCCTTACTGAGAAGTTTCCTGAGCTCTAAGGTTGACACCACTAACTAACGGGCAGTCTCTTTTGTTCTTTTTTGTGGTCTAACACTCAAACCATTGTGGGAAGTCTCTTGCAAACTGTTTCTTTTCTGCTGTGTCTCTGCAGACAGTCTTTGTCTGGGAAGCACATCCAAGTCAGGGAGTGTCATTGAAGCTACTTGGGATTGATGGCTTCTCCCAGACACTATCTCAGCTGGCTCAGGCTCTGCAGGAACTGGCAATGTGGCTGCTCCCAATTAAACCTTACATTTGCTGCATAAATACCACAGTCCCCACAGGACCTGAACTGACTGTCTTTTTCATGTTTATATTTTCCGGGCGTCCATGTCTGGTTTGGCAATTAACAGGTCTTTTATTAGATCTCCTTTACTTCCTAAATGCTCCTATTTTCCTTTCTCATTATGACATAATCGTTTTATAGTCAGATAAAACTCTTCTTGTGCGAAATTTAGTCCCCTCACCAATTTGGATGTTTTCCTTTGTGGCAGCCTTTTTTCAGGCAGGAATTAGCCTTCATTAAAATGTGTTGTATTTTTTATTTGTCCTTTGACCTTTCCTGACTACATTTCTACCGATTTTGTCTACTTATACCTTTTTCCTTAAAAGCCCTCGCCAATTCTTTCTTTTTATTTTGTTCTATTGGTGTAGGTTTTCTTTAATCTAATTTCCT
Organism: Cinclus cinclus; assembly: GCF_963662255.1. Classification (NCBI taxonomy): domain Eukaryota; kingdom Metazoa; phylum Chordata; class Aves; order Passeriformes; family Cinclidae; genus Cinclus; species Cinclus cinclus. The sequence continues at coordinate 52,688,889 of NC_085047.1, forward strand.
TTGTTTAGCTCATTAGTCTCAACCTGAAGATGGGAGTTATGGGGAAGAAGCAAAACAGATAACATTCCTGAGATCTCAGCCTAAATCACAAATTAAACATTTCATAAAAACATGAGCACCTCCTGCTCTGAATTGCTTAACCATGCTAAGAGGAAACATCACTCCTGGCTACTGAAGGCACTTGGTTTCCCAGTTAGTGGCATGCAACCTCTGAGCACACACCTCCACTTTTATTCAGAGAGACTTCTTGCTGAAATTGCCATTAAGCAGCTGGAAAAAAAGTGAAAATCACAGAAGGACTTTGTTTTATGCAGCATCACAAATCACAAATTCAACTAATCTCAGCCTTTTCAAGGTGTTAGAATTATTTGCTACACTAAATTCTGTCTTATCTAGGTCAGCAGTGACAAAAAATACATCAAGGTATTTTGTCATATCAGAGGCATTTGTCTTACCACAAGGTATCATGCCCTATGAGGTGACCAGAGTACAGCAGTTTTGTCTTCTACTTTCCTTTGTTTTAAATGCAAATATTTTGACAGAAAACTACCTTAAAAAAAGTGATTGTTCTTCTAAAGGAAAAGTTAATAGAGCATCAGATACCACATTTCAAGCCTGACTGCATTATTCAAGGTGAAAAAAAATGCTTTCACTTTATTTAAACCACTCAAAGTATTGTTTCCAAATCTGTGGCTTGTCTCTGTTATCTACTACAGTAACTTCTGCAATGACTTGCAAAGCTACTTCTGAAAGTAAAAGATAATTTTTAATTGAAGCAAAAGCTATGAGAGAGTAATAGAAGGAAAATCTTCTTGGAAGGATTTTTTGAATACTTTGTAATCCAGCCTAGGTCTCAGTGTGGATCTGAGGCATGAATATATTTGCATAAATGCAAAAGAAATGTGGGAAGATCATTGAACTTACAGAAGTCTTTGGCTTACTGCATGGACTGAAAACTTTTGCCAAAGCATTACTTTTGCACTCTGTTTCCCTGCTCATCCATTTCAGAAAGCAACAGCTTTTCAGTCTTGGAGGTCCTTCTTGCTGCAATCTGGATGTGTAGCTACCATTTACTGCCTGCTGTGTCCTTCTGTCAGGCTTTGGAAATCACTGACATTTGGGTGTCAGAGTTAGACCTCACTGTGTCATGTACTAGACCAGCATACCTTCGCAATGTGTTTCAGTGGAGACATTTTCACCTCAGTTTTTGTTCACCAGCACTACTCCTGAATAGACTTTTGGACTTGTTTTATTATTCTTGCAGCCCCATAAGAAATTGCAACAGTACACAGGGCAATCCCAAATCTAAACAAAGCCCAATCTAAACAAAATGAGGGAAAAGAAAACTCCCACAGCTATTTTTCTTCTTTGCAGATAACTTATCACGTCTTCCAAGTGGGATGTTAAATGTATTTTCCAAGGTCACATTAAAGGTATATAGCAAATCTTAGACTGGACCTCATTATCTTGAACCCAGGATTGCACAGAGAAGGGTCTCCTTTGAATATTCTTTTAGAGCATGGATGTTCTTTGTGTCTCTAAGCCTCTGTCTAGAGGTCCTCAAACTGCTGTCCCTACAGCAAACAAAAGCTACATACACTTTGTGCTAAGTAGCCATCTCTTTTACACATTACCTGATAAAATGTGAAAAAACTTTATCATATCAAGCTGTGCAACTGTGCACCGAAATGACTTTCAAGTATTTCCATTTTCATTATCTCAAGGTGGGGTTCTTTTTCTTTGGTTGGCTTTGGGGTTTGGGCTTGGGGGTTGTTTTTTGTTACTAACAGCTAGTTAAGGGAGAATAAACATCTCCTACTGAAAATGAGACATACTGTCAGTCAAGGGAATCCCGACTGATGAGCTCAGGTTGCCATTGCAGAGGTTTACCCTGTGGCAGGTGACTTCCACAAACCTCTGCTCTCTCAAGGCCTTGCTAGCAAAACTATCACAGAGCAGAGGTAGTGCATTAGCTTTGCATCTCCCTTCTTTGCACAAATCAAGCCCTACCAAACAGGGATCAAAGACTGGTTTTTTTTGTGAAACAGCTGTGAACAGTAGTGCAGAAAAAGACTGAGGTTTGTTTTTAACACTCTACCCTGTTCAAACACTCTCTTTTGTCTTTTTTTTAACTCACAGTGCAGCTTCTTCATCAGTGTGTGATGAAGCAAGTTCCGTTCACTTTATACAAAGTCAGCCAGTAGATAGTTGAAAAGCTTCTTCAGCAAAGATGAAATGGAAATATTTCCCAAGTGCTATCATCCACTGTTCAAATAATGAAGCAGGAGAAAACTGTTCAGCTTTCATAATTTAAGCCAAATAAGGATTAAAGCAATGAATTGATTTATTAATGACATACAATTCACCTGCAGTACACTGGGGATCAGTACCAATAATGCCATTATTGGTATAAATACACAAGAGATAAACCATGTCTCCTACAGCCTAAGAAAGGTCCCTCCACAACCCCCCTTATGTGCACCTTGAGTGTGGGTCCCCACTTGTTGTGCCTCGTTCAGTCAGGCCACCTGTTGAGCCCCAGCTCCACGAGGAATTTCATAAGGATGACGATCTGTTCCATGTACGTGGTGGTAGCAATGCTGACAGGGCAGATTCTGGCAGTGTCAAACCAGGTTTGACTACTGCTGGTTACCCTTCAAGGTGTCTCCCCAAATCAATTTTCAGCTTCTTTTATACTTCTTTTCAGGCTAACATCTCCTTTGTTTTAAAGCTCTCTTCGAAGTTCTGGCTGTTGTTTAATCCACTGATGATCTCTCTTCCTCTTTAACAACATCAGGCTGGGCCTTATGGTTGTCTTCATCTTTAGCATGATCAGTTAACATGGACAAATTTCCTCCAGCCAATTTTGTGTATTCAACACATACACACACTTTACTTCACACTGTTGTGCTACCAGGTGTTGTTGTTCAGGCCATTTGCCAAGCGTGGGCTGTGTGCAAGCACCTGCACAGTTAGTTTGAAAAGTGCTGTGAATATTAATCTCTTCCCTGGTAATATTTTATTGTTTAATCTAGTTTACAGTTTAGTCTGGTATCTTGGGGAATGCTTGAAACTGCACTCACCTGCACAATTGTTTCCCATTTAAGTAAAATTAATGGCAGCCACTGCATTAAAGGTTGCTATTTGTCACTTCTGCTAATTATACAAAGATAAACACCTGTGGACAAGCCCAGCACATCAAATTGCTAAACTGTTGGTAAGACATAAGGCACAGATGCTTATTAGCATCCATCAGCTTGGCTGCATCCTAGTGGACTGCACAAAGAGAGGGAAGCTGAGGAATCCTTTGTTTCCACACTTACCCGTGTTTTCAGTGTACCATGGCACATCAAGCACAGAGTCAATGCAGGCTGTCAGACTCTACTGACATCTCTTCAGCAGCTTGAACAGTCATTTACAGTAGTGGAGGGTTGTGCTCCAACTTCAGGGAAACGTCAGCTGCACCTGGCCTTTATAAACCTATGTCTTAACACTTCCTATCAAAAACCTGTGATTCCAGAACTAGTCCATGTCATGGGATTGTTCTGCTCTGCTACCTTCTGATCCCTTCCCCTCCTAAGCCGGGCTTTGAGCTCCTTTTTACCACTACACGAACCAAGAGAATGAGGTTTTTCTTTTTGCTGGCTGGCTTCTGAACCATCTGTCAAAATCTGCCAGCTGTGTAGATTTTGTCTCCTGGTCCTGTCCTCTTGACCTCATGGCTGGAAAACCAGCAGAGACTACTCAAGCCATTGAAAGTTCATTTGCACAGCTCCATTGTGGGACAGGTGTGAACCCAAGGAAAGTCCACAGGCAATATCATGAATATATTCTTAGGTACTTACAAAGTATAGCTATGGCACAATGGACCAAATACTGACTTGCTTTGGCAACCAGGCTATTGCAGGTGGGAAGGGCAGCAGTCTGAATGAGAAAAAACCCATGAGGGAGGAAAAAAAGAAACTGAGATAAAACAATTAGCTGTTGTTGGCAAAATCAGAACATCAAAGCTCCAAACCAAGTTAAACAATGGTGTAACCAAGACTGAAAGCTTGCTCTCCAAGGTTATTAAAAAGTTATACAGTTTCCTGAAGAAATCAAAAGAGGTGACTTGTCAGCAGCTGGTTGCAGGAAGACTGGCAGAGACACGGACAAAATAACTTATATGATTACTTGCTTGGGTAAATATTGAGGAACCTAAATTTTAAAATAAAACAACTGAGTTGGGAAGGAAGGAAAATGATAAAGGCTATGTTTGGTTCAGTATTGTTCTCTCTGCTTGTTACGTTTCTATGAATAAATAAATCACAGTAGTCTGGGATGCAGCTGTGATGGACTGTCTTCATACCAAAAACCTGGAAGGTGGCAAATCTGTGCGATGCCAATTTTGAAACCAGCTCTGGAGGAGATTTGAGGAACTCTAGGTCTGTAATCTTGATGCTTCTACTAGGCAAATTAAATGAAAGTATAATAAAGATTAGAATTAGCAGACATTTGAATAAAAATTATCTAACTGAACAGAATAATCAAAGTTTTTATGAGGAGAAATACTGCCTAATGAACAAGGTCTCTGAGTGGTTGAACAAGAATATGTATGGAGATGATCAAGGTCTCTAACTACTTGGATATCCAAGAGACTTTTGACTAAGCCCATTGCCAAAAATAATTTAGGGAACTAAGCAACCATGGATCAAGGAAGACAGTACTTTTATGGATGAGTAAATGGCAAAAGGTAGAAAACTAAACAGGAATAATTGTTCTCTTTTCAGACTGGAGGGAGCTACGTGGGATCATTTTGGTATTTGACATAAAAAGGGAAAGAACTGGAAGAAGAGGTAGGTAATAGGCTGGTGTGATATTTCTGATGAAATTAAGTTACTTCATGTTGTAAGGATGAAGTCAAAAATGAACAAAGATGGACATACTACAATTTAGGTTATGTGAATTAATAAAGAAATAAAGCAACATGATTAAGAGCAAGGCTCTTGTACAATAGAATGTTACACTGGACAATTAGAGATTAATTTTACAGCATTCCTTGAAAATGGAAGTAATTTAAAATGGCATTCTGGGGTTCCATATTTGTTAGAGCTTAATTACTTTCAGATCAAACACATTGCCTCTATCAGTGCTCTGCTAGCCCTGGAAATTCTGCCTGACTTCTAAAACTCCTACTAGATTATCTTCTCATTATGTCTGCTTTGATGCCTATAGAAAATCAAGCTGTGAATTCACTCAAGAGTCATCAGTTCGAAGATCCTCCAGCTGTGCTTTTCTAACATTTGTGCACAACTCCATGACCCCAAGTTTGGTGATCACTGTGATGAGAATGCCCTTGAGGGATTCAACATATTCTGTTTTATTTATATTATGTAAAAAAGGGGCTTACAGAACTGAAGCACACAAAAGAGTATTTCTGTCACAAAATAGGCAGATCTGACAGCATGCTCAGAGGAATGATCTGTGTGTAAGATGACATTTTTACATATCTGCTTTCCAGAGTATGACTACATAATAATTATTTTTGACAGTACATCAGACTAATGCACTCTGATATATTCTGTAAAATTAATGAAGCCATAGCAATGGCAGGTAGAGCAACAGCATTTGCTGTAAAATCCTCTGTGATTAATTAATTATAGAATTAAGATTAAGAATTAATGACTATCGAATTATAGGATTAAGGAATTTTTCCATTCTCCTGCTAGTACAGATAAACTCTCAAAGGCTTTGGGAAAAAAATTATTAGCGACCTAATGAATCATAAATTTCTAAAATAGAATAAAACTAACTACTAGAGATCCTTTGTAATGCAAGATGGCAGATCTGTTACAGAAAGAGACAAATTATTCTGTTTAAAGAATCAATATGTGTACACCTGCTAAACTGATTTGTTTACTGTGAACAGTTTCCTTAAATGCCAGCTGTTCTGTGTTCTGTGTGATGGTAGTCACAAAGAATGCACAGACATTTTAGCTCCTCCACAGAGCCTTAAGATCATTTATTCTACCTGGTTTTTAACCCAAGAATGAGCTGTCTGCTGACAAAGCATGTTTTGCTCACATTAGTAATTTTAAGTGTGGGGATAAACCATATTGCAAATCTGGTTGGATGGATACTTTGGTTTTTGTTGGATGCCTTCAATTCAAGAAACAATGCTCATTTTGTCTTTCTGAATCAATAAATTTCTTTCTAATTAGATTCAGGAGCACCTAATTTTTGCCTTTTAAGTTCCTCAGGGTTTTTTTTAATTATTTCTGAAACTTCAGGAAGATAAATCCTGTATCATCTCACCGAGAACCAAAACTGACATCTATCCAGAGTGCTGGACAGTTGAAACACTAAGTGGATGGCTCAGCAGCTTGGCAGACTGTAGGTTCATACTCTGTCAGCCTACTTTCCTAAGCTTTTTAATACTATACTAGTTCACACAAAAAGACATAAAAACCACACACAGTGTTGACACACCAGCAATGTATTATAGTAGTAGAACCATTTTGAATTTGGTATTTGATACTAATAGAACATAAGTCATAGTAATACCTTCAGCATAGGCTGGTCAGCCATAAATTCTTTATTTCTCTTGCAGTGTTGTTGTTCTCTATATTCCTGCACAATTCTGCAACTTGATGTGATTAGGCCAACTTGACATGTGACTTGACACAAGTTCACTGAGAGCAGAGGACTAGAAAGGAACTTGTCCTCTCTTGTGTAGGGTTTTTAGCATAGTGTTCACTGCTCTTTCACAAGATGTTGATGCTTTTCAGAGAAAGATGGAACCAAGTTGAAGGATGTTTCAGTCCTTATACACACAATTATTGAGAATTAAACCAATTAGTCCTGTTGAAATCCAGTTTTTGCTCATTAGAGAGATTACAGACAAAAAAAGTGCATCCATTTCAGGTAGTCTTCTCACTGATTTAAAAATGTTAAATGGTCTGAGGTTCTCACAGCGAGAATGTGCCTAGCATGAAAATAAGGTTAGATTCTTTCAGAGTAGGCTTGCATCCAGTTCACAAGATCTAAGTTCACTTAATCATCAAAACCCAAAACAAGTGTCATGGAGTGCTTCATTCCTCATTGACTGCTAGGCAAATGTGGCACATATCCCTTATTGGGCAAACAGATGAATAACCATTTGAATGTGACAATCGACAGCTGGCAAATTTTGCAAATTTTAAATGAGATGGTTTGGTTCCAAAGTGACAGCCATCAGAGGAGACAAATGCTTTTTGTCTCTATAAAACTTCACAGCATGGTCTCCCACCATGGAGCTATCACTCTGAGAAAAAAGGAAAAAAACAAAAAACAAACTCAAAAAAAACACCTACTTCAAATCTAGGCAGATCTTCACTACATTGTGGTCACTGTAGTAATTGTGGTTTATTCCCAAAAACATTACAGGCTGTGTAGATAAAAAGGACAACAAGGATGTTATTGCCTCCTGCTATTATTCCTCAATTGAGGAAATGAAGGATTAATCCTAGACCACCAAAGTTGATTAATCATTAATTCAGTGGAAGTGTGGGACTAATTATGTCCGAGGATTGGAGACAGCAGTTTGCTAAAGGTCATCAGGAAGTCTTTGACCAGACTGCACAGAAAAAAACCTTGGAATATGATAAATATGCATGAAAAAATACAACCAAACACTGTCTCTGATTTCTGTTTACAGCATTTAGGCGTCCTGAGGGGACCACTTCAATGATAACCTCTCTGATACTTTGAGTGCAGCAATACAAACAACTGGCAGGTGACACAAGCTGTGACTTTGCAACTGCAGTGACTGCTCTTTAGATTGTGGTTAAGTGTCAAGTGGTTTTGTACCTTAGTGAGTACAGACTAAGCTACTTCACATTTTGCTGTGGGTTGAAAGCATTCTGACAGGCTCTCACAGAAAAATAACAGCTGTGGTATAAACTTGCCCTGCAGTAACTTGTTCATGCAGTTCCTTCTGCTAACTTCCAGGGATTAGCAGAAGATATGCTCCATGGGTGAAAAGTGTACACCTCTTTTTATTTTATCCCATGTTTTTTGTGATAAAATATAGAAAACTGCTTTTATGTGTTGGTTTTTTTTGTTTTGTTTTGGGATTTTTTTTTTTTGCTTGTCTAGTTTTGAATATAAAATAGGAGTAGTGCAATTCTCTGACAGTTTTTTCTGTCATTGCTAAGATGATTAGAAATTCAGGAGCAGCACAGATGAGCTCTAGTAAAAGCTATCAGAAAAAATCACCACTGGGAATTACTGTGTACTTCTGAAGAACAAAATCCATTTTAAATCAGAATGAGAGATGCGGGACAGTCAAGAAAGCTTGGAAGGTGACTGGGCAGAGTTATCAGTTAAATGGATTTTATAAAATATCAATTTTTCAAAGCTTTACTCATTCACATGATATAAGACCAGGGCCTCAGGGATTCTGCATCTCATCAGGAGCAAAACATGGTAACAGGGAGAGAGCTGGGCCATAGATTTTTCCTGATGGCTTGGTTTCTTGAAAGCTTGCAGCAGTGTAATCACTGAACTTTTCAGAGTACTTGATCATGCAGCTGGCATGCCCTAAAAGAGGGTTCCAATAAAATGCCTCTGACATGCATTATCAAGCAGCACAGAAAACTGCTGCACATGCAGAACCCTTGGCATGAATCAAAGCTTTCACACTCGCATTCGGATGATGAGGAACTTTATGAACTATTTTCTTTCTCCTCACTGTTGCCCTACCTCATTGTCATGATTCAGGTCTGGATGCAGGCTGGCTTTGCGCTGCTCCATGAGTGTGTGACCTGCCAGGGAGCACACCAGCAGCTCTGTTACAGGAGCAACTCTGATGGCTCCATTCATGGAATAGCACCGGGTGATCCTTTGACAGCACATGGTGATGTGGCAATGGCAGACAAGCAGAAAGGTGAGCACAAACTGTCTGCATCCTTCTATTTGTTGTAGAACGGCAAGTCCAGTAACTGTTGCTTTCTCCTTATCTTCATTTGCCTCTGAAATAGACTGCTGTTGTTACCTTGCTGCTATTTAATCCTTACCATGATCTTGGCCATCTCCCTGGGTCATCATTCTGCCTCTTAATAAGAAAGTGTGTCCTTACATAAGTAGCTAGCTTATCAGGCATTAATGATACAACAAAATTATTGCAAATTACACAGGCTCCTTTTTTTTAACTACTTCCTTCCTAATTTGGAACAACTAGCTGTGTTTGCAAGAGGGAATGAAAGACTCCTAATAAATCCATTTTCTATGTTCAAATCCAATTTCTATGTTCTATATTTTCTATGTTCAAACAGCTAATACACACAGCAAGATAAGAGGTCTAGGGCTGAGGCAATTCCATCTCCCCACAGACCACTAAAACCCCTTGAAATTCTCCATGGCATCACTTTTAAAAATATCTTGGATCATGTGCTTGCTTGCTTTTGAATATAAAGATGAATGACTTTGCAACTTAGAATAGAATGATGGAATGGTTTGGGTTGGAAGTGGCCTTTAAGATTATCCAGTTCAAACCCCTCTGCCTTGGGAGGGGACACCTTCTGCTAGATTAGGTTGCTCCAAGTTCAACCTGGCTTTGATCACTTCCAGGAGTGGGGCATCCAGAGTTTCTCTGGGAAAATTGTTCCAGTGCCTCAACCCCCTAATAGGACAGATTTTCTTCCTAATATCTAATCTAAATCTCATCTCTATTATTTTAAAGTCATTCTCTCTTGTCCTGTCAGAGGGGTCGTTCCAAAGCCCCAACTCCAGCCGCAACCTCAGCCCTGGTCCTCTCACAAGTACAGCCCTGAGGCAAACAGAAAGGGTAGATGGCTTCTCTCCTCTGAGATCAAGGAGGGTGTTCAATCTAATTTTCACACTTCCTGGATGATTTAGACTCATAGAAGCAGTGAGCTCTGCTCTGTGAAGTGCTACTTGTATGTAGCACTCAAGTTGATGGAGGCACTTAATGTGAGTTGATGGAGGCACTATCTCTAATGCTGGAGAAGGACTGGAGTTCAACCAGTCTTTCCCCATACACTAACTCCTGTGTTTTGTAGATTGCTCTTGGGAAACGACCCAGAACATGCCTATGCTTTATGGAGAAAACAGAATGAAGTGCTGGATGCTCTCCTCCTTTTGCATTCCAGCACATCACTCTAACAATGGTGTTAGCAGATCCTGCATTTCTTCACATACTCTGTGTCTTAATTCTTCACACTGCCTGCCTTGGCTCCTAATTTACATGTTCTGACTCCTTTCCTAAGGCTAGAGGCATGCTTCTTATTGTAATACCTATCTGGGAGGCATACCAGCAGGTCTTGTGGATCTTCCTCAAATTAACTTAAACTCAGATGTCTCATCAGCTTCAGTCACAGCACTAATCAACTTCAGTCCAAACTCCCTGTAGTAGTTAGATTCCTAATTTTCAGAAATCTAAATATAAGACAGATATGTAATTGCTACTGGAACCTGTATCACAGGGTTCTTCAAAATCCCTGTTCCCCAGCTTTTGAATACATTACCAATACTACGATCCCATCATGAGATTCTTACTTTCTCAGCCTCAGTCACCTCTCCTGGGGTTGGTGCCAGCTGCATCTACATGAGAATTATGAGTCAATCATGACTCATGACAAACCAAATGCTATGCACAATTAATTGCCAACTTACAGTTTTAGAGATGCTGATCCTGTTAGGGTTGCAGTGACTTATGAGTAATTACAGTTCCTGGGATATATCTCATATTTTCTGAATTGGCACAGTCAGATCATGAAATCTCAGAATCACAGAATCATCAAGATTGGAAGAGACCTTCAAGATCATCTGAGTCCAACAGTCAACACCACCATAATAGCCTCTAAACCAGATCCCCAAGTGCCCCATCCTGACACATTTGTAATAGTTTCAGAGATGGTGACTCCACCACCTCCCTGGACAACCTATTCCAATGCCTAACCACATTTTCAGTGGAAAAATAAAATTCTAATACCTGTTATGAACCTCCTCTGGTACAATGTAAGAGCCTTTTCTCGCATCCTTTCATCCTGCCTTGATGGCAGAGCCTTACCAGCCTAGGCCATTCAAAAATATGCACCTATCTGCATTCCCATGCAGGAAAATCAGGCGCTACAAGCTAAACATCTGCAGCTTATAGTATACACTTGTAATTCCAATATCAGCGGTTGAACACAAAATGGTTATTTGGCAATTTTCCTATGTTCTGCTCTTTCTTACAAATGGCTCTTAGAGACTCGAGGCTCATCTATGCTTTAGACACTGCTAATATTTACTGTAACTGATAATAACAGGTCAATGATATGGGACAGTGTTTATATAGAAATGCTCTTTTTGATGCCAGCATTATTTGCCATGTAGTTCTATAGAAACACAGAATGACTTGTGTTGGAAGGGACTTTAAACATCACTGAGTTCCACCCCTCTCCCCATGGGCAGGGATGCCACTCACTAGATCAGGTTGCTCAAGGCCCAATCCAGCCTCATCTTGAACACTTCCAGAGCTGGGCCAACCATGACCTCTCTGAGCAACCTGTTCCAGTGCCTCACTGTCCTCACAGTAAAGAATTTCTTCCTAACATCTCATGTCAATGTCTCCTTTTTTACTTCAAAAAATGTTCCCCTTGTCCTATCAATCTGCCTGTGTAAAAAGTCACATTTCTCTTCTTTATAATCTCCCATTAGATACTGGAAGGCTGTGATAAGGTCTCCCCAGAGCCTTCTTCAGACTAAACAGGCACAATTCTCTCAGCCTATTATGTTTTAAGTTTTTCTAGTGAGACAACACCAACCATAAATTAAGATCTTTTGCCTACTGTGGACACAGTAGGACCTTACTTCATTCAAGACCCTCAGGTCTTAAGGTACCCCATGTGGAATGTGACATTTGGATGGGGGGGTGTCCCACCTCAAATTCCACTTATATCTTTGCTTTTAAACTCTCTGTAGACTTTCTTTATGATAACCTCTTCTTCAAATTGTTTTAGTGGAAGAAAATCTTCTCATACTACAGTTGAGAAACACAACAGGCTTTAAGACCAAAAGACAACAGAGGGCCCATTTTCCTCTTCTAAAATATTTCTATATTAGATAAGGCATCAAAAATTGCAAACCCCATCAGGTCCACTTGTCCATTTTTTATTCCAAAACACTTCACACTGACTAACAGATAGAGATCAAATGTGTTTCTGATGGCAAGAACAGCAATCTGCAAAAAGGTATGGCTAAATATTAAAATTCTATGACAATGCATCCAGCATCTGCTACAGATAGGATGCCATTAATTCCTTATTGCATATAGAAATAAGCATCCCTACTTCTCCAGTACTTTGTTGGTGTTTGGTTCTTGAAGGTATTTTCCTCAGAAACCTGTTACAAAGAGTACCCTGAGATCCTTTATCTGATTCTATGAACTATGAGAAAAGATGGTCATATACTGCTATTTCCATTTTTCTCTTGTTTTTCCACCTATTTTTTCCAAATCAGTTCTTCATAGGAAGATCAAGTCCAAGATTTATGTGCAGTTATGCCAACAGAGAATTTGGCCCCAGGTTTCTTTTTGTGTATGATGAATTGACAGTCTTGTACCTGTAGCCAAAGGGAGCAGATGGAAGAAACTACAGTGACAATTTCTTTCTAGTTGTATGCTTCAAAAATCTGCAAAATATTGCAAGGCAGTTTTTCCCTCATAAGAATTGATATATCAGATGGAGGTATTAGGAAGCCAGAAGTGCCTGTTTTAGCACAATTTCCCAGTACCACTTTCATAGCACCCAGTGCATTAGCCATATTGTTGCTCCTACTCCTCTCCAGTCACTGAAAAAAAAAAAAACCTAAAAAAAAGAGGTATAGGAACTGACATTTTTTTTTTTTACCACAGTGAATTCCACTGATTACTCTGATTGTGGCTAATGCAGGACCCCTGGGATTCAATCAAGTCTTCTGCTGTGGGTCTGGAGCTGTGGACTAAAGCCTAGTTTACAGACACAAGTCTGGAGCCTATTCCTTGCTGATCCAGCTGTAAATGGATATGGAATCATGGCCAGACAGGCTGCAAGCTGCTGTCTACAATAACCACAGTGACCTTTCCAAACCAACACAGCAGCCTTTTCAAGATACTTGTCTCATAAACCTCATATTCACTAAGATATTTATCTATTAATCTGAATGAAATCTTCTAGAAATGTTGAAGATTGAAAGAGTCAGCTTAAGAAGAAACTGTAGTATGATCAGGATAAATATTTTCCTCATGTTATTTAAGAATATTAAATTGGCCAGAAGAGTCAGAAGGATCCAACTAGCCCAGGATTCAGCCTTGTAAAGGTGCTACTGTACTGTTTGTCACAGGTAGCACTTGATATGTGGCACATTCAGCCTCAGTGTAGCTATGTTCCTCTTGGCAATAACTGTCCTTTTCCCAGAAGCATGGATCACAAGTGATTGCCAATATCCAACTACTGGTAATAGGACTGGTGCTTCTGGAAATCACAGAATCTGAGTAGGAGTGGTAGACAAGGCCCCAGGAAAACCCAACACCTCCCTTCTTGATTCCCTTTTCTCCCATTTACTGACAAAAGCAAAATCCAGTGGAGTGGAACAGCATTTTAGTCAATTCTGTGCCCATGAGAGCAGCCAAACTTCAAAGGTGCCAGGAACAGATGGTAATATCCCCTATTTAAGGGATGTTTGGTGAAACACTTCATAGAGCAGATTGTGGCACTGAATTCAGTAAGGCTAGTTTTCTCTTGAGCGGAAAAAAAAAAGGGAAGAAAAGGAAGAAAACAACAATAATCCCCAGGAGAACAGCGGTTAGCATACTTGATGAAGGCAATAAGAACAGTACACTCACAGCAGTGCTTCCTCCAAGTGCTCTCATGGCAATCATCCAGCAAATAATCAGTTGATGACTTCCTGAGCCAGAAATATTGTCACTATGTATATCAAAACTGTATTATGCAATTGTTTAATACAATTGTGGTGTACACAGTGGATATTTTAAACATATAAACATGTATACCATTATGTATAGTACCACTGCACATAACACAATAGGTTCACATTTTACTTTGGCTGAAGTTCTTTTTCATTAAATTGTCCAGTCACTATTTGAATTATGTAAACTTGTAGCAACCACAACTTTCTGCAGGGAAACTTTTCACAGCATGACTGAATATTGTATGAAAAGTCACTTCTTTTGTTTGCTTTTATCTAGTCATCTCCTTGTGTCATTTGAAGGTCTCTTGCTTTTGTATTGGATGGAAGAGTTTATAATAAAAATTTATAATTGTCTTTTCTAGCCACTTGTTTTCACAGACCTTTCAACCCTCTCAGTTATCTCTCAGTTAATTTGACTTGTCTATTTATTATATAACTGTTCCATACTTTTTATTTTCCTTATCCCTTATCTTTGTACCTCTTCCAGTTTTGTCATCACCCTTGAGACAGACCGAGAACTGTACTGAGCACCTCCAAGAGGCACACTGTGCATATTATTTTCTTTTTTGTTTGCCATTGCTGTGCCAATAATTTTTGATACACTAGCTGTTTTTCTTGCAAACAGAAAAAAATAATAGAAAAATATTAGAGAAATAATAAGGAAATAGCCTAGATTATCCCTTGGCACCAATAAACTGATGCTGGGATAACAAATGCAAGAGCAGCAAAGATATGCTAGAAGGTGCAAAGAAGTCATACATATGCTCATAACTCATGCCTCTTACTGACCCCTGAGGAAGTGTCTTAAATGAGAGGTTTCATTAGAAATAAAGTTTTGATTAACCTTATCATTTCCTTGACAGCATTTACTGACCTCAGGAAGGGCTATGACATTTCCTAGGGGTCAGCATTTGAGCAGTATTTCAAGACTCACTGGACCAGAATGTGATTTCGATTAAGACTCTACCGTTCTCAGAGAGGACAGTTTCTAAGGACCTTTAATTACCTGGCTTCCGCAGCTACTGCTCCCTGACACTGTTAGCTACCACCCCAGAAGGAGGTCCCTCCAGCAATTTCAAGTTTTTTATTTGGGAAGAAATGCTTCCCCATTTTATAATTACAATGATCAAGATGGATTTAATTTTTATTCAGGAAAAGGTTTTGAATGCTAAAGTAATTATCTTATTTCAGTGTTTTCCATTCAGATTTGGTTGGAGTCAACACAAACACAAGGCACGGTTTGGAGAACTGCACTGTGAGGAGACATCTTAGAATTTGTATGACTTTGACAAGCAATTAGGGTTTGAAGTTTGAGTCATGACAGGCAGAATTTTAATCAAGGAAGAAAGAAAATGAATATGTAAAGAACAGAGAGACAAGTTAGCATCAACTGAATGATAGCAAAATCAGAAGTGCCATGGTTGTGCTATCAGAGGTTTAGAGAGACTTTTATGGCACACATAAGAAAACTGGGAAAAGACACATTTGAAAAAACGTGTCTGTTGGGAATGACTAAAAAAGGAATAAGATGCTAAAGGAGAGAGGAGTGATTAAAAACTAGGTATGAGTGATCCATAACATTTTCAGTCCCAGGTTCAGCTTGATTTACTGAAGCCATTCAGAGATGCTGATGCTGAAGGGACACTTCCAGTATTTGGGCCTTATCTATGGAATAGATCTGTTGTGGAGAAAATATAAAAAAAAAAGTAAAAGTTTTAAAAGTATATTCACATGTTCACATATCACTCTACATTTAGACTCACCAAACCAACCTATCACAGCTCTACCAGCATCATGTGGCACTCGCAATGTCAGGCATCACTTTCTCAGGAAATTTGGAACATTTTAATTCACTAGACAATCCCCCGAAGTTGTCTGAAGATAAATCTAAATGTCTTGTCTTTGAATCAATAAGTTAATTTCAAATCAAGACTAGAATTTGCTATTTCAGTAACAGCTCTCTAGATTTTGCAAGAAGGGGGAAAGAAAGAAAACTAATTCTACAGGATGAAATTATCCTTAGTGGAGTCTCTGGTCATATAGGTGTTGTGAATTGCCCTTCTTACTTACTACATTGTAGTTTACTTCCTGACACCACAATCTCTGAGAGAAGCAAACTTTATTCAGCAGGAGAGCAATGGTCCCTTCCTATTATCACATTTCATTTATCTAATTGATTCTTCTATTATTGTGTTTTGAGAGCAGCGAGAAAGGTTGATTTCTTAGACTTCTTTTTTTTTTTTTCATTCAGGCATTTAACAAAGAGGTTTTCACCTGTATGTCTTTGGCTTTAACTTATTTAGCCTGTTAAACAGGCTTTTAGCTTATTTAGCTAATTTTAGCTAATGCCATTTTCTTGTGAGGATTCTTGGCAATGTCAGTTGATGATTCTGGGACTTTTGGGAGGCGCAGCACGGCAAATGGCAGAGACAGTCTCTGTGTCACAGGAACTTCTCGGTAAGTACCAGACAGAACATGATCCAGTAGGTAAAACATACCTCACCCACATGAGAATAGGAACCTAACACATTTTCTTTTCAAGAAATTTTTCTTGATGGATCATACCTCATCCCTCTCTTCCCTCTCTCTTCTCTGTGAAGTACAGGTGTCTTTTCTGCAAATAACCTCAAACATTCACAGCTAGAGCTGCAAAAACCTTCCTCAAGCTAGAAGCTTTTAGTCTTTAATTTTGGAACACATTAATTTCTTTAGATGGATACCAGTATGGACTGTTATAAGACAGTGGGACTAGAAAGTAATTAGTTTTCATATAAAACCTTTAATGGGAAAACCCAGGCCAAGAATATTCAGAAATTGAATTTTGTCTAATTTCTTTCCCCTGGGCCAGAAGTCACAGAATGGCTCTGAAAAGTAGAAATGGCACTCTGCATGGTACAGAGAATTATGTCAATGTACTTTACACTTCCTGATTTCTGCCAGCTATAAACCCCTCAGCCAAGCCTTTCTGCTGGGAAGCCTGTCTATTGGCATACACATGGGAAGAGCAAGATGAAACGCTGTTTTAGGAGAGAATGGAACTCAAAGCATAAAAAGCTTCAGAAAGTTACCTTTGCTGTGAGATTGCTTTGTCCTTCCATGGCGAGGGCTGCCAGAACTAGCAGCACCATGGGGTTGTCTGGATCTTAGGAAGACAGAGACAGAAAATGTTGCCTGTTTCTTCTATTGTTCCCACATAATCTGCAAAACCTGCCCCTCACTCTGACCGTAGTGCTGCGGTCTCAGCCTGCTGGACAGTCACTACAGCAGCAACTCCTCTGTAAGAAAACATTCCTCTTTGTAAGATCATTCAGGTTTCAGATGTATAATTGGTTGTATACAAAGCTACCAGATCTTTCTTTGCTGTGCCTCTTTTGAAATGTGAAGCAGTACCATTATCTGAATTGCAATTTTGCATGAGCTATACTTTGCTCCATCTAATTCATACAAGAGCAGATACAAATTCCCAAACTGCTGTCCAATGTGAAGAAATTTAAAAACCTGGTGGAAAGCCCCAGTAGTTGCACAGAAGAGCATTACTGCTACAAAACCATGGAGCCTGTATCCACAGCTAAGGAAACATCCAGCTGTCAACATGCCATCTCTGCTTCTCTCAATGCTCTAGGGACAAGCACAGCACAGGTAGTGGTGCTGACCATTGTCCTGCTACAGGGAATTCCTGTGAGTGAATATAGGGAAAACTACAGGGGTAATATAAGAGAGAAGAATACAAGTTTCTCCTTTGCTACAGTGAGAAAAACACAACTTCACATAAGAGAGGAATGTGTCCTTCCAAGAAAGGAGTGAAAGGAAAAGAAATCTCTGCAGAACATCTTCCCACTAGATTTGGTTTGCTCAGAGTATTTAAATAGCAGTTTTACAACCTGTTCTAGCTAGTATGACTGAGATCTATGATCTTTCAATATTAATAACCTGAGTACTATCAAAAGTAAAATTTATGGTACCTATAGTTGACTGAAGTAGATTTAGAGTTTACCATGAAAAGTGGGTATTAGATCATCTGATTTGAATCTCCAGTATTTCACAGGATGTTTCACAGTTGTATCACACAGCTCCCCTTTCATTGTGCTATCTTGTGTTTGGCTAAACATATTTTCCAGCAATTTAGATAGGCTTGAATCCAAAAAAACCAGAAAGTTGGAGAATCCACCACTGTTTCATTAGCTTAATTCAGTTGTTAATCATCTTAAGGTTTAAAAATTTATATCTAACATCCCATCTGAATCTGTATTACTTTAGTTTCCAGAAAATGCTGGGGGTTTTTTGGCTGACTGGTTTTTGGTTTTGTTTTGTTTTGTTTTTTTTCCTCCTGAGGTTTTCCCTATTTAATTCAACTTAATTTAATTCACTTATTATTATTTTAGCTTCAAAAACCTACTTATATTGATGTTGTATCACATATCAAGTATTTTTTTCTTTTTTTTTTTTCTTTTTTTTTTCTTTTGAGTGAACTTACATCTCACTCTGAAGTCATTCCTGGCCTTAGATATTAGCTGTAAAGGGGGACAGGGGTGGGGAAGGGAGTGTTGGGTTTCATTTGTCTAATCGGTTTTCTGCATAAAGTGAATTTCTATAAATTAGTTTTAAAACAGAAAAGCTCATGTGTCATGTTAGTCTTATTTTGTAATGAAGTTTCACCAGTGTTCTAAAGGAAAATAAACTTGTCTTCCTAAGTGTGAGTATTGAAAGTCACATTTTTACATGAACTTGACAGTAAGAGTATTTGGCAAAATGTTTTCATGTTGTGACCTTTAAATAATTTTCAGAACAATGTTTTTGCAGCAAAAGCTCACCATTCTGTAAGATTTGTCTGAATTTCATGTTCTTAGTTGTTTTTACTGTGGCAAAGTACATGCTTTGAGGTTGGCAGGGACATAGCCACAACCTCATTGTAATTTACCATATATACTTTACTATTTTACTATAAATACTTTACTAATTTACTATATACCTTAATACAGTCTCGGAATTTCATCAGCTTCTTGTATTTATTTTCACATAATTAATTCATATGTTGAAAAATATCAGAATTACTACTACTCTACGTAAAATTCTGCTACAGATGTTCATACTCAGTTATGACCCTGTGTGGACAATTCATTACTGGAATCTGTTTAAAAATCACTTTCCACATTATTTTCTTACTGTTCCTTTACTGTTTGTATACAATCCTGATATTAATCAGAATGCACTGATATAATGCCAAATTACTTGACAAAGCCTTAATAGTTTACAACTCGTACTTTTCTCAAACATACACTATCTTAACAACGCAATTAAAAAAACAAAAACAAAACCAGACTCAACTTTAAAAGTTGTATTTCCAATGAAAAAGAGACTTCTTTGGGACTTATTCTGTATTTGATATCCAACTCTTTAATAGTTATAATTCTTGTCTAGTCTTCACTACTGAGGATTTATATGTGTGACTTACATCAGAATAACCAGTATATATTGCTTTGAGCCATTATCCCAGTCTTTGGAAAACTGCTGCAGCATTTATAGCCTTCCTTCCTCTTGGAACAGCTATAATCCAAGATTCATTAGAAGGGAATTTCAACCAATTCCTTAGATCTCTGGGTACAAATTATACAGGAGTGTAGACTTAACAAAATTTTTCTTTTGCAGATGTTCACTATCCCCCTGAGCTGCTAGAGAACTGGAAAGCACTTTTAATTTCCTCTTATGATAGGAAAAGAGCATGGTGTATTTTCAATTAATCAACAGAAATATTTATTAAGCCTCTATTTCTTTTTCCTTCGTAATAACTTTATCAGCTCAAATTAACAACACGTCTAGGAAGAACGCATTTTCTAAAACTCTTCAGCTTCTCATTTTTTCTATGTGATGTTAACATTTTTTTTACATTTCATGATCATATATGCATCCTTACCTATTTTTCATTACATATAATTTAATATTCACAAGGCCTGCCCTGGCTTCATTAGTAGGTCAAGACTGGCTCTAAGCCAAAGCTGTCCCTTCTAATAGGTTGGATCTGTCTTGTTTAACTATTTAAAAAATATTATTTTAAATCAACTATTTTCTATTTTTTTCCTAACCTATTTTGCTCACTTTTTCCCCCCTGTTTTAAAGTTAACTCCTATACATGTGATGTCATCCTTATGGGTAGCATATGTTTTTCAAATTACTGTTTAGGGTAATTTTTTTCTCCACAGTGACTGCAATTAGTCTTGATTACTGGTTCCCTGATTTTCTAGTCTGTGATCAGTTCTTCTTTATCATATTCTGGCACTTAGTAGCCCTCATGTAAGCAAATTACTATCTCTAATTTTTAGAAGGTGTAATAATGTTCTAGCACTGGCAGTCTAAACCCTCCCTTGGTATTCTATGATTTTACTGTAATAGGATGATGTATTTGTTATAAAAAGATCAAAAGTTGTGTTGATTTGCCTGACTAGGATATGACTGAAAGACCATTACTTTACGTACAATCACTTTATTATGTAGGAGTAAAGAAGCAGAAAAGACCAACAAGGTTAAAAAGCAATTCTTCTGGATTACATTAATACACAAAGTCATGCTGGGTGTTTTCCCTGTCAGCAAGCTACCAAGAAATTAAGGACACTACATATAAGCTCAAGTCTGATGCTTGACTTGACCGTGGAAATAGGCCAAACTCAGTTGCAATTGGTCATGTTATTGCAAACATCTGACACACTCTTGTAACAAGAGATCCAGGTCATGGGGAAACTAGGAGGAATAAACACAGTGAAATAAGTTATTAGGCTTTGGGGATCTCACTGCCGTTCAGGAGTGGTGACTTATTTTCGTTTACTCTTTCTTTTTCCTTTTTTTTCCACAAGAAATATGGATCTCCCAGACATTGCCTGAGTAAGTAACAGCATTGTGATTTCCTTGAGAGTAAGGCTTGATTTGTTGAAGAGACTGTCAACAATTAAAGGGCTTGTAGGTCCAAATTCATCTTTGAGTAGTATTTGTGTAACTGTGTGGAAACTGCAAGGGTTGACTTTGTTCTTACTGATTTCAGTGTGTCTGTTAAGGCTTTAAATCAGAGCTGGATTTTGCAATTGGCCATTCCTCACACAGAAAGTGAAGTATATGAACAAGTATATGTAGACATATATTCACTTTGTTCATACTGTTTTGAAAACAACCAAATCAATAGTGCCTATTTAAAAGAGAAAAAAGGGCAGACTAACATCTAGATTCTCTGCATCTAAAAATCTTTTGTAATAGAGGCAGTTTCAGAGGAGCACAAAGATTTAAGCTTCCAACTTGTATTTGTTGTATATAACACAACGTTGGCATTTTTCACTACCACTGATCAAGTCCAAAATCTGCATCTGTAGATCTATACTCCTCACACTGCAGAATGTCAATTAGCTTTATCCTCAGAGCACTGGTCCAAACCTAGTGGTCCTCCTCAGTATACTGTGCCAGCCCTTGCACCTGAGCTCCATGGGAATGCTCTGTCATCAGCCACCAGTATAAAAAAAAGAGAAAGCTCTTTATCAAGGGACAGTGCCAAAGAGAAGCAAAGAGGAATGAATTTACATTTTTTAAACTCTGACATGTTTCTAAACATGAATTATAATTCTTTATTGAAAAAAGCAGTTGAGTGAGAATTACCTGGCCCCTAGTCAACTTTTAAAAATTACTTGGAATAAGACTGTCTTCCCTAAAGCTGTTGTGTGAAGAATCATTTATAATAAGAAAATAATACCATGGGAACCATTTTCTTTATTACAATGAGTTATTCAACAGTTGCAATACAAGGATTGTACAAGAGTTGCAATATAAAGAGGAACATTTACAAATAGTGAGACTTTTTTACGTAAAATATTCTGTTGAAAAGAAGATGTCACAATTTTACTATGTCAGTATATGGAGAACTAAACAAAATGTTTTAACAGGTTGAGAATATTCAAATTGCATTTTATGCTTCCTACTCTGCTTTCAATAATTTAAATGCCCAGCTCTACATAGGATGCACAAGACTAGGAAATTGAAAGTGAAGGACAGAAATGTCTAGGTTGTACATTTTCCCTTTCCAAACACTATTCAGTAGATTGTGTGGCACAGACCACTACAAGACTGTTCACAAAACACAAAAAAAAAAAAAGAAAGAAAAAAAAAAGGATGCTAACAATTCACTAAGCCTACAAGTTGCCATCTATTTAGAACAGGAAACCAACTTCAGAACTACACATACCAAGTCCTCATGGAGGACTTCTCCTTACTTCTCTCAATATTTAATACGCCTAGAACCCTCAGCACTTTTCCCATGTTCCCCATACAGTTATCCATTAATTTCTCTGCATTCTAAGGTAGACTTGTGGACTCAAAATTTTCTCCTCTAGGACATTACTTGTGGCCCTTGGGAAGTGAGGAATCGTACTCTTCTGCAAGTTACTCCATACCATTCATAATGTTTATTACCTATTGTCAACTTATGTAAAACATTACACAGAACCCCATCATTGCAGCCCCAACATTTTGATTTTCCTGTACTGAAAAGAGAGTTATAGAAAATCCACAGAAGTTGGGGTGGTATAGTGAAAAAGGGAAAATTTTGCCCTGTTTCTTTAATGAGATTGTCTCCTCTGAGTGCTATGAGACAGTAACTTCTTTACAAAGCTCCATGAACATTGGCCTCTTCTTAGAAAAATTCTGTATCTGAAGCTGACTGTCTCCAGTATACAAAGGGACATAGCCTTCACTAATATTCTTGTCCCAGAATATGCAACCAGTAGCATTTCTCAGCATAACTATTCAGACTGCAGTGACCAAACTAACTTCTATTTTTCTGTAAGCAAATAGCTACTTCTAAAACAAAAACCAGGATGTGGACAAGGTCTGAGTGTCTCCTGAATAATACAAGCCATTGACCTCAACTGGGAGAAGTTCAGCCTGTGGATTACAACATTAGTCCTTCTGGCAGGAATGCATAAAAAATTATGCAGAAACAGATGTACCTCAGCCAAATGGTGACACCAGGGACTTCTGGGTTCACAAAAACCTTCTGTAAAAATACACGGAAGAGCTCTTTTGCCTATAAATTTTGATGCCTAAGTACAAGTGCGTGACGCCTCCAGAAATGCATGCATCAGATATATGCAGCTGCAATGCCAGAATGCTAAAATGACTGTAGATCAATACAAATGCTTGACGTGATGTTGCATGACAGGACCAAGAAATTCAATGTTTGAGAAAAATGTTTCATGTGAAGTAGCAGTCCCAGGGCATCTGGTAACTAACCAAAGAACTGTCCCTAGATCTCTGAAAGAGAAAAATGATAAAGGTAATTGTAATTAGAAGATATAAGCTAATGACTAAGCCATGTGCTAATGGCCCATTAATTAATCCCTTTTGAGCTCCCTGAAGGCTGTTTTCAGGCTCCTGTACTTGGAACTAGCTTGATCTAGTTGGAAATCTGGGTCCTGACTCCTCCAAAATTAAACAGTTTAAACATCCAGCTTTAACAGAATGGCTTTGAAAACAGCTGGGTCCCCAAGGGCGTTCCAACAGGCCATTGATCATGGATGCTTAAGGGCCAGCATTCAGGTCCAAATTACACATGTTCTTGTTTGCCAAGAGAAAAAGCAGAATAGCTGTATATACACAGTACAAAGACAGCACACTTGTCTAGAAAATATTATTCCTGTACCTAAATAAAGTCTTGCAATGTCAGTCTGAGAAAGAAGAAAGTGAATAGCTTCTTAGGCACAGATATAAGATTTACTGAGGATCAAGCAATGCTTCAGTCCTATACAGTGATAACTCCTTCCCCTCTATCCTGCAAAAGTGAATTCCTTTCAGTCTCTGATAGTCTGAATCTGATCATAATAAAGTTCCTACATATGAACTTCCTTTGTACCTGTATTTGCCAAGCATTTCAAAGAGAACAGGAATGAGCAGAATATAACAAAAGATTTGACATGCCATGAATTGGACTCCTTTCTCCCTGACTTTCTGTAAAGGAAAAGAAAGTGGGCTAGGAAAGCATACAAATGAGGAGCCAACAAATCTTATTTACTGACCGTTCTTACTATGCAATTTAATAAACCAGGGCATCTTGACTTTCCTGTGTCAGGAACACTCTATGCCTCTGTCCTTCCCTTTGTGGGTGCCCTCTACATCACTGCAGTACAAAGAAGACAAAGTGATTGTGATTCTCTTGCTCTTTAAAGAGTGGTGGTTTAAACAGAGCAAAACAAATAACAACTCCCCACACACACACATTTGATATTGAAAAACAAAACAGAAAAGCCTCCATGACTGGGTAAAAGACAAAGTTGCTATTTCACAGCTTCAGCCAAGTGCTGGAAAAGTGAGCAAAAATAGCTCCAGTTCAATAAAGATATTTCTGTTAATAGGTGAGGGGCACCCTTTCCACTAAGGGGATTCTCAAGTGTGAAATACATCTTTCAGAAAAACTAGACACCTTTGATAACACTTATATGTGAGAAATGTGGCATTAAGCCAAAAATAGAAAATATAAATTTTGTTCTCCAGGTAACTACGCCAGAAGTAAGTCTTCCAACTTTTGCTTGAAATGACATGCAAAACATATATATGAGAACTATACAGAAGATACTTCACTGCTTGATTAAAATGATAAAAGATTATTCAGAACACAACTTGTGAATAAGTTGGTGAGTGACCACAAGGTGTGACTCCCTTAGATCATGAAACAGAGTCCCTGTAGAGAAGCTCAGCAGGACCTGGCAGTGTTTGCTCACAGCTCAGGAAGCCAATCATATCCTGAGTTGCACCAAAAGGGAATTGGCCATCAGGTCAAGGGAGGGAATTCTGCCTCTCTACTCCATTCTTGTGGGGCCCCACCTAAAGTACTGCATCCAGCTCTGGGGTTCCCAACATAAAGGTGATGAGATACTGGCACAGTTTGCCCAGAGAACTTGTGGATGCCCCAACCCTGGAGATGTCCAATGCCAAGACTGGATGGGGTTTTGAGCAATCTTGTCTAGAGGAAAGTGTCTGTTTCCATGGCAGGGAAGTTAGAACTAGATGATCTGTCAGGTCCCTACCAACACAAACTGTTCTGTTATTCTATGAATGTCAGCATGAAGGCCAGAACACATGATCAGTGTTACCAGTTGTTATAAGATAGGAAGGAAAAGATACTGACATTCAGACACAGGTATGAGTTGCTTGCATTTGGCAGCCACAGCTGTTGGCAATGGACAGAGCTAATATGACATATTTCCCTGCCAGGAGAGGATTGTTTCCCTTATCTAGAGCTTTGCTTCCATCTAGTTTTAACTTTCTTAATCAGCAAAGCTCTCGCTACTTCTACTGAAAGAGAATGTTCCATAGTCTAAAACTGAGCTCACTGCTTTTCTTTTTTCATTTTTGCAAATTTATTCCATTTTTGATATTTACTGCTTCATTAAGCATAGTGACTATTCCTACTTTTTCTAAAGTAAGCAATTTTCTGTTATTCATGGTTTCTTGGCTATAAGGAGAGAAATACTATTTTAAAGTCGGCCTGAATTCAATTCAATTTAGATTGAGAGAGAATCAACCTGTGAAACAATAACAATTAGAATTAGCAATGCTGACCTCTGCCAAGGTGCTCACTGTTCCATACCATGAAGGCATATACAACAACTCACAAAGACTAGGAGACAGCTCAGGACATGTCCAAGGATGTTGCATGGGGGGACAACATCCAGAATGACATTGATCCTACCCAGAGGCTAAAAATACACATAATAAACATGATCCATTCACTGTGAATGGAAATCACCTAGACTAACAAAATGGGCTACAGTTAAGTTTTACTTCAGAAATTTAAAAGAACATCAAAGAAACACTGTTTTGAAGTTTAGTAGTGTTCCAGTACCTAAAGCTGTGGAGAGAACAGGGGCTAATAACTGCCCAGTGTGAGGTTTGAGGTATAGTCTAATGCTTGTCCTGCACACTTCCATTCATATCTATTTTTGATTGGTTTTACTATAGTGTGAATGTTAATTTTATTAAAAAGCCAATTTATTTATGTCTACTTACATGTAAATATATGGAAGGGAAGATTCTCTTTCAGCATACCTATTTATCTGTTGTCATGGGACAAAGGTAACCATGTAAAATGAGAGGGGCCTGGGGAAAGAAACCTACATCTAATGACCATTTTTGTCACACATATATTAAAACCAGAATACACATCATAATGCAAACTAAACTTCTGTTTAGCTAGGGTTTTTTTTTTTATTTCTATGATTGCAAAAATAAATTTGTCTGTAATTCATAAAGCTTAATGAGTTTCTGATTACACTCATTTTGTATACTTGAAGAGTGCAAAGAGAGATGCTTATCAGATTTGATGAAATTGGCATCAAATTTTTGTACACTTATCTGAAAAACAAGCTTTAACAGACTGATTACAGTAGCTTAAACTCCTTTGCCCTGCTATTTGTGGTAAGACTTCAGCACTCATTGGCACCTGGGCATGCCAGTAAGCACATTGATCACTCTGCACATCACCTTCCTTTGAGGGCAGATTTGTTTTCAGATTGCTGATCTTTTGAATCTTTCCATGACTGTATTACTATGCAATTTGGCTTGAACATCAAGAGTAAGTAGGAAGACTAAATGGGGAGTTGGCTCAGCAGTACAAGATACAACAATGCAGAAAAATCTCTCTTGACTATATACTTGCATTTGGATTCCCTCATCAAAATATGTTTCTAAAGAGATGTATTTTAAAAACTATTGTTTCTCAACTTCCTCCAGCATTCATTCCTGTTTATCTTTCAAGTACCACTCCTGTTTTAAAAACCCAGATTCTCTCCTTCACTCAAGTTGTTAATTTTATAATAAAAAATAACCAATAGCAATAAAGTTACAAGATACTTTGCATTTAGATTATGTTTGTAGGGATATCATAACATTGGATATATGAATTTCAGAGTCCTATGTCTCCCAGAAGTTCTTAGTATGGCCTGTGCTCTTACAGCACATGATAAAGGCAAATGCATTTCTGTGTAAAAGACAGATTAAAAGATAGATAGATAGACAGATAGATAGATAGATAGATAGACAGACAGATATTAACTGAACAAAATTCTTATAATCCCTTATAGAAGAGTGCTAAAGTAACTTTAACAACTTCAAAAATATTACTTCAGCTATAATCATTAGTACTATTTTGGCTTGCAAGCAGGACAAATCAGCTTCTTCAACAACTACCTTTCTGAATCTTAACCTGTATGTTTTTAAAACATGCTGTTTGAGATAATTAAGAACTAACACAAAAATCTAGAACATCACAATTAAGTATTTTACCAACACAAATGAAGAGACAGCAGAAAATCAGAGAATCTATTTAAATATTTATTTAGAGATGTCAGCCTAAGGACAAATTAACTTATTACATTTCAGTAAATGAACTCACTACATTTCAGTAATTTTATTTGTCCTCTCCATTTAATTGCACCTGGGAATATAAAACATGATGTGACTGCACCTGGTTGGATAGCAATGATGGACAGACTGGTGATAAAATTTTCCAAGCTTGACTTTCCTTCTCCAACAGCCAGATGTTCAGAAGTGCAGCCCAAGGAAGCAAATACTTTTTTTTATTTATTTTCTATCAGAGTGACTATCTGAGAAAACCAGGCAGAAAAGAATAATGGAACACCAGTGGCAGCTTTTTAAGAAGGACTTGCTTTGTTATCTAACACTAGTTTACTACAAGTGTATATTTCTATGCTCTCAAGCAAGCAGATTACAAGGTTCTGGAGTAAAATAATGGATAATACTTCACATTCCAGTACAGTAATAGACTCAGTAAATATCAATTTGGTTTGCTAATTAATTAACCTCTTCAATATCTTTGCAATGTATGGTTAGTTTTCTGTGGTTTTTTGTTGCTCTTTGTTCTTCAGAAGAGGAAAATGAGAACCATGGAGTTGAAATATGCTTCCAGGCAGAGTCTCCAATGAAATCCCAAAGTGTTACCGGAGTGTCTAAGGTAGAATTCAACTTAGTCTACAAGAGAGGGAGCTTTCAGCAGAGCATTTGGTTGGAAACCTCAACTCCGTGAATAATTTTATCATGTAGGCTTTAGTTCTTTCAGTCTGCTGGTCAGACTGGCCCATGCCAAACCCTGCTGTCTCAGTGGGGCTTAACAGAAGCAGATGAAGAGCCCAAACAACCCTTCTTCCTGGAATTGAAAAGTTATCAGTCTCCTGTTTCTTTTAATTAGTTATCATGTGTATACATGCAGGGAGTGTGCCTGGAGAAAAATGTGATTTATTTTGATTCATTATTACTTTGGATTTTTATTTTAATTAATGTCAGGACAACTTAGAATTTTAGGAAGACATTCTTTCAAGATGCACTTAAAGCAAAATAAATAAACTAAAAATATTTCAATGGACCTATAATGTGGAAAAACAAAACCCCAAACATTTTGTGATGGCATCAAAATAGTTAAGCAGGAGGAAAACAAGGCTATGTGCAATTTTTGTATGTTTCACTACTGACACAGATCAAGGATGAGTCCTAAAGAAAGCTTCTGGCAAGTTGTCCCACCATGGCTGTAACAGAGATGAAAGACATTGGAACAGAAGTGGGGAAAGTACGTCTTCACTGACAAAAATAGTCTATAATTCCAGTTTAAACCCTATAGCTGAAGGTCATCTCGCCCTTGACTGTTTGGTCAAAGGCAATGAGGCCAGAGTTACTCGGTTCACTGCGATTTTTCTTGGATTATACCCATCATTAACTATTTTGACAAATGAGAGAAAAATATATTATGACAAGATTGAGGTGAAACAGAATAGCTGCAAGTGTGAACAGCATAATCATTTATCTTAGTGACAGGAAAAGGGAGCTGCTGTAATTGCCAGGGAATAAATGGAGTCAGAAGTGTTCTTTAATATGGGATGAACTGCTGTGTGCAACGAGAAAGACAAGAACTCACAGAAAGCAAGGAGGCTTACCTCCTTAACAAGTCTTAACAAGTAAAGGGGTGACACAACAGCAGGTGACCAAGGAGATGGAAGTCAGTGGGACTTCTCTGCAGCCATGCAGAAGTAACCCAAGGAGAGAATTGATAGTCAAAGGAAGAAAGGGCAAGGAACAGCATGCCGACAGCACATGGGCTGTCACTAGAGGCAACAAAAAGGCGAAGTGGGACAAGCCAAACTGCATCCCTTTATGTGCACTCTCAAGTGACAGTGGATGAAGAGCAAGGAAACAAGCACAGCCCAGAGACAGCAGTTGTGAAGACCAGCGGCAGGAAAGCTTAGGTCTGGACAGCCGCCACACGACCACAGCAGGACAGGAGGCTGAGCAGGCTGACAGGGCGAAGAATCCCAGAGATAAAGGGGTAATGTGTATGGCTCAAGAAAGCGATAGCTGGATAGGCATGGAGCCAACCAAGGATTGCTTGCCCTAACAGACAAGGATTGCTGGTGTTAACACTCCGTGCTAAAGAACAAGATGTGGCTGGAGACGGGGCCATGCGGAGGGAGGGCGGCACTTTTCCAGGACAAACAGCCTTGCTGTAATTCCTGGAGATGAGCACAACACGGCATCACACAAACGCAGGAATGAGGGCAAGGTGTGGGCATGGACCGTGGAAGGAGATCGAGACCATCCAAGTCCCTCGAAGCCCTCTGAGCTATTTCCCAGAAGATCTGGAAGAACGGACTGCGCACGAGAATGAATTTGCACAGAAAGTGAGAAACCTGTCCATGAACAGGTACCGCACTCGGAGCCTGGGCAGCACCACTTTTTTCTCTTCTCTTTTTTCTCCTTTTTAAATTTTCTTTTTGTTTTCTTTTCTTTTTCCTCTCTCTGACCACTCACCCCCTCTCTAATTCATACTTTATTTCTTTGCTTTCACCCTGCCCCTTTATCCAAAACGCACTGCCGCGTCTTACACTGTAGGTCTGGGGCTAAAAACCCAATTCCCACGCCAAGCGCGCAATATACTAATAAAACTTGCTGATCGCTTGCAGAGCCTCTGGCTTCCACGGCTCCGTTGAACCACGAGCACGCACCACGCGGAGCCAAACCCCGCCAGGGCCTCTACCGCGCCCACAAGCGCAAACTCCCTCACGGCGCCCCGGGGGCGGGGCCATCATTACCGGGCCCCACCCCCGAGCGCGGCCGGGGCGCGTGCGCGGCGCAGGCGCAGGCGCGGGAGCGGCGCGCTCAGAGACCGGCCTGGCTGGGCCTGGCCGGGCCGGGCACGGCACTGCCGCCCTGCAGGGCAGCCCCGCCGCCGCTCCCACCTCCTCCGCTTCTTCCTCCTCCTCGTCGCCGCCGCAGCAGCAGCTGACGCTGTTTGTCATGCAGCCGGTCGGCGAGGAGGAGGGGGCGGGGGGGGTGGTGCTGCAGCCGAGTGCCGACCAGCAGCTGCCGCCCTCCGCTAGCGGCGGCCTGATGGTGTTCTACGAGCTGGGGACCTCCGGCGAGGTCGAGGTGGTGGAGGAGGAGGCCGAGGCGGCGGGCGGCGAGAGCACGGCCAGCCTGGAGGAGCTGGAGGAGGAGGAGGCGGCGGCGCCGGGGACTGCGAGCGGCGAAGCGGCGGCGGCAGGCGGCGAGTGCAAGAGCTGCACGTACGAGGGCTGCAGCGAGACCACCACGCAGGTGGTGAAGCAGCGCAAGCCCTGGATGTGCAAGCGGCACCGCAACAAGATCTACAAGGACAAGTACAAGCGCAAGAAGAGCGACCAGGCCCTGGGGGGCGGCGGAGCGGCGGCCGCGGGGGGCGGCCCGCGGGCCGAGGTGAGGCGGGGGGCGGCGGGGCCACCCTCGGGTGCTGCCTGGTCCCTGCGAGTCGGGGCGTCCCTGGAAAGCTGACGGCCGAAGGAAAGGAAAGAAGTCTAGGGCCGGTCTACAGCTCGCTCTTCCTCCTGTTCGCCAAAGCAAACTCCGTTTGTTTTCAACTCTGACGTAAATTGTAGAAACTTACAGCTATACCAGAAGATTCCAGGAAAAGAATAGAGATGGTTTGCTTGCAGCGTGCCTTTTTTTAATTTTTATGGTTTTTTTTTTCCGGTGGTAGGAAGGTATAGATCTAAGAGAAATGTCAGGCTTGTTACTGAGCTGGTGCTGTAGTGTGGGGTTTAAAAGTGACAGAGGCCATTTGGTATCAGGTGTATAACAATCAGTTGTGTAGGTTCCTCAAGACTCATTTTGGTTATTAGTCCTATATTAAATGCCAGGTAAATATTTCAAGCACTGCTAGTTAATACTTAACTTGCATAAGGTTATGTGTATTGTTTAGATGGGGAGTTCCTATCAGTGGGAAAACCGATGGTAATGTTGAACTTTTTAAATACTCATTTTCCTACAGTTAGTGACTTAGCTAAGACCACACACATCTCTGACCATCACTTGTCCTGAGTTAGTGTTTCAGATCTTGTATTTAGATGAGACAGAAAAAGGGAAAGTTTTACACTTGAAGGGGCTGAGTGGTTTTGCTCAAAGTGGCAGGTGTAAAAGAGTGTTCGCCAGAAGGAAAAATAATCTTACCTGGCACTCGTGCTACAAACAACCCTTTTATGTCATCACAGCTGTGTCTGGGAGTCATGTGACTGGTAATTGATCTAACTGCAAACTGACCAACAAAATATTTTCCTGTTTCTGGTTGTTTTGGGTTTTTTTCCATGTGAATATAATAATAACATACTGGGTGTCACATGAAAGAATTTTCTTTTGTATGTCTGTAAAAGCCATGAGGCAGGTGCTTTGAAAAAGGGAAGTGTACATGATGCCGCTAGGGAATATTCTCTCTTCTCTTTCAGTTCAAAGGACTTGCTGAGGTTTTCCTGATGTATTCTGTTAAGCGATACATATAGTATTTTGGATTTTTGTTGAACCCTTGTCAACTCTGAGCCTCTGTTACATTCTGGTAGTTTCTTCAGTTCTGCTACTTGGTGAGAATATTCACCTTGTTTTTGAATCTTTCTGGTGTCAACCTAATTTGCCAAGTAGTGTTTACATTAGAACAATGTAATTGGTTCCTCTTGTGTTTGTGATACTTGGAAGGCTTGCCTCTAAGTTTTTTCCTTCTCATATTGAAAAGGCATAGCATGCTTGTTTCCAAGGAAAAAGTTGCACACTTTTATCATCCTTGCTGTTTTGTGAGCCTTTTCTAATTCTAGTAGCTACTTGTCTTTTCAGTGAGATAAGAGAAGCTGTACACATTATTTAAGAGGAGAATGAATTCTAGATTTATAATACCAGCATGACTTCCCCTCTTCACTTCCTTCCCTGATAGTTCATCCTGCTCAATTCATTCTGTCTCTACACAAATACTTGTGCTAGTTCAGAAAAGGGAACAGTATGGGAGAAGGGTAAAAATGCTTCATTTAATGTAGTGATGGCTTAAAACTTTTTGATCTGTAGCATTAAATAGTGATTATTGCATGTTGGAAGAGGGTGGGTTTTCTTTTCCCAGTTTGTGTGAGTGTATGTTGCTTTGAAAGTAAGGAAATTACATTCAGTTCATAAGGGCCTGAACTTACAAGCAAGCAGGATATTTAGTGCTGAAGTTACTTAAATTTTTTTTTTGCAGTGGTGTTTATTAAGGCCATTTTCAGTAGAAGCTCCTAGTAGAAGTTTAATTTTTCACTTCTGTATACAGGATAGAAGTGAAAAATATTGGGACAGTTTTTTGTTCCTGCTTTTGAACCCTTTCAGGTAAATGGAACTGTCAGTAAGTTTTGAACGCAATACACATAGGATCCAACATTGGTTGAAATTTTCCAATCCTTTCATATTTTCCTTAGGGTAGATTGTAGAGCCATGAAGTTTTAGTATGTCTAATTCAGATGACTGTTGATTGTACAGGGAACAGAATGAACTTGGCGGGGAAAAAAAAGATGTGTGACTTTGGCAAGTTCATCATAGTGTTCTCAAGTATGTTTTGCTTTTGTACTACAAGGATTGTTGTCATTCCTGCCCAATTGCAAATGGTAGATAGCATTCATTTTCACAAGTTGGAGGCTGACCTGTTTCGAATTACTTCATTTTTGAGAAAGGCAGTCAAATAAATTGAAGCCATCCACTAACCCTAGTAACCTGTTTAATTTTGCGGTGTAGAAGACTAACTCATCTGCATTGCTTCACTCTTGCTGGTGAAATAGTGAAAGGAGGTGGAAAGAAGAGGCCAGGTCTTGAATAGATAGGTTTCCATTCCTGTGCTGTTACTTTGCTCTGCAGATTAAGGAGGCAAATATTCTTTACTCTTGGGATTTTCTGTGCATTGCTATATCAGAGTTTATAGTCTGGCCTTCCTTTTTTTTTTTTTTTTTTTTTTTTTTTTGTTTGTTTGTTTGTTTGTTTTTTTTGTTTTGTTTTCTGTCATGTGCAGGATAGTGTTGAAGGTTCAGTGTCTGTTGCAAAGCAGAGAACGGGATCCATTGGAGATCGCCCAGCAAGACCTACTCTTTTAGAACAAGTATTGAATAAAAAGAGGCTGGTAAGTCTTGCTTTCCAGAGGTTTTGAGCTCAAAGGCAGTGTAACAGTGTTTACCTGTCACCATTGTGAAAAAAGAAAATCAGTCCAGTAAGCATGCACTTCATGTGCATATTTTCAAATTTGAAACATGCTTCAGAGAGGTTTGCTTCAGCCTCTCTGTGAAGAATACTGGGATGACTGAATTTAATGATATGAAGTTTTGGTAGTAACAGATGTGGTGGTTTCTTTGGGGTAAGTATTGCTTACAGCATAGCTGAGATGGTTTTAGCTTGTTAACCCAAAACCTTAGGTAGAATGAATGGACTTTAGGTTTGATGTAAGATTTACTGTGGTGTGCTTTGGAAGTTGCAGATGTATCATATCAAACTTAAAGTTGTGTGTATGTGTGTTGATAAAGCAAACACTAAGCAAACAGTGTAATTTACAATATTTGCAGACTGCATGAATGGCTTGTCTCATAAGTTTTTAAAACACTGTTTACTCCTTTAGCAAGTTAAGCCCAGCACAAATCATTCAGTACCTACAATTTGTTCAGGCTTCTTCATTACTACTTTCTTTGTCGCATGTTTTTGCAGTCTGTATTCTTCAAAAGCTGTTGGGACTGTTTGTCCTCTCTCTGTTACCTGTGCAACACAGTAACAATCCTCATTATATAGTGCTGTACTGTTTGTTCAGAAACTTGGAAAGCTTTAAAGGAAACATTGTGTCAGTCTTAAGTATACAACTACCTAGATGTATTTCTTGATAAATCTTTCTCATTGATAGCACGTTTTTAGTGATTGTGTCTAAAACTCAGAGGAGTGTTCATAGTTTTTCCATTTTTATGTGAAAAACAAGTAATGAACTATGGAGTAGTTTTCATATTATCTCTTGTTCTTCATGCCCCACTTACTGACTTGCTGTCCACTTTCCTGGCTGTTTGTATTGATGTGGCTTTTAATTAAATTTGAAAGATATCTTATGAATTAAACATTATTTTTTATAGAAGTACAGCAACCAGAAGCGCTTTTAGTAGATGTTCAGAGCTTTTACACTAATTATGTCAATGCTCTTTAAGAACTCAGGATTTCTTTCAGCATTCCTGAAATTCAGATTCTCTGTGATCTGGTTCCTGCTTCTCTCTTTCTCCTCTGACTTGCAGTTGCAATACCTCTTTGGTTATATCACTGAAGTGACCATGGATAATGAGTAAGCATCTAGGGAATTCATTCCACTGAAAAATAACTCTTCCTGTATTAATTTTTGGAAGGATCACTTCCCAAACTGATTTGCCATTTGACCTTACAATCACTCGTGCTGTCACTGTGCAGAAATGAGAGTGAACAACCAGAGTTGGATTACAGATTACAACTATTCGGGCCAGGAGCCAGATGGAAATACTTTTAGATACTTTTGTCTTTGAATGCAGAGGAGTTTTTTAACAGACTCCCTGTGGATGGAGTGCTGTTTTGAAATGTTGGGAAATTCTGGACAGTCAGTGAAAATCATAGACTATCTCGAATTGGAAGGGACCCACAAGGATCATTGAGTCCAGCTCCCTGCTCCTCACAGGACTGCCTAAAACTAAAATATATGCTAAGGGCATAGTACTGATGCTTGAACTCTGACTGGCACATGAGCTTTGCTGCATGATTACAATATTTTATTCATTTATTAAACTGTTTCTGAGTGATCTTCAGTGGGAAATGTAGCAATTAGCTCAATTGAAGCACAGCTGTAGAACAGAAGCACAACTGAAAGATGTTTTGGTTCTAGTATGTCAGTAGATTACTTCTGTTTGCTATACTTACAGGGTTTTTGTGATATTAAGCAACAGTAGTGGGTAATGTGCAAATGCATGTAATGGAAAAATATTACTATGGTAGCTATTTAACATATGTGAGTTTTGTAAAGTTCACCTTCTCTCTCTTTCAGTCCCTACTCAGAAGCCCAGAAGTAGTGCAGTTTCTACAGAAACAGCAGCAACTGTTAAGTCAACAAGCCTTGGAGCAAAGGCAGCAACAGTTTCAAGGAGCACCTGGGTAATGAGGAAAGATCAATGATCTGCAGAAGATGGTGCTGAAGGAGGGACAGGATCTATATTTTGTATAAATGCAAAGAATTTCAATGTTTAAGCAAAAATTGAAATTGCTGTTGTTACGTTTTTGTTTGTTGTTTGCACTTTAGAGGTTTTGAGCTGATTGGGTGTCTGCAAACTTGTGAACAAATCATAGAATGGCCTGGGTTGTGTTATGGAAGCTTCCCAGTCTAACCATTCATGAGACTCTCTGACAGTCACTCTTCCAGTGCCAGAGACTAAGTTTGGGACCAAAGCTCCTTCACTGCAGGTAGCTCCAGTGATCTGGCAGGTGCCCCATTTGACTCCCTGCACACCTGGCTCACAGTCAGACCTGGTTTCCTTACTGGTTTGACCCCAGTCTCAGACACCTTGTTCCATAAAGCAATTTATTAATAGTGTAATAACACAGAAACAGCCCAGGCTGGTGCCTCCGAGGAGGTATCTCAGATAAAGGAGCTCCTGGGCTTTTATACCATCACAATCTAAGGCAAGCCTTGCTCTTCTTCCCGAGTCTTCTCTTCTGAGTCTTCCATCCCTGCCGTGTCCCTGCATCCGTTCACCTGGCTAGCCACTCAACTCCATGCCTTTTGTTATGCAGAGAGTTGGCAGTTCACTGCCTCCCATCTTGGATCCCACCCAGAGCTCAGTTTACATCTCAGTCTGCAACTTCCAGATCAGCTACCTGCACCAGATGTATTCCTCAACGGTTGGAAGGGACCTTGAAAGATGATCAAGTTCCAGCTCCTCTGCTGTGAACAGGAACACCTTTCATAAGCCCAGGTTGCTCAGAGCTCTCTCCACCCTGGCCTTGAACATTTCCCAGGGAGGAGGTATACATACCCAGCTTTTCTGAGCAACCTGTTTCAATGCCTGACTACCCTCAAGGGAAATAACTTTTTCCTAATATCTAATCTGAATCTACTCTCCTTCAATGTGAACCCCTTCCCCCTTATCCTATCCCTACATGCCCTTGTAAAAAGTCCCTCTCTCATCTTTGCTGTAGGCTCCCTTCAGGTAATGCAAGGCTGCAATTAAGTTACCATGCAGCTATCTCTTTTTCCAGGCTGAATACCCCCAATTCTTCCAGCTTTTCCTCATAGGAGAGGTCTTCTATCCCTGTAATCAATTTGTCTCTGGATCTCCCGATTTGCTGTAACAGGTGGATGTCCTTCCTATGTTGTGGATTCCAGAGCTGGATACAGTCCACCAGATGGGGTTTTCACCAGAGGAGAGCAGAGGGGCTGTGATGGGTTGACTTTGGACATACAGATTTTCATCAACTGCTATCCCATGTCCTTCCACAGATAGGTATTATTTTCCTATCTCAAGAGCGTTCTCCACCCCTCCAGATGTCCAAAATCAGGCCACGACTTAGGCTAGGTTCAATCAAGATGAGTGCTCAGGACAGGAGAAGCAGTACGCTTAATCATTGGGCACCAACTTTGGCCCTGTGCCTCCCACTCTCCTTACTCCTCACAAAATTCATGCTTCATCAGTTAATGTCATTTTTGCTGCTTTACTTTCACAATACAGCTTTCACCACAAATTAATATTCTCCCCAAGGTTAAATCTCCGTGGAGCACGCACTGGGTCTCCCCATCCTTTTGCATTACCCACCCAGGTATTTGAACAAAGACAATCCCATAAATGGGTTTACCTTCTCCTATAGGGAGAGAAATCCACCCTGATTTTCCCAGCCACTTGCAATGTATAGTACCTAATCTTCCCCAGTGAGTAGGGTTTTTGTGTGGGCAGGACCAGGGAGCTTCACAGATCCCCTAGTGTTAACAAGCCAAGTGGCTTCTATTAAATTTACATCCCAATCCTTCCATGCCCCATTACATAACACAAACACAGTCTTCAGCAGTCTGTTATACCACACAATCTTTTGAGAGGCTTATGGGTGACAAGGGCTGTCATGTCCACTCAATGCCATGTTTTCTTGCCCAGGAGTTTATTAGGTTGTATTGAAAATTAGTCTCACTGTCTGATTCGATTCTCTCTGGAGTACCACGTTGTCACAAAATGCGTCTCTCACAACCTGAGATGGTGTCTTGAGCAATGGTAATGGTTGACAGGGTATGTTGCCAGCCATCACTACCGTGGTGAGTATGTAGCTCTTTACCATAAAACATATGGCAGCGGTCCAGTCTGCCAGGCCTTACCCTACTGGAAACTCAGCCACTCCCCTCTATTCCAGGGGAAGTTTACTTCAATGGCTTGATTGATTGCAGCATGAATGATCTCAGCTATGGCTTCCATGGCCAGGTCCCCCCTCAACGAGCCCCTCTGTGGCAGCTGATGTTTCATGGCCTCATCAGGTTACAAATAGCTCACACTTCTGCTCCCAGTCTGAGCATACCTAAGTTAATTCAGTTTTGGCAACTTTATCTACTTGTTCATTGTTTTGATGTTCTTCAGTGATGTGGTTTTTGGGGACACGAGCATCTACCTGATGTACCTTTCCAGTCATGTTTTCCACCTGTGTGCTGATGTCCTGCTCAAGTGCAGGTACAGTCTAGCCCAGATTGGTTTATCCCTGCATTGCCAATTGGTCTTCTTTCATTTTTGCAGCCACCTCCACAGGACATGAGCCACCATCCAGGAGTCAGAATAGAGACAGGTCACTTTTCTCGTTCAGCAGTCTCTAAGGCCAGTTTGGATGGCTTTCGCCTCTTCAAACTGGCTTGACTCGCTTTCTCCTTCAGCAGCCTCAATGACTTGTGCACCTCTGATGGTTTCCTGCCACACAGCAGGATCCATCACTAAACAGTGCATAGCCTCTTTCATCTTCTGGTAACTTGTTACGTGGGGGTGCTTCTTGTGCACAAGTCTTTCTCTGGCAATGCTCTAAAATCTTTGCCTTCTGGCCAGTCTATGATTTTTTCGGGAATTCCCAACTGAGCTCATGTAATCAGTACTGTGCTGTTTCTCCATGTAACACTGGCTGTATGATCTCTTAAGGGGCTGTTTCCTTTGAAATCTGGAGAAGTCTTTTCTAATTGTGTCTAAACCTTCATTTTAATATTTCATTTGTTAATAAAAATTTGTTTATGGTAGGAGTGTTCAGCTGTATACCCTTTTCCCACCAAAGTTATGATAAATTAACATTTTTCTATATAAACATTTACAGTTAAACAAGTCAGTCTTTGATGACAATCATTGATAGAAGTCAGTTACTTTCTGTGGACATTGTGAAACAAAGTTCTGAAGTTGAGGCAGTCCAGTGGCATTATCTACCAGCAATTGCTCAGGGAAACAAGAAATTTATGTCCTGTAGAATCTTGCACTAAAGGCAAAGACAACCTGACATCAAGAAGTCAATCCAGCAGTTCAGAAATGTACAAGTAGGTGATCTGTTCATTACCTGCAAGTCGAGTAGGTTTGAAATGCTTCATTATGCACCGATGAAAAAAAAATTTGCATTTAAAATTTCTTAAAGTGATAAATGGCAAAAAGCTTTAAAAAGTATTAGGTGAAAAGTATGAAGCTGGGAGTTGGACCTTGTTACATGGAGTTATTTGAAATTGCTAACTTCTTATATGTGAAATATAACTTAATTACAGATGAGAATGCAACTAATCTTTAGGTGATTAAATTAAATTTTAAACTTTTAACTCATAATAGTAATTCAAAATCTAGTCTTTTTCTTCTCAAAAAGGTATAGTTAAAGTTATTTTATTAAGACCAGAGATCTCTAATCAGCTGCAGTGATAGACGTCACAGGTTTTCAGCCAATTAAAATGAATTTGCAATTGATTGGGCTAAGAATCCAAACACTATATTATATAAGTGTTAAATCCCATGCTTTATTTCTAAAAATAGTTTTGTATTAAGCCACTTTACTGAATAGAGGTTATCCAAATGGGTTAGATGCTTATTTTCAAGTACTACTTCTATACTGCAGCAATTTGAGCCACTAAATAATATCTCTTCACCAGTATTTGTTAGTCTTACGGGTTTTTAAAAGCTCTGCATTTTGTATGTACAAAACTTGTTCTGTAAGGATTTATTGTATTGTATTGACATTGTGCAACTTGTTCTTTAAAAAGGAACTTGAAAAACTTTGTATAAACAGTTCTGGACCAATAAGCAAGTAAAATATTTGGGTTTTCTTTAAAAAAAGTCTGTTCTTGTTTTGTTAAATTTGTATGGGTTTTTCTTCCTGTGCTAAAACAGCCGGTTCTGACTAGATGGCCTTTTGTTGTTTCAAGGTCTTGATATAGAGAGTTATTTTAGATTTAAGCAAAATCAGGTTACTTTTCAGTATAGAAGAATAGACATGAAAACATAATTGACAAAAATTATAGAATGTATTTGATTTTGTTTTAAATGGTCAACTTATAAAAGATGAGCAGCTCATTTGTGAGGAGAGATCTGATTAGACTTTTAGAAAACCCAAACCATTAGGTGCAAAATTGGCACAGGGCATGTTTGTTAAGACAGTGCTGAATAAGTTGTTTATGTCAAAACAAATGGAAGCTGCTGAAGCTGTGCACAGACATGTTCAGTATCTATCCTGTATTTTTGGTAGTCTGTGATAGCAGCACCGTCAGGCTGATGCAGACACTGGGACATGTGCTGGTAGTAGCATGCTCCTGTCCATGCAGAAGATTGGATGGGATTCCCAAGCCAGCACTGTCTGCATAGCTCCGAGGTCCATTGTGTTGTCTGCTCCCTTCTGGTATTGCAGAGCTAAATGTGAATTTTAGGAAGATGAAAACACGACGCTTCTGTAAGAGTACATTCTTACTACAGCTCTCTTTGTTCTTGAGCAGTTTGAGAACTGTGCAGCTGCAAGTCTGTCTTTCCATTAATGTCTGGTCCAGAGGGAAGGGTTCTGTTACAGGGCAGCATCACTGTTCTTGACTATCAGAGTTGTCCCCATCCAAAGAAAACTGAACCATCCTCTTGAATCATCAAATCTACCACAGGACAGTGAGGAATTCATATACTGTACATGGAGATTTTATGCTCAATTAATTTTCAATACATTTTCTTGTGTCAAGCATCCCATTTACTCACTTAGTGCAATTACTGATTCCTCTTGCCTAAGACTGATCTGTATGAATAAAGGCTTTCTTAAATGCTCTAGTTCCCAAAGCCACTTGTCGTCGTACTGGGACCTACAGCAAATCTCTTTAAAAGAGAAGAGGGGGAGACAACAAGGGAAGGAGCTCTTAAAACAGAAATATCTTTATTAACAGTAAAACACAAGACGTGAATAATCCCTTTTACAATAGAATAATTCCGGCCAAAGAAAGTGGAGTGCATTAAAAAGTGTATTGTTCAGACTAAATGTGTTGTTTTCAGAATGCCTCAAATCAAATACAGCAGGAGGAATGCTTGTGAAAGTGTCCCCTTGGTTAGCAGTCATTCCATCCCTCTTGGTACGACACGGCATGGAACAGAGTACTCTGGGGCTGGTTGGAGGTCTCCAAGCTGCCCGGATCTCTCTTCCTCCTGAAAGCTATGTCTGCAATTTTTCATTCTCTAGAGGCAAGAGCCCAAGTATTGTTCTCTATACAGTGACCTGCGCTGGTTTACAGAATGTCACAAACCGTGAGTAATACTTGTGGATAATGCAGATGTTTTGCCTTGCTTCTGATGGAAAACAGAGGGCAGAATTATTCATAAACATAAGTGACTCTTGTTAATCTACAGATGACTCACAGTGCTTTTCCCACCAGACTTGATAGGTCGTAGTTAACACAATCCCGTAAACACACCTTGCACAAATCCACGTTTTAGCCCCTTGCATAGAGCTTTGCAACTTCATGGCTTCGTTGATCCACACAAAAAGCCTGTTTCTTCACTTTCTTATCTCACTTCTCAACCCCTTTTATATCACAGAGATGATATGAAATTAAGGTTTAAATTGCTAATACTGACTTATCTGCAGAAAGCAGGCCGTGATACATTTAACTTGTACTTTTAAAGTATTATAAATAATTAAAAACTCCAATTGCTTGAGTAAGTGAAGAAAAATTATCTGAATGCACGTTATCTCTGCTCATCATTATGTTTGTTCCCTTGCATATCATTTGCAAAGCTTCTCATGGACATAACTGTGAATAAGACAACACACACTTCAGCATCAATTAAACTACTTTGAAGTACGATGTGCTCGCTCACTACTGTGAAAGTGCAAGGGGTCAGATTTTACCAAGTTTTTTCTAGCTTTTCTTTGCTGATGAGGTCTGTATTTAAAATTATTAACTGGTTGGTCTATTTCACCCTATGCTATTCATATGCAATATTATTTGAATACTAACACAGAATATAAAATAGCAGCATTCATGGATAATAAAAACACTATGAGTGAAGATCTAAAATGTGTTCACAATTAGCTGCAAATGTTCACATTGACTAATGTAAGAGTAGCTGACTCTGGAGGACAGTGGTTATGTCTACCTTGTGCGAGAGACATGGCCTGCAAATTAGATTTGTCATCTGTACAGGCACCAAGTTTGCAAGCATGGCCCAGGTGCAAATGGAGATGTCCTCTTGCTAGGATTCTCATGAGCCTCACCTCCCTGGCAGAGAAGTGTGGCATCAGTATGGCAATGTAATGTAAGGCACGCCTGGGCAAGGTGTCTGGAAAGCCCTGGGGTGAACACGTAAACAGGATTCTGGCTGTTCCTGGCTGTTCTGGAGCTTCCTATGGCAGATGATGGGTACAAACCAAAGGCTGTGTTCTGTGCTGGTCCCCAACATTCAGAAGTGTCTGTCTGTACTAGAGACACAAAGTGATTCTCCCAGCTGAACAAAGACTTAATGCCTACTCAGGCTTCCTTTATCTTGCAGGAAGGTACTCCTGGAGCTGCCATGAGGATCAAGCCCTGTTTCAGTGGCTGCAATGAAGCCTCCAGGTTGAGAAGCTTTTTATTCACAGATCTAAAGTATCATCGATTCTCTCTCCCTGCTGTAAGATGAGACCAACTCTGTCAAGTTCTTATTTCATGGTAACTTGATCTCTTAGTTGCTCTTAGGGAAGCACACTTGTCCATCCTTATGTACTGTTTAAAATGTGATTTCATAGTCAGGAGTCCTCATTTAGGTTCCTGCTGACTGTTTTCCTTTGAGCATTGCCATTTCCCACCTTATCTTGAAATTAGCTGGTTTGTCACACTTCCCAGGTTAGATGTTCTCTCTATATATAGTCCACTTCTTTCAGTTGTGCAGTTCCTGTTCAGACTTCATCTTTCTTTGAGGAGCATATACTGGATGTGTTTATTGTGTCCTTGACCAGTGCCCCAAAGCTGAGCTCCTCATTAATCTTGTGGCGAGGCAGAGGGTAACCTTCCAAGTTTTGTCCCCAAATGCAACCAGAGCTTACTCTCTGGAGCACATGGGACACCATTTGCCCCACTGTATCGAATGGCTTAATCAGGAAGCTGGCACAATCTCCCGAGCTGGGTGCATGGGAAAAACCCGAGCAAGGATTGTGGTACTTCGAGCTGCTCCTAAGACAGGCCTTGTTCAGATGTGAATGTAAAAAGCTCTGGTGAACAGAGTTGCTACCTGAGCATGTACTGCCTTGATACCTCCAGTGATGACCACTGGGCTTATCTGGTTGTATACTCCCTCCTCCTCCTCCTCAGTCTCTTTATCATCTCAATGCATTTCTGGCTACTGGAACACCCATGA
Organism: Cinclus cinclus; assembly: GCF_963662255.1. Classification (NCBI taxonomy): domain Eukaryota; kingdom Metazoa; phylum Chordata; class Aves; order Passeriformes; family Cinclidae; genus Cinclus; species Cinclus cinclus. The sequence continues at coordinate 52,731,995 of NC_085047.1, forward strand.
ACTGTAAATCCTCTATAAAAATTTTTTCAGCCCCTTCAGTAGGGTCTCCACTCACTCAGAAGGGCTTGAGTTGAAATGTTCAAGTTACAGCCTGTTCTCCAGGTTTCTCCAGAGCAAGGAAGTCTTGCTTCTGGCTTGGCAGGCATCTGGGACATCATCGTCATCAAATAGTTTGGGTTGGAAGTGACCTTCAAAGATCATCAAGTCCCACCTTCCCGCTATGGGCAGGGACACCCTCCTGTAGACCAGGTTACTCAAAGCCCCATCCAACCTGGCCTTGAAGACTTCTGGGGATGGGACATCCACAACTTTTTTGGGACAGCTTTTCCTGTGCCAGTGTCTCCCCACCCTCACAATAAAGGATTTCTTCTTAATATCTTAACTAAAACTACTGTTGTTCAGTTAAAGCCATTACCCACTTGTCCTATAACTACATGGCCTTCTCATGATATAAATCTACATTTTGGGCAGCACTTCTCAACTTTGAAAAATGGTATCTAATTGCTCCACCTTATGACTCATTGACCTTTTTGTCTTGTGTTTGATTTTGGTTACACTAAGGTTATGAGGAGCCAGGAGAAGAGATGAATGGTACAGAGGATATAATGTTTCTTTCCTTTGCTGAGCACCGTGTAGTGCTAAAGTATTCCTAAAAGTTATAGTTGCACCAGAGCAGTCTTAATCCAAGAAAATTAGTTTTATGCTTGATACCCCTTTAAAGTTCCTAAATTCATCAGGCTTTTTATTTAATTGTTTCCACACAGTCAAGAAGCAAAATGCCTTCCTGAGCTGCCTCTGTAAATCCAGCTGTTTGTGCAACTCCTTAGTCACTGGTGAGATTGATTTGCAGAGCTGATAGACAAAGGTGGGTGTTGTAAACCAGGAAGAACAAGGGCAGATTAGATAAGGTTACAGTCACAAATGCCTTGTTTTCTCCATTTTAAGAGGGGTGTGGTGAAGATGGTGTTTACAGCGAGAGATGTTTGGAGTGCTGATTTTATGCTGAGGGAACACTAATATGAAATAACTAAGGAGAAACGTGTTCCATCCTGAACCTGCTGCTAACAGAGAAGTCCTTCCTGTGGCAACCAGTTATCACTGAATCTCTACAGAGACCCAGAGGATAATGTATATTGGAAGGGATCACACCATGGCATCAAGTCTGACACCCTGCTCCAGACAGGGACTGCCTGCAGAAGGCTGCTCAGGGCGGTGAAAGTCTTAGCACAGTACCTGCTGGAGACATGGAAGGGATTTCCTCAACTCCAGCTGGTGCTACTTTGGGTCACCTTTCCCCTTCTGATACATTAACCTTCCAACTGAGCCCGGCAAAGCATTCTGATAGGAGTAAAATTGGTGGAATAGCCGCTGATGGGGAGGAAAAACACATGCTACACCTTGCAATGCTACAGCCATTGCTGTGCCATACCTGGGCAGCTTTTCCAAGGCATGGGGATGGGACTGCAGCAGTGCCATGGAACAGCTCTAGGCAGTCAGGGTGCAAGATTTGTTTCTGTCACCTCTGGATGCAAACAGCACATTAATACTGGTGCTGCTGAAGAACTGGCAGCAACTAAAGTCATCTTCCCTTGACTATTTAATAGGAAAGCAAGTGGTCTACATACGCTGAATGTGCTTTATTCCTTTGCCTCATTAGACTCCCATTGCTGCCTGCTGATGCATGGTACTCCTCAACAGAAACTTTTAAGAGGCTATGAACTGTTGATGACTCAAAAAAAAAAAAAAATTAAAATCTGCTTTCAACTAAGTAGTCTTGTTGTAAGTGGTTTTAAATCTCTCAGGAAGACTGTCTCCAAAGCACGAGGATTAATGAGTAGTACATTTATAAAGACCTTAAATTGACTACATGTGTAGAGGTTCATGAAGACCTTTCAGCAGAAGTTATCTCCTTCCAAAGTGGGGAAGATATTAGAGATCCAAAGTTATATTGCTGTAAATTGTAAGAAACCTGAATTTTTAACCATTTTCAATTCACGTATACTAGACAAGCCTGTAAAAGAAACTTTGTTCAAAAATAAAGGGAAATTATTTAGCCTTACTTTTTATCTCTGCATCTGGGCAGAGGTCATCTTATTTACTTTTTCGTCTCATCCACTGTTACCACTTCTCCATGTACTGTGGGCTTTGGGGAGGAGCTGTCAGCCTCTGTGTGTTGGCACAGCACAGTGGGCTAAGCCCCCAGAAACCACCAAAATAGGAAACAACTGACACAGTTGTATTAGCCTTCCCAAAGGCTAAATACTGAGGTGGCTGTTGCCAGAATTGCCCAGAATCAAGTGCCTTGATCCAGTTTTCAGCAAATAATTAAATTTACTGAAATTTGTCTCATCCTAATACAGGCGTTTTAAAGGGGTCAGAAGAATCATGCTCCAGAAATGCCTCTTTTCTTACTAGTAAGGGAATATTAAGGTGACTACGTTAAATGAGATGCATGTATGGACTGCATGGAAGCCAAATCCTATTTGGAAAACGATTTCATAAATGTAAACATAAAGGAACGCAAAAATTGATCTGAATTTACCAACTTCCATTTAAACCAAACACTTACTGAGCAAGCATCACTACTAGAAAAGTCACCACATCTTCATTAGGGTTTCCCTCATCTATTTTTGGGTACATCCAGTGTAGCAGTATACATGTGAGCTAGTGACCATGAGTTCTCCTTGTGCTCAGTGGGAAGACACAAGCATGCTCAGAGTGCAGTGTATTTCACCTATTTGAAATACATTGTGATGAAACAAATAATGCCCCAGAAGAAGCTGCTTCTCTTCACTGGCCATCCAATTTTTCTCTGTAACATCAACAGAAAACCGAGTTCTGGAGCTGCCCAAAGCAGACGCACCTCAGCACATTTCTTTTTGCTCTCTATGAGGAAGATGACAATGCTGGGAATGTCTAAAAGGAACTCCTAGGCTTCTCTCTATATTAAAAGGGAAGGAGGTTTCAGCCTAAAAGGCAAGGAAGAATCTAGAATAAGGGACAGAGCTAGATCCTGGACAGTAGAGGTGTTTTCCTTTATGCTTAACTGTTAAAAAAAAAAATGAGAAAATCAAAAGGTGCTCATCCTGGAGCAAAGGTGCAACTGGAGAAGAGGGGCAATAAACATGCTAAAAAATTGTATCTGATCACTTATGACAGAAGGAGTTGAGGAAAATGTATTTTTCCAAACAGTCTGCTAAATAGTAAATGGCAGGCCTGGAAATTCTATTATTATTGTTATTATTATTATTATTGTTATTATTATTATTACTGGATTTCATTGCTGCAAGAGACTGTAAAGTTTTTCCTATCTCACAGTGACACTGCTGACATCAAATGGTGACAGAATAGGGTTCTTCACACTTACTAATTTCCTGTACAACTTGCTATTACTGCTCAAATGTAACAACAATTTATCCTTCTGTGCCCTGCTAGTGCTGCAGGCAGCTGAAGATGCATTCAAATGAAGTAACACTGTTAGTTTACTCACTGTCTTTCCAGTGAATGTTATTTCCTTTTGCATGTGTGATACTGCTGAAGATTTTGGGTGTCCTCTTCTAGTTGTGCAGCAAAATGTGTAGCGCTAGATATTGTGTGGGAAGAAAAGGAATATTCTGAAAACATTATTTTTCCACTTCATTGTGTTCTATGGAGGAATGATATTGGAGATATTATCACTCTTTCTGACCCTTAAAGAAAAATAACTTTCAATGGACTGTTATGTCTGTAAAGAAATAATACTCAACTCTTTCAGCAAAACTAAAGACCATCAAAATGTAGTAAGAGTTTCATCTGTCTTCTCAGGAAAGGTTTCCAAGTGAATAGCATTTTGTAATGATGGGGTTAGGGTAAAGGCAATAAGTTTCTCTGCTTACAGAGGGAACACAGACAAGGTTCTGCACATAGATTCACTCTTCACTTGTTCATGGCTTACACTGCCTCACCATCTTCTGCTGGCAAGGCAAAAGCCCAGCAAATGCAGAAGCCTGTATCTAAGATGAGAGACCATCCACAGGGATGTATGGAGTGACTGGCAGGGAAGCCCTCTGAGTCAGACCCAAGCAATGCAATCAGATCCTGAGGACTGGCCCAGTACAGGGGATGGACATGGCTGACTCCCATCTCCTTCTCATTGCATCCTTTGAGTGTGGGGCTTTCTGTTCCCAAGATGAATGAAAGAGTAATTATCTGCTTTTTCAATGCGCACCTAATTTCCTTTTTCTGAATCAGAGTTCAAGTCCCTTTTAGGTGTAACCTTAATATCAGCACAGCAGTCTAAGTACAGACAGTCCTAACTTTAAAACAGGCTACATCAATACTGTAGAATGGATAGGATTCAGTTTACATGCCAGATACATATACAAGTATGTATGTACTCTGCAAAAAAAACTAGAAGTTAATTAGTTTTTTTAACTCATTGGCATATATTTTCAGTTATTGATTTTTTTTCTTAGGAACTTGTTGCTTTTCAGTGCAGCAGTACTGTACCCTACTGTGTTAATAGTACCAGACTACTTGGATTGTCCAGAATGCTCTGAGATAAGGTTCCTGTGCTGAACATGTCCCAAGGGCTCGCTCCTCCTGCCAAATTCCAAGAGAGACAGTGTACCTCAGCTTTTCAGAGGATCTGTTTTCCCATTGTGCTTTGCAGAAGGGAGACAGATTGGAATTGCAGTTTAGTCCTTCAGTTTGCTAGATAAAAGTAATCTCTGTGCATAAGTCCTGTGTACCACCTAAGGTCCTCTTCTGGACTTGAAATCGAGATGTAAGATGAATATAAATGGCACAGAGATCTGACTTTGGTTGCCTGCAGAGGGGTGAATTTCACCTACTAAGAACAGCTACAGCCAGGTTTCTGAACTCATGTGAAAGGGCTGGGAATTTGCACCATTTGCTGGCTTGGCTGGGGAATGAAGATGCTCACATGAAATGTTTGACACTTTTGCAGGAATTTGGCTTATTTTGTACTAGCGAACAGATATGCTGTACCTGAATTTCTAAACCTATTGTACTGGCATCAGAGTAACTAGAAACCACAAAATGAAAAAAAAAAACCAAAAAAGAAAAAAAAAAGAGAGAAAAAAAAAGAAAAAAAAAGAAAAAAAAAGGAAGTAGACTATGTATATAGATATATTTACATCTACGTACATCTACATATAGAAGCTTCTGTTCATGGGAATTCTATAAGCCACTGCCTGCAATAGCATCCATCCTAAGGGAATTCTAGAGATGATTCTTAAGAGACTGAGGAGATGGGGTTGTGAGGTGAGCCCATCTGTGTCAGCACCTTATCCAGCCATTGCAATGGTCCATGCAGGTGGATCTCAATCCAGCAGGGTGTGCTTGTAACATCTTGGCGATGATACTCTGCTCCCCAGCCCTATAAAAGGACCAAAAAAAGAGGTGTTGTTTTTTTTTTTAACACCCAAAACATCAAATCACAACTCCAGTGCTGATAGTCTAGCAAAACTACAGATAGTCCACCATCCAAGTTCCCAAGATTTAATGCTTTATCCTCGGGATAATTTTCTTTAGTAACTTTGCTCCTTTTTAAGGTCATTGTTATCATAATTACCAGGGACTTGATGCTATTAAATTAAAAATCTCAGTCACACCTCCAGGTGTTGAGAACAACTGGCATGGAAAGGCCTGTTTCCAAGTTTGGCTGCCTGCAAACAGCCCATGGGGAATGGTCCCTGTTGTTTGCAAACCAGGGACATGCCCAGGAAAGTCTGGCAGACTGCTGTCTGGCACCAAGAAAAAGCAGGCCAGCCTCTTTCGTCAGGAAATGGTCCTGGGCACTGCTTCATGTATTGGTAGAGATACATCCTGTGAGTCTAAGACCTTAGAATTTCTAAGTATTTATCTAAACCACTGGAAACTTCCAGCAGTTTCTATGTACCATACTTAGCCTACATATAAATATTTTCCTCAGGTTTTCTATCCTTGAACATGTCCTCTTTCCCAACAAGAGTTCCAGCTGTCTGCTGTGGGAAGTCCTGCAGTAATTTCCCCAGATCTCTTGGGGAAGATAAGGGATATGAAGCACCTGAGAGAAGATGGGAATGGGGTGCTGGCAGGGAGGAAAGAAAACCTGAAGTACCCATGCTTCAAGGAGCAGGTTTAAGTTAGGAAAAGGCTTTTCTCCCAGAGGGTGGTTGGGAATTGGAACAGGCATCCCAGGGAAGTGGTCACAGCACCAAACCCGGCTGAGTTCAAGAAGCGTTCAGAAAATGCTCTTGGATGTGACTCTAGGGGATGGTGCTGTGCAGGGCCAGGAGCTGGACTTGATGATCCTGATGAATCCCTTCCAACTCAACATATTCTATGATTCACAAGCAGGCACAGTGTCTAAGCAGTGCTAAGCAGCAGCCTGAATGTCACAGCAACACAAGGCATGCGAGTCACAGCCCACAGTCTTGCAGCTCACCAGATGTCTCACTGGCAGAACTGAACTCAGATTTCCACAGGGCAATGTGCAAAACATGGTCTCGCTACAGGATGAGGATCTTCATTTGTGGGATGCTGATCAGACACTGAGTCATACCTGTCATTATGATAGGCAGGCAGGTTGGTATTCTTGTAACAAAACAAGGACATATATAAAGGAGGTATATTAAGACTGATGGCTGCCAAAGTCACCAAAATTTTAGAGTGCTGAGCAGCTCAGACAACTGAGGCTGCCAGAGCAGCCACTTCTTTAGATGATAGCTGGAAAACTGAGATCAACACTAAAATAGGATGTCAACCTAAGTGGTCTGGATAAAATCCATGCTAATTAATGAAAATAAGGGGAAAGAAAGCAGAAGAGTAAGATATAAGATATAGAATATGCACCCACCAAAGCCCAAAGAGTACTTCCAAACAGGTAGCATTTTTCTGAACTGCAGAACTGTTATCAGAGTAGAAAGAGCCAGTGTTCACAGAACCTCAGGCTGATGTTCTATAAATGTTTGCATAAAATGCCAGCACAGTCACATTTCTGAGACGGTGAAGTCACAAGTACTCAACTGCAGTGAAGACACACAGCCAGGAGAGCAAGTGTCAGAGAAGCTGGCACACCTTGCTGACAGACAGGACAGAAAATCCAGAAGAACAACAATTACAAGATTCAAGCACAATGTGCCAGATTTGGGGGAGCCCGGCAGGTGGCTGGCCATCTCCCTCTGCTGGCAACTCCCAAACACACCCAGTGATGCTGTCTCTGGCTGGAGCACCCCCAGGGGAAATGACAGGAGGGCAAGGACCCCAGTGCTCCCTGTATATCACTCTTGGGTTGCAGGTAGCCTCCTTCACCCCAGGACTGAGAAGCCCAGAGCTGGAGTTCTCTTAACAAGGGAATAAAGTGAGTACAACTTTCAAAGCTGCAGTGGTGTTTTCCACAGGTGGTGGAAAGAGGATACTAGTACCCCCATGGGTCCTGCTGCTCCTGCCAACACTTCCCACCTCCTGTGGGCAACAGCTCTCTCCAGCCTAGGCTCCATGTCCCAGAGTGCTGAACTTTCAAGTCTGCTGGGTGCTCCCCTTAGCCCCAAGACACGGGGAAATGTGGTTGTGATTCTGCTGGGTTCAGACCTTGGCTTGGAGAAACTCTCCATCTCTTCCCTTTGTGCTTCAGCTGCCTCAGCTGTGGAGTGGAGAGGTGGCAAGAGTCATCCTGCTTTGGTTATCAGCACTGCCCACTGGATGGAAGCTGCTGTCACTGATAATACAACCACATTTGAGCTCCTCTCAGCTGTTCTCTGGGCACAAAAAGGGAATCAGAGGGGACAGGACCTTCACCTCCCTCCGTCCTATGCCCTGCATCCAGAAGATGGCACAATCCTGGCAAGTTTCTCATGTCTTGGTCCCTACCCATCCCTGCCTCCCAGCAGGTAGCTCAAGCATTGGTGGGGTCAGAGGTAGGGTCTCCAGCCCTTTGGGCTGTAGGTGACCAGCAGTATCTGGACATGAGTCAGTGGAGAAGCCACAGCACTGCCCTGCACAAGAGGGCTCTCTTGGACTGTGGCTCTGACAGACAACAGGCCCCTCTGGGCACTGCAACCCCAACACTCAGGGTCACTCCTGACCCCAGACTGAACACAGGAAGGCTCACTCCTTGAGAGGGAAATATTTCAGGAAGACTGAATACAGGAAAGCGTATTTGCAGGACAGGAAGAAAAAGCCTAGATGAGATTTGCATAGCAATTTTCCAGACGTCATGGGAAAGAGTTCAAAATAACTCCTTGCGCTGGTCTTCTGGTGCCTGAGGCACAATAATAGCTACTATTATTACAACAAAGCAAGGTGATAATATGGCAGCCTATAGCATTATATAGTGCATCAACACCTCTATTTCTGCTGCCATGCTGGGCATGGAGGCAGACACCACATCAAAGAGCCTGCCCCTGAATTGCTGAGATAATGAAAATATTGCATAGCTGGCTACACTGCTTTTACAAACAACATGCCCATTCATGTCTTCCATTAGAGAAAATGCTATTTGTTGGGTTTCTTGCTTTTTTTTTTTTTGTCCTAATGCTTGTATGTGAACAAGGTGTCTGTTCCCTCCCAAGAACAAAGCAACAGCATAGTCATGGGCACAGATATTTTGGCTTGGACTCTTGGGAGAGGTTCCAAGGCACTCTTAATCTCTTAATGCTATTGAAGACTTAAGAAGATGGGTCTCCAAGGATGGCTAGAAAAAGTTAGAACATAAAGATATGTAGGACTCAACTCATTGGCTTTGTAGAACTTAAGGAAACTGGACTTGAGCCTGGAGCACTTTTTGGTCTCTCAGTTGTGAATTCAATCATCTCAATTCAGTCATTTGTATAGAAACAAATCTGCAAGACAAAGGAATGTCCTCAAGCTATTTTTATGGTGCCTGGCAGGACCACAGGCTTCTAATGGTGCAACTGCTCTAGTTTGCAGGCTGAACATTGCTGCCAGCTCTCCCCAGCAGCACTAGAGCAAGTTGGTCTAGCATCACATCATCTGGAAACTATCTTGAAACACCATTCTTTGGGGGTTAGATGCTACAACAGGCATGTAAATAAATCCTAAGTGCTAAAAGGAGTTGAGAGATCTCCTTCTGGTGAAAAGGCCATTCAGAAGATTTGAGAAAGTCCCACAAAGATTGATAGACTTCCCACAGAGCAGTCAGACTGAAATTCAGACATGAAGGATATCAGAACTGTCATGGCTCTGGTGGCCTGCTGTCGCCTCCAAATAACAGGGGAAAGGTCAAATGTTCTTTTCGGTTTTCTGTTCCACTTGCAAGAAACCCTTCTGGTTGTGTGGCTGGCCTGAGTGAATGTCATCAGAAAGTAAGACAATATTTTTCAGGGATCAGGTAAATGGCAAACAACAACAATTCTCTGCAAGCTGAGTGAGGGGTGAAAAAGGACCCAGTGTTTCTTGACCAAGACAATATATACCAGTCTATGGTACTGGTGAGACTAAATTAAATTAGCCTAAATTAGTAAATTAGTCTAAATACATGAGGACATTCTTTTCAGATCAAGGGCTCTATCAAGCTCTATTGTAAACCAGTAGCAGTAGGAGAGATCGCAACTGCCTAAAATACATGCAGCAACATTTCTGTGTTGCTAAGCCCTTTTGAGTTGAGCTTTCCGAACAATCAGTGGGGGAACACTACCATGCATTCTCTGCCTATTTTCCACAGAGAGCCTATGGAATGCCTAAATTTTAGTAATCTGAGAGATTTTCAGGTTGACCACAAAAGCTATTGATTTTGAGCGCCTCTAAGTTTAAGGCAATACTGGAAAACAAGCAGTATGAATTGCTATTCAAAAGTCGGGTACCTACATCCTCCCTTGGAATGGATTTGATGGGATCTAGTTTCGCACCAAAGCTAGCAAGGATGCAAGAGAAGGCAAAGAATCCTTACTTTAACAAAGCTCATTCGAATAGTACACATCTTGGTCAGCTCATACACCACTTCGAAACCGTGATTGACTGACTGGGCAAGCAGCTGGGCAAAGAGCTGGTTGTTGAAGATCTTGAGGCTGCAGCCACTGGGGATCTTGCAGACCGTGGCAGGGTGGAAACCATGCTGGTAGTTACAGTTGCGGCTTTGCACAAAAATACTGCTGTCACTGACACATTCGGCATAAACCTCCCCACCAACGTAGTAAAGATGAACACCTTGAAAAACAAAATAGAACATGTATTATTTCTCCATTGTTCACAACACACTTTATAATTATTTATTATTTTAATAATTAATCTAGTAATTAATTATCTAGTAATTATTTTACTGGTTTGGGCATACAAGCCCAGAATCCTTACAGGATCTTTTGTTTCTTAGTGCAGGTTGCTTTACTTTTACCCAACAGCATAGTACTTTATGACAAAATATACATACATATACATCAAACACCTGCCAAACACATCCTAAACATGAATCAAAACTATCCAAGAACTGAAAAAGCACTATTGCATTACACAGCTAAATGTATTTTCACTGTTAAGCAAATGCACACTGGCCAAGACCCACTTCACTGGTGTTGTTTTACTGCAGGATCCTACTGTCATACATTTAAAACACAGCATGGCACGTACTTAAAATAGCTTTTCTGTATTTTGCTTTATCTGCCACATCAGAAGCACGTATTTGCATTCACATGATGTGACTTACTCATCAGATTCTGTTCCAAGTGACCTGTAACAAGAAAATTACTGATTCTCTTCTGAACTTTTCAGTGCCTAAGTGACTTACCAATGCTAACTCAAATGTTGACTGTGACTTGGGGAAATTAGGGTGGAAACACTTCTGTCCCTTCAAATACCCCAATCCACCAAGGTTATATGCTTGCATGAAAACATACCTGAATTGGTGGGGAAATTTATATTAGCTTAGTTCAGCAACCTTGAAGTTGGAGATCATCTGTAAGATGATAACTGTGTAGATACCTTCTCTAGCTGATAGATAGAGAGAGGCACTGTGACTAGATGATTTGCTCCATCTGCTACTGAGTGCAGGCTCAGAGCCAGCTTAAAGCCATGGAAGTCTGTGCACGTGCTGAAAAGGCTCTCTCATTCCCTGTGCCCTGCTGCGACACCTGCTTTCATGTTGGCATCAACAGCTGAGGATTGGGCTGCTGTCCAGGCTGAGGAACTGAACCAGCTAATGAACTTAAAAACAAACAAACCAACATTTATTTTTGGTGCAATCTTGTGATCTTCATCAGTGCAAGTGTGGCAATGGGGACCCTGACTGTTTGAATGTGAGCATGAAGCCACAACCTGAAGGAGGCCAAGTCATTCTGTGAAAATGCCCAGACAGTCACCCTTCCCATGGTTAGATTAGGGGAAATGAAACCTTCCCATGGCCGAGAGGTGGAAGAACTCACTTCTTTGTTCTTGTAAGAACCACCACTAAATAAAAATGAAATCCTCCTCTCTAATGCTAGATATGCTCTTCAGACACACACAAATGTTCACAGAGCTTCTGTAGGCTGCCTGCAAAGCTACTGGTAACTGTGCTTTAATAATGCAGCTGCAATTAGTTTTATTTCTGGTGTCTTTCATACAAAGAAAGACTGGTTACATAGTCCCAGTCTGTTCATCATTCTGCAGTCATAACAACAAGGGGCAGCATCACATCCTTAAGACAAAAACAGCCCCTAAACAGAAGTGTGAATGCCATGGGGGAAAGCAGGTTGAGTGTGAAAAGAATCTGGGAAAAATAAACTCTCCCATAGTCTTCCAGGGTGACTCAGATGGGAACCTTTAAGTCTGTCTTCAAGCCATCACTTGACTTCTGAGCACCCACAAGATCTGAAATGAGCTGCGAGTGGCAGGGGTGTGGCTCGGAGCAGCTCTGATACTGCACTGGGAACACCAGCGACAGGAAAGCATCAGCTCCAACTTCACCAGGCACTGTGGGGTGCTGCACACCGTGACTCTTACCACTTGACCTTCCTTCCCATGGAACTGAATAAAAGGGAAAGACAGAAAGGACCTCGATGGAGTCCATATAGCTTTCTGAAATAATCAGATTAAGTGAGAAAAGAGGGTAGGGGGAGGAGAAGAAGAAGGACACAAATGTGCACCACATTTCAAATCTTCAGGTGTGGCTACTGATTTAGGGTCACCACAGCAGATGCTAAGGTGAAAATTTTTAAAGGCTAGGTTTTCGAAGTATATTAAGGAACCCATTTTCTGAAAAAAAAAATGAATGCTTTCAAAGGCATTGGCCAAACATTGTGCTACAATAGCAAAAACATCAATGTCACTTCTGAAAGCAGAGGTCACAAAATATTATTTTCTTGTGAACTTTTTAAAAGCAATAAATACAATCAGTGTGTATTCCTATTATTCTAGTATTCATTCACAGTAGAAAAGCACCCTAAAGGAAACCAAACAGCTAAATATGTATTTGTAGAAGACCAAATCAAAGGTCCATATGTTTTAGTGGTATTTCATTGCTCTCTGCAGAAACTGAAAATTCAGCAATCTCCAAGCATCCACATCTTTCTGACACTCAACAAAAGTTCCTTTTTTGTCCTTGAAGTCTAACTGCTGAAACAGGTCCAATTGCTCGTAGATGTTGCATTGTGTTCTGGATTGTTTTTAGCTTTGATGTGGTATTTCCAGGAAATGGTTTCACTCTGATACACTAGATGACAATTCAATCACATATCCTTATCCTACTGAGCTAATCTTGTTTACTCACTCTTTTTTCTCCGGTGTTAACATGTGACAATTGTATCCATTTCAGCAGCTTTCATCTGTCCACCATGCCTTTGAACTATATACTTCTGGGGCTGCTGTGTGCTCTTCTGCAGACTGGCACTGGTGCCACTTGTATTTCACTAGTATATGTTTTTTTTAGGATTTGCATAAACTGGGAAGAGCAGTGAAATCAAGGATCTCTGATATATTAAGCTCCTCTCTGGGCAACCTGTTCCCTTCCCTTGGGCACATTACTAGTGTAGGACTTTAAAGGACTTTTAATCAATTAAGACAGATCTTCACACTTAAGAGGAATGAAGACATTAGCATTTACCTAACTTTATTTCTGTTCTGTCTCTTCTTTTGGGGCAGAAAGTCACAGGCTGTGACATTGCCAAATGACAGCTGGGATCTTCTGTCATTCTTCTCTAAGGGCCAGGCTCAGTTCTGATCTACATCCCTCTGACAGCTTGCACTGATAGGCTGCAAAACTTTTCTTTATTTTCTAAGTAAGTTAAAAGCAGATGTACAACACATTTGCACTCTGCACAATGAACCACTATGGCACACAGTACAACATCTGAAACGTAAGCATCTTCCATTCCGGGGAAAAGTGCAAGAGCTTTGCATAACATTGCCTGCTCCAATCCTCAGGTTCACTGCCTTCTGCAAAAATTGTATCACATTTGTCTCAGAGCTTCCCTGTGTTCAGTCATTCAACACTAGACTATCAAGAGCCAATTAAAATATTGCTCTAGGCCTGGGAAATGAGGTGAGGTTGACAAGATAATAGGAGTGGAACAATTAGAGTTAATTAGCCCAGTGGGAAATGCATTCCCAGGCAGCTACTGGTGAGAGGCTGGGTTGGCAAGATAATGAGTCAAGACTGGATATACCAGAAGAGTCAAAGCTTCATCGGCATGGAGAATTGGCTGGCACAGGGCTTCTGACTCACCACCACAAACAACAGTAAGTTCTGGGAGAATATCAAACCCTCCACAGCCCTGGGGAACCGGGACAGAGTGCGTGTGGCCATGTGTGTCCAGGAGTGGTCTCCCCGTACCTGGTACCAGCAGCATGTCACACACTGCAGGCTGAGGGTATATGTACACCAGAGGTGGAGCATACAGAGCTGCACCAGTAAACATGGTGGGAGAATAAAAAACCTTAGTTTTACTACTGGAAAGCTGATAAAGCACGAAATTGGACTGGCGGGGAGCGGGGAGGGAGCTACAAACACAATTCTACCAGAGTTCTGCAGCTAAGTAACTCAGCTGCTAAGTGTTTCATCCATCTCCCTTTGTTATTTGGTGGGAGGAGAAGCAGCCCTGAGGCACCAGCAATTATCCTTTTAGTGGCATTTCAATGGCAATATTCCCAGTTGCCAGAAGCTCTAATAAATAAAATGAAAATACATACTGCTAAATTAGAACACACAACTATAAACAACATTTTTCTCTTTGCTGGCTAAGTAAATAGCCTTTGTAAGGAGTTACTCTGCTGATTGTTATCCAGTCAGAAAAGAATCCTCTGCTTTTCTTCTATTTCTTGAAGTTTTTCTTCTATAGAAATACTTCTTTCTATCTATTTCTTCTATATACTTTCTACAGAAGTAATGTCAGAGGTTTGACTTTAAGGCAAGCACATCTGATGAATCAGCTAAGTTTGTTAATGCAATGCATGGATCTTCTGAGCTCTGAATATTGTTCCTGAGGGGAAGGGGTTTCCTCTTACCTTTTCCTATATGTCTCCTGGTGTTTTCTATAGTAGAATTGCGGTTTACATTTGAGAGCAGACCCAGGCAGAACCTGTTTTTGTTATTTGAAGGATCTGTAAATCCATCAATAAGGATACTTCTAGAGGAGGCCTGGAAAGTCTCTCCTACCCGGTTGTTGAGTTCATAGTAGGCAACTGAGCACCAGTGTTGGGGTTCCTCATAACAAACAGGTCGAAAGTCTGCAGGGAATAAAGTTAAGCAGCAGCTCAGGTTTCAGCAATATTTTTAAAACAATCTTTCTCTGTTTTCTTTCAGTCCCTCCCACTCTCAGCCCCCCCCCGTCTCTTCATCTAAACAGTCAGTCATGTCTTACTTTATCCCCAACAACAGCTTCCATTGCTTCTTGATTTTATGACTGAAGTCCCAAACATGCAAAAGGTTGGTGTACCAGCTTAACCCTAAGCCTCTGAGGAGTCCCACTTCTTCTTAAAAGTGGAAACTCCACTGGATTAAATCAACCACACTGACATTCCTTGCTGAACTGGGGCCCAAACTATACACTGAAAATAGTAAGGGATACATCTGCTCTGCACACCACCAGGAGATAGGGATGACAGATGGGCTCAAAACAAGTCAAAACTGAGCCAAGTTTTTGGTATTAGCCATCAGCTGAATACCAAACTGTAGTTCAGAAGTAGTAAATCACTCAAATTTTTGCATGCTTTCAGGCTTTCTGCTTCCATGTGAGACTGTAAGCAGAAATGTCAGCAAGGTCATTTCTTTTAGATCTATCCCTGCCCAGGTTTTCTAAGTCAGAGACAGAGAAAAACTCAAAAATGTAACAGAATCTCTGAGCCTCATTTGTCCTACAGGAATTAGTAGGAAACTTTATCCATGCCTGCTCACCACAGGCATGTGAGCCTGCCTGCCCCCAGAGCACCTCTGAGCATAACCTCTAATAAACTTCCAACTAATATTCACTGGGATAGTGATCAGGCATGGTAGGGTGTGATAAAGAGATTAAAGTAGCTTGACAATTTATTTAAAATATTGGTGTCTGATAACTTCCGGCCGTTCTATGTCCCCATCTGTAATTAGCACTATCCCCTCACATTCCTTCTGCTCCATACACATGCTACATACACACTCCTCGCTGTTTCCTCACAGAAGGCTGGCAATATTTGTTTAATGTGCAAGTGTGTTCAGTGTTTAGTCCTCATTCTAGAAATGACATTTCTTTAGGAACACAATATGATGGACTAAAAGAACAACAGTGATTTTTCCTTTGCAGTAGCAAGAAACCAAAGCAAAAGGCAGCAGAGGAACTCTATTTCCCCTTCCTACTCTGCAGCAATGGGCTCTGAATGGTGGGGACATCACTGCTAGCAAGTGCTAGCCCAAAAGTAGCAGAGGCTGTGCTAGAGAGGTCATCAAGTTGCTTTGAGGGGTGCAAGCAGGTGCAACCCTTCTTTGACCATTAATGCCTCTCCCACTAAAGAATTCTTGGGCTTTGACAAAGGCTTTGGTCTTCTGTCAAAATATCTTTGTACTGTACTAGAAAGTGTCCTTTTCTTTTCTAGCCAGCCAGTAACATAACATAAATACAAAGATCGCAGTAAAAAGGTCCCTACCATAAGGCTTTAAAGCAACCTAGAACTGAAGGTGATAAAGAAATTAGTTCTGATACTGATAATGGGTTTGTGTGTTATATTGCCCCACCATCCTTGATTTGATATGTTTATGTTTACAATGTAGATAACAGTGTTTGCTTTCATTAACAGCTTTTTAACTGTAATTGTCCACGGATGCAAATAAGGTCTAAACTCTGTAACTTTGCACATAATTCATGGAAATATTACATCAGCCAATCCTGCTAGTTAATGGATGGGTCTAGCACACAGCCTTACTGCAAAACTGCCTGAAATCTATTATCACAGATCACTAAACTTTCTTGTGCAAATAATAATTTTTTAAACAATCTTTTTTCTTAACAAGTAAAGCTTTTATTTAAAGAATAGTATAAACGGTTATTTACTTTCAGTTTCTCCATCGGCAGATTTACCTCCATTGGGCAAAGACAGCACTAGTTGACTTTCAGCTATTGCATCCATTGACCGTCCATTGTGGATTCCTGGAGGTTCTCTTGCATGGTAGGGTGGAGGTGGAGTTTCCACTACAGAAAGAAAGAAAAAAGAAGGGAGAAAGAAAGGAAGAAAGACACCTAGGTCAATATGTTGGTAAATTCCTCCTGGATTTTTCCTGGTGAATATTTTACTGCTTCAGCATTGTTTGGCTTGAGAAGACTGGAAAAAGTACAAATCTGAATCTGACCTCCCTTCAGTCTCTAGATTAAGACCATTACATGTTCAGCAAAGATGGGAAGGGAAAGCTGTCATGTTGGACATGAAGTACTTGAAAGAGAGAGGGATGGTCACAGCAGTGCCTCAGGCCTAGACCTGTGTAAATCAAGTTCTCTGTTAAACACCAGTTGTTACCCTAAGAAAGTAATGAATTATTTCCAGAATTCTGTCTTTAATTTAAAACCTAGGAGGAGGAAGATTTAAGAGCAGAAGCTAAATTTATTTGATCCTCTGGCAGAAAGCTCTCTTTCTTCATAATCTGTAAAAAAAGCCTACGGAAAGCTATAGAAATCAGACTTGGCAAAACTCCTCCCAGGCTTGTTCTTTTTCCCTCTGTCCTACAAGGGAAGTTTGTCCCTCTCCTGGTTTGTTCAGTCTCCCATCAGCGATGTCATGAAAACATTGGGAGGAAAAGTATTGAGTCACAACTGCTCAGCTCCCGATTGGTTTCATTTACAGCAATGTGAGCTAGAAAACAGAAGGTGACTCTATAGTGGGGATTATCCAGAAGGGCTGGAGGCTTTAGAAAGCCAAGTTAAAAAGGACGTCATTTTCACATTATAAAATGTCAACATTCAATGCATAAGTACTAAAAGTGTATAGTTTTGTCTCATTTGAACAGAAACTCAATGGGCTTATATGCAAATCACAGCCACATACAAGCTCACAGGACCAAGGGCCTCTTTAATAAGGGTTTAACTTGGCTCCAGACTGAAATTCCCTCTTGTGTCTGGGGTCTGTTGGCTGGCCCTCAAAATGGAGCAACTTGACCCCGAATGGATAACTGTGAAGTGTCTCATGAAACAATCACTGAATCTTCCAAGTAAGCCGTGTCATTCTATTCTATTTAAGCACTGTTCAGGACCTAGGAATTTCATACGCTATATGATAGTTCTAACACTTAGATGACATAACCCTCCAACAAAAAATAGTAAAACAAAATAAAGAAATAGCGGAAGAGAAAAATAAGTTAAAGAAAGGAATATAATCACAGAATCATGTGGTTATATAGATATTTTTGACATCTACTCCTAAACTAGTCACATTTAGGTCTCCTTATACCCACTAAAGAAAAATAGAAACCTGCAGACACAGTGTATTGGACATATACAAGAAGATACAATTAATCTTATTCTAGGAGCGTCTGTTTTCCTCCACTGATTACAAGGAGCGTATAGACAATTCCATGAGATGCAGAAACCTGCATTGTTTACGTCTATATTTGGTCACAGCAATCCCTCTCAAGGTTCTTGATGTAACTCCAGTTTGCTTTAGATAGCCTTCCATCCCTGATTGTTACACAGGCAAATTATGCTTATCAGTATGCTGTGTGCTGTGATAAACTGAAACTCAGGTTGAGCCACTTCCATTATTAAGTAGCTTTGCAAAGTCCCAAGTTCAGTTGAATACACGAGTCAGAGTCATTACACAGCTGGAATGGGCCTGATTTACCTGTCAGGACCAGCTCCACTGAATACAGCTTAGTTACGCAGAGGTGAGAGAAAAATATTGGAGAAGACAAACAAGTCTTACTACTTGATGAAATGTTTCAATGTTGCTAAATATGATTTAATCAGAAATACAGATCTAGAGAAGAAATGAATGAAGGCACATTCAATGAATGAAGAGGGAAGGAAAAATATCTCACTGAGTTGGAAGTATTCAGCTTAAAAGGAAGTTCAAATGCTACAAACACCTTGTAAAATAAACATCTTTCTCGGCATATCATTAAGGACCTGAATTTAAAAGCTTCATTGTTGAAAGACTAAAATCTTAAATTACAAGGTTCTGACCCAAATTCATCTTTGTGAAAAAGCTGACATAACTGAAACTATTTGAAAGTTAAAATGCTGAAGTGAATTTGAACCATAGTTTTGATATTAAAACTAGCTCTTAGCTGTGTTGCATTAACAGCAAAAGCACAGTTAAATTTCCAGGTAATTAGAGCTGTACTAAGTCAGGAGCTCACATCACAAACAATCTGAGTGACATAAACCTGCTAATCTCAGAACTGTGGAACATGTTCCAAAGTCATAGGAACTTGACTTGTGACTTATCAAAGTGTTGGGACAGATTGTTAAACACCTTAACTTTCTGAAACTTATACAATCAGTGGGATTGCCATAAACTTCAAAAAAAAAAAATCTGCACACCAATTTCCCCATTTTATCCTGTCTCGTGATGAAGTTTCTAAAGGTTCCTACCCTGACCCTCCTAGGTCCCTAACTTGGGTCTTTCAAGTGCTCTTTTCCAAGAATTTTATGAGAAGCTTGGATGGGCAGTTTGGACAGAAGGTGGCCTGACACACCTGCTTCTCTCCTCAGTTTTTCCCCACAGTAATCATGACATCTCACCAAGGCACTTCTGGGAGCAGGATGACTACAGTCCTGCTCAATCCAGTTCTCAATCTCTTGAGCATCTGTCAGAAGGACTGAGAGACAATATACGAGAGACAGTCACAAGAAATCACATTCCAAGTCCATTCTATCCAACATTCAACCTGCAGATACTGTCTGGGCGAGCACAGAATTGTCACCTGACCCCAGGCCCTGGCAAGATGCTCAAATGCCTCAGTCAGAGTGTCCCGAAGCTCACTCTTACCCGTGAGTCCCTGATAGGGACTTCCTGGTCCAGAAGAGCTTTCTGGTGAGTTGGGGTAGCTGATGCTGTTAGGAGACTGGGAGAACATGTGGCTGGGGGATGATGGAAAAGGGGTGCATGGAGGATGCTGGAAAGAATCCGGGTAAGTGGCATTGTGCGGCATCAGTGGCTCGCTGTGCAGAGAGGTGTTTCGAAACTTGGCAAGGAGGCTGAGGTGAGGGTTAAACTCACTGTGTCTTGGAACGAGTACAGGAGGCAGGACTGAAAACAAAAACAACAGAAAAACATGGTTAAAGCTGTATTCTTGAAAGTGTATCTTGTTGTAGCTTAAAAAGAGGCATATTTCATGCTCCTCATGTATTGCTGTCTGCATACAAGTCATTGAAGAGTAACAAACCTATCCAAACTCAAGAATCAAAAGCTGAATTCTTGGACATTTTTCTCCAGATCCGCAGCCAGTTACAGCAGTTCCACATGCAAAATAAGGAACCTTGACTTGAACAAGGTACCATAAAATTCACAGGAACGGCATGCAGAAATACAGGCAATACATCTCTTCCTTTCAAAATTACCTATTCCTTCCTTCTTCAGAAACTGAACACGCCAGGAGTTTTCTAAATATTACCACAAGGATGTGCCAAATTCACAGCCAAGTTTAATAACAATTAATAGTGCTCTGCAATACATCGCATATTTTACTACTAGTGTGTTACAGATGGGCAAAAGGAAGTACAGACCTGAAGCCAGACACCAGATCTAAAATGTTGTACTTTCAGGTACTTGAAAATGCTGCCAGACAGACAGTGGGATCTTTAAAAGGAAAAGTAAATGGCAATTCAACTTTGCAGCAATATCAATTTAGCTCTTGCAATATTGTTAGAAAAGATCTAGCAGAAGAAGGCGTATGTCAGTGGTTGGTATTTAAGACATGAAAAATTCAAGTCAGAAAACTGAAATCCAAATTAAACCATTTAAAAATTAGTCTAGTAGAAGATACTGCCTATCCCCAAACTCTCTTCACTTTCATATCACACTGTCAGTGCTGTTAACAGCATTGCACCTTTGAAAAACCCAAAGTTGATCTAAATTACTTTGCATTCTGACACATGAGAAGCAAGAGTAGAATTAAGACTCAAAACACTTTGAAAATCCTGATTAGTGAGATACCTATGAAGCTGCAGTCCCTAGGCTGGAAGACAAGGAGGCTTGATGAATAATTTTGAGTACAAAAGTTCAATCTGATGCTTTAACTGTGTCTTCCATAGTGCTGGTGTGGAGAGCAACACCTACAGTGGGTGATTACTGCAGTCCAAGATTTCTTTATTAGTTACTAGCTCACATAGTGCCTAATTACTTTAGTTAAAGCTTTCAACACAGGTAGGGAGAGTGAATTCCCAGTTGATATTGTGCAAATCTAAAAGCCATTTTTCTAAAAGAAAATAAGGAGGCAATTTGAGTTAGTGTGAGAAGGATGAATTACCCCAGCATCAGGGACATTTCAGCAGGTTTGTACTGACTGACATAGTATTCAGAGTTCCTCTCACCTAAAACCCAGCAGCACATCATCTTCCAGTCTATCCTGACTAGTTTATGGAAACAAATAGCAATGTGCATGCTTGGTTTTAAATGTTGATGGGAATATACAGTTTGAACATGTTTTAACATATTGCTTGGACCAAAAAGCTCTGTCTAGGTAAGGCACATTATTTTTAGGTATGTTAGCTAACAACTTTTAATTACGGCAAAGTCTCATTTATCCAGCTTAATGAAAGAGTGGAATAATTGCTATTGAATAAAGCAAAAAATGTATAGATAATGCAAAACATGCATGAGAAGAGGCTGCTTGGAATGCACATCAGTCACTCAGAGAGCTGGGGCATTTACAGTGCCTGGTACCAACAATGTTTACAAGCTTCTTGCTCGATCTAGCACCATGCTGCGGTAGAGGCAGGATTAAACAATGTGACTGCCCAACCACTGGAATATACTACTGGGAATTTGCTAGTCACCTATGACCTGAAGAACTGAGCCCTAAAACTATGCAAAAGATTGGACTGATGACAGGGAGTTCCCTGCAGAGATTATCTTCTCAGCTGCCTGGAAATGCAGGCACTGGGATATCTGTTAAGACACTACACATACATGCTTCTCTGGCCCAATGCATTCCTTATTAGTCTCTGGCCAGGACAAGGAGTGGTGCTCTGGAGACTTCCTTCTGCCTCTCATATGCCCCTATTTGTGGCATGAAGGGTCCACTGCTATCTTTCTAGAGAAATATATTTATGCTTCTTTACTGTTCTTTTAGCTTTAAACATCCAGGTAAGACTCATACAGGCAATACAAGTGTTGATATCTGACATGCGCTGCCCAGTCCCCTGCGGATCTCTTTGCAGCCTGTGGAGAGGAATAAACTCTTTAACTGCTATATATTGGGACAAGACCAGTACTATCACTGCAGATGTGCTTTTGGTGAGCTGTATTCCTCCCATCCCATGCTCCTGTGAGCAGCTGCAGACTGTGAGCTGTTGCTGCTTCTGGAGTTTTCCTCAGCAGCTCCATGAAACTGGTATGATGCTTGTCAGGTCTTCTGTTGATCAGCCAGCTCTGACCAGCAGCCTTCAAAGATGAGGAGGTGGGGGTCCCTTTGCACCCAGCAGAGGTGCTGAGCGAGGGACAGCTGTGTGCAGCATCGTCGTGCAGTGTTGAGAGGCTGACACCACCTCACTGTGGGTACCACAGCCAAGGGAGCTTCTTCCTTCAGCCCTGTGAGAACTCATCTCCTTCTCTAAATGAAAGCTGAGAATCTGGATGTGTGAACAGCGCTTGCCAGGAAAAGCCTTTGATTTGCCTTGAGTGAGTCAGCAGGAAGAATTCTCAAACCTTGAGCTCCTTCCCAACTCTGACCATGGCATTCTTAATTTCTGCTCTGCTGAACAGTTTTTGCCACCTCACTCACTCTTTCCACTGACTGTTCTGTGATTGCCTAGAAGGCTAAAGCTTCTGTGGTGGGGAGGAATTCAGAGATTTTGATGTTTGTGGCTAAGAGTACCCCTCAGGGCCTTGTTCTCTTTGTTCTTTTGATAACATGTCGCCCTCCAAGGCTAAACCACTCTGAAGGGAGTGTGACCAGCAGCATAAATCTGAGTAATTGAGTATGTTGGGACCTGTCCTCATAAATTACCCACATTTTCTCCACTCATTTGGGTCCTTTTCTTCTACCTGCTATTATCCACCAAGAGCCAGAGGTGGGTCCTTCCTTCTATGCATGCTGAAGTGTTGATGATCTTTGCTGAGCTGAAGACAAATATGGTCATGTTCTAAGTCCTTCCACTGCCTTTCACGCCTTTCTCCTGTTCCCTTTAGCTTCAACAGTTCTTGCTGGGAACCTGGCTATGCCCAGAGTCTGTGACTTCAGATGCTAGCAAGCAAACTTATCTGCCTTGTTTTAATTTCAGATACAACATCCACACAACAATTTCTCACACATTAATCCATCTCTGCATAGTTTACTACTTTTGGAAAACACTCTCCAGCGAGATCCATCTATTCCCCATGCCCATGACTGCTCCCAAACACATGGCCAACAGTGAGGCCATCAGGTGGTCTTCCACCTGAGAGGCTATCACATCTCAGTCCCACTCAGGCTGCATGAAAGCAGTCAGTTAGTCTAAGTCAAAAATTCCCCTGTCTACAGCAATGGTGTGTCCTCAAATTTGCAATACTTACATATGAATGATCTCTTATTAAAAAAAATAGGGTACATGTTTAGGCAGCTTCTGCTGACAACAAACCAGACTTCTAAGGAGCTCTTTCAGGGCAACAATGAAGGGGGAAGGAGAGCATAATCAGCATACCTACCTCTTTCAGATTAGGTGGCCTAACTTCTCTCTGCAGTGTGTGTTGCACACACAGAGGAAATATTTTCTGCTTTTTGTCTAAGTGGCACCTGCTATTTGGCAGACTTGAGAAGAAATCTGCCAGGAATACCTGCAGCAGCAATAAAAGCCATGTGTAATCTGTGCAGTATCAGTAGCACAGCCTAAAATGGGACTGGACAGCCTGAGGACACAGCAGAGATAATGAAATCCCTGAATTTCTGACCAGATTTCAAAGATGTACTCTAGTAACAGAGGTCTAGGGATTTGCCAGGCTGTCAAAGAAAGGGTGAGGCTCTCCCATCTTTGGCACGACTCATTAGTTCTGGATTGAAGTTAATGGATCTGGTCATAGAGTGGTTGATTCAGCAAGAAAAATTGCAGTGATGGAAACTGATCCCTGAAAGGATGGACATTTGTATGAAAATAATACTGGCTTTGCTTTCTGGTGGATTATAAAAAACAGTGTTGATTTATTCAATGGGTAGATTCTTCAGCTCCAGAGGATGGGACTTGGAGAATTTCATATAAGCCTAAGATGATCAACAGCCAAGATGCAGATTTCCTGCAGTCAAAAGAGGACTGTTGTTTAAACAGACCGGCACCTAAATCAACCACTCCCAGCCTTTTCTGTGGTGACCTCACTGCTAACGCTTTCTCATGAAGCTCATTTGGTCTCTTGCCTTGCCAACACCTCCTTGCAGCACTGCTTTCTAACTGGAGCTGCACTGCACCACTTGCAGTGGTGCAAGTTCTCTCTCCTGCTGGTTCCCCAGAACACCTCAGTGGGTTGCATTCTCTGCTGTACTATACAAATATACTATAGCTGGGAGCTTCAGCTTCTGAGTTGTCCCTGTAAGCAGAGTTGTAGGGGTGAATACAACAGCCTGAGAAGGATTCCTGGGTCCTACGGAGAACTGGCACAGCACAGCTTGTATCCTCACAGCTGCACTCACTTTCACTTCCAAAACAAGGTGACTAAGTCCAAGGTGCCTGAGACCTGCTACTCCACACAAGTCCACATGGGTCAAAGCTGTTCCTGGGGCCATGTAACCAATTCAGCAGCTGCCAGACCAGCACCTTGTATCCTTCTACTTTACTAGAAGAGATACTGCCAGTCTGCTGCACAGACAAACAACAGAGACATGTTCACAGCTGAAAGCTACTGAGTTTTAGGATCAGAACAACAAGCTTTGGCAGCCATTAAGCAGCTGCTGGACTATTCCATTAACAGTGTTTGTTAGCTGGCACTGAACAGATGAGGAAACCAGTGTTGAAATCAGCACTGTTCAGTGCTGTCAGCTACTGCACTGAGAAGTCCCCATTAACTGCCAAGTTACACCAAAGTTAAACCAGAAGAAATGAGAAGACACTAAAGACTGCAGCCTGCAAATAAAAATGGGATGTTTTATGGACATATTTTCTTAAATTATTGAAGAGTTTACTTTAGCAAGGCGTGAGATCAGCTCTTTCCACTGAAAACTGTTGACAACAAGCACCACTCAGTGTAAGCTGTGAAATGTAAAAGTTTTGACAACGTTTGAAGTAGGTCAGATGCAACTTCACAGTGACAGCTCTGCTGGCCTGGAAGGATTATCAGAAGAGGAAGCAGCCCCTGGTGTTTAACAAATGTCTTTCCCTTATTTCATCTGTGTGAAAAGAAACATCCCACAGTTCACTTATCTGATCCTAATGTCACCTCAGAGTAAAGTTCATGGCAGAAAAGGAGTAATCTCAGAATAAAAAGTATAGTTTAACCAACTGTATCCATTAGTAAATTAAATTACCATGATTTTTGGCAGCAAGGGAGAGCTAGGTTAGACATTAGAAATCATTTTGAACTGTATGGATAGCAAAGAAATAGATGACTTGCCTGGGGAGGCTGTAGAGCCTTTATCACATGGGATTTTTAGAGTTCATTAGGAAAAGATCTGTCAGGAATGTACCTAGTAATTTGGTTTGGTTGGGACACTGGGCAGAGGAAAATAGGATGACTGTTCAAGGCCTTTGCCAGCCCTGCTTTCTAAGATCCCTATAGAAGTCAACACTGAGCGCTACAATTTTTAAACAGCTGTTTCATTAACATAAAGCCCAACTAAACGACCTTTCAGTGAAGTCATAAGTTTTTAGTACAGCCCAAAGAGGATTATCAGTGGAAAATTTCAAAGTTGTATGGAAACCTGGTGGATTTATTTCACATAAAGTCTCCATTTAGGTAAGTAAATCCCACTTAAGGCAGGCCACCAGGTAATTTAGGAAGAATCAACTGACCTGGTTTCATTTTCACTGCAAAATATGCCATCTTACTGCAACTCTTATCTTTAAAGAGAGAGCTAGTGTTTCCTGGGGGTTAATGAGTCAACTGTTGGTTTTCAATGAGACGTAAATCTCACCATGCTGGTGAGGCCAGGCTGGTGCCCAGACTTCATGCAAATGGCCACCAGTTCAGATGGGGAGGATTCAGCACCCAGGACCATGGAGAGGAAGCTGCTTTCAGCACCTTGGACAAGATCTGGGCACCCTCAGGGGTCCGATGGGATGCAGACCCCAAGGGGAGAGGGGCTCCTTACTCCCTCCCTAGTCTTGACTGCCAGAGCTATGATAGCACCAGGCAGGGTAAGACCCAAGATCCTTCCGTCAGATGGAGCCTGTCTTTTCACATTTCAGAGCACAGCTGTAGGACGCACCAAGACTAGACCTGCCAGAGCAAGAGCTAACACAGAGATGCGAATCATCTGCAGATCACATAATTACCTGGGGTTTCCACCCGTCGGTAATGATAGGGGTTGATGCACACTTCTTTCTGTTTTGAGCCAAAAGGGAACTCACAACATTCCAGTGGTTTCAGCTCATGGTGAGATTGTAAATCAGGCCAGCGCCACACTCTGCAGTATATGACATGGGGAAGCCCCTTGCGGTGAGACACCTGCAGACGCCCATCCAAGGAACGTGGGATCGTGACGCATTTACTGGGCTGACCCGGGCAGCTCAGAGCTCTCTCCAGTTCTTCCATGGCTCCTTTTTTCTTCTTTAGCTTCTTCACCAAGGAATCAACAGCCTTTTCTGCCCACTTCTCTTCTTCATCTCCTTGTTTCCAGCCCAGCAGCCTTTTCACTGCAGGGCTGGTGAAGGAGAACAAGGAACTGATAGGGGTGCTGGAGTGCATAAGAAGCAGAGATTATGCACGAGTGTCAACGGAAGCACAAACTGCTCTCCTGCCTTGCAAGGCCTGCACGGAGTTTCCACAGCACTGTGATGGACACCTCCTTCAAGGAAAGGTTTTTCCACATGTACGTTTTTGTAGTCTTAGGCACTGGTTACAAGTAGTCCAACAGGGTGTGTCAGAACTTTCCAAACGTCGAGAAACTGCTGATGAAGCCTGGAAGAGCAACACAATACATGGTTAGGCTTCACACACTATTTCCATTGTTCCTTCAATAAATCATTTTGAAAGAGAAATTATTCTAAATGTGTAGTTAATTTTCAGTGGTTTTCTGTTTGGTTTTTGATGTATATTTTGGGCCCAAGCCTCTCCTCCCCACTATCCACTCCACTCATTTTAGAGTTGGACCATGGAAATTGTTAAGTATCCAGTCACTTCAAATTGTGCTTAGAGTTTAATGCACCAGGCAAATGGTTGCAGGGATAAGATTATTTTTAGTACAAAAGAAAATTTCCCTCTTTTTTATATGCTGGTAGCTGTAGGTTCAGCTAAATCATCTTCTGTTGGATCCCAGAAGCCTGGGGTTTTCGAGCTTTCAGTGCTGTCAGGCACTGACCCCCTGGAGAACACTGCTTTTGACCTGAGGCTTTGGAAATGGCTTCTAAATATGAGTTATGAAGTTAAAATCATGAGTGTGTAGGGAAATAGAAGTGTGTGCTTTCACATGGTGAGGGGTTTTAAATTTCATGTTTTTCGAGTATAGTAATAGGTATGGGGACAACATGGAGGATTTTGAGCATTGTCTCTTTCAGTGTTCATCTTCTTCCTTCTTCTTCATGGATTTCAGGTAGTAGTTTCTGGTTGGTCAGACTAGTGTCACACTAAGGGTCATGAGAATGTAATTATTGGGTCAAAAGTATAAATAATATAGGTGTTAATTCTCTATTGGACTATTTGTCTTTAAAAGACCTTGTAGCAGCTGCATCTTCCTCTATTTTCCTCACCTCTAGCAGGTAGCTACAAGTGCTGCTGAATGCTCTGTACTTTCTGACAAGATTTAATAAACAACCAAGCCCAAACACGAGAAAATCCATTTCCTTCGTGTACTTGTTAATCCTGGCTCTGAGTGAAGGCAGACAAGACTAAGACAAACCACTAATTAAGTGGTGCAAAACCCCCGCTCCGCTCCTACAATCTTCCATGAAAAGAAATCTGTAATATCAAATTTTATGGAAGCAAGGAGTAGAATACTGTTCTGATTTCAACCCCCTCTCTGTCACTCCAATCTCACTGTACTGTCAAGAGTTGTAAAATATTAACTGCAAAATTAATTTAAACTACTCTGAGATTTCATTTAAGGCTTTTGAAAGATTTACTAGTGTTCTCTAAACTTATTTATATTTTCTTACATGGAAGAGAAAAACCTTTTTGCCTACACATTCTGCTTCTCTTCAACAGTTCACAGCTTTCTGGATCCAAATCACAGACTTTTGGACACAGTTTGTGCTGGATGGATCCTGAGTTATTTTTGCTAGGAGTTGCTACATCATACAAGGTCCAACAGAAAGAGTTTAGTTCTTAAGGGCTTTTCCCCTTTTTTTTTTTCTTTCTTCATATAGCTGGAGACAGTCTAATTTTAGCTGAAAATTACATATTTCCACTGACTGGAACTCTGAGGAAAAATGTCCTTGTACGTCAAGCTATTTACTGCTTTAAATATATTTCATTGACCCCCTGTGCACAGCAAGTCCAAAGGCCTGAACTACACAGAGAGCACTTAAAACAGGATATGGGGTAGCTTCCAAATGGATGCCTCTAGAAAAGCAGGTCCATGACTGCCCTAGTCCAGCCTTATGGACCCTTTTGCCCCCACCAATAAAGGCCTGCTCACAGTCTTCAGTACCATTTAGATGTAACCACTGAGGAGACAGATGTTGTCCACCATAGGGAGTGGCAGAGCTCTACAAACCGTATTTGTGCACAATTTCCTTAAATGTACAAATTTTGTAAGAGTTCAAAGGACCCCTGGGGACACTGTGTGCAGGCACAGGTACAACACCATGAGTGAGACAGGAGGCCAATCCCAAGGACTGGTTCCTTGGCACACTTGGATGTCCTTGGTGCCATGCAGCTCTGGAGCATGCTGCAGTGTGAGCACACATAGGCCAGGGCAGCACAGCCTCTTGGACAGGCTGTGATGCTTACTGAGGACCAAGGACTGCCTGGAGCTGTTTTTCTCCCAGCTCTTCTGTTTTGTTCTCATGCCCATCCTTATGCCCCACTGCATTACCCTTTGAGATGCCCATCACCCTGAGAAATGCAGATACATGGAAACATAACAAGCCTTTTCCCTTCCTCCACAACAGCAGCAGTGGTGGGGGAAGAGGCTCAAAGTCCCAAAAGCCTTCCACTGCACTAGGAGGATGCAAGCACTTGGCCCCACAGAGGAGAAATCATGGAAGCAGCTCTTTGGCAGCAACAGCTACTCCTCCCCCCCAAGACTTTCATATGCCAAGCACCATGAAAATATGCACAGAGGAACTACAAAACTGGAAGGCAAAACAGGCACACCTTGCTGCAGGCAGTCAGCAGAGCACTGAGCTCTGCTTGTGCAATTTCTACATCATCCTATGTGTGTATTCATTTGTCCTCAATTGTCAAGAGAAGCTCTTGACAGAGCACGGCAGAAACCCCCTCACATGTGCCCTTCGTGAGTCAAAGATCAATTCCATGGAACTATGGAAACCTGTCCCACCATACAAAAAGAAACTTCAGATTCCAGGTTTTTTCCCTACTCTGTATTAGTAAAAGTCCAGTGACCTGGAGTATCTAACTGCATAGTTACTAATGCCTTTACACAAAACCAAAGTATATTCCAAACACTTGAGGGTACACGTGAGAACAAAGTCAGAGTGATTTATCACAGGAAAAAAACACCCCTCAATCTGTTTGTAAAACATAATGTGGATAAAATTTAGCCAGGCAGGCTCCAGCCTTTGCAGGAGAAAGCTCAGCAGCCTACAGAGCCCGGCACCAGCCCCATCCTGACATCCTGTGCAGTGGAGGTGTCTGTCCCTCGCTGCCCTGGTGAGAGCCTGTGAAGGATCCACCATCACATTGCTGTCATTGCCTAGCGGCACCAAACCACATCCTCACATGAGAAAATTAAACAGTGCTGGGATCACTGTGGATCAACCCTGAAAGCAGCAACAGGAAGCAAGGAAAGCCTGGGATGAAGGCCCACTGGACCAGTAGCAGTGTAGAAGTCTGCTCTATGCTGAAAGGGAAAACGGCTCACACTTCTTATCTGAGGGGGTCTCCTGGGCTCTGGCATGTGTAAACAACTGCTCCTGATAAGCTAATGCAACATTACAATCATCAGATGTGAAAACATACATGTTCACATAAAAGTGTTGTCC
This sequence comes from Cinclus cinclus, assembly GCF_963662255.1. NCBI lineage: Eukaryota > Metazoa > Chordata > Aves > Passeriformes > Cinclidae > Cinclus > Cinclus cinclus. The sequence goes on from NC_085047.1 coordinate 52,761,811, forward strand.
CGAGATTTTCTTTTCCATTTTGACCAAGGATTTAAATAAACACATTAATCTCGTTCAGTCAAATTAAATAACTCAACAGTGACATCAGTATGAGTCTGAGCACTATTGTTGCTAGTGGGAGAGTCGCCAAGACTATGTGTATAAAAGCAAAAGCTGTGCTTTGCAGACCATGTGATGTAGTCTCAGATAAGTACATTGCACAATTTCCTACTGCTGCCCCCCCAGTTTCTTCTAAAATCTTTTTCCCCCAAATTAAACTGACATATAAAATATAAATGGTATTAAATAAACTAAACAGCTTTCAAATAATATTATCAGAGCATCCTAGTTTAATGTTATTAAATTACCTAATACTGCACACTATTCAGCAGACTAAGCCTATGTTGCTATGCTTAGATTCTCCATTGTGAAATAGTGAGGCAGCCACTCTGCTCCAGGGCTGCAACGACAGAGATGTCAATTCACAATTTAATTTTAACAGTCTTTCAGGACAGCAGTTGCTTAAGCTGTATGCCTTTGGAAACAGGCAACTTGCCTACCCAACTGGAATGTTTGAAACTCATGTTTCAAACGTGATGTATTTTCTGTGCTGATGATCCACTGTGTTTCTTGACGCTTGATACAGTTTAGAGTGGCAGTGGGGAGGAAAGTGTTACAGTTTTGATCCATATTCCCAGCACATGTCCATTATACAATGATGGAAGTTCTGGTCTGGTCAGCTCTATCTCCCTAAGTGACAATATGATATGCTATCATGAGGATGAGTCAGGCATCATTCAGGATACATTCCTAACACGATTCCTTCCTCTGGGACTACAAGGAAGGCTTTGTCTATCTGTCAGCTAAATGACTGATCAACACTAAACACGGTCAGTCTTCCATGCTGTAAATCTTTATTCCTTTACTGGGTTTAGCCTAAGATCTGAAGCTTGATTTAGGGAAAAGGTAGAAGATGTATGGGATATGAGCATGGGCTCACCCTTTTTTTTTCTGTGGTCTGCAGGAGAAGATGGGACTGGAAACATGTCAGCCCAGTTCACTGGCTCCATTCTCCCTAAACATAGGGTTGTCTTCTATTGCTGGCACAATAGCGGTGGGAAACATCCCTGGGCACAGCAACTTTATTACCTGTAGCATGTTATTACCACAGCATCTGGAATGGCTTCAGTCTATGCCAGCAGCACTCCCCCAGACAACTATGGTGCACAGTTCAAGAGTTAGGAGGGAACAGGGGTCACTCCTAAAAAGAAGTCAGCATAGAGCCACCATGTTTTGGAGGGTGAGAAAACCATGGCACAGAAGTAAGCCTCAAGGCCAAGAACAGTATGAGGCATGTTTAATTTATTAGTGCAGAAGCAGCAGAATTTACTTGGCCACATAAACATAAATTTCTGACACCCATATCTGAGCTACTCATCCCCAAATCCCTAAATATGTATTTGAGAAAAATATGTGTGTACATGGCATGGACCATTCCACTTAAACGTAAATATCTAGGGAAAAAAATAGCAAAATTAGGCACTGCATACAGCTAATGCTGTGTGAGATGAGGCACCTCAAGTCTGAATGACTGCAAGGCTAAGAGACAGCAAAACAGACATGAAGTGGAAGGTACCAGGATATTTTAGCCTCCTCCTATGCCCATTTTTCACCTTCCAGTGTAGAAATAGCCTGTAGGTCCCCAGGTGAATCAGGAGAAATGTGTTGCTCCAAGGGCTTCACTTCAGTAACTTCTACTGAGGTATTAAAGAGCCTGACATGCCAGGAGCAGAGGAAAGCCCACCATAATTGTGGGCTTAAAATTTCCTAACTGGAGCCAGGTCCTGATGAAGTCAATAAGAGGGGTTCCAGAGCTCATGGAAATTAAACATGCTCTCCTCTGTGTCTTGTGCTGACATCTCCTCTATGGAAAGATTTTGTGAAGTTTAGATTTTACCTAATGTAAAAAGGATCCATTGTGTCAGGGAAGACTCCCATCACATCTCAGCAGAATGCCTGTACAGTCAAACATGCTGCTGAAGTTTCCTCTAATTCAGTTGTCATAGAACCACAATCATAGAATATCCTGAGTTGAAAGTGACTCACTAGGATCCTCAAAGCCAACTCCTGGCACTGCACAGGCCACCCCAATAGTCACACCCTGTGTCTAAGAGCATTGTCCAAACACTTCTTGAACTCTGTCAGGCTTGGTGCTGTGACCACTTGCCTAGAGAGCTGTTCCAGTGCCCAGCCACACTCTGGATGAAGAACCTTTTCCCAATATCCAACCTAAACCTCCCCTGACACAGCTTCATACTATTCCCTCAGGCTGGGGGAATTTCACTCCCATAGGCACAGCTGTGAAATTGTACCAGTCCTGGTTAAATTTCACTCTAAGCTTTCTGCAGAAGTCAGAAGGGAGAACTTTCATGGATGCTAATGAAAACATACTTAAGACCCCACTGTGTAAAAGCAAAGTGCCTAACTTCCCTCAAAAGCGTATCTGTGAATGTGCATGCAAGTACAGGTGTAGGCAGATGTGTATGCATTTCTGGTCTCAGCATAAAGCTTCAAGGTGCTGCCTCCACTCCAGCACTTGCCCGGGCAAACTGCATGGTGAGAGGCATGGCTATCTGTCTGGAGAATGCCTGACATCACCAGTCTCCGTGTCACTGCAACTGCTAAGTAAGGCCACAGAGGGAGATTTCTCAGAGGGTTGTCTAGACATAAGCTGTACAGTTCTTGGAGATGCATGTGGCTGGAAAACAGAGCAGTCAGACAATTATAGCTGGAAGTCGGACACTCGGTGACTAAATCACAACAGAACTGGAAGGGAGGAAATTGTTTCAGTCAATCAGGGTGAAGAGGAATGCAGTGAACATGCTCTTGGTTAGTTATTTTTACGTAGCACTGATTCATTACTTCTACCTACTATGAAAGAGAGAAGCATGTGAGTTTTCCTAAATTAACTGATTCTCGGTATGTTTTCAAATGTGCCCAGCCGGCAGCAGCCCACACACACCAGGGCTGGCAAAGAACCTCCCAAGTCAAATCATCACTGCCACTGGCTATAGGGATCTTCTACACATTAGCAGGGAAAAGGTGTTTAAAACAAACAAACAAAAGTGTGTACAAATATGTGGGTCTCAACTGAGTGGTGAATCTCACTGACCTGGCCTTGGGCCTCACGCACCAGACCTTTTTGGTTTTTGTTGCTCGCAGAGCAACTTGGAGCTGGGCAGCAGAGGTTTCACATGTACACTCATTCCAGTGTGAAAGCAAATGCCTGAGCAGCACAGTCCAGTAATCAGCTCATGGCTCAGCAACAGTGGCCACATGTCATCTTTGAAGCATGTAAATCACTTGTTCCACTCATGGAACCCTCAGCATCAACTGGGGTCCCCCGAGGCTTCTTCTTGTCCTTTGGACCCACCAGACCAGGGTGCTGTTATGAATCTATCTGAAATCACTGTCTTTCACACACAAGAAAATGCAGTGAATGAGTTACTCATTACAATGTTACCAACTTATTCCACAGCCACAGAACCTAACACCTGGTGTTCTAATTTAATAGGATGTAAAGAAGGCTGGGTTTTTTGGGTTTTTTTTTGTTTTTTTTTTAATTAAGAAATTAAATTTCTTCCCAGTTTGACCCTGGACTGCTCCAACTAAAAACAGGAGGTAGAGTGTTTGAGGCTCAAATTTATCCATGTTTCGCACAGCCCTAGCAACATCTTGTTTATTTGAATAAGCTTAAATGAACAATGCAAGCTTCTGAAACTCATTTTCTTAAGTCTTTTTCAAGTTTGTTCAGAAAACCCTTCTACAGTGAACTTCATGTGCATGCATCAATATCACAAAGCAAATCTCACAGCGCCTCATGCCTCTCCAGACACTTTTTCACCCTGCGGAGCCTTCACCTGAACTCACTGCCTCCCAAATAAAGAAGGAACAAAATCTGATACTAGTGACTAAAAACTTGTGACATCCACGTAATTTTTCTGAGCTCGTGTAGCCACTCAAGTATTACCTCATCTACTCATCATCTTTTAGCTTCTTTTGACAGGAATAACACATTCTTATGTGATATAAAGAAGGAAAGATTCAAGTATAAAAGCTGCACACCTTAACACAGCTATGTGCACTTCCATAGGCCAAACATTTGCACAAGTGTTTCAAAGCATAAATTCTGTTGCAAAAGAAAATTAAGTACCCAGATCATACTTGGTGTGCTCATGATGCCTGATTAGGAAGGTGTGTACCAATTCCTGCTGTCGGACTGCTCTGGATGAGCAAATTGGCAGATGCTTCAACAAAGCTTTGTTAGTGTGACATAAGATGGGGAGAACAGAGGTGCATGGGCATGGTAACAAGTACTCCCGTGTGCTAAGGCTGTTGCAGGCAGGACAGGGGCAATCTGCCTTTCATGTTCGCTTGAAAAATGAGGAGGAACATACAAGTACAATAATGTGTTGGGATGGCTGCTGCTGGAAGTCTGTGGGTGCATTTTACTCAGCTTGCTTCAAAAATAACTGTGCTGGCCTTGGGGAGGAAAAAGGGACTGGAAAACCCCTTGATATGAGCCCTTATGTCCCTACATCCCCTACTACAACCAAGCAAAAGGGCCCCTCTCTTCAGGTGCAGCACTGGGCTAGCATGGCTACATTGGCTTTTACCCCTGGGCTACTTGCATCCAGCTGCTGGGGACAGCAGCCCAAACCAGAATGCTGGACATTCCCACCAATCTTTGCCTTTGAAAATCTCCCACCATATCTGAAGGCACCCTGCAAATTTACCACAACCAATGTCTATGTAAAAATATTAACTGGACCAATTTATCACTACGATCTCTCTCCAACTGCACTTCCTTCCTTGATATTAATTTTTAAAGGAAACCAGTGACTGTGATGTTTATAATGAGTGAACCGCACAGTGTTCCTTGTCTGGGCCACACTGAAGTTTCTAAGATGCAATCCCACAGGGACACATCCTCTTCTCTGCCTCACACCCTGCTCCCTGCAAGCAGGAAGAAGTTCCATTCAGCTGGTCCCTGCCTTACCTCTTCCTGAGGCTGCCTTGCTCAGACTCAGACTGCCACCTCCAAGGAAGAGCTCCTCTCTCAGCTGCTTTCCTCCAGCAGAACTGAAGGCTAAGGAGCACTCATGCTGTGGAGGAGCTCTGAGGCTGTGTCTGTGGGAGAAGGCAGGAGGCATTGGGGTGATGAGGAGGTGCATCAACCTGCCCTAGGAAGCCAAAATATCCTCTCATGGTTTTGGCTATTCCCATTTTATAGTCAGTCAGTCTTGCATTCTTCACATACCCACCGTTCCCAGAAACTGTAGAAAAGCTCATTGGTGTTTCTAAAAATGGAACAGTTAGAAATATGCAAAAAAATAGAACTCCTGCTTTTAAAATAAAAGCTGTTTCGTCTCTAATACAAAGCATGCAGCCAAGTGCCTCCAGAACAAACACTTCACAAAGGAAGAAGGGGACTTGAAAAGAATTTCAGCTTCAATGCTGGTCTAAAGTTTATAGCCACACTAATCAGATCCTGTAATCCTTGTTATCAATCACTGGCATTCTTGGAGTCATTCCCAAATACTCATTTTAGGAAAAGGATTTGCTTAGATTTAGATGTTAAGAATGTTGTGAATAAGGATACATCTAAAGAACAATTACTTCACCAAGGATGTGGCACTCTAGTCTGGTGGAAACCTGTTCTGGAAGTTCTGTGCCTTAATTTGTTAGAAGAGAATATGCTTTTGGGGACCTGCTTGTGCCTTTACAGTGCACACGGGGAAAAAGGATAAAGAAAATATTCTCCTCGTATTGTATGGTAGCACATCCCACCTCAGAGAGGTCTGTATGAAGCATTACTCAGTCCTGGTGTTAACACAGCAGACATTTTTGCAGATGATTTAGCATCTCATAGCTTGGAAAGTGAAATACAGATCAATCGATCATATGGATCATGGATAAAATACTCAAAAAGAAGAACTTCCAGAAGTGCTTCCCCTCTGGCAGCAGACCTGGGAAGGAATCAACAGTACTGTTGGCCACCTCTCCTTCTCTCCAGGTGAGACAGCCTGGCCAGCTGCATAGGGGGGGATAGATTTCACACACAAAACACTTTCTGTACACATCACACTAGCAGTTGTCCATGGAATTGCATTAGTATTTCATTGTGTTCAAACCATATCGCATTCAAATCTGTTTTTCCTAAAAGGCTTCCATTGTGCATCACTGTGGGAAATTGCTAATGCAATAAGATTGACATATAGGTTCTCCTGCATGAACATCTGCAGTAATCTGTGCTAATTGAGCCCTCAGTGGCTTGTGAAACCCTGCAGGGAGGAGGAAAGGTGGAGCATCCACAGGGCCTACATCTTGGAGAACTGCAGCAATAATAAATAAATAAATGTGTGGAGACGAGTTAAGCACTAGTATCAGTGTGCTTTATCCATGTAAAGATCTGATCCAGCGGCAAGGATTGCCTTAGTCAAGGCACCAGGATATTTTCTATGAATAATATCTGGATATGCTTGGACTGTCTGTGGAAGTTATTTCCCAGTAAGAGGGCTAAGAACAAAAGGAGCAAGAACTTGCCTATCTAGTTCCCTCCTGTGGGGGAAAGGACATAGCTGGCCATTCCCAGTGACTTCAGCAGATGATGTGGGTGCTCAGATTCTCTGTAAACCAGAAGACCTGCTTATGAGATTAAGCAGATTTCATATACCTACATTTGAACTTGGGAGTAAAATCCAGAGGCTGGATTCTCTTTAGCATGTAAGATGACATGTCATGTTAACTACCACCTTCAGAAAACACTGAGTAAAAGGCACAAAACAGGCCCTGAGTCTTTAAAAGAAATATTTTACTCTTCTTCAAATGCATCGCAGTATTCCAAGGAGTACCCCATTTCTTCATGGCTGTTTCTGCCCTTCCTCTCCCTCCTTAACACTCCCTGGTGACCCATGCAGCCCCTACAGCCCAAGGCTCCCAAGGTGGCCACCACCAAGAAGCTTGAGGTGGTCCTGTAGGACCACGCAGCAAGACAGGCATGGAAGCCACAGGCTGCAGCCTCCCATGGGAATGGATTTTGGTTTCTCTACTCTAGATATCTCTGTGAAGGCCTCATGCCCTGTGTGAAGTAATTCAAGATCTGTTGATGAGAGAGAGATAAATCAGCTACCTCATATACTCTGCAGGGTGAGAAACTGCACGTTGGCAGCTGGGCCAGAGTTAATTTGACAGAGACAAGTAGGTTTGGATAGGCAAGACCAGCAAGTAACCATAAGAAAGTTTTGAAAAGCCACATGAACTCTTTGTGCCTCCGGTCAGTTTAGTGCCTACTGGGCAGTGTGTGGGATTGCTTCCTGCCACAGACCTCAGGGCAAACAGCTTTCCCTCAGGTGCCTTGATTTCTGCATCTGTCCCACAGGTACCCTGACAGGGGTGGCTTTGCAAAGCATCATCAACTCTTCTGATGAGGGATGTTGCAAAGGAACGCTTAAAAGAAAAAAAAAAAAGACTGCTTTGGTTTTGTCTTTTTTTGAGGGGGGGTTCTTTGTTTTTTGGGTTCTTTTGTTTTTTGGGTTTTTTATTTGTTGGTTTTTTGGGGTTGTTTTGTTTTTTGGGGTTTTTTGGGTTTTTTTTGTTAAGGGAATGCATAGCAAGAAAACACATATTAAAAAAAAAAGATCAAGTGTTGTTGTAATGTATTGACCTCAGCTGCAGGGTTATTCACATTATAAAGAATTCTTCATTAGGTGGAACTTTGCTGCTTGCCGACAAGGCCTTCTGGAAAGGGCACCTCCATGGCCAGCTCCTGCCTGCTGTTCTGCACAGCACGGTGGGTGACCCAGCACACCACCAGGCCAAGCCACCATTATCAAGAAGTGGTCAATCTCACTCCCATTGTGGCCAGGTAATGAGGGTGAAAGGAAGCCTGAAGCAGAACAAACTCTAATGACCCACTAGTCTGTTAATTTTCTTTCCTGCTCATTTCTCTCTTTTAATGGACAGTGAGTTTGAGGCCAACAGTTGTGGGGAACTCGGGATATGGGGAATATTTTCAAAACTTATACAAAAGCCAGGCTTTCTATAGAGAGACTCCAGAATGCGAGATGTTTCAGAAAGAAAAGCAGAAGATGCAGGATTTTGGCAGGGTCATGATAAGTGGGAGCAGAATGTAGGTGGGAGAAGAGAGCTTGTTGGGAAATGGGAGGTTGCAGTATCAAGCTGGAAGGTTGCCACAGTGTGGACTAATGCTTTGGCATCTGCAAACAAAAGGAAGGAGAAATGTAAGAAGTAACATGAAGAAAAACTGTCAAGAGATATCTGGAAGTATCATGACATATGAGGAAACAGAAGAGGCAAAGATGATGCTAAGTTTGGCAGAGGGAGAATGGTTATGCTTCTGACAAGGGAAAAAGAGTGGGAAGGAAACAAGTTTGGATAGAAAGATGTGAGAAAGATAAAGCTTTGCTCCTCCCAATCAGAAACACACCTCAATCTTAATGCTGTCTCAGAAAAACAGTGATCAGTTATCAGATTTTCTTCTTCTGTTTTTTCTTTTGTTTTTTTAAGTAAGGATGGCTGTATATATTGGGAAGTCTTCTTCACTTTAGGTCCACCTCCGCCATGTCCTTGGTGCACCCTTGTCCAGAGGAACTGAACCTCAAAGAGAACTCCTCAACCTTACATCTGTCTAAGGTGCAGAAACCTGAAAACAGTCCTGTAGAACAATCTGCCTGATGTTTCACCTGCATTAACCAAAATGCAAACACGTATTAGTCAGGATCTCTGTCTGGGCTCTGATCCTGCAATCTATTAAATCTACTCATCTGCAAAAGCACAGCTGGATTTTTACCTGCTACCATAAATACGCAGGGCTCAAGTGTCTTTAAGTCACCTTTCCACCTGTAAAATTCCCACAGTATTAACCATTCAAACATTGCAGACAAAATATAAGATGAGAAGTAATTTGGGATATTTTTGAAAATGAGTTTGTTGCACTGTATTCAAAGTCTAGTGCTTCCTTACAACTGTTCTCAAGACAGTAATAGGACCGCAATGATTATGTCAAATTATTGTTGTGTCTATCCCTTGCTGTTCATGTACAGTAACACTAATGATTCTTTAAATCTGCCTGTATCAGGAAACCAGGCAGAACAACCTTTACTATGAATATTTTTACTGAGTTGTTTTCAGTTAAAATATTTATGATGTGTTGCTTTTTTTCTTCCTAACCCTGTAATTATTATTTGTAAAGGGTACATATATATTGCACAGAAAATGGAATCTCTCTATGCTGTCACTGAATTTTTTGCAGCAAACAAATTACAGAGCATATATATATATATATATCTTCCCTTATCCTTTTAAGTTTCTGTGAAACAGGGTACCCAGTACTGCTGATGCTGGAATTACTGTTAGTATCAGCAGCACTGGTGATAAACTCTAGCTAGTGTTTTGGTTAGAGGTCACTTGTAGTTAGTAGTCATTGTCCTTTGAATTTAACAATGGAAAAATAAAATTTTATAGCGACAGATTAGCCTGGCCATCAAAATTACAGCACTTTAGCACTCAGGAGAGAGGATTGTATGACACACTATCTCCCTGTCTGATAACAGCAAATAGCTAAGAATTCAAATGCGAGATGCAGAAAGCCTGTAAAAGAATAAGAGGAGAGAAAGGAGGATTGACTGCCCAGATGTTATGTGATACATTATATTGACACTTCTACACTCCTCTCTTAGTGAGCTGGGCCTCTTGTGCCCACTGAAGCGAATATGGGGCACTACTGCCAGTTCCTGTGAGCATAACTTTCAAATCCGAGGTGCCACTGAGTTCCTCTGTGCCACATCCCCACCTTCTGCAGATACTTGGCACATGTGAGCATGACTCTTAGTGAAATACTAATTCTCAGCTTCTTCACAAAGTTGTGCAGTTGACAGCTTTGTGTGTGTTCATTTCAGCTGCTGCAGGTAAATAAAAGCTATCTCCACCTCGTATCAGCTCACAAATACCGACACAGATTTGATGCATCCATCAGGAAGTCTCCAGGATTTTATATATCATATGGATATGATAAGGATTTGTGATAAAATACACTTGACCCTTATTCCAGGCATTTTTGCAGAATTACTGTTTATCAGCTTGTGTGTGAGTTAACAAAGTGAAGAAGAAAATGTTTCTAATTCCATCACAAAGGCCAGACAGGAATGGGAACTACTGCCAAATCCGGTAAATACAACATATCCTTCTTGATACAACTGACTTTAAATGTATTTTTGGGCATGTTTATTTTAGCTACTAAGTCAAATTAACTCAATATTTAAAAAACCAAAAAACAAACCACAAACATCCCCAGTCTCTGCTTTAAAATCTAACAGGAAGCTAAGATGAACCAGACAGACACTGGTACTTATCAAATCTGAAAGAAGGGAGTTGTCTGGCTGGATTAAAATGGATGAGGTTTGTTTGAGTGATGACATTTGTCCTACCATTGCTGAGGAGAAGAATTTTGCAGCACTTTCTTCATCTTATGCTCCTGAAGATAGGAAGATTAGTCCTACCACACAAATACTTGCACATATAGAGAGGCACATTTCCACACATCAGAGATGCTGGAGTGTACTGAAACTTGCATTATCTGCAGTGTCCTTCCCAAACCACTGCAAACTTGAATACATTCCCAAACTGTGCACATAATTTCTCACTTTTGCCAAGGGCTTCACTAAACAGTTGACCATTCTGGGTTGAAATATTTCTTTCACTAATTTATAAGACACAAGTGTGTGTCTCTGTGGCCGCATATGCCCATGTGTGTGTCATTTATTTTTATTCCCACTAATGCCTCTTTTAAAGCAGACCTGGCTAGCATCAAATAAATTTACCCATAAAATCGAAGTAAGAAAACACAAAGTTACCAAACAATATCTGAATTGTTACCAATGAGCCCAACTCCGAATTCCCTCCGCTTAGAGCTGCCTGGGCACGGAGATAAAGTCACAGTGATTTATAATTTGCCATATCGAGGGCTACTGTTTTTGGAAATGTTGGTTACTTGCTAAGATGTAACGTCCTAACTTCGGAGCCAAAAAACAAGAAGCCAATCAGATTCATCGTTCGTAGCTGGAATAAAAACCCCAAATCGCAGCAATTCTGCTCCGTTGTGCCCGGGAGCGTGTCCAGGAGCGGGATTTCTTGAACAGAAAATAACCTCTGAAAGGAAAAGTATTTCCAAACGTGTCATGTGGGACTCTGTTGTTTCTTTTCTTTTTCTCTTGTTTTTTTCCCTCTCTCCTACTTAAACGAGAAAGAAAGAAATCCTAACAGCGGGAAGACTTGTCAGCGTTTAGCCATCCATAAAAATGTTTTTTCCCCGCGCTCCTCCTTTCGCTCGCCGTCCTGGCGTCGGTCTGTCTCATCTCGCTGCTCCGCGGCCCCAGCCCCCGCCCGCACACCGCCCCAGCCCAGCGGGGCCGGGGCCGCCAGCCGGGTGAGAGCACCGGCCCCGGGGCGCCGCCGCGACTGCCCCGCCGGGGCACGGGGGGATGCTGCGCCGCCGCCTCCGCCCCGCCACCCTCACCGCTCGGGGAAGGATGCGGGACAGCCCCGGCGCGAAGTTCGGGGAGACGGCGGCGGCACTGTTCCCCGTCCCCTCTGCTTCCCCCCTCCGCCCTTCCCGGGACGCGGCCGGGAGCCCCGGCTCTTACCTGCCACGGGCGCGGGATGGGGTCTCGGCGCGCCGCGGGCGGGAGCGCGGCTGCAGCTGCGCGGCGGCGGGGCCAGGGCGCAGCGGCAGCGGCAGCGGCAGCAGCAGCCCCGGCCGGCGTCAGTCAGGCGGGAGCCGCCAGGCTGTATTAGTGCGCCGGGCTGGACCGCGGCCAGCAGCGCCGCGGCCGCTGGCCCGCCCCTCGGCCCCCCGCCCCCGCGTCCCCCCGGCCGCGCCGCCCCTGCCGCACTCACACACGCTCACACACACACACACACACACACACACAGCACCGTTCACACACACAACAGCATCGCTCAGACACACACACAGCATCGCTCACACACACAGGATCGCTCACACACACATAGGACCGCTCACACACCCGATGGCACACAAGCTCACATACACCCGCTCGCACACTTGCAGCGCTCGCACAACGCGCACATCGCACAGATACAGACACACGCACACGCTCAAGCACCCACGGGCACTGTCGCGCTCACGAACAGAAGCCCGCGGTGTTTCACTCACACACTCGCACCATGCGCCTCCCCGCACCCGCGCCCACCGCACGCCGCCCTTCGCCGGGCTCACCCTCCGCACACGCAGAGTTCTGCCCCTCCGGCACACGGGCTCTCTCCGGTGACAGAGCTCACCCCCAGGCACAGGCACACACACGAACCATCCCCGCGGAACCCGCCCTTCACACAGCCCCGCCGCCGCTCGCCTCCAGCCCCGCGGGAGCCCAGCCGCCTGGGATGCCGCAGGCCCGGTCTGCCCTTGGAGGGGATGCCCCGATCCTGCCCTGCCCTGCCCTGCCCTGCCCTGCCCTTCCCTGCCCTGCCCGGAGCCGTGCGGGGCCGGCGAGGCGCTTGTGTGTGACCGCGGGGCCGCCCCGGGACCCGTCCTTCGCCCAGTGCTCTCGCAGCCGGCCCTTCCCCGGGGTCCTTCTCGCCAGCCTCCGAGCCCCCGAGGATGGACACAGTGGCCAAACGGAGCGTGGGCCAACTTCAACCCCGTCCTGCGCTGCTACGAGCGCTGCTGACCCGGCTTGTGGGCACACGGGCAAATGCCGGCTGCGGGCAAAGACTTGGAATCAGCGTCGTCCCAGTGGGACGGCTGGACAGCACAGCTGCGACAGTTTTGGGGATCAGACTGCGCCTTTCCACACCGGGCTGTGCAGGGGTCCCATAATTTGTCGGACTGGTCAGAGAACAGCAAACTGCAGCTGGCACTGATGAGCAGATGCATCTCCTGCTCCAGATTACCTATTAAACCCTCATATTCCCTAGAAGTAAGCATCTCTAGCTATGTAACGTATTGCATTACCCGTAATAAGAAAGGGCTGAAAGAAGGGAAGTCAAGCGGCTTCAAGGACAATAGACATAAAAGCTGCTCATGAAATTGGGGCTCCAGGCAGTGCTAGGAACAGGCACTGTCTGAACCTGACCCTGGCTGCATTGAGGGGTTCCAGTTAAATTGCGCTGTGCCTTTTGAGGTCAATCAATAAATATGATTAAAGATACCATCCTGCTGACATTTTCACCAAAATTTTTTACATTGTAAAACATGACAGCAAAGCTAATGCTGTTTGAGTAGACATCAAAAAGCCACAATGCAATTACAGCTCCGCAGCGCAGTTTTATCGAAGCATGCGTGCGGGAGGGCTGTGGTGCAATAGGGAGATACAATGTAATGCCCCAAAATATCTCTGATTCCCGCTTTGGACTAAGTGGTCTTCAAAGACCAGTGGTTTCCCCACTGCTTGTCCAGCTTCTCCTACAGCAGACTTCTCGACAGATGAGCGGCAGAAGAAATGCTGTTAATTTAAAATCTCTGTAAATATTAATAAAGTGTCAATCACACATTCTAACTCGGCGTTCTTTTAGATTTAATCTCCACAATGCTGTTTATTTTTAACTGGAGACATCACACCACAAATGTATGTGCGGGGCAGTTGGGGGGGGTAGGGGGGATGGTTCAGCAGAGGTGCAGTGTGTAACTTACTGAAGCACAATCAAATTCTGCTGGGTCTCACTGCATCTCTTTCTGGTGATGAAATCTCTGGTTTCTCATGCCTCTGCTCACAGTTTCTGCTACCAAAAAAAGGGGTGGCAGGAAAAGGTGGGTCTTTAGGTGGGTCTTTACACCTGCCACTCTGGTGCACAGCCTGTTGTGCTATCTCCAGTCTATCTTCATTGGTGTGGTACATTAAAATACCAATACTGGTACTGGAGTGATCCCAACCAGCAGGTGGGGGTGGGGGGGGAGTGGGGGGGGAATGGGAACAGCAACAGAGCTGCTGCCTAGATTCAGCTGTCAGTTCCTAAAACTTTACTTTTACTTTGATTGAAGCTTCCATTTAAATAGGCATAAATTATTTGTGAAAAGACTTAATTGCATTTCTATTTGTGTGGTGGTGGTTTTAACTGTGCCATGTTGAAAAAAGGTCTAGCTAACAGAGATCAAATGGGTATATATATATATATTACTAGAGTTTGATATATTATAGATTGTATAGCAGGCAATAATATTTTTGCACACAGTTGTATTTCAGATCATGTAGCATGCACACATACATGTTTTATTACAAGAGCTGCATATATGCTGGTGCTGCCTGCGATCTGTTAAAATTTTGGAACTATGGATCTCATCAGGAGCAGTCTCATATATCCCGTTTGTCCTTTCCACCCTCTCCTTTCAGAGCTTTCAAAGAGCTCAAATCAGGGCCCAAATCAATGAGCCCAGATTTTCTTCTGCAAGGCTTTCAAAGCTGGTGTCCTCTTCGTGAGGCTCTGCTCTTCCTGCCAGGGCGACTCATCACCTGTCACTCCTCTGCACCACCTGGGCTCTGCTAATTCCATTTCTCATTTGCCATTATCTCTCTCCAGTGTCTCATTTCCCTTCCTGCCTTTTGTACAAGCCCTCCTTTAGCCTGCACACGATGTAACTTTCCTTCTCAAATCCCCTCCTGTAAAATAATGGACCAACCTTCTTTACTCATAAAGCAACACCCAATCTGAGTTTTCTCATTATTTTGCTCTGCATTTTGTCTTTTTGTACTGGGCAAAGCTGTAAAGAAAATCATCAGTATAAAGTAATATAGAAAATAGTAAAGACTGGATGTAGCTGTAAAAGGGATGGAAGGATACTAAAGTTTTTTAGCACTGATACTGTGTAAAACATAGAATAACATGAATTTTCCACTTGGAGGGAACTGCAGGTTCCTGAGAACTGTAAATATACTGACTGTATGTACTGCTCCAGGGCTCCAGTGAAGTACTGGCACTGTCCACCACCGAACAAGGAGCAGCTGTTATAACAGCAGTGTCGTGTGCCATGCGATGGAGATCCCTCAAACAGCTCCAAGTGTGCTGCTGTGGGCACTAGAAGACTCCTAGCCACAGTATCTTGGATTTACTGCGTGAGTTACATTTTCCTCAAGGGCTTTCTCCAGGCAAAGACACAGCAGGCACTTGCCTCTGGCAGCAGATTTTTGGGAGCAGCAGCATAGCTGTGGTTCCATTGCCCGCTTTGCCTGTGCCAGAGCCCTGGAAAGTGAAGGCTGTTCCTGTATTGCAGGGTGGAGTCAGACATGTGGGGCAGCATTGCCAAGAAGCAGCTGACTATTCGAGCAGCAGCAGTCACCATCTCACTTTCTCACAAACCCAAATCCTGCCAGAAGGCCTGTCTCCACACCTTTCTCTTCCCTTCCCAAGAGAGGCCTGGACCAGCCCCAACCCCTTGCCCTCAGGTTTGACTGGTATTTCTTGTGCTGTCTGGAAGCTTGGAGCTTACCCTGCTTCTTATCCACAGCCAGTTTGGATATCTCAGTATCCTAACAAAGATCCCAACAGTTTGGACACATCTGCGTCAGGTTTAAAAATAAACACTTGAACCATCAGGGAGTCTTACTTCACACATCTTTTCCAGCATAAGGAGGTAAACCATTTACTTTTACAAACATGTTTTGTGCTACTCGCATCAATTTCCTGCATTTTTATGGTTTAAGATGCTAATTCTCAGAAGAAAAACAGGTGGAAAAAGCAGCTGCAATCTTGTGCAGCATGCTGGTGAATGCAGCACTGCAGAGACTGCGCTGGGCAGCTGGGTGGTCTCTTCTGTCACAGAAAAGGCATTACAATTGCTCATCTCACTGCTCTTTGCTATAGACGCTGCAAGTGAAGCTATAAATCCAGAGAGGCAGAAGAAGGAGGTAGGCAGGCAGGTTTGGAGGTGCATCCCTAAAGGAAGAGAAGGAAAAAAGGGAATCAGCAGTAGAGTGGACAGAGTAACAAGGACCACCTGAGAAGACTGAAAAACAATAGCTCAGAAACAGAGGGAGACGCAGAGGTGAGCAGGCTGAGTGGCTTCATGTACTGCCACCACGATGGGGATTCTGTCCCCTTTTGGGTCAGATGACTAGTAAGATCTGAAATTTGTCATTTTGCTTCATGGCACTTTTCATCCAGGGTTGAAAGAGGTGTCAAGAAGTGAATGAACATACTGTGGTATGGACTTCCTCTTGGTACCAAATGAACTTCCTCTTGGTACCTTTTAAATTACCAGATGAAAAAGACTCTACAAAATATTTGGACTGGCCAGGTTACTAGTTTTCATAAGTGAAAAGGACAATTTCCTATCAGTATCATAACAAGATTTTTGTTAGTGCGTGTATGTAAGTATTGGCTACAGTAACTGCACAAGAATGAAATCGTGATTGTGATTAAAGATTTTGGGGGCAATTTCTGCTCTGAGCTAAAATCCCATAAATTCTAAGGAATTCCAGGGAAATTTGTATTCTTTGGGAAATTTGTATTCCAGGGAAATTTATATTCATCTTATAACACCAAAGCTCCACAGGGTCCCTTGATTTTTTTTCCTTTTCTTTGATCAACATACAATGACTTGGCTTTAATTCCCAAAAGCTTTTAGTGCACTGAGATCCAGCTACCTGCCTTGTTATTTGTGCTGTCTTTGTTCTCTGCTGCAGAGAATAAGACTTGAGATGCTCAGAACAATATGGTTGTTGAGATGTTTTTTATTCCAAGAGATATGGATTGACCCTAGAATAGGTGAGATTAGTTGGAAGAACAAGATTTTCCAGTTGACAGTCTGTTACTTTCTCCTCAAAACTATGAGACCTTGTGGAGGAAGAGAACAGAGATAACCTACTTGCACTTCTCGTTCCTTTAGCATAGCAACATTGATGACTTAGTAAATCTTAGAAGGCAAAATCTGGAAGGATTCTGTTTCCACCTTTTTTAGCCATCATTGGCTGAAACCTGTGATAAATCACCTCCCTGATATTTGCTTGACCTGGATGAAATATTTATGCGCCTCTGGCTCAGCTGGCATTGATTCAAGAACCGCTGTAATCCCCTGCTTTCACTTCACCTTCTGAACTTCACACCTAATGCTGAGAAGAATCAGATGGAAGTCTCAAACATTTTATCTAAGTCCATTCTTTATCTTACTAACCTGAGCAGTTTTCTTGTTGCTGAGGGCTTGCTTAGATGAAAAAAAAAGGTATACAAAAGAAACAATATACAAAGATTCGTTGGCAGTAAGAATGAACCACTGTCTTTGACTTCACATATAGACAGAGGTCCCAAGATTTCCCTGAACCTTGGAATTAGAGCCAACAGCTATGGTTGAGATAGAGCAAATCTTCTGGAAAAAGAGATTCTGAAATCATTAGTGATGGAAAATCCATTATAAGCCTTGCTAAATTGTTCCGTGGTCAGGCTTATCCTTGGCTGTAAAGAAAAATAGCTTTCTCTGCTCTGAACTTTTCTAGCTACAGCTACTAGAAGTGTGATCTTGTGTCTTTACACATGGGAATAAAAGTTCATTATTTCTGCATGTCTAATTCCTTTGGAGCCTGTGCTTATGCTACCTTTTCCTTCATACACTTGACAATGGCCTTTAAATATCAGGTGATTTAAACATCTTAAGAGTTGCTGGGCTCCCCTTTGAGTCCTCTCCAAATTGTCAACCTTTTTTGAATGGTGGACATCAAGAAGCCAGCCTTCTCCAGCTCTACTAGACATCAGGGTATATACACAGAGAACAGTTGACCTTCTATGTCTCTATTTCAACCTATGACGTTCACACCAGTATTTAATAATTTTGGTCCTTGCTGAGATGAAGTACAAGATTTATTTAGATTCTAGGTTAGACTCCCCATCCTCTCATACCTTGACCTGCAAACATTATTCACTCCAGCATGTCACTTTACAGACAGGAACAGTGTGCAGAAACATGCTTTTTTCTTGAGCCAGGCTTACAAGAAAGTACTGGAATAACTACCCCATTGCTGAGGGAGAAACTCTACCTCTGAAGAACAGATTAGGCAAAAATCTGTCAGAACAGCTGGTTCTTTCTTGGAGATGGGGAGGGATGGAATGACTTTGAGTTCTTCACCTGGCCCACTGACAAACTAATTACACATTCTCTTCAATTCTTTTTCTCTCCCTTTTTCAACAATGCCATAATTTGTGTCATTGGCAAAGTTCTCGGTAACAACTTCATAGATAGTTCTGCGTCATTATCAAAAACACAGTTTAATACTGTTAGGTCAAGAAATTATATCTTTGAGCCCACATTAAAAATCCATCAAGCTGATAAAATTTTCCCCATTTACAGTGATGTTTTCAGACCTAGGAACTAGTCAGTTTTTAATCAATTTAAAATAGCACAAATTCAATACAGCTTACATTTATTTCCTAATTAAAATGTCAGGTAGCATGAAGCTGAATACCTCTGAAAAGTCTGTAATATCAAACTCATTTCCTTTGCCAGCTAATTTTAAAATTCAGTTTTAATTTCACCAGATATATTTATTGAGTGGTGTTACATCTGTTGTCCTCCTGTTGTCCTCCCTTAATCCTTTAGTGACCACGGCCTGTTTTAACAGTTTTATTGCTTTACCTGGAACTTCTTTTTAACTCTGAAAGACCTCTAATCACCCCACATAGTCCATATATCTTAAAATGCTAACATAATATTAGCTGTCTTCTGCTTTAATGTTCCTAGTCTTTCAAAATCTCTTGAAGTAGCATGTGTTGGTCATAGAGCTCATTAGTGCTCACATTTAAAATCCTTGTGAACCAGGCATTCGGTACTGAATTTATAAGAGCAGGGAATCCAGTAAGCAGAACTTTTCATAAGAAGCTATTGACCTGATAATTTAAAAATGTCTTAAGTCAGGGTTTGCTTTTAAACATCATCTTCAGTTATTATTAAGATAGAAAATATGTTATTACCTTGCAGTATAAGTAATTTATCCTTTTTTTTTTCCAGATAGATTTTGAAATCTTTAATTTATTTTTTCCAGTACTATCATTTCTACCTAGTGCTAAACAAATAATTGTTTGAATTGCTTTAACTTCTGGAATACTTAACTCATTTTTTTCTGCTACTTTTGTTATCCATGGATTTATCCCCCCCTTTTTTTTTTCCATTATGATTTATTTTTTCTAAAATCTCAATTTCTTTTTTGTCTTGTGTGTTTTATAAGAACATATTTGCATTCATACTCATTCGGGGTCTGTCTGTTCTCTGTTAACCAGAATAGCCTCGGTTTTCAGTTGGATTGTGGTTTTGAAAGCATCTCCTAGAACGCATTAAGCAGTTGCTAATTATTATTCCCTTTATATTTATTTTCTTTCTTTTCAGCTGATTTAGCTTCAAAATGCTTTCAGCTTTGTAAGACTGAATTTCTGGTTTTGGTTTGTGGTTTTTTTGTTTTTGTTTTTGTTTTTTTTGTTTTGTTTTGTTTTGTTTTTTGAGGAGGGGGTGTCTTTTTGTTTGTTTGTTTGTTTTGTGGAAGTTTTTTTGTTTTTTTATTATTTCCAAGAACATGTATAGCTGTCTAAACTATCTCCTGATCACACATCACAAATGCAATTAAGTCATGATACCTTGCAATTAAACAATCTCTGTATAGCAATCTCTGTATTTTAGTGATAAGCTTTTCTATCCATCAAGACTTAGCCCAACATAGATTCCTTCCATCTTAGATGCTAAATTTTTGAGGCCAGGGAAGCCATCCTTAGTGAACAGGACTTTTCAGAAGAAACTATTGACCTTACAGGGTATCATTCCTGACGCATTCTGGAAGTAGATTTAAAGTGAATTTGTAGAGAGAATTTTTTTTCTCTTGACCACATTGTCAATGAAGACGAGGTATGAAGAAGATTTTGGAAATATTCAGTGGGGTCACCTTGATGTGTTAATTTCAGTTCGGATGTGCCTCCTTCTGTTTGAAACTCAGCTTGAACAGTTCCACTGCTCTCTACAAGTACCTGAAAAGAGGCTGCAGCAAGGTGGGGGTGGGCGCCTACCCCCAGGCAAAACAAATGATAGAGTGATTAAGCATTGGAACAGGCTCCCCAGGCAATGGTGGAGTCACCATCCCTGGAAGTGCTCAAAACCCGAGAAAACCTGGCACATTGTGATATCATCTAGTGGGCATAGTGCTATTCAGTTGGAGGTTGAATTTCATGGTCTTAGAGGTCTTTTCCAATCTTACTGGAAATTTTGTTTTATCTTTGCCTTTCACAGTGCAGCAGTTATCCCTAAAATGCCCTTGTGTGTTCTGTTTACTTAGAAGGTACAGGATTGTACCTTCTACAAGGTACTTGGATTTTCACATGCTTATATGATTTCTTCGTATTCTTACTCTACAAAGGGAAAAGAATAGTCACAACAACAGGGCAGTAATTCCCCCCTCCCTCACCCTTTTTTAAATGGATTTAAAAGCTCATTAACAAATTTCTCAAAACAGAGACTGCAAAGATGTGTTTCACTTTTGGAGAAAGCCCATCTTGGAAGGTCTTTGAAACCCTAATCACTAAATAGGGTCCTCGGCCTTCCCTCTCCAAATGAAGACACGTAAAGATGTTAAAAATTAATGTTGATGGCAAATATCTCTATAATAATATTTTATTTTAAAACACTCCCATGGTTTAAAGAAATACAGTACATATGCCTGCCAGGGGATTAAAAAAAAAGACATCCTTATAAACTAGACTATTTAAAGCTCAAAATATAAAAAGAGGGAAAATCCCTCAGTGATATCTGACAGACAAGATTGTACTGATAAACATATCTTATTTGTTCAGTGTTGGCATTAAAGCAGTTCCAGTGAGTAGAAGGGAAAATGCCATCTGTATTAGAAAACTCAAAGTGTTTTAATTAAAAACTTGATTTATATGGATCAGATAGATTTATTTGTATTGTTATTATTTGGCAGAAGGAAAAAGAACCTCACAAACTTATAGTTGCTTTAAGCAATAGGGGTCAAGCAGTGCATCATTTTACCCTGGCTTTGCTTTAAAACAAGTTGGGTTGACTGAATATTGAATATATTGAAAATATTGAATATATATACACGGACTGAATATTTTGCTCAGGAGTTCCAAGAAGGAGACCACTGCACTCCAATCCACTCCTTGCAAATATATTGATCTTGGAGATCATTAAGTAATTGCCATTCCATAGGACAAGCAGAAACAGTGCTTGGAGGTCTGTGCCTTTCAAAGGGAGATGCATTTGGTAATATATGCTCTGATTTAAAGTTGACTGCAGTTAATGGGAACTACCACCACTATTTTCATCAAGTTATAGATCAAGCAGTTATTAAATAAAGATTTCAAGAGTAAGTATGTGATAAATTCAATCCCCTGGGAAACACCTGGCACCAACTACCAGGCCTCACATTTAATCAAGTTATCAGAGAAGCTGAGATACATAAAGATCTGTTTTACTCAGCATCTGTTCAGTGACTATTGGACATCTGAAATGTACAAATCCTAAAGAATGTTTTAATACCTACAAACATTTTTAACCCACTCAATGCCCAGGATGAAATACTTTGAGATAGCTCATTAGTCTTACATTTTCTTGTCTTACCATAAAAAACCCCAAACCAAAAGAGAAATAAGGGGAGAACAAGCTATTTCTTATGGAGAAAAGCAGATCAACATTTAAAGATTTGCCACTAAAGCATACCTGTAGATATATCACTGTATGATCTTCAGACAAATAGTATTTATTCCTTAAGTCATAAAGCAGCTTCTTATTTTCTAGAGTATTACCACATTTGAATTACAGAGATGAATTACAGTACATGATGCATATACTGTTGCCATTTCATGATGTCTCTCCATCTTTTTCCATGCTCCAGACCATATTCCAGAAAAATGTCATCATTCCTTTCACAGAAACATTTGTCCAACTGTAATATGGATAATATGGACCCTTTTTTTTTTGTTTGTTTGTTTGTTTTGTGGCTTCCATCACAAGACATAAAGGCACCATATTTTACAATCTAACACATTTAGATTCAGTGAAACTCTATGTTACTGCACACTAATGTAATAATGAGAAATGTAATTAAAGTCACTGCTATAATAACATCTTATCGGAATGCACAATGAAGATAAACTTGCTTATTCCAGAGACAGAGGGGTTATTGCATAGGAAGCAGTTTGTCCTGATGGATTCTTTGATCTACAACCAGTATCTCTGTTAACTGGAGGGGTGAGGAAGGGCTCAGTATATATTACCACATTTTCCTTTGGCTGCCAAAGGGAGGATAATTAAAATAAAGGGGGCTTCATGATCAAAGAAATGGAAAAAGTTACGCTGTCCAGTCAACAAGCTAAGGGAAAAAGTTTTTAAAAAGATCTTCATTAGTAAATATTTAGAAGGCACAGATGCTGAATAAACACCTCATTTAGCTACAGAGTTCAGCAGAACAATTACTGTATGAAAAAAATCAAAAGATTCAAAAGAAAAATAAAACTAGGCTGGTGGCTAGTATGTAAACTGTGTAGAAATACCACAACTATGCACGAGGTATCAGGTTTTCTTCATAAAGGGTGAGAAATTACTCTGATTCATCTCTCCGTATTTTGTACACAAATGAGACTGGATGGCAACTGAAAGCTTCAGAGAAGGCTCAGAAGTCAATCCCTGGGAACTGAGTGAGATAGCTTCAGCAAACTGGCCCTTGGCACTGTGAATCTCAAACTGGAGTGCCCAACTAGCTCCGGTCTCTCCCAAAGGAGGCACTAACAAGCAGAAGAGAGAAGAAAATAAGAGATTTCTTTATTCTGCACAATGCTTGCGAAAGATGGAGCACAACGTTAATTGTTTATTCCAAATACTTAAACACTCAGTGCAAGGGTCCATGTTTGCAGAGTCCAAGTGGAAATGACTCAGCATGCTAAAAAGAGCAGGCTGTCCTGTTGTAATTCACATAATTAAAATATTCTGCCTAAATGCATTACATCTCCCCACACACATCAAAGGCTTGTGTTTCCTCAAATTCTGCATGTACATTTAGGGAAGCCAGAGTTCTTAAGCTCTTATGAGAGAGAAAATATGATGTGGTCTGGGCATCTCTGTCTTGGTGTGCATAACATCATAACACTGTGCAAAATACCAGGTCCCAGGCAAAGATGCTTAATCTTCAATACATTCTGCAGCACCACCACTGCTCTGTTACTCTTTGCTGCATTAAGGGCAGTGTGTCTAATTCAGTTTGTACATCAGCCTGTATCGACATGAGCTTGTGTGTGGGCCCACCAGCAGCCCAGTAGTGCTGGAAAACTAGGTTGTAGGTATTAAGGAGTCAGCAGGAATCTGTGTCCTAGCTGGCATATTTTTAAAGGTTTTTTGTTTTGCTTGGATTTTGAAGGCTGTATGGGGAAGTTCTGGGGAGCAGAGCTCTGTAGAAGAATAGCACTTGTGATGTGAATGGGCAAGGGCCTGCTGTGCCACTGTTGGCATTTGGATAGGGCTGTCCTTTTCCTCTGAGGCTTTAGATAACATTGATGAAGGCTTCATCAGCATATGTGAGATATTTTCTCTCTGGCCTGGCAGCCTCCAGGTGATGGAAAATGCAGGTGGAGAGGCAGAAGTTGAGGGAAATAAGGACTCAGCAATCCCCATGGGGAGAGAGCAGCAGCTGTGGGCTTTGGGTCAGTAAAAATAGTGACAGTCATTGCAGAGGTGTCCTGAAATGAAGGAGGAACCAGCAGTAATGCCTGTGTGGGCTGCTTGCAGTGGGACTGACTGGATTGTGGGTGCAGCCTTGTCGGGCTTTGCTGGAAGAGACATTGACAGTGAATATGAGGGCCAGGCACTTTGTGCTTGTTGTACCCTCTTGTATCGTGCCCTGGAGATGAGTGATGTTAGTAAGCTGAATTCTCAAAAGTTCTAGAAGAATAGGTTGCTCTTTTTCCCTTGTAGCCCAGCTGGGTCTACAGCTGGGATGGTTTTAGGTCAAGGATGATAATGTGAAGAGAGTGAGGGTAGGGGCCAGGGTGTGGTGGTGTTACTCTCTGGTCTCTGGATGTCAGGTCCAATCTTTTCCTTGGCTTAGGGGGATGTGTTCTGGCTGACTATGTGACAGACAGTGTCAGGACTCTTCTGGTGGGGGCAGCCACTCCAAAAACTGGAGCCTGTCACCTGGCCCACATTCTTCTTGGCTGAAGCAACATCTCCCTTCAGGTTTCTTTAATGTAATTTGGTATTTACAGCGGGTTGGTGCTATTTACTGGGGTATTGTACTGTGTATCTTGTGAATACAAGTCTTAGGACTGACAACTCTAAACAACTACCACATAATTCAGGGGATGAAAAAATGAGCATATTTTAGAAAAAATTTTCTAGTTCACTATTTTCCCATGATACTCCCAATCTAGTTTTCTCTAGCAGCAGTAACCAGTTATTCTGTGGCATTTAGTTTTATGCTACAAAACATCAGTTTACCAATTAATTTTCCCTCTTAGTGAAGAGTTGGGGAATAGATCTCATTTCCACAACGTAAGTGTAAAATTCCTTTTTTTTTTTTCAGCTTTCATGAATTAGAGCGGCTCTCCTTGCCTGCCTTAGCCCCTCAGTTGAAAGCTGTTGGGCATAAGAGGTGGTGCTTGGTATTTGTAGGAGAGTGAGCACCAGATCATCATCGGAGGAAATAAGGAAGTAGTGGCTGTGTCACCACAGCAACATAATGGCCACAACAAAACGGAGCAGACAGATTTTGGATCCAGGTTAGCTTAAAGGAATTTAATTTGTAGTGCCTCTTTTCTGAAACAGTCACTGAGCTATGGAAAGCTCCAGCATGAGGGCATTGAAATCTGTTGGGCCACTGTTCAGCAAGGAGTGCAGAACTCCTGAGGACACAGAAAAGTGGAGAGGTACACACCCTCCCTTCAAACAGAAAAATGTGTTTGAGAATGGGAAGTCTTGGTTCTTGTCCATGTGCTGGAAACTGCTTCACAACACTTCCCTGAGAAGCAATTGAATAAAATGCCTCTGCAGCACTGGAAACAAGACAGAGGACTCCTTTCCCAAGGGGATATTTAAACTTTTCATTGGAAAAGATTTAAACTTGTCATTCGACATATTTTGTCAGCAACGATTTTATTACTCATTGGCTATTAATCATGGGCCTTACTGTGGCATTCATATTTCAAGTCATTAGCCTTTTATATTCTGGCAAAAATGTAGTAGATCTGTAAGAGTGACTGTTCCCTGCTGTTGAGAAAGCCATGGCATCATAAAACTTGAGCAGCCTTGCACTAATGTAATCAATCTACTAAATGACAGCTATATTTGAAATACAGTGTCCATGTATAATGCCTCACAATGGAAAGCAAAATAGTGGTAGCACTGTTGTGCTATGGCTCAACACCAGCAATTTCATGAGTTTCTTGTGTGAAACTACTTCCATGCTGCACACCCTTCTTGAAGGTCTGTTCCCTCAGACTTGGTGGTGCTTATCAAACACCAAATGGTGTACTGGGCACATAGCATTTTGATGTCAGGTTTGCATCCTAGCAATATGACAACCACATCTTTTTATTTATTTTTTTTAAATTACATTATGTCTTAGATATGAAGGGTAAATATTTGCCACTGACTTTACATCCAGTGAATGTTTCCTGCAAGTTTTTTTGCTGTGTCAAACAAAGACCTGTGAAACCTGAGTCAATTTATTTTGAAGTTTTTTATGGTGATACTGACTACAAAGACAACAGCCATCCTAGGGGCATTGCATACATTCATCTGT
The DNA here is from genome assembly GCF_963662255.1 of Cinclus cinclus. Lineage (NCBI taxonomy): Eukaryota > Metazoa > Chordata > Aves > Passeriformes > Cinclidae > Cinclus > Cinclus cinclus. The sequence continues at coordinate 52,787,604 of NC_085047.1, forward strand.
CCTCTTGTTTGAGAATGAAGAATTAATGTCTACAGGACACAGTCACATTTAGTATGGGATTTGACTCTGAGTGAATATAAATGCAGATTAAATTGGGGTAAAAATGTTGACAAGACTGCATTAGCAACATGGAAAGAACAAACCTTTTGTAGAGCTAGGAATTTCCCAATACACTTTTAAGGTCCTTGTAAATTACTATCTAGGCACAGCTGAGAACATCAGTCTACATTCCTGCTGAATTTTCCTAATTCTTAAGTATCTGATTGAGTGCAACAGTGGCTTTATGAATGACCATTCTGCAAATTTTTTCCCCAAACATCAAACATCTTGCTTGATGGAAAAATAAAAGCTCTTGCACATTGCTCAAACTTGTGCAGTGATATTATCCATTAGATTTGCACTTAGTAGCAAAGACAGTATTCTCCCCAAAGTAATCACAGTGCATAATAAAGCTTATTTGAAGTGGGGAGTATAATTGCCTGCTGTTGACTGCACACCTACAGAACTATAAGCCTAATACTTGCATTGATAGAGAATATCTCAGGAGGAGAAGAGCTAAAACCCCAGGACCTTTAGTGCAGCCTGCAGGCAGGGTAATTGGGGTCCCAGGTAATTGACAAAATGACTTCATATTCCCTGTGAATGTTTGCTGTTCACAGCGAGGAGCTTCTATTCCAATGTATTAAAATCTTTCGTCCTACCACTGGAAAATTCAGTAGAGGTTTTTAGAGGGTAATTAAATTATCATGCCCATCTTCCAGATTAGGGCTAGACTGATTTACTGTATAATCTTGAGTAAATAAGGGGTAGCCAGGAATAGAAAGAATGCTTCATTATTTTACAACCCAGAGCAATCATTACATGTGAAATTAGATTCCTGTAACCATGCAGATCTGTTCAAGGCACTCCTGAAATTCCTTTGTGATGGGCAAGGGTGCACACAGCAAGATCACTCTTCCCTCACTACTTTCTTCAAAACCTTTCAGTACTGGAGGCAGAGCATCCATGGTTTCAGGGAATGGAGTGAGCCTTACACTAAATTTTCCTTCCTTCAGTCTTCTCAGTGTAGGATAAAATCCCATTCTCTTGCCTCTGAATGATTGTTCTGGGGCACCTGAGCAATGACCCCGCATTTGGGAGTCTATCATGATCCTCTTCTACTTGCTGGAAAAGGGAATGTCCAGGATATGAAGTTAACTCTTCCCTGATTCTCATGAGGCTTAGGAAGGCCCTGGCAAGTATGTGAAAGACAAACATCACACATGTAGACAAAATGGTGAGTAACATCTCCACTCTGCAGTACTTCTGTAGCATCTGACAAATCACAACATTCCTTATTCTTTGTTTAATACTTAAAGATGAATGGCTCTATTAAGTTGTCTAGCTCTATTTATTCATTTTGGTAAACAGACTTTTTCAGTAATTTGTTTGATAAGTGAACTGAAAAGGTCCAGATTTCTTCTGCCATGGGATTACTATAGGCAGATATGAGTGTGAGTGCAAGAATTTCAGAGGTGTCATGGAAATTGAGGTAATACATGAAAACATGAATAGTGTATGCAGAAGTTGCTTAAGTCTAATATATTCTTGTGCAGTCAACCATTCTTCTTTTCTAGCTTTCTAGCAAATACTGGAATGAAATTACTTGCTGTCTCCTTTATGAGAATAATTTTTGTATTTGTTCTTTTTGTAGTGCCCTTGCAGTACTCCTGCAGAAATGGGCTATTTTTCATTCTGTTCCTATTCTTAGGAAGCATTTTATTGAAAAAATAAATTGTCAAGAATGGTAAACTTAGACATAACATCAGAAAACATTTTTGTGAGACCAGAATTTTACTGTTTGATTGAAAACCAGTAAAAGTTGTTCTAACCTCATCTGCATTTTGTCTTTCATTATCACAAAACCTTCTACCAGGGGAGAACCTAGCCAGACTTGTAAAACAACCAAAGGGAGAGCTGACAGTTGATTACCACTTCCAAAAAGTATGACTTGGCTTAAAAACTGGAAGATGGCCATGGATATGGTTTTGGTTTTTTGGCAGCAAGATATGGAAGTTATCAGCAGTTCTGTTGTTGAGATCTTAAATGGCAGAACTAGTCAGCCAAAAAGAGTTAGAAATTCCTTGTGGTTTTGAACTTTTTCCTAGTTTGACAGTAGATGACTGAGAGTATGCAGTGGGTGGTTTATGGCAGCCTGTGCAACTAAAGCTGTAGTGTGGCTACAGGGTGAAGCCTGTTCTTGACATAATTAGCTAGACCTTTCTCTACTCTACAAAGATAGGAACATAAGGATTAGTCCCACATGTGGAAGGCAGCTTTCCAGAGACTAGGAAAAGCGAATTTGCCAAAACCATTTGCAGAACTCCATGATTGTTCATCATCCTGTGGTTCAAGCACCTCTTCTGATCTCCAGTCCAAAAGCTGACACTCAATATTTCCTTTTGTTTTGTAATGGGATCCTTATACAGCTCCAGACTAACCTCAGATGAAACACCAAAACATGGCAAAAAACCACGTGGTAATGCCACAGTTCATGTCACCTCATTCTTCAAGAATATTGCATAGAATGTGCCAGCAACAAAGGCTTGGATTCAGTCTAGAAATTGAAGTTCATTTTGATAAAACACCAAATTGATGAAAATCCAATGAAGGAAAGTGATCTTGACAGCATAGCATGAAGAACCAAGGAAGGCAGAGCCTGACTGATGCCAAGGGGTGCACCTGAGGGGAAGCTAAGGTCATGTAGGCAAGAAAGATCACCTGTGGCTAAGCCATTTTGGAAGGATGTTTGTTTGGTTTACAGCTGCTTCTTGAACACCAAAGAGTGTTCTGGTCCTTGGAAGACTAAGCCCAGCAAGTAGGACTGGAACAGTTTTGCTTATTCCTTTTTTACACCAGAGAAATACCTAATTATGCAGCCAGGGCAGTTGAGCAGATCCATGAACGAACAATTAAGTAGATTAAAAAACATCGAGGGAAATGGAGGCTAGTTAGGACTTTCTTATCTGATGGATCTCTTAAATGAAATCATATTCTAGCACACCCCTCTCAGCTATGATCTCACAACTATTAGTAATGCTTGGTCGTATGAAAATATAATTTCTTTCCCAGGAAGAAACAAAGGTTTGTCTGTAGCTTCTCCCCTGAGCCTTGATGACCCCTTGGGCTTGTGTGCTTAAGACTCCCTGATGTGCTGTTTGACAGCGCAGTAGGCACGACTGGGTAGCATCCCATTCTTAACCTCTGAATCCCTATCCCAGAATACTAGATAACTTATGGTCCAGCTGGCAGGGTGCAGCTTCCAGCAGTGCTGGAACACTACTTTAATTCATGCCCCTTGAGCTATTACAGACATGCCACTGCATCCCTAAGAAACACACACGAATCATAATTAAGGTTAGATGTTATTTTAAGTAATAAACACTAAGATACAGAAATTTCACTGCAGCCTTCTGTCTTTCTCTGTCTCTTCATTTCAACTATTTTTAGTTTGCAGTTAGCATTAGGACTGTGGACTCAAGGAACACTTGGACAATAGATACATAAATAATTATGGATAGGTCTCCAGAGCCTTAAACATTATCAGAGAATTCAAGTTAAATACTGGCTGGTACTATTCCATGGCTTGGAAATACAAGCTGTACTTATACATATTGCTACAATTTTATTTCCCATGGTGAAAACCTAACCTCAACATTGGTGGTAGTGGAAGGGTCTGCACAGAATCTTCGAGAATTGCAAATTGATGTATTACTGAATGCAATTCTGCAGAACTGATGCCATCTTCTATGTCTGCTTATACTTCACTGCAGTGAGCTCTGAGTACTTTACATTGACTGAAATAGATTAAACCTGTGGGATTACTCATTTAAGAGTTATCCTGCCTTGTGATAATGCTGCAGTGTTGCTGAAACCTGTTAAGAGATATTAGCTGCTAGAGTTGTCACAGAAAACATATTGCACATCCACAGACACGCCCAAGAGTAAAAAGAAAGTTTTTACTGTTTTTCCAACTGATAATTAAAATGTGAGTTAAAAAATAGCTTGTAAGGATAAAAGCTAAGTGCCTATCAAGGGATATTGCATAGCTAGTGCTTTGGGTTGTGATACAAAATAGTAACAGTAAAGAACTTGTGTAAACTACTGAACATTTTCTAGTAACTTGATTTTTTTTGCATGTGTTTTTCAAAGAGGACTCTTTATATTGTTGCCTTTTGAAAAAATCTCTTGTGAAGTATTAGTAAAGTGGTGCAGAAAAGTAAGGTTTTTATGCAGATATACAAAAGTTTGGGGTTTTTTTAAATTTAAATCTCTACTTATAAAAGCACTGCCTAAGCAGACATTGACGTTGGTAAGAGTGTTGCAGAATTACCATGTAGACTTTCTCCAGACTCTTTCTTTTGTTTTTATTTTCTTTTCACAGTCTGTGAGAATACTTTGTTTTGAGTCTTTGGAGAGCTGGGTCAGGACACTGAGTAATACAGAAGAATTTCACCTCCTGTAGGTCACCCCTGCAAATGCAAGGCTAGGAAGAAATAGCAAAAGTTAAGACTCCACTGAAATACAAATAAATGTATCTCTGCAACTCTACAAAGAGAAACATCACGACAAGCTAAGCAGAACACTGGTTTGAATGACAGCCTTGGTGATCCGGGAGGCTCTTTGTTTACATTCGAGGCACTTAGTTCTCTACACAGTCTCGGCAATTAAGCAGGCCTGCATCAAATGTGAATCAATCAGCTTTTTTTCCGACTAGGAATGACTGAAACATTCTACTCAAACCTCCCATTTCACGTTGCATCACTTCGTAAAATCAAGCGGGGTCCCTGGAACATGTCAACAGCCAGAGTTGGATTTTTCTTGATGGAGCTCAGTAATTTCAGGGTCTCATTTTGAGAGGGCAACAAGATCTCAGGTCTTGTATAGACTTAAAGGAGGAACTTTAATTTACTCTTCCTGCCCTTGGAAAGTGTACTAGCCTCCAGGTGACAAGTCAGTCTACAAACTTGTGGTAAGTTCACAGCTACCAAAAGGGGAACCCCTCATTTTGCTGCTGCACCCTTTGCCTGCTGGACCATGGAGGGAGTCATTTTAGATCACCAGAATGGTAGAAAACGATCTCAAATGAAAGGGAAAAAAAAAGCAGACATGCAGAAGATAGCATCATGCCATTCTAGTGAGCTGAACTGGCTTGAGGGAGACTCTAAGCCCCACAAGAGGCGTAGAGAGGGAGCAAGAATATTCCCCTTTATAGCTCTGCACAATTAAACCAGTACATCTGCTTCTGAAACAGAACCCAGGAGAATCTTTTCCTGATTCTGGGATAGCTGTGCAACAATTGAGGTGTGTTGAACCTGAAAGAACACACAGCAGAGCAGAGCAAAAATCTAAACCCAAGTGTAAGTTTAAAACATGCTTTTTTAGAGCTTGTGTGTGGTGAGTCCTGGTCTCCTGTTACTGCCTGTGTGTCTTGTACATCATAACCTGCAAACAACTGCATAGGAGCTGAGTATACTACCCAGAAGACATCTGAATGCTACATGAGTGACAGAAGACAAAGCCAACCGCCTTTCTCAGCTGAAGTAAATCTTCCATTTTGCTCTGGCTTTCAGCCTCAGCCCCAGAGCATTCTCCTTTTCTATTTCTCCCCATTTTCCTTCCATCTCAGCTGGCTCCTTCTTTTACTCCAGTTCCGCTTTTATCCCCACTGCAAGGGAATGCATCAGGCTACTATAGAAGCAAGCACTGCAGGTCCCTTCTAAATCAACATATTTTTTGATTCTGTGAATCCACACTGCAGTATGTGTCCTGAGGAGCTGGTATTTTATTCTAGTAATGGCAGTGAGGAGTGGTGATTGATTCTGCAGAATTGAAAGACACACATCTGGACAAGGTAAGAAAATAAAGCCTTTGAAGTCAAACTGAATATATTTTTTTAGAATTTATTCCAGCACTTTATAGAAAACTGAGGTAACCCTAACAGAAGCAAAACTCAACCCAGTGTTACAGAAAGAATAAGAAAAATCACCAATGAATTCACATGTGAAAGTACAACCATACATTGTTAATTCTTTAAAGCTCTTCAAATTTGTACAAGTTTCAGAGAGACAGATTGACTTATTTTGTTGGCACTTCACAGCTACTTTGAAAGCACAAATGAAACTGTTACTGTACTGTAATGCAGTGTGACATTAGTATGAAAGAGTCAAGACCCCTCCCTCAGTCTCTGATCTCATTTGAAGCATGACAACATCAGACTGGCATTACTAATGCACAGGTCCCCAGTGTACACTGGGTCTCGCTTTTGCATGCTCTGAGCTTTCCATACCCTTCACTACAGACCTGTAGATGTCAAGGACTCCTAGCCTTGAGCATACAGCAGTAAGTATATATGAGCAAAATGCATTTACAAAGATGTTTTAAAATTAAATGTGCTTTCTCTTGGACCTTCTACAGTCTGGAAAAGATCTGCAGTTCCATCTCAGGAAAACTATTTCAGCTTCAGACAAAAACATTTGGAATGTCAAGAGACTATTGCAAATTCTGAGAAACAACTTTATGAACATTACTGTTGTAACTCAGTAAAATCCATTAATGTTTCCCACAACACTGAATCTAAACATGCATCAGTGTGAACCATGAATGATAATTCCAAGTTGCAATATGGCCTAAAATTTCTAGATATAACAGAAACAAATAGTTGTGGTCATTCACAACAGAACATTGCACAATGTAGAACAGAGTGCCTCTTTTTAATATGTAAAAAGAGATTCCAAATATATGATGAGACAAAAGCAGATATATTTATTTGAATGAATTTATAAGACACGTTCAAGCTACTATTTAATAAAATAAAAACTTGATTACCACTTAAGAAAATCTTTTTGGAAATGCTTTCTTTTCCCCAAATGTAGAAAATCTCTGCTGACAATCTTATAAAACATACACATACTGCAAAAACAAAACATACAAGAGCAATGAAGAATTACCTCAGCTTTCACCACCACTTCACTTGATTGAAACTGTTCTTATGTTCCATTAGGCATAATAATATATTTGGAAAATGTAAATAACCTAATTACATTTTTTTGCTTCAAGCTTCCAGGCACCAGTCATATACCGCAGTCGTATAAAAAGAAGATCCCTGCCCATCTGCAGCCAGCTCCAAAAGGGAACTAACTTAGAACCTGTGATTAATGAAGAAGAAAACCAGAATGACATTGTTAGAAAAAAAATGAGCACTGGCACGACACACATTTAAGCAGTCATGAATCTCTGCATTCTCAGCACACTCAGCCCCAGATTTTAGATCTTTACATTAATAAAAATGTTATATTTTGAAAGCAATTGCTTTCTGGTAATTACATTATGCCACAGGTGGGACACTCTGGTTTGCAAGAAGCATAGTCATTCCATGTATGTGACAAGATGTGCAGTGCTCTCTGTGACAAGTCTTTGTTCAAGTAAATGGAAACCTGAACACCAATAATTAAGCAAATGATTTGTCCAGCAACTTTGGAGAAGAGGCCCATCAGCTTGTTTTACAACAACAATATGAAGCTGCCAATCTTCAGGCAAGGCAAAGAACCCAACTTGGTTAGAAAACCTTACTTGGTTAAAAAACCAAGCCTTCTGCCATCTCTGCTAACATTTGTGTTAGGCGCAATGTACACATGGAGCTGCACTGAAAGGAAACATTTCTAGTAAAGTTGGCTCAGGACATTTTCTACTTGCATCTGTCATCATTGCTACAGTTCATTATAATTTCTGTTGTTCAGGGGTTGTGCTGAGGAGATTAAAAGAAAGATAAAAAAACATGAGAAGGGCAAAAAAATAGAGTAACTGCATCTGATGGGGGGGAAGTGAGCCAAATCAAGTGGTACCTCTTAAGCTGGCTCTGCACTGATGAACTATGCATGGAGCTGAGTAGCAGAGACCTCCTTACACGTCTGAAACAACATCACATCTTAAGAAGAGATGGTGCTCTAGAGGAAGCCTTAATGGCTGAGAATTTTGGAAGGCAAGATGCAGTGAAATGGAACTGAATCAGTAAGTGATAATGGTCAGACTCCCTTCACAGTGTTTTACAATTGCACTAATTTATTAACAAATTACAACAAGAGGACATGCCAAAGTAGTGTTTTGTCCTATCAGTGTAACTCCTTACTTTTGTCTCCAGTGGGACTGCAGAGCTTCTCTGTCATGCTACCCCTTTATGCAGTCTTTCTGTACCAAGCCATGGCAGTAGGTTTGCAAGGACATGGCATTCAATATTTGTATGGAAAGATGGCTGCGTGCTATCAAAAGCGGGTAAATAGGGCAATAACCTTGTTACTCTGGATTGACATGTCAGCAATCTTATAAAAACATGAACTATCTCCCTACCTTCTATTTCAGTCCAGTTGACAGCAACTTCTGCTATAGGTATTTTGATGCGCTGGGCTATATAAAGAAGCTCCACGTCAAACGCCCTGAATAAGAACGGGAAATACCAAATATAATCACACATACTCCCAGAAGAAAGACAGTGGAAATGTTAATTAAATGATTATTCAGTTATGCAGTTGCTACCAATGCTCTATGGGTCAGATACAAATGGATGGGAAATTAATTTTCCTGACTAAACATCTCAGAACACAGCCAAAATACAGACAACAATAACAATACTTCACTGTGTCCTATTTTTGAAGGTATAGATGACTCTGTGTTCAGCCCTCTGCTTGCCTTTCATTCTGTCATAATCACAATTTAAACATTTTTGAAGACCATGAAGACCAAGCAATCAAATGCAAAGCATCACTCCACATCTCTAGTATAGTTTCATCAAAGAGAACATCTACCTGCCGTTGCTTTATGCTGATCTGCTGGGTGCTCCTTTTACTTTCTCAGTCAAGGAACTCAAGGAGGCAGCATAGAAGTGAGAAATCATTTATGTTATCGTGCACAACAGAATCCAAACAACAGTTAAGTGAGCACTTAATGCACAACACAAAATCCCTCTTGAGAGACTTGTCTTTTTTGTTGGGTCAATTTTTTGCAGGTTGTGCAGCAAAATGAATTGGGACAGTGATCCTGCTCTGTCAGGTGCTCCTTCCTGCTCACTTTGTCCAGAATACACCTTAATCCTCTCAGTTCTCTGCACAGAGAATTGTCTGTTTCATTCCTGGAAATGCATTCTCAAGTGGGCCTTCTGGCTCTGAAACCCCAGACTTTTGATATTCAACAAGTAGTCTGGCAGCTTTTAATGCTCGTTTAAAAATCAGCATATGAAACTGCCAGTAGCTACTACTGGCAGGGTTGAACATAAATAACAATTACGAAGATTCTGGTGATTTGTCTGGTTATTCTTGTTGCTAAGTCCAAGACAGTTTTCTTTTGAAATGAAAGAAAATCTTTTGCCACTGGAGGAAATGTATGTATTAAAGGGTTGCTTGAATTCATGTCTTTGGTAATTCCATTTAACACTAGAGAAAAGATGGAAAGGAACAGACAAGGTGATCAAGAGCAGGCAGAAGACACACTTTAGCAAGTTTCTTGCTAAGTTCAGATGTTATTTCCTTCTACTTCAAGCCACCTTATCCTTTTAAGCAGCACATTTCTGTAAAACTATTAATAAATTCAACAACAACAGCAGTCCACTGAAATGCGCACGCAGGTCTGACAGGTAGGTTCCCACTGAAGTACAGACCACAGCAGGCTGGCTTGCTGGTGGAATCACAGGCACACAAAGACCTGAACTCGCGCTCTCCGTGTACATGACAGGAGAGCCACTGATTCCAAACAGGACAGCATTAAAACAAGCAAAGGCAGTACAGATTGATGTTATCTACAGAGACTAAAGCTATTGTGTATAGGGAATTTAGAGCTACTTTGCAAATCTGATTTTGATTAGGACACAGGCCTTCTCATTGTCACCAAAGAAGTTACAAGAATAAATTATTTTTTTAACTCAGTGAACTAAATCTGCTCCAAGCAGCCTTGTCATTTCACTGCTTGCTTTACATGAGGGTTGAATACTATTTTATTAATCACTCCGTAGTCTCTTCTACTGAAGAGGTATTTAATTTTTTGCTGACATTTTACATTTGTGAGCCAAAAACCCAATGTATTCACCTTTGAATGTTTATGAATCATGTGTATTAAGACTAAATCTAATTTTGTAATACTACTTAAATGACTAAAAATCTTAAGAGATGCAGAATAATTGCCTGATGAATTAGACTGTATGAGCTGCTCTAAAAGTATTACATAAACTATTAGCTTAGTGAACTAATAGTTATTTGCAGTAATTCCTGTGGACAACTGATTACTGGAATGTCAGCACATACATCACAGAAGAACAACATTAAATAGTTCTGTGAACTAGAGGGCTCAAAGCAAGAGATTAAAAGCACAGGAATTAATCAGGTTGAACACTAATATCATTACATGTGGCTGCCATTTGGGTAACGGTGAACATATCCTGAAATTAAAAAAACTATTCAAGGCTGAAAGGAGAATGACTTCAGTAGAATACCACCAGGTAACCATTTTTCATCCCTTTTCCCCACCACCTTTCAGTATACCAGAATGGTTAGTGAGGGAAGACAGACTGCAGTGTGCTCAGTACACTGACAGCAGCACAGCCATACTCCAGACCACCAGATCCAGATGGTACAGGAGACCCATACAGAAGCTTCCACAGCAGCAGATGAGCTGTAAGTGCAATTCATGTGATTTGCTGCAAAGCCATTAGTGAGCAGTTAACCTGGGACAGAAGTGCTCCTAGGAACAGCAAGCTGTTATTCACACCATGTACTTCATTCTGTCCAGAATACCCAAACTTGGCTCCAGCCTGAAAGAATTCAGGTTCCAATCTAAATACCCAGAGTCAGCCAATAATCTATGATTTGAACAATTTCCCCATCTATTTCTAATAGTGGCTCCATGATGAGGTAATTACCACGAACATGTAATATAAAATAATGAAAAAATTCTTAAAACAAAAAAAAATGCGGCTGTGTTTTGCTTAAGTAGCAATTTAAGACAATACTGGCTAAAATGAATTTAAAAACCAAGCTGGTAGGTATTTAATTGAATTCAGTCTTTTAAAACCAAATCCTTAAGATGGTTGAGCTTACAAAATATCTATCCTTAAAAATTATTCTGTATTTTAAAATTGCACTAAGATTCTTTTTCTGGTCCAATACTATTTGTTTCAAAAAACAAAATCAGGCCTTCATTTATAATGTTTTAACTGGAATTTATGAGTTTTGTGCATCCAAGATATGTTTTCCCAGTAAACTCTTAGAGAAAACAGCCAGTGGTCAAAGAGGTCTAACAATGAAAAAGGATGCCAAGTGGGCTAGATTGCCAGAACTGCCCTAGCTGAACTTGGGCTTTTGAAAGTCCACATGTCAGCCAAGAGCAGGACTTTGTAGAAGACAAAACAGACACATTTAAAACAGCAAAAGTATTTTTGCGTTGATTAGACACGCATAAACAATTCTACTTGCCATGCACAAAACGAGGAAAAAACCAGTTCATTCCACTGCTTGTATTGGTCTACAATGGGACAAAAATGGGAAAAAAATCCCTGTAGCGATATGAATGCTTATTTTTCTCTAATTTTTATATAGCAACTCATATTTAGAGATTAGTGACAAACTGGATAAATAAATATTATTTTTTATATTGCTCTTCCCCAGTTTTAAATGTGAAACAGCATGCCTTGTTCAGTGCACAAGGAAATTTTTCTAGATAAAAGTAACAGCAACAACTTGATCTGCTTCATTGATCTGTTGGCTTGTACAATGCCATCATAAATTTCCACTTCATAAAAATACGCCAATCAAACCTAGGACTAGAACTACATTTTGAATTTCCCGTCCTTTTATCATAAAGGTATGACTGTAATTGCTATGTCTAGTATTCCTAAAGATAGATATTTTCAGGCTGGAAGAAATTTTATCTTGTTTTTTTTTGTTGTTGTCAGAAGAAATCAATGATCAAATTTAGGATGGGAAAACTTGGCCAGTGAGATCATTTAATTTTCCAGTATTTCTCCTGTGCATCAAAATTTAACATGAACAGTTACATTTTTCAGGTCAAAACTGGAGATGCAGAACTAGACCTTCTTTTGTAGCCTGAAGTGAGTAATTCCAACTGTCTCTGTTATGTTTTTATAATATCTCTTTTAATTTTCTTTTAAGTTTTAAATTAAAAAATCTGCTCCATCCATTTCGGAAAAACAGATTAGCTGTGTAATCAAATTCAGAATCTAAAACACAAAGCATATGCTCTCTGTTCAAAGGGCTGCTTTCATTTCAAACTAATGTCAAAACTTTGATATTTAGAAAGTAAATTTCAAGAATGTTTCGTTTATATTCATATATACACTGCCAAAGGATAGTTAAACAAAAAAGACAATGAGAACACTCACCATAAAAAGCCAGTTTAGTATTCAAGCATTATTTCTTAGTACTGAATATATAAACAGTTTGTAGAATCTATTAATTTTCAAATGCTTTCTAAAATTTAGGGTTAGATTAAAAATATTTTAGGAAATAGCTTGGTCTCTCTTTAAAAAGTGTTATGTGATCCTTATTGCCATAATATAAAACTCTATTTATCCTTGTATGCTTCAGTTTCAAGACTTCCTAAATATAAGCATCCATAAATCAAATTCAGCACTGCAAGAAGAGAAATCTGGTCTGTTTTCTTGTATTTTTAATATTAAAGAGGTGATATTCACATCAATGTCCACTGGAGTGGAAAAAGCATGATGAAAGCATAAAGAAGTGAGGGTCTAAGCAGGTGGGAACTATTAGATAGCTGATTTTATAGCAATTTTATAGTAACGTCATGAGGAAACATGTTATGCATCAATTTTTGTCCAAGTATTTTTTATAAGCATTCACCTAGCACTGTAGTACCCCCACAAATCCAGCCCTGACTAAGCTTGAGCACACAGGACATGATCTGCTTTGTGCAGAAGCCTGGTACTCATTCCCTTCAGCAGCTCACTACGTGTTCCAGTGCAGCAGCTGGGGAGCCCTGGGCAGGCTCCAGGAGCAGGGTGCTTAACTCAGATGGCTTTTATCCTATTAAATTCAGCAGCCACCTCCATTATTCCCAGAACATCTGAGCAATGACCACATGGAACTGAACACTCCTTCAAGTACCTAACAGACCTGCACCCCACTTGTGGGATTTTAAGTTCCAAAGAGAATCAAATAATTACCTTGGATGTCAAGTAGCTCCAATGCAGTGAGGCAGAAATGGAAATGAATCCAGATTTCAGAGCCTCTTATCCAGTACTAAGATAGTGGTTTCTCTGATACCCCTTGCTGATGGTTTCAGCATGAACAAGTTTCTCTGTGACCAGGTGGGGACTCCACAATGTTTCAAGTCAGCAGAAGTACAATACCACTTACTGTTTCTTAGTCTTCTGCTTCCATACTATTATAAGTACAGAACCCCTATGGCACAATGTCGAACCAGTCATTTTACATGTGTTATGCAAGAAAAAGATATCAGGGGCCAGATTTGCTTAAAGTAGGAAGTTTCCAGCATTGACCTGTTTCAGATTCTGACACAACTATATTCAAAGAAATCCAACGCTATGGGATGAATGTTTGCTGTCCCTATATAATTTCCAATGGCAATTACTCCAACTGTTTGTACAACACTGACATTTCACTTAGGACTACCATTTCCCTGAATATATGCACTCACTGCTCATACCTCCCCAACTCTCAGTTTATTTCCAGATCTTATGAGTATTAACTGGGAAAGGGATGATACTTGGATTTGTGCACTGACAGGCTATCTTCCAGTTACACATGCTGAACGACTAACTGCGGAGTGAAAAAGTAACTTTTGAGACCTTACATTTTTTTATTCTGCAGTGGCAATAATCTGAGTTTCTCTCCTCTAAGACAGTTTAATTTTCCACAAACCTTGCCAAAGCTTTTGATCTTGAAATCTCTACTGTTCTGTCAGATTTGATTTAAATTAGCTAATCAATATAAAAAAGAAGCTGGGTGAACACAGAGACTGTTGACTGACAGATGAGCATAAAACTAGACAATACACTGCCAGTTTGAGCAGAACTAAACCAAATTTTAAAAAACACAAAAAACCTATGGCTGTTTTATGCAAACTTGTGACTTGGAATTAACTGAAGAGCTTCTTTCATGGAAGAATTTGAGTTGTTCTTTTCTTGATACACAAAACAAGCATTCTTCATCACTAACCAGTACATTTCAGAAAAACAGAAAAACACACAGTGGATTAGTTTATGGATTACTGTAGATAAAAAAGCAAGAATAGAAGGCTTATCTAGTGGCACATACAAGGCACAGTGAACTAAGACATGAAGATCTTGTACGTTCCACACCAACTATATCAATACTATAAAATGTTAGCAATATCCCTTTTTCATTGCTTCTATTCCTGGATAGTGGGGTACAGAACAATTGTTTATACTCTTTCATTCCTTTGGTGCTAGATAATTGAAGTGGCAGAAGAAATCTTATTTTTACCCAGAAAATACTTTTTATAACCAGTAAGCCCAATTACAAAAAAATCCTTCAGTTTAAAAAAGAATAAAATTTAAGATTTAATTTTTACAGCTGAAACTGATTATCCACATTTATTTCTTTCAGTTTTCTTCTTGAAGTGCTTAATTTATAAAGTAAAGTTAAATAAGGCAGTTTTGAGATGTGCACTTCTGGGCCTAATGTATGAATTGAACCATGTATTTAGAAAATCCCTGTAAGTGAAATTTACAGAGCTTTATGGATCAAGACTGGGTTTGGAGGTAGCAGCACAAATCATACTTCTGGCTCAGCCAGAACCCTATAATCTCCTTCAAGGCAGTAAGCAAACCACTTGGGTGGGGAAGTGAATTTCTGACGATGCTGTTCTGACAAAGCATTCAATGCAGCAACAGCTCTGCATCCCACACGAGATTCATGTGCCCAAACACAACATTTGCAACTGCAGTCTGGAGGGGCAGTACAGCTGTCAAAGCTCAGCCTAAAATGATACACATTGGAATCGACTAGGACTGTAGGATTGCACACATTTGTGCATGGGAACATTGTTCAGCAGTTCTGTTCCCTACCAAACAAGTGGAAGCCCATGAGAGATTTCCCTTAATGAAGACAACAGTTTAAAGACGTTTGATTACACCTAATTAAACTACCCCTTTTTAGCAAAAATTGTGGCATAGAAAATTTACAGAAATTATAGTATTTGTGTGAATACAGTGCTTCAGTCCTATAATAGTAGTCATGGCTCTATCACTCACATACAGGAACTGTTCTACCTAAATTACAACTAAAGGAGCTCTCAAGTAATTAAAAGACTACACATAATTTTCTGTTGTCTTAAATTAATGGCATCTGTCAGTGGTCCTCACATAAAATACATTAGCAAGAAAATAAGTAAAGAATTAGCTTTCACTTTAGAGTCCTCAGCAATTACAAACATCTTATCAGATATTGATTTTACATAAAATACATTGGTTAAGCAGTACTGAATTGTAATGTATTAAAAAAAAACGCTGATAAGAATTTTGAATACTCTTAACATTCTGTATCATAATAACAGCTTCTCTCCCTTTCTTACTCTGCTTGCATGGCTCATATCTGTAGAAGTGGAGAGGACTCTCAGAAATTGGGAGTGAATTACAGCACCATGAAAAATTGTTAGTTTGAAATTTCTTCTGGAGGTGAAGAAAAAAGATTTATTGGGATTTTCAGGTTTTTGAGGCCTTTTCCCTCTTTTTTCCTCTCCTCTTTCCTAATCAATTACCATTTCCTCTGACAAGGCAGAACCAAAATATCCTACCTAGAATTACATACATCTTTTAAGAAACAAGAATAAAATTGAATAAAGAATAAAATTAAATACCCAACTACTTTCCTAAAATGTATCTTAGTAAGAACACAGAACTTCTAACAATTACCAGGATACTTTAACATAACAAGAAATCAAAGCTGCCATGCAAGCAATACTATAATTGGCTAAACTGTGCAGCTGGGATTTGTATATCACATGCTTCATCATAGCTGCAATACTAAAATTACTTTTTCAAACCCATGTTCAATTATTACAAAACACCACCAACAAAAAAAGGAACAATTTACCAGCGTTCTATGTGAAGGTTTGAGAAAGTCTGCAAGGCAGCTTCTCTGGTTAGAAGTTTAAATCCGCACTGTGTGTCCCGGATCTCTTTGACACACAGAAACCACACCAGGAAGTGGAACCCATACATGAGCAGAGTTCGGAAGTAAGAGCGCTGTGGACAAAAGGCAACAAGTGGTTTTATTTGAGTGATGAGTGAAGTGCTTCAAGAAAGCTGCCTTACAGGACAGCGACTCTGTTTTGTGATAGCTTTAAAAGTTTGTAAACTGCTTGTATTTTGCACTGGAATGAAAGCATAACTTACCAATTGTTACAGTCAAACAAAATTTTGGCTGAAAGGGAATGATTTTGATCTAGGGAAAGACTTGCCAGTCGTGTATAGTCTACGATAGGAGAAATCAAAGTTCCTTTTTCTCCTCTCCCTAGTTCAGAGCAGTTTTTCACTCTTCTTATTATGCCTTATTAAGTACAGCAGGAACCTGCACCTGGATTTCAGATAATTAATGTAACAGCAATAGTATCTTCTGCATGATTCTTTGTAAGCATAAATGGACCAAGTGAAAAAGAGGTCTAAAGTAAAGGCTGTTGTGCAAGACATCTCATTTGTATTTCCAGCAATGTTACAGTCATCTCTTTTGTTCTTTTGCTTTCACAGATATATTTTATATCTCTGATAAATGTTCCCAGCCTACTCTTTGGTTACATACAAGTTACACACAAGATGTTCTTGACACCATAATCATACAGATAATTTTGTCCATGGACTGCAGAGGCTGGAGTCTGGATTTGCAGAGGTCCCTCTTAGTCTTTTACTCAAGACAGTTCCTAAACCAACTAGAACTGTGATCCAAAAATTCCTTCTGAACTCACTGCTGTTCTCAAGCTAAATTTAAGTGATTGTATCTAAGCCATATATCACGTAAAATCTTCAGGAGCCAATGATTCAACTGTTAAGTGTCTCTGGGTGATAAGACATGCCTTTAAAACCAACAATCTAGAATGTCACTTGTAAAACAGGGAAGATGCTTGGCTTATTAAATAATAGCCTTTGGCTCAGGGAAAACCGAATTCATAGCTTGTGCCTTTTGAAAAGTGCTCCTGCCCAAGGTTAATCGTGGATCTGGTGTGGCTTCTTTGGCTCTTTTGGCTCTTGTGACACTAGGCTCTCATCAGGGCCAGAAGGGAAGTGCTAAGAGGCTGCATGATTGTCGGACAGTGAAAATGCACTTACTTCACAAAGAGGAGTTCCTGGGTTACACTTATCACTCCTAAGACTATGCAAGTCATAATACAGATACATTAAAGGACATTAACAATTCTAGAGGCAGATCAGAATTCTTGATGTACTGATACTGAATGCAAGGGTGAAATTCTGGTCTTAATAAATTCAATACAGCTGCTTATCACAGCTTCATTCTACCTATTTATATGCCCGTAAGTCCAGAGAGAAATCCCAGCATCTAAAAGATTGCTCTGTAACTTTTTTACACCTATTGCACTATACAACAGTCTTGTCCCACTACAGTAAAAGCAGTCTTTCCACTCTGGTCTAGGGACAACTGGGTGATGAAACAAAATGGGGTACACATTTCAAGCAAATCAGTACTACCTAAGCAGTTTGCAGATTGCTCTATTAAACATTCAGAAATATGGGGAGAGCAGGAAGCAAATGATGAACACATCCTAAAAACTGTACTTTTGATGAAAAGATGAAAGTTCTGTTTGAATTCTTCTCCCTAATGTAGCAAGACCTTCAAGAAACATGAATATACTGAAAGAAGTCTGTCCACATTCAGTGCTTGACCACGCAATGAAACACTTTTTCTGGACTCCCCTTTATCAGCTACATATTCACCCTGTAGTAGTTCCTGGTTTCTGATAATGATAAAGGTTTTTTTCTTGCTGGGTTGTTTCTTTTTGTGAGGATGCATGCAACATGTATTTGCAAGATCTCAGGAAGAATGAACCACTCCAATACTATCTCATAAACCAAAAGAAAAAAGGTACAGATCTACCAGGGGCTGAACATTATCAGCATAACTTCTTTTGAACTTCTGTAATTATTTTAGTAGTTGTGTATATATCTTAGAATAAATTCAAGTACTAACCATCAGTATAAATAAAGCTTACTCTTGAGAACATTCACCATGATGAGCACATCCAATGACACTAAAAAATGAGCCCAGCAATGTGTCTGGTGCAATTCAAGTTCCATGCCTGTGCTTTGTCAATTACTGTCTGCCAAGACATCAGAAAATCAGATGCAAGATAAGGCCTTGTGCCTGTGCATCACTGTTTATTATACAAGAGTCACACATAGAACAGTACTGTCTGTGTGTTCAAGACTCAAAAATTTTACTATGAGTAATAGAGAAGACTTAAACCACTTTCCCATGAATAGATGTACTCTTCAAACAGCTGGCTGCTAATTATCCCCAACTCATTTTAAACAGGTTTCAAGATCTGAAGGCCAAGTTCTTGCACTGGAAGGAAATCAATAATAACAAACCCATCAGCTGTCTTCCATTCCAGCCCCAGTACTGGTTACTAGCTACCAATTCTGTCAGGGTTTAGAAGCTCTGTTTGTGAGGTATTCTGAACTATAAAAATTAAATCCATAAATTGGAACACTAACTGAAATGAGTTCAAAGTGCCTGAAATCTAGAACACATCCTTTGTATATGATGGAGGACATCCTGCATGTATGACAAGCTTTTCCTTATTTTTAGCATCCATTCTTTTACAAATATTGATTATCTAATTGCAAAAGCTGTAGAGCAGAAACAAATAATGGAAATATTTGGTTACTAGTACACAGCAGGAAATGGAAACAAACCTTTGCTATTGAGTCCTTCTCCAGATGAGCTCTAGAACCACAGGAAATTGCCATCCCCTTCTGTACAGGAATATAAATCAAAGAGTTATTACTTAAATGAATATTATTTGAATAGGTGGAATCTTGTGTTGAGAAACATAAAATAAAAAAAAAAACAACTTCAAGGCAGTACACTTCTCTACTTCCTGTAGCTGCACTTCTACTGCTAGGTTTTGAGCCTAAATCAGTCTTCTACAATTAAGAGATAATCTATAGCTTTACTACAATTTGCATATGGTGTATGCAAATTGCCTCAATTTATTCAGGTTCTGGTTAAACTTTACATTGTTTATTTCATGCATACTGCAAATGTGTTTAGCAGCACATGTAAGTATGCAGTAATCCTAGGAACTAAATGTTATAATGTACATTTTCCTTAAATATTGCACAATGGAACCAGTAACAGAATAAAGCACTTTTTGCATGGATGTATCTTCAAACAAATAAAATGTCATGGTATCAGACAAAAATATAACCTCATAATTAAATTAACGTGATCAAAACAAAAGGTTTAACACTATTCTCACTACTGCTACTACTTCTCACATAAAAATCTCTCAAATCTACTCTATTTGTGGCCAATGCTGGAGAACCAGCAGCTGCTGCCACCCTGGTAAGAAAGAGAGTCAGGGTCACACACTGCCCGTTGGGTCCTGAGCCTGTGACTCTTGCTTTCACAGACTGCAACCCCTTCCACAGGTACATCCATCCCACACAGCTCTGTCTGGAAGGCTGCACATCTCATCTGACCCTCTGGGAAACCAGCTGAAAGTACCTCACTCATCTGCATTTAAGCAGAAAATAAACCTCAGTTCTTTCAAGTCAAGCTCCCAAAAGAGCATGACTGTGCAGGGAGGTGTTCTTGTTCCACAGGTTCTGGAATTTTTGTTTACAACAAAAGTTCTTCCAAATACTGTCATTAAACTAAAGACCCTGAGAAAAGAACACCTGTATAAAAGAGGATGGAATTAAGACGCACCCTTAAAGGTATATAGGATGACATCAGATAAAATGAAAAAACAAAACAGTTAACGAAGAAAACTAAGTAGGCATCACATGGTATTTATACAGAACAGAACAACTTCAAATAATTTGAAAGAAGGACAAACAGCAAATAGAATGCTCTGTACTGCCTTGAATTAGGCACAATGGATGCAAAGGAGGTAAGAACTACAGTGAAATCTCCTACTGACAGCCCGTTCTTGAGGCTTCTAGCCTTACACTTAGGTCTTCAGACTTCCACCTATATCTTCAACTGGATCTCAAAAAATTTGAAGAGAACTACAAAAGTCTGTCTTGTGTATTAAAGTATGCATGTGTATTGAAGTAAAAGCATGAGAATTTATACTCACAGGCCATGGCCGGAGATTCTTTAGACCTTCTTCTACTTTTTCAATATCTGCAAATTTTGTAGCTCCATCTGCATCAGCCATAAGAATCTTTTGTCCCCGAGAACTAAAGACACCCTGCAATGAAAATAGTCAATAAAAATATCAACACCTTTGAAATCAATTATTTGTCATAAGCCAGGTGCAAGACACTCCAAAAACCTAATGTAGTAACAAGACAGTTATGTCTCAGAGATTCCACACAACAGGTGAGTCTTAAGATTCTGCTACTAACAATAGTTCACCTATTTATAAGGTAGTAACATCTATAGACTTCACATTCTGAGTGTCCACAGTGACAGACAATGCATGCACATGAAAGGCTAACAATCGTTCTCAGGAAAACCTAAATCCAAAAGTCAACAAGTTGCTACAGTCAGCTCTAGAGGGGAGCATGAAGAAGCAGTGATTAGCAGTTGCCACTGCACTGGATGGCTTTTCTTTGTCATGTGAGCTACAGAAAGGAGGATGCAGTGCGAGTTTTTCCCAACACTGTCTCAAGAAAATTCAAGAGCTATTTCTCAAAACTAATTTAAGATTAAGTCTCAAGTCACAGTATCACTGCAAAACATTTGTGATGCACAGGTTCCACAGCTTATTTTGCCATATGCTTGGTCAGAAACATTTCATAATTTTTGAAGGGGTCCAGACAGGAAAACAATTAGCAGTGGGTGTGACAAAAATACTGCTGCAAGCAAACATGCATGTGTCTGGAAAAGCCTGTCAAGGAAGCAGCTGTACACACATCCACTCTACACGATGCATTGCAAAAGTATATCACACAGAAAATTGTTCTCCTTCTCTTGGAATAACTTCAAAATTGTATCTCTTATAATAGTTCCATAAATTCTAATATAATGTTCTCTCGATTTCCTATAGGTACTCATTTTCCACAAAAAAATAAACTGACACACTAAAGATAGAGCTGAAAATACATGTTAGTGACAATCCATAGGTGATACTGCCCTTTTTCAGAAAAGCAAAGAGTCATTCATTGTAGGAATACGATGTTCATTCTAAATGTGTGACAGCTATTTCATTTTTAGAACATGTTTATGTTTGTCTTATAAAAATACCTCTGTGAAAGCACAAATTGTGCTGCTTTGACTATCGACTGTGGGTGATAGCAGTGGGCTTCAGTAAACATAAACTTTGCTGGATTAATTCTTGTTTATCAGCCATGGTAAAAACCACAGCCATGACCTGGAGAGTGAAGTTTTGTCTACAAAATCTTAACTTTAATCTGTCTTGGTCTTTTTTTGTTGTTGGTTTTTTTTTGGTTGGCTTTTGTAAATATAAGCCTATTGCTAAGTAGAACTAACATGAATATGAAATTCAAGCATTTTTTCCACTTTGAATTCACTAACATGAATATGAAATTCAAGCATTTTTTCTGCTTTGAATTCTCATATTAAAAAAAGTCTTTGTTATTGATCTTTCTGAAAAGACAACACTGCTGTCAAGATCTAAAATAAACTTATTTTGAAAGAAGTTTTTGCTTTAATTTATAGAATCTGTACTCAGTTTTATCATAATAATTTTGTTAATGCATTGAATTCAAAATGTCAATCAGCACAGTTTTATCTTCTGCATATTTGGGCACACATAGTTCAAACAGAGAAGTAGATGAAAGTATTAATTACCGTCCTGACTGCTCCCCCTTTCCCTCGATTTTTTTCCAAAGATATCACTCGCACTTTGTCACTTCCATATTTCTTGGTGTACTCCTTTGCAACCTGACAGATATACAAAAAACCAGCATAAAACAAAACCAGGAATCAAGGGAGAAATATACATTTGCTCACCCTTCAAAAGAAAATAAATTAATATCACAGAGCCATAACCACTTCAGTCGGCACAAATACATTGCCAGTGTTCACTGGAGTCTGCTTGGGAAAATAAAAAACAGTTCACAGTCAAAACAAGAAGACTGAAGGAACTAAGTAATGTTCAATAAGAGCAGGATATTTCCCTAAACAATTTCAACTCCCATCGTCCCACCTTCAAAAACTCAATCCTAACTTAATTTATATCATACTATTGCAGACCTTTTCTATTAACACCAATAGTTAATAAAATAAATACAATTTTCTATGACAGCCCCCTATTTCTCACTTGTTTTGCTGCTATTTCTGGTTTTGAAGATAAATTCACGTTAATTTAAAATTCCATTCATACTGCAAGGATCTGAACATTTTGGTACACGTTGTGAGGAAGCGAAAGCTTGAGTTATCTACTAATTTTTTTCTAAAAGTTGTCTTGAGTCCATTTAAGTCCAGAGGCCTGCAGCCTTTGTATGCTCAGTTGAACAAAATGGTAGAAAGAACGCATAGCAGTCAAAAATATATACCAGCAATCCTTAAAGCAATATGCATTTTAGTGACTAGCTCAAACATCTTCCAAGCAGTAGGAAAAAAAAATCCCACAAGCTGGCTAGCCTTCCTTGCCAGTGACATACATCAAAGTTGAAGCACCAGAATACAGAACTATTTTTAAAATACTACTACTGGCACATGGATTTTTAAATAAGCGATCCCATGAAGGGTGTGGGAAAGAACTATGTCAGCTTTTCTGTCAATCACAATATGAACAAAATGTTTAGCTTCCTCAAATTAATATTCACGTCATCACTATGCACATGAAGAGTATTTAATGAGAAATTTAAGTTAGGATTAGAATTCTTAGAATCTCAGCTGCAGGAAAATGGCTGTCACAGCTGCCAATCAAGAAAACTTGAATTTGCAAAAGAATTATATGTGTATTCATGTGCATATGTGCCATCCACAATGCATACATGACAATGACAGGAATAATTCAGAAATGTGAACTTCAACTGTCAACTGCTTCAAGTACCAAAATAAAATATAAACCACTATTGTATTCCACAAATATACAAAAATCCAAATAAAATTCCATGCCTCTGATTGGTTGAGAAGAAATTTCCTTTTCTTACCTTTGCAGTTTGATCTTTACTACCATCATTAACCACTATCACTTCGTAAGTGAATGAAGGATCTTGTTTCTTGAAAATAAAAGCAGAAATAATGCATTTCATCCAATTTCTTAAGTAGGCAGTAGGTCTTTCAAACACCATTATTCTTTTCTCTCTAAGAGTCATTCACAGTTTCCAACAGACATGATGCAGTAGATTTCTTAAGATGGCATAATTAAAGAATTTTGCCATATTTGATGCAGGTACCCATATATTGGCTTGTCACGCTACCATCTAGAACTGAAAAATCAATTCAGTTGAAGAAGATGGAAGCTTAGAAAAACATCACTTTTAAGAAAACCCAAACAAAACCCACAAAGTTTTCACAATGGGCTTCTTACCCAGAGAACAAATCCTAATGAAGAGCAGAGGTTTATGAAACTTGGAACAAACCAGGACTTAGTTTAGAAAGCTAAATGCATGCTTAAGCCTTAACTCTGTCTTGGACAGATTTAATGCATATGAAGATTTTTTAATCCTATAGTAGCATATTAAATTTTTACTTATTTAAAAATCCTTTCTGCCACTCAATCTAAAAATAACTGGTAAGAGACAGAAGCATTATTTCTAAGTGGCCAAGTACTACTGTTTTAATGTACACTAACATGACAAAGTGACTAGATCTCTGACTTACTATACACAATACATGAAAAATAATGAATTTTGAAAACAAAAAGTAAATACCTGTCTTTTTTCTAAATAATCCAAAGCTTCATCCATCATAAGTGGTACTAAAGAAAAGGTGGAGGAGGTCAGGTCAGGTTAGTAGATTTTAACACCAAAAGCACCTGCACAAGCAAGCTGAAAACAGCCACAAAGCAAGGCTGAGCAAATCAACTCTTTCATACAACACTACCTTCAGTAAACAAGCTTAGCAGCTGCAACTATAAATGCTGTCCTTTCTGAATGCAGAAAGAACACTTAAGAAAATCACAGATACAATACAAAGCAGGATAAAAACATTTTTTCTGAGGAACCAACTTTTTAGTTTGAAGTATGTAATTCTTTACACAACATTAAAGGAAAAAAATAAATCACTCTTTATGACTGACCCTCCAAACTAGCACTGACTTTATCTATTTAAGCAAGCTGTCAGCTTGCCACATCAGCTTCAGAGCTTGATTATTTCTATCACATCTAAAAGCCTTCTCTCAGTATCAGGTGCTCCTATCCATGGTCAAGTCAAACACAAACCCGTGAGATCATCCCTTTTTCTCCTTGTCTGAAGCTGCTGTTGTTGTTTAAGGAGTGGGAAGTTCTTAAATCAATTTTAAAAGTATTTTACTACTTCTTGCCTGGCAGCATTTACAGGGGCAATGAACAGCCATTCTTCTGGGGTTCATTAAAATTAAGAGGATTTTTACAAGTGCCCCATGTTATTTTTAGCAGTGGAAATCAAGTTACACAATGCCTTAATTTTGAAATTCAATGTACTTGGACTGTTTTCTGGGAACCACATCCAAAATCTGATACATAACCCGGCCTGCCAGAATCTTCTGCTAACCCAACTGACCTCTGTATTATTACAGTAACAACAGACAGATTTTTCTTCTTTTCCTCAAAACAAGAAAAATCTTACACCGGTTTTCCTCATTGTATGAAGGCACAACGACAGAGAGTTCTCTTGTAGCAGGATCATGTATATTTGGTGCAGATCCTTTCCTGTATTCACCATCATTGTGTGGCATTGTTTTGGCAGTTACATGAGCGATTACACAAATCTGTGATGAAGAACAAATAAAAAAAGTTGTCCAGCATTCTATTAGAAGCTTACCTAGCTGTTAAATGTGCCATCAGGGGTAACCAAATATATTTCAGTAGTGAGGCGGATTAATGTTGTGGAATTTCACACAAGACCAAAACCCTCTCCTGCCGTTTGGTTACTCCCACTCTGACTGACCACTCTCAGCATCATTGGCTTGTACCTGTTTTAACTGCAAAGCATGCAGGTGCTTGCAAAGTCATGGTCCAAGTCCCTTCCCCAAGTAACCCTGAGCACACAAGCGGATGTCACCTTAGATCCCCCAACAAGCCACTGAAAGCAATGGAAAGGCTCATGACCAGCCAGACATGTGCTTGCAAAACTGAGGCTCTGATTGCTTTATGCACGGCTAAAAAAAAAAAAAAAAAGCGGTAGAATTAGGGCTCTGGAGCACTCTTACTTGGTGACACCACACACAGAATCATTTAGGTTCAAAGAGACCTCGGAGATCACCGATGCCCCAACACCACAGTATCAATTAGAGCACTGTACTCAGCGCCACGTCCAGCCTTTCCTTAAACACCTCCAGGGAAGGTGCCTCCGCCACCTCCCTGGGCAGGATGCATACGTGGCACTGTAGACAGGCAACAGAATTCCGCTTTCCAGGGGGTCCAACTTCTCAACCGCGCAGGCCATTTCGGACACACAGAAACACAGCAAATACCCATATGGTTAACGCGAAGGCGGACATTTCCCAACACGGACTGTAAGGCTGAAACGCTCCGTCCTGGTCGCCTTTACCAGGCACGGCACGCCACCCCACGCCGAAACACGTTCCCCGCACAAGCCCAGCCCTGCCGGCTTCTGCCGCCCGGCCCGGGCCGGCCCTGCCGCCTGCGGGGCACGGCGGCACCGCGGGACCCCTGGCCGGGCCGGGACCCCGGGCAGCGCCCCTGCCCCGCACCGGGGGGCGGGGGCGTGCACGGGGCGGCCCCGCGCACCGCCCCCTCCACGGAGTCCCCCGGGCACGCCGTGCGCGGCTCTCACCAGGACGAAGAGGAAGGCGGCGAGGGCCGCCAGCGCCAGCGCGGCTAAGGGCAGGGACAGGGGCAGGGACGGGAGCGGCGGCAGCGCCATCGCCCCCGGCAGCCGCGGGGCCCCAGCGCGCCGCGACAGCGACGCGACAGCGGCCGCGCCGCCCGCCGGGTGCCGCTGGGAGCCGCCGGCGCCCCCCGGCGGTCAGGGCCCGGCAGCGCCGCCGCCCCTATGGCCGCCGCTGCCGCCGGTCCGCCCGCGGAGGCCGCCGGGCGGGAGGGCCGCCAGGGGGCACCACATCCGAGGCGGGGACGGCACCGCCATGGCGGCGGCGTTCAAGTAAGTGCTGGGCCCGGCGGCCGCGGGTGCCGCCCGCGTCCCCATCCCCATCCCCACCGTCCCTTCCCGCGCCTCCATCCCCACCGCCTCGGCCGCCCGGGGAGCCCTGAGGGCTTTGCTTTGTCCCGTCACCGCCGCGGCGACGCGCGCCCTCGGGGAGCGGGCTCGGCGCGTCTCGTTGGGGTGGGGTGGGGGCTGAGGAGAGCCGGCGTGTGCGGGAAAGGCTGAGCGAGCGGGGTTTGGCCAGCCGGGAAAAAGCGGAGCTTAGTGAGGCCCGGAGCTACCTGGTATCACACAGTATTCCCAGCTGGAGCCTTAGAGATCCCCGAGTCCGACTCCTGGCCCTTTGCAGGACACCCCCAGGAGTTACAGCACGTGCCTCAGCGTTATCCAAGCGCTTCTTGGACCCTGGCAGTTTTGGTGCTGTGATCTCTGTCCTGGGGAAATTCCAGTTCCAGTGCAGAATCACCCTTTAGGTGACTAACCTTTTCCAACCAAAACCTCCCCTTACGCAGCTGATAGCGTTATAAGGAGGTTAAAACTAGGGTATTCAATTACTTCCCATTTATAACTACCCATTTACAACTAATGTGCGAATAGTAAAATGGTTTGGGTCAGAGGGGATCATCACAGATCATCGAATTCCAATCCGTCTGCCAGGGGCAGGGACACCTTTTGCTAGACCAGGCTGTTCAGAGCCCCATCCAGCCTTGAACACTTCCAGGTACGGGGTATCCACAGCTTCTCTGGGTACTTTGTGCCAGCATCCTTGGTTCTACTGTACTTAATGACTTAAAAGCTTCAAACAAGGTTTAGGAAGTGCTGTTACGTGAACTGGAAGACAACAGACCTTGCATTGGCTTTATAATCCAGTAGTACTGGACCAACACCCGTGGAGCCAACAGGAGCCAGTTCATGCTGGCCATTGTGTTGGTGATGACTCTGTATGTTAGTTTGCATTTGGAAAACTTGCTTAATTCCATTTACCTTTTTTTCACCCCTGCCCCAGAAGCACTGTTTTAATGCAGCGGTGACTGCTTCATTTAAATATTGATGCCACCTTTTATAAAAGCTTTTTTTAACCTTAATCATCCCTGTTTAAAATACTAATATGCAGAAACTTACTAGTGTATGATTAATAATAAGAATTACTTCTTGTCTGAAGCACTGCATGAAGCATGTTTTGTAATTTTATATTTTCTCAAAGATTCTAAGAAAAACTGAATAATTTAAATTTTTTATACAATTTTCTGCGTCTGAATGCAGTCCTTGAACTAACAGATATTTCACACATTTTATAAAATTTTCCTTTTTGCATTCCTTGAAAGGCATTTACACCCTTCTGTCACTGAACACTTTTTATGATTTAAAGCTAATAGGATTAATGAAGTAAAAGCTAGCAGTTCTTATTCAGTGTATGTGCAGGCAGGTGCCTTGTATGGAAGAAGCGTTTTGGAACTGATTTTAGGAAAGCATCTTTTTTTTTTTCTGGATTAGTTTAGAGTTTCCTCATTGTTCTATAACTATTGCTAAGCAGCTTTGTCAGGCATCTTGATTCCCAGATTATTTATTGTTGTGGGTTTGTGCTTGCTGATTTTTTTTTTATCTTGCCTACTCAGAAGCTTGCATTTAAACTTCTCTTTCTATTTGTTCTAGAACTGTAGAACCTTTGGAATATTACAGGAGGTTTTTGGTGAGTGAAACATGAGATGCATGCATAAATTCCTTATAGTGATTTTTTTTCTTGCTTGCTTCTGCCCTTCTAACTTGTCTGTATGGAAGTCTGAAAGTATGGAAATGGAAATTGAAAAAAAACCCCAAAAAACGGTTTGAGCAGGTGAGGAGCATTTATGCTCTTCAGAACATGTTTTTCTTTCCATCTGTGGTGTTGATGATGTTCATCTTGATGGCTTAATGCTTCTGTTGGTTTTGAAAGGAGAACAGGTTAAATTTGACTAAGATGGTGATGCCGGTTCTTATGTAGTACAAAATTATGTCAAACCAGGCTTTTAGATGCTACAAAAATTAGTAATAGGGACTATTGCTGCTAACCATGCACACTGTAACTGTGGAGGAAAAACACTGACTTTTGTTACCTTAAATTAGTTAATATATTATTGAAGTTGTATTGACTTAGAAATGGCTCCAGTATTACTGCAGTTTTGGTTCTCATCGTTGAACCAGAAGTGTTTGCTTTTGAAAATGTGGTGAATGACAATTCAGATCTAAAATAATGGAACATTCTAAGGATTGTGTGTTGCACAGCTTCTGACTGATTGTATTTGAATGTTGGGTGTTCTTTGGGTGCAATGATTTTCTTTGGTTTTCTTTAGTTCACTCTAATTTTAAGAGCTCCACTAAACAATGCAGACAGGTTTAAACTCTCGTTTTAAGTTACCAGTGTGTGTTCATTATTTGATGACATTCTGAATCTAGCTTCTTAAAGTACCTGCCCTTGAGACAATCAACTTATATTGTAATAACTAAATGTAATAAATAAATGTAATTAATTTTAAAAATCAGGGGTTTTCTTTTGTAGGTCTACAACCGCAAACTACGTATCAGTTGATGAAAAGCCAGCTGGAGTGTGACTGAGTTTTCCCTAGCATTTTTGAGAAGAGAATATTATTTTTATGAACTTTTGTAGCAAAAATATTACTGTGTTATGTGATAAAGTATGATTTCTTATTTGAAGTTTGTAATTTTTCTTTAGAAAGAGAACTGTCGGCCTGATGGAAGAGAGTTAGGTGAATTTCGGACAACCACTGTCAACATAGGCAAGTGCTTATGTGGAATAATAATAATAATAACGGGGAGGTATTAATATCATGTTATAGAGGTGACCTTAATGACTTGCTAATTGGTTTTCTTGGTTCTTGCATTTGGAAACCAGGAAGAGGAAGGATTTTTCTTTACAGTTTCAACAAGCGTCAAAGAGAATGCATGGTACAATATTATCCTTGAGCATTGTTTTCAGTCCTGTTCCTGGGCTAATGTGCACAATGTAATTAGTCAGTTCTGCTCCTGTATGTGCAGCACAATTTAGGTGCCCTCACAAGTTTGCAGATGACACCAAACTGGGAGTGGCTAATATGCCAGAGGGTTGTGCTGCCATCCAGAAGGGGCCTCTGCAGGCTGGAAAACCTCAGCCATTCTGTGTGATTGACTGTTTCATACAGAGATTCCGTTCCACTCTGGATTTGAGACTTTGCTTAGCCTGTGTTTAGTATAAAATGATGGAAAGTAAACACTCTGTGAAGGTTGGATGTTTTTTAACACCCTTTGAAAGGAAAACAGATTTTATTGAACACTACTGTTTCTCTTCAGGTTCAATTACAACTGCAGATGGTTCTGCCCTGGTGAAGTTAGGAAATACCACGGTGATTTGTGGAGTAAAAGCGGTATGGTTGATTTTTATCTTTATTTATCTTTTAGCTGACTTTATGCATTTCTGTTCAGCATTAATCGCCCTTGGAGTTACAACAATGTGCCAGTCACATGCAATTACAGTTTTTCACCCAAGTTACTTCCAGACCTGAAAGTTAATATGTAATGTGATTGTATAATCCTGCTTGTATAGTCTGAGAACATGTATTTTTGTGAAGCCCACGGTGTACGGGGAAAGATGTGTATAAACTAAAGTCCTTGTTATTTCTAGATAAAAGCTCTATAACAGAAAAGTTCCTGAACATCAATCAGTAAGTGCACTGGGAATGAGCTGGCTGGACTATTTTATGCCTTGTAGCCTCAACTCTACTGCTGGCGTGCTGTGACCTACAAGACAAATGACTGCTCATCCCTGTACTGAGTTCTTCCATAGGAAATTTAGAGAGACTAAATTCAAGGACTGATTAAAAATGGCTTTTGTAAATCTCACTGTAATGGTAACTGGGACGAAAACAACCATTTGTATGTAGAACAGCTGGAAAATATTTTGTACAAAATTCTGGTCTTCATTTTTCTCTTTTCTGTTTCTCCAGGAACTTGCT
The DNA here is from genome assembly GCF_963662255.1 of Cinclus cinclus. Classification (NCBI taxonomy): domain Eukaryota; kingdom Metazoa; phylum Chordata; class Aves; order Passeriformes; family Cinclidae; genus Cinclus; species Cinclus cinclus. The sequence goes on from NC_085047.1 coordinate 52,818,058, forward strand.
GCACCTGCAGTGGATTCTGCTAATAAGGGATATATTGGTAAGCATTTCAGTATGGATCTTACACGGGTTTTGTATTGCTTCAGTAAAAGGTTGTGAAAGATTTCTTAAAATAATTAATTTGGATCAAATTTTATTACATCCCTTCAAATTAATTTCAAAATTGACATATAGGCATCTAGAATTCCCTTTGCTCTGCTTGTGAGTTTTCCATATACAGCTACCTTTTTATTGCTGATTCCAGCCTGGGCATGGAAGGAAACCTGCAGCAGTGTGTATATGAAGAGGGAGAGGGTAATCTATAGAAGATAGTGGCATGCAGGGTTGTGCAAAGGAATGTTAACTTCTGTTTCAATGTCCCAGTAGGCAAAAAATGTAACTTTTAAAACAGTGAAATCTGTTTATTTCTCAGAGAACTGTCCCGGTATATCCTCACTCCTGTTTGGAGTTTCTTTGGAAATAAAGTAATTCTGTGGAAGTGGGAGCTTAGATGAAACCCCCTTTTTCTCAGGCATCTCCCAAGTATGTTGTTTTCAGTGAGTTTGACTATACTTAGGTTCTTTTCATGAATGTTTTTGCATGTTTTTGCTTCAAGTCTAAAGCCTCGGGTTTTAATGGTTGATGAAAGGCAGACAGCGTACCAGTAAAGTCAGGCAGTGGGATGGAAATGCTGCTGTTTCCTGATCTGTTGAAAAGTGCTTAACACTTGAAGAATTTGTGTTGGTCATGATAGTCAGAGAAGGATTATAAGCAGAGAATGGTAGGATTATGTGCTTTCCCATGGAATATATAGTTTCTGAGGACAGAGAGTACTACAGGACTTTAAACTACTACAGTACTTAAAAAGTTCTTTAATACAAACTGATGCATAACTTTATTTTTGAAGGGAGAATTAGGAAGGCTCAATCGAAAAATTCTTGGTCTTGCCTTTCATTTGAAGTCCATAAAATGGTATTAAGAGCATCTGTTATTTATTTTTTTATTTATTTTTGATTACCCACTGCCTCCTTTCTTTGATTTATGACTAATATAATAATAATTCTTGCTACCTAGTTCCAAATGTAGAGCTGCCATCCCTCTGTGCAGAGAGGTTTCGCTCTGGACCACCTGGTGAAGAAGCTCAAGCAGCGAGCCAGTTCATTGCAGATGTGATTGAAAAGTAAGAACCATCTTAGTGCTGATAAAATACAAGCGACTCTGCTGGAGAGTTTTCTATTTCCATGCTTACTCTCATTGTATTTTAGTTCACAGATGATAGTGAAAGAAGATCTGTGTATTGCCAATGGCAAGGTAAGTTGTATCTCAGAATGAAGAGGGAGATAGTAACAAGATCACAGTACCTGTACACAGGTACAAATACAGAAGGTATTTGAGGTTATAGGGGGTTTTAGTGTTGTTTTTTTTGCTTTTCAGTCTTCATAGCTTAGTTTACATCCTAAGTGCAATTAAGTGTCTTTATTTAGTTTGGCAAGAATTTTCTTATATATTGCACCATTTGCTTAGCTGATGTAATATCTCATATGTACAAACCCTTTTTTGCTAGCTTGCTTGGGTTTTATACTGTGATATCATATGTCTGGACTATGATGGAAACCTTCTGGATGCCAGTGTCTTTGCTTTGTTGGCAGCATTAAAAAACGGTAAGTCTTCCTTAGAACAAGAGACATTCTGATTAGTGTTGCTTGGAGAAATGCATTAATTTTGAGTCCTGGTAAGTAGGTAACTGATTCATGGGACTGTTTGTTTCCTGTTATTTGAATGCAAATACAAGGTGGAAATGGTGGTTGGATGCCATAGATGTGTAACACTTGAAAAATAGGATCTTTTTGTACACTTACTATTGCTTTCTTAAAAGACTAATGTCCGTTTTGTCATGTGTTCTTTGGTGTCAGATACCTGAGTCTTTCAGCAGTAGCCATGAACGAGTTAATATCTACATCAGGGTATTACTTTGACAATATATTTTGTGTAGGCAGGATGAGCTGTCAGAGGCTTTGCTTACAGAAGTACTTTGTCACAACAGAATATTCCTTTCCTAGCTTAATGCATTATAGTTTGTAAAAAAACGTGTGGACTGTTTGCAAGTGTGTGGCTTATAAAGGCACAAAGGCAGCAGTTTAAAGGGAAGATTATGGCAAGGGCTCCCTTTCTAACTCTGAAATGTAAGCCTTGGAATTCTCTAGCTACTTAGCTCTTGTTTTCCTTGTCACTGGCAATGTATGGGTTGTCACAGCAAGAGTTAGCTGAAGGTCAGGTTGCACTGTTTCTACAGATATATAAAATTCATGACATGAGATTATATTGTCCAGTAGACTTGGGGAAATGTACTTTTGGTTAAATATGACTCTAAAGTGGTTCAGTTATGTGGCATTTTGGAAGTTGAAAACATTTCTGTGTAAGGAGAAACACTTCTGTTACCTTGAGTACAAAAATCAAGTACTTCCTTGAATGGGTAGTTCTAAGCTAAATACCTTCCTTGAATTCAAATTTTTTTTTTGTAGACAGTACTATTAATATAGGCAAAACTCTATTCCGATTGATTTTCAGTGGGTTAAAAGAACAGTGTAAATATTTCAGTAGTTGTCAACATCTCTAGGCCTGCTAAATGCAGCAATGTTTAATATTAGACCATTGTAATATTTTCATCTCTTCAGTGCAATTGCCGTTGGTTACGATAAATGAAGAAACTGGTTTATCAGAAGTTAATTTCAAACAGAAGAACCCTTTGATTATCAGAAAGCATCCGGTTGCCACATCATTTGCTATATTTGATGAGTAAGTTCCAAACTGTTTTATACTTTATGGAAACAATGGTGTCTGTAAAACAAATGAAAGACAGAGGATGCCACCAGTGATGTTTCTGCACTTCTGCCAGGGACCAGTGTGGCACCTCAGGAAATGCTGCTCCACCAATATTAAATCCACAGCCTCTCTCTCTCTCATTGAAGAGGCCCCTAGTTCTGTGATGTAATGAGTGCACAGAACAAAGTGCAGTCTGTACTCTGCAGCTTCTTCCTGTGGCTTAAAGCAGAAATGGTTCCCAACCTGAAAGACAAACTTAAAAGTACAGGGGTGGGTACTGTTTTAGGTTTTGGAAGTAACTTTAAGATGAAAATGTACCAATACAATTAATGTTTTAGGAACCCTGTGTTAGTAACTGATAAAAAAAGAGGGTGGTTTTTGAACAGCTTATTCCAAGGATGTAGTCAACAAAGAAAGTAAGAAGTAAACAGTCTAGTTAGAATAATAGGACCCCTGGATAACTGAAAACATGATTACCCAAGGTGAAGTATAAGCAACATGCTTTAGTCATTGTTCATGTTGGAAAATAACCTGATTATGAGAATTTGAAGTAATCACACATGAAAACTTGACTCCTCATCTGAAATTGCTTACTGCCTCTTCATAAGGTGAAGAACGTTAAGAATGTGTGCTGCTGCTGTTTATAAGAAATGTAATAATTTCTGGTGACATCTATTTGCAAAGTAGAAAGTGACAGGATAGTGCTCACTGTGCTGTTCAAGATTTAGGTCTGCTTGGAGATGTTGAGGGGTTATGGCACATTAATGTGTATTCACAGAAATGATTAGTAGGGCCTTTCATAAACAGATGGAGTAGGGAGGGCAATAATCTCAAATGTTGATCAGATGATTACCAAAATGCATTAGACCAGGACATTACTGGTACTTTGAAGTGCCTCTGTTAAGTGCTTTAAAACCATTTCTGCTGGGTCTGAAGTTCGATGTACACAGAGCATTTGGGTAACATAGTAGGGAGACAGTTGTGAGTAGGGTATTATTTACACACAAATCATACATACTTACACATACACTAAAAAGCTGCCTGGAGAAGGAGGCTTTCCATGAGTGTCTGTTGGGCTTTGCTTCCTTCCCTGAAACCAACTGATGCATCAAACAAGTTACTTAAGTCTACTTTTAGCTCCTAAAACTAAGTATTGAGGGGGTTTGTGCCTGTGTTGTGTGGTTTGTGTTGTTTTTTTTTTTAATTCTGGTTTGTTAATTTTTCTAGAGCTGTTGACACAACCCTTTCAATAAAATGCTTTACATACCCTGGCTTCCAGAGGCATTTTTCTTCTTCATGAAAGACTTCCTTGAATAAGTGGGAGGTTGCTGGTTAGCATGGCCATGGCTGAGGAGCACTGGTGCAAAGCTGCTCCTGTGGCAGTGACCTGTACATCAACAACTGCCATCCCTTGAACTGCTCATGTGATGTCTGACTGCAGAATAAGCTGTCTTAAGCAACCCACTGAATCTGTTTTTGAACTATTCCCAGTCTGAGTGATTTAGAGTTCACTGACAAAAAATGGAGAACTACTTTGGTGAACTTATCGTTGGAAATTAGTTTTGCTTTAAGGTGTCTGGTAGAAATTAGTGCAGCCTACACCTAATACCAATGCCAGTCTTCAGTGTAACTACAAAATACTGACTGCAGTTTTTCATACTGCATACTGCAAATAGAAATTTAGTGACATTTTCCTGCAACACGCTGCTGTCATAAATTTATGAAACAGCTTCTATGCCTATTTTCCAGTCATAAACCCATGATGATGTGAAATCTCCCACACTTTTTGGGTTTTTTTTTTCAAATTGGTGCATTTTGGTAGGACAACAGATAAGCTTGAGCACTAAATCCATTACTCTTTTCTAAGACTACAGTAAAAACTATTTTGCAATAACATTAATGGAGCAATGTGTACTAACATAACTGCATGCAATTCTTTCACAAGCACATTACTCATTGTTGATCCAACTGCTGAAGAAGAAGATTTAGCAACTGGAACAGTAACCATTGTAACTGACGAAGAAGGCAGACTGTGTTCTGTCCATAAACCAGGTATTTTTAAATTTACTACAAAGAAACCTATGCAGATGATGATGTTGGGTCAAGAAAAGATTATACACCAGGTTTGCTTTGTGAGATGTGGGTGCTTTATGGTAACAGTGTCTGCTTGAATCATCATTAGATTACACACTCTTGAAAGGAGCTTTAAGATGGTGGCATGACTAAAGTTCAAAAAGCAGTCACAGCAGAGGACAAATTCTGGGCATGTCTCCGTTACAATTCCTGTTTGTTTCCTTCATCTTTGCCTGAAGCTAGGGCTGGGAAAGCTATGTGCTCCCCAGGTGAACGGTGCTGGTAATGACAGTTGGTGTATCAAATTTGGAAATCATAGTTAGATACATGTAACTGAAATATAAATAGAAAATCAAATTGTTCCTTTCAATGTTTAGGTGGAAGTCCCCTTACAGGAGCCAAGCTTCAGGACTGTATCAGCAGAGCAATTACAAGACACAAAGAAGTAAAGAAGCTGATAGACAAAGTAATAAAAAGTATAACACCCAAGTGAACAAAAAGAGAGCTCTTTTCAAAAGTGGATTTGTAAAAATTGTATTTGTTACAGTGTTCACAAACCTTTTATACTAAATAAACAAATACCAATACTACATTTACAAAGTTCATTTTTTCTAAAATGTTTTTCACCCTTATTCTATGTACAATGGTGTTGAGTGGTAAAAAATACAAGATAAAACATTCTGTTAAAAAATTAAGTGACTTGAGGAAACCAGATCCTAGTCACTTTAGAGATGAAATCTTTTAAGTTCTGTAAGGCTGGTTTCCAAAATCAGTTTATTTCTTTTAGTGTAATGTCAAAAGTTCATATTCCCACCAGTAATATAAAACACCAATTTAATTTTAAGCCTTTTCCTTAATAATCTGGGAAAAAAACAAAACCTTCAAATCAATTTTTTTGGGGGGAGGCAAGGCTCATGATTTTGGAGGGGCTGGTGTGCCTCTTTTCCTTTTACTTTTTGAGTGGCTGCCTGAAAGCTGTTGATGCAGGTGAGCTGCTTGTGCTGCTGCTGCTGCTGCCATAGCCATTTGATGCTGCAAGAATCGCAACTGCTGCCATGGAGGAGAAGGGAGAAAAAGCCTGTTAGTGTTGACTATAAAGCTTTCACATCAGGGAGAATGAAGTGGGGGGAGAGAAAGAAAAAAGGAGGAAGCACCAGGTTGACAAAAGGAACACGCCATGTACTGGGGCAATGGGTACAGTCAAGCAGCACCAGTGGCACAGAAGCCTGCTGAGGGCACAAGCTAACATTTTACACGTGAATGTGCACAGATTGGGTTCTTTGCCCTTTCTCTTCATTGCAGTAACTGCAGTAACTCAGCAACTTCACTGAGTGTTTGGGTTACACAGTACCTTTTAACATGATACATTCTCAGTGTATACATTGTATGAATTTTCTATATTTTTCTTTTCCTCCTATGTATTACAAAGAGAAGACTGTGTGCTAAAAAAAAATGCTAAAATATTTTCATGTAGCATCTGAATGGTAAAGGAATGCTTTGCAGAGCTCTTGCTTTCATGTACTGAGTGTAGCAGTGCTACATTTGAACTTCCAGGTGCTTACATCCATGCCATTTTGAAATCTATTGGCACCTGGTATAGTATTTAGATATGTGCCACAAGCACCCCTTGAATGTTTGCAAATCAGGAAGGTGGAGGGCTTAAATGAATAAAAATAAATTCAGTGCTCCAAGCTGAGAGAACCACAGATCCCAGGTCTTGCATGATAGTTTGCCAAATACATGTTGGTTTTGTTGTTTATTTTTCCTTGAATTTGCAAGACCGTAACTGCATTTGTTAAAAAGAGAGCCCAAAAGGGCAACGTTTTTAATTTTGGAGCCAAGAATTGTATTTTTAATTTAATTTTTTTTAAAACACAGTCAGAGTGAAGTTGCTGGATTACTTGTATCTGTTGCTGCTGCTGCTGCAAGGCTTGTTGTTGTTGCTGTTGCAAGGCAGAAGAGAGCTGGAGTCTCTGCTGAGGAAGGCTTTGCCCAGGTCTGTTCACAGCAGAGCCAAGCTGAGACAACACTGAGAAAGGAGAAGGGGAAAGCAGGCAGGTCAAAGAAGTCAGGTTGAGTTGGTCAGGGGAGGAAGACATAGGAATACAGTGTAACAGCAAAGGAGGATCAATAGAATTAGTTTCAGAGTCAAATTGGGAACAGTGCAGAATAAAGTACATGATATACATACTCTGTTAGTTAGAACATAATTAGATTATGAAGTGCTTGTGGAGAGACAAAGGTTTCTCACACTGGATGTTAAGCACACAGTTAAAGAAACATTCCTTAATGAAGTCTGGCATGAAGTTTCATGCATTTTCATTTTGTCTTAAGTTGTTTCCATGTGATATTATCAATTAATGGCACGTAACTGCCCAAACAAAGCAGAGAAGTGCATGCTTTAGAAGTAGAGTATTTCTCATAGAATTCACGTCCTGATAATGAACAGTAAATCATTCTGATCTAGTGTAAGACTTCCTTAAGACCAAACTTCATTTCAGTGTGAATTTATCAACATAAACACTTAGCTACAAAAGGAGGCTCAGCAAGCACATACCTGTGGCTTGAGGTTGCATAAAATTCCCTACTCCAGTCAGGTTAATTACAGCAGCTTGTTGGGCAGATAATGCCTGATCTTGATTGGATGGACCTTGGTCAGACCCCTAGCAAAAATGAAAAGCTTGATCCTTATTACCAAACTTTTGTAGCAACGAACAAGCAAATAAAGCCAGTGTGAAGGCAAACTTCTGCAGTGCCATTTAAAAACATTTAATGCTACATCAATCCAGCGTGTGTAGATACAGGCTATAGTGTAGTCACTAACAGCAGAACAAGCGGATACTGAATACCCCCAGAACAACTTTGTTTTGGCAGAAATGGTATTGCTCCTGTTACCCAGCAGAAATCCCACGTAGCTGTCAATTTCTCTGCAGTCCAGCAGACTGCACTTTACTGTTGTAATCTAATGACAATTTCCTGTCCCACTCCCAGCCCCAAAGTCTTCAGGGGACCCTGAGATATCCACGTGCAAAGGTCCTAATCAATAAAAGTGTGCAAAGCCTGACACGTTCCCATGTTCATATTGTGCCACGCACTCCTTAATTTCACAAAAATACACACCCCACTTTTAAAATTGTACTTTCAGAACAGTAGTTTTCACAGTAATCACTTGAAAGGAATTCGTGGAGTCTGACCTAGTTCTCCTGAAGTCAAAGGGTGCAGAATTAGAACCTTTTCTAGAACTTAAATTATAACACAGGGAAATAAAGCATTATATGCACAATTTGAGAAAACTGCATGGCTCATCAGTCAGAAAAAAAGGTGGTGCAGTCCAGGAGTTGCAATGTTTCTTTAGCATTACATTACAAATCCACTAAGATCTAGGAAAACCAGGCCAAAAGACTGCACATTGAGACATCATCACCTCCATGATAACTAAGAGTCATGGAACAATCGTGGGGAAAATCCCTAAGTAAGAGAGAGAATGCAAATTTGTATTACACCGGTAGCACAAAAAATTGTTGGTTTTGGGCCCAAGTTTTTTCACTAAGCACTGTGAGCACATACATTCCTGTCCTTATGAAAGCTAAGGAATCCAGTGTTCATAATAGCTTATTTTAGCCAATGACACTCTCCTCTACAATGCAAGGTGTGAGAGAAGTTCCTTAGGACAATTTAACCAACGCAGAGATTTTCTCCATAAGAACTTCTGCCACAAGAAGGACTATGCTTACACCAGCCTTTTTGTAAATGCCCTTGATGTTCAATATCTAGAAAATAAAATCCAGCAGTACAAAGTCATATGATTCTTTTTTTTAGTAGTTCAACTACTAACTGACATTCAGAAATTTGGATGCTGTGAAGGAACTGGAAAGTTTCCCATTAAACTGTCCCATAATCCAGAACAAGGCCTGTAGCACAGAAGGCTATATACCATAAAAATTTTTTGAAGAGGCATCTTATTTATGAACAGCCTACAGAATCACAAGTGAAATAACTACAAACTTGAGTATCCAGTAGAGTATTTGGTAAGTAGAAGGCTTGTGTGTCAGGAAATGAACACAAAATCAGAGCAGCTAGTTTTCTCAAACTACTGCATCAATGTTGGTTAGGATTTTTAAGTACTAACCTGGTACCTGCACCTTAGGATTTTTAAGATGCAACTGACCAGTAAAAATTTGTCGTTTTGAGGATGGATCAGTCTGTATCAAGACTTTAGATTTCCTCAGTGATTAAAGCCTTTAACACTAATTACAGGCAACAGTAGAGCAAATGTCTTAAGACTACAGCTATAAAGACAACTGGTATTTCCTTTGGTGCGAAGAAAATTCTGTTGAACTACAGCAATGGTGGGTGTAAGGCACTGTCAGTAGCAAGTTTTGGTTGCTCTGCAATAATTCTGACTGCATTTTTTTTCCTGTTCATCTGAAATATCTGTTAGTCATGAAAAGCATAGCATTAAGCTGATTTTACACCACTCATACAGTGGGGCTGGCTCTCTTCATGACAGAATTAGACAATGCCCAGCCAGTTGTTTTGTTACAGCTTTTCTGTACGGAGCATAAAGAAGTATAACCCAGCTCCAGCCATAGCAACAGAGCCACTGCAGTCTTTGCTGTTTGAGAAAGTTTAGGAGGAAGACTTTCCTCAACATCTCCTTCAAGTCTATGGGCTAATGGTTCATTTACTTGTGGAGATGAGGTTTCATCCTCACACCCCAGACTGAGGGCTGTTAGCACACACCTGTTCTCCCTGTTGCTGAGGACTACAGGTTGTAGGCTGCTGATATTGTTGCTGTGGAGAAAACTGTGACAGCTGCTGCTGGAGTGGTTTAAAAATTAGTGAACCACCTGGAAGCTGCTGAAGATTAAAAACAAAAGGCATAATTCAGTCAAACTGCTGAGTTTCCTACTGTTCTAGGATGAACATAGTATTGATAATGGTGTACTTCCTAGAGGCTTGATTTTTGTTTTGTAATACCTTTAAAATCAATCAGTTTACAACTGTTGCTGTTTGTGAAAAAGGCTAATGCTCTGAAAACAAACTTGCATGAGCTAATACAAAGACATTTCCATAGGAAAACATATTTTAATTATTTTAATTAAAATGGCAGATACTGTACTGATACTGAAAGATAAATGCCAGTCTTCAACAGCACTGTCTATTATTTCCACTTTCAGAATATTCCAGTGAGTTTCAACAGATAGTGAAATAGCCTTGATTCCTCTCCCTTACCCCAGCTTTAATTGCACTTATTTCAGCCAAATTGTTCTTGGTTTATAGTGGCAGAGCTAGCTTGAAAGTATGTCCTTCAACACAGAATCACTCAAATACAAGCATTTAATTCAATAGAAAAGCTCTACTCTGGCATAACTGCCTCCTGTGTCTGCCCTTTCCTTGTTTCTGGAGTGGGAAGAGAAAGTAGCAAAGCTGGTAGTAATTTTTTGAAGTGTGGGGCAACCTGTGTGGAACACTGAAGCTGCAATTCTGCACCTGCATCTGGCAGCTGACTCAAGGTCTGGGAACCCCACCCCATTCCACAAACAATCCCTGTTCTACTTTTAAATGTAACTCTGACATAATAAATATCTGCTCATGTTTGTATTTGTATGTATGCTTAGTGCAAAGAAAGCATTTACAGGCCTTCTAAACTCCCTATATTACATGCATTTCCCTTTCAATTACCAAAAACTCTTTACACCTATTACTGCACCTACCTGTGCATGCTGAGACTGGCTTTTAGGCACTCTACATGTAACCTCTGAGTGATTCTACTACACTGTTTTGTATAGTATAATTGTAACTTTAGTATAAAGAATCATCTGCAATGAAACCTTAGGCAAATCCTGAAAGACTGTATTTTAGGATTAATCTTTTGAATCTGAATGTCAGCATCTTTATATTGTTATTGAGAATTATATGCTTTTTTTCTGACCTTCTACCTGGTATCTCTATGGAAGTAGTCTTTTCTCTTATCCTAAGCCTTTTAAATAAGCAATTAAGATTTGCAGTAAATGGTCTGACCAACTGGCTCCAAAGATCTGTGTCGGACAGTGCAAGAAGCAGCACTAAGCGGTCTCTACAGAAAGATAAGAAATTATCATTATTATTGTGTCCAAGTATATCAATTACCTGTAGAAGATTTAAGGGCCGAAGATTTGATGTATTTTTCAAACCAAATGGGCTGCCTGTTAAAGAAAACATCTTTTTATTAGTAGTGAGTCTTTACTCAATTGTATTTGTGTTTTGCTGTACACCTTTCCACTGGGACTATTTCTAAACATCTGGAAGCTGGAAAACTGGCAAGTGTAAATTGCTTGTAAACTTAATACTACATGTATAATAATACAAGTGTTATACTAGCAAGTGCAAATTAAATGTAACTTAATACAATGCTGCATTTTCCATAATGCAGTTCATAGTTACTCAGACTCAAAGTGCACAGGAGCTGGCTAAATGGAAAGAAATCTATCACAACAAAACACTATACCCTGTGACCTATAACCTGTTACACAAAGGTGATTGTGGAGAACACCACAGCAGTTATTTTACAGTGATCCTTCTGCCTTTAAAAAGTTTTACTGTTTGTACAGCAAATCCAAAAAAGTCCAAGGCCTCAATGAAGTAATACACTCTTATCAATCTTTAACCAAAAAAAATCCCACCCCAAATCTGGGCAATGCTCCAGTAAGACAGCAGCTATCAAACAGAAGCTCTGGAAATCTTGCACAGACCTAACTCAGCTCACTACTCGCATCTGTTGTGTGGGTGACAGCACAGCATGTACAAATCTGTGACACCAAACTGGTAGAGGCTGATAGTGCTTGAAAGGACAGAAGTACACTACAAGCAATCCTCATTAATTGAAGAAGTGGTCCAAAACTCAGTAACACTGAATTGAAAACAAATGACCAAGTACAAAATTTAACTGTCTTTGTGTCTATACAGCAAGAAAGGACATGAGAAGTTACAGTAGGTCACAAACATATCCAAAATCATCCATATCACAAACTACCGAGCACACGAAAGAAAAGAACCTCTTTACACGGTTTACATTTATAAAATTCACTGTCACAAGATGCTGTAGAGATTCCTATTAAAAATATACATGGGTTCAAAAACCAATTAGATAAATCCACAGACTAGAAATCAAGCTCAGGATATTAAGCACAAAGATCCATGTGGATATTCTTCAGCTGAGAAAGTCTCAAAGCTGTAGATTGCCAGAAGAGTTACAGTTGTACACAAGGAAAGTTTCATTTTGCACTTTTGCCTGATCTTGAACATTCCTCAGTATCCTCTAATAGCAACTATCAGAACAGAATATAGACTGGATGGATTTTTGGCCTAAACCAGTAAAGCCATTCTTATGTTAAGGTAATGCTGTTGAAAAAATACAGATAAAAAATAGGCAGACCTCATCTGGGGAAATGTTAACAGGAATGTTGTGAAAGAGATGAGATGCATTTATTCTGCTGTGCTCCACAGTGGTAAATCAGCCAAGCTCAGGCTTGTGTCCCGTTTTGGTTATCACATTTTAAGAAGGATGTAAGCAAATTGGACAGTCTAGAAAAGAGTGGAGTGACAGGATTATGAAAGGTTTGAAAAACACGACCTATCAGAAAGAAAAGACAAATGTGGGACATGACAGCATGTTTGATACTTAGAAGGTAAAGAGAAAGAGCGAACAACTATTTTTCACATCTGAAAGGTATAAGAGAAAAAAACCTGCAGTTCAAGAGGTGCACTGTAATTAGAAGGAAACATTTTGCATGGATAATGAACCACTCCAAACAGCTACTGAGGAAGACTGGAATCTTCTTTAGTGAAGGTATTTAAAGACAGTTTAGATAAACATTGCTCACTGTTTCAGTATGGTTTAGAAAAATTTGACTCTTAGGGATGGATAACTTGAAGTCTTCTACTGTTCTCATTCTATAACCACACACTAGACTTTTTTCTTTATTATATGTTCAGGAAAAATAAACTGATAATTTAAATTGTGCTTTTAAGATTTATATAGTTGCATTTGTAGCAATAAGGAACTATCTAATGGTTGCTCAAGAATAAAGTAGTCCCAGGACCAGAATAAAATGTGCTACGCATTTAAAAAAGTGAGGCCTCTAAGTTCAATCATGCCTTTTTTTTCTGGCAGTAAACATTATCAAAACTGCATTTGAATGTGGAGTTTCTCTCAAACTTTTTACTGAGCACACCAAACAATCCAGGTTTCGACTGTGTATCCCCAGCCTAGCTCACCAAAAAACAGCCTCAAACAATCTCCAACGTAGCCTACATCTTGAATGCAAAAACATGTATGTTGTTCCTGAGCTCCAGCCATCAAATATACAACCTCCTCACACAATGGCCACTTCAATCCATTTTTCTCACAAAATATTTTCACACTGTCCCTGTCTGAAGGGTGGCTTTTCCACTCAGTCACACTGACCTGCTTGAGAGGCAGATTGCATTGCAGCGGGCAGCGCACTTGGTACCAGACCTCCTGGGGGTAAAATGCCACTCAGATTTATACCTGCAGGGGCTATGGCACCAGTGTTGCACCCCAACATAGGGTTTGAACCACTCATCAGTGACTGTGCTCCACTGTAGAAGAGGAAAGACAACACATCAAACCCAAGTGGTACAAGTAAATCTGAGTAACTAAACTGTTGCCCTCTGTCTCATGGCAAATACATCAGTTGCTTGCTGTAAATTATGGGGCTATGGATAAAGCATCAATGCAGCTTAAAAAATAATTTTGCCTACAGAATAACATATATTTCATATTATGAGCACATACTGTTTTTTTTTTTTCCTTCTTTGATACCAACTGATAAAAATAAACCACAAGTGGTCCTTTCATTCTAGAAATATTAAAAGGTCAACAGTCTTCAAAAAGGTTGTACTATCATAAAAAGAACAGGTTTGCATTTTCTTTTTGCCCCATAGAAAAAGTCCAATTTATCAACAGTGACCAGCTGCTGAACACCACAGCTGGACAATTTGAATGTCTGATAATTGCACTGAAGCACACTATGTGTCCTACACTGGCCATCATAATTCCAGAATTTTCCTTAGTCTAAAAAGCAGTTCATGTTATACATGAACACATGTATATACTACACAATCCACTCTTGACAGCATTTATTATTTTCTTCAAAGCACAGATGAAGTTTTAAGGATCAAAGAGCATTTCACCTGAACGTTTGTTTTTTTTTAATTGACAGAAACAAATCTGTTCCCAGTTTTCATTTAGATTGGTCTGCATATGATATTCTCTTTGATTAATTAAAAAAGGTTCTCAAACTTGCAGACCAAAACCTCAGAAATCACTTAAATTGAGATAAAGCCTTAAGAAATGAACTTATATGATTCCAAAAAGATGAAAGCCTGAATAAAGGCCTTTCTTAACAGATCTTTTCAATAATCTAACAGTAGGTGACTTCTATTTGAGAAATACAAATGGTTTCTAGTGGCTCTTCACTTTGTAATTACAAAGTGAGTGATCTTTTTTGTACTGCAGATCCTAAAATATTTCCCCTAACAGATGGTAGACAGTCCTGGACCACACCCCTCCCCACCTACCAACCAACCCCCATGGCAAATTAAGAAACCATCATAACAAAAGACTTACCACACAGAGCCCACTACATTGATGAAGTTAAGTCCTGCAGGGTTTGCCATGACCTGGGTGGAGGTTGTTCCTGTAGTAATGGATGTTACCATGGTGGAAAGAGGAATGGTCATTACAGGCAGTGCCTGGCTCAGAGACATTTGCTGCTGAGCAAATGGGGTTAACAAAGTGGGCTGAGGGGTGAAGCCTGAATCTTGGGGAGTAGGGGTGGCAGGAAGGGTAATAGGAGTTGAGCTCTGAGCATCAGGAGGGTGTGGGGTCGATGAAGGGGTGTTGGTTGGAGTAGGAGTAGATGATTTAGGAGTTCCAGACCCTGCTCATTGAGAAAAATAAAAAGTGCTAGTTTGTTATAAAAGGCCAGTCCTTTTTGTATAATAAGGTTAATGGAATCTTACTTAGCACTGACAATTTCTTCCATTTTTTAGACTGCAAGTGTTAACTTCTACATGACGTGTTACAGCACACACTCATTGTTAAGGATGCAGTATAATTACAAAGAAAATCCATTCTCCATGCTTCATTTCTCGTGGCATACACCATTTTCTATTTTCCTTTAAGGTTTCCATAATATATCATACATTAAGTTGTAATTCCATTCAGGAATAGTTAAAATAATTTCTTAGTGACCATTTTAGCCTAATTAATATTTGTCCTGAACTGTTAAACAAATAGTATCCATGTACTGCCTGCACAATAGGTTGTGTTAAAAACGTACCATGGAAAACAAGAGAGTCTGCAAGATCATGTACAATTTCAGTAATCATGGGGCTGATCTAAATTGCATCAGATAGTCAAACTGCCATTTTCCAAGTACTGACCAAATAAAAAGCAACTATCTAATATTTAAGAACCAGAGGATAATACTGCATCTTTAAAAGCTACTGCGTGATTCCCTCTGCTTAAATGGAGCACATACGGCTGTATTTGTTGTGGATGCAGTAGGCAAACTGTATCAACACAAAAAGAAAAACAAAACAAAACCCCCCAAAAGCTCGAGCTGATTTTTTTTTGTTTGTTTCCTTTTTTTTTTTTAGCTTTCATGTCCTGCAGAAAGAAAGGAAATAAATATGAATGGTGACCACAGCCTTAAAGTAACTGTGTGCAGCAGATTTACACAATTCATAATACTAACATAAAACCAGACTCAGTATTTTAGAAGAAAACTTTTTTAAGTTTTCATTTTTATCTTGTGCAAAACAAGAAGGCGGAAGAGTTACACCTTTTGAGCTACCCAGATTTTAAATTATTTAATGCAAAAAGTGTATTATAATACCATGCAGGATACTGGATTGTGCAGTATACAATTATTCATAAAAAAACTGCGAAGCTGCAGCTGTAATTTCCTCTTTGTACAGATCTGTTCACGAAATGGCTCAAGACACATACATGCTTTAGAAAACATTTATGATCTACAGCTATGATTACAATGATCCTGTCAGTGTTAACGAAAATACTTTAACTAGGACGTCACTCACTGAAATTTGTATTTTAACGCCTGAGAATATGGTGCTATCATCAGCAGCATCACCACCACACTTGCAATCAGCAATGATTTGTAAAACAGTGTAGGAGTGTTTTTAAAAAATCATCTTATCGTTTATTGTATCATCACCTCGGGACTGATCAGATTATATACATACATAGATACACAACTGCACCAGCTCCTATAACATTTAAAAAACCAGATGTTTAAATTATGTAAAGGCAAATTGATCTAACATACTGTTTTTACACTGGAGGAAAAAAAAAATCTACACTTTGGAATTTTATCTCATCACATCATCTACCAGCCTTTCATATATGAGGAGATCATGCTAATTGCATAAAATGTATTAAAACGTATACACAGAGGGTGCATACATATATATACAGAAAACGAACACAGTTACAATAAACATAAAATACATACAGTGAACAAGAGACCTGCCTAAAGCTGCACAACTTATACAATTTAGGGTACACTGTACACTTAAGTTCCATCATTCCACAGGTTAAGAAATTCATCTCAGGAAGCATTTATGCAAAAGCCTAAGATTTAATGGAGAATTTAGGTCGTGACTCACTTTGTGAAGAGCTCGCAGGAGACATGGCAGCTGGAGAGAGCATGCTAACTTGATTAAGATCCATAGATTGCTTCCGAGAAAGACCAGCAGGCTTAGAAGGAGGAGGTGGAGTTGGAGATTTTAGATGGCCACTTGACTGTTGTGAACTAAAAATACTACCTGAAAAAGCAGAATTAAAACACATTACTATTCTGTGAGCACATGTTAACTTGAATATTAGGGTACAATTTTGTAAACAACATAATTGGAAATTAAAAAAAAACAACAAACAAGCACATAAAACCCCACAAAAACCCATGCTCTTCTCACAGATAAGATGCTGGTATTTTTTTATGAAATCTTTACTAAAGGGATATCCTGTCATTTTACAACAGCAGAACATGTTCAAACACGATGTTTGAGTCAAAAAGTAATTACCTGAAGAACTACTTCCTGAACTTGAAGGTAATTTGATAGGAGGAGGTCGGTGTTTCACACCTTTCCCCAGTACTGAAGACTGAACAGAGCCTGATACACTTTCTGGCTGCTGGGAGGAAAGAGAAATTAACACAACTACAGCAATGATGAGAGCTTTCACATAGCCGACAGAAAAGACAATTCAACTGATTTGTATTAAGACTTCTCAGAACTGCAACAAAATTCCTTTCAGCCATTTCAGATGCTTATGTATTTGACAAAAAATAACCTATGATGAACTCTCTTTAAAGTCTCTGCCATCAAGAAGCAGTACAAAAGTGCTAGTAAAAAATCTAAACCGAACAAAGAAATAAGTAGAGTATCACTTTTCTCCATAATTCTGGAATTTTTTCTAGCAATTTTCACAAACATAAAACTGACAAACCCACTTGAAATAATAAAACATTTAGGTTTTACTTCAAAAATTACGTAATTTCATTCATTCATTCTGTATATACCTGCCATTTTCAAACAAGAGAGACTTAAAGAACAGGATCAGAATTCTTCATAGTGGGAGCAGAATTTCAAATAAATTCAGGCAAATTCTGAATGAAGACATATTTACCCACTGGCTTCAATGGGACCAGAACTTTGCATCCTTAAGAGGGAAGATACAGCCTTTTTGTTTTTTCTTTTATCCTAATTATCAGGTTGTCTCAACATATATATACTTCATCTACTCAAGTCTGTAGTTCTCAGTCACTCACAACAGACCCTAAATCCATAATTCCAATAGCTGACATTGTCAAAAGACTCAACAGTGAAACACATTCACAGTTACAGTCTATGTGTTTTTACCTTGTAACATCTCCATAAATGAAAGTAATGTTTAAACAAACATACAGTTTGCAAACTGCTAAAACTAGGAAATGAGGCTGGCAATATAGTGAGTGAAATATTTCAGTACTTGGAGCCTCAATTAAATGTACATGAGCCAAGAAATCAGATCATTGTGCAGAATCACCCTTTTTGGTGAGCTTAACTTCCACTGATTCTCAGTAATAAGAGACAGTCCCTCTACATGTTTCTAATTGCTTGCTCATAAAAAAGAATCTTCCGAGGAAAATTCTGAGAACTACCTTTCTGTTATTCTATTAAAATCTGCTTTCCTGATTTTGAAAATAAAGACCAATGCCA